>NC_050099.1:191216087-191841087 GCF_902167145.1 Zea mays | reverse complement strand
GGATTAGAATAAAACATGATTTTCAGCAAGGTATAATATATAGTAGAACATAGGTTTGGTCGGTATGACCAACTTTTGAAGGGATATCAAAGTCAAGGCAGAGACAGAGGTCTATAGTCCTTAGAACGGCCATTCTACTCTAGGTTAGCGGTCCTACAGTCAGCACGGCTTTGATACCACTTATGTCACACCCGGTTTTAAAAGGCAAATCGAATGCGAACCATGTACGTGCTAGGATCAGTTATTCACGTACACAACAGTTACATAATATGGACATCATCACACAGTGCTCAAAATAGTATTAAAAGGGAATAATAGTCGATTACATCGTACGTCTGAGACGTCCATATAGTTCTTACAATAAATCAAAGTGCGGAAAAGAAACGTAGATAACCGCGGCCTTCACAGGCAGCCGACTGGGGGTTGCCGCTAACCCACACCTAGAACTCGTCGTAGTCTTGGAACTCCTGGAAGTCTCCTTCCACAGCTTCATCTTCGCCTGAGCAGTGGTTGCAATGCTGACAACCTGGGGGGGTTTGGTGTGTAGAGCAAGGGTGAGTACACATCAACATACTCAGCAAGTATCCTGTTTGGCTGTAGTGGACTAGCTTTATGTGGGGATAAGTCAAGCAGTTGCTTTTAGTTGGTCAGGTTATTACTTACTAGTAGAACGCCAAGTTTTAGCATTAACCCAAGTTATTAACCCGATGTACCCTTTCCAAACGGAAAGAATACCACTTACCAGCGCCATAGTCATAACCAAAATCATCAATCTCATAACCACCTGTACCAAAGTATCTCTGATCAAGTACCACTAATCACTGGAGCTCCCTTGGCCGCTCATAACCGCGAGCACGGCTGATATATCAGTTTTCAAACACTCTGCAGAGGTTGTGCACTTTACCCACAAGCCGTGATTCCCATTCTGCCCGGAGATCATGACTCTCCATTGATCACTACCAAGGTGACCCAGCAGGGCATCACTACGTAGCCTTTACAAAGATTCCCCGGGGCTGTAGCCACCCGTTAGGTTTCCTAAATGTACCGCACTCCTCCCCAAGGGACAAATCAACCTTGGCAGAGCGAGCCGCATACACCGAGCCCCATTGACGGCACGACGGCTAAGTGAACTACACCCCGGATCCTCTAATTATTCAGCTAAGGGCATCCCATTCCACCCTCATGGTTGCACTGTTTTCCCGGGCGGTCATCCATAGAACAGGTCCTTACGGAGAGGCACTCGAGAAACCGCTCGAGCCCCCTTGGTGACCACAAGTACAACATCATAATAAGAGCAGGGAAAACAGCGTATCATAGATATTCTCATCATGTTCATTGATTAGAGTTAAGCAATAGCATAAAGCTAAACAGTAATAATCCAACCCAGATAGGTAAACAAGGACATGGATAACAAAAGCTAGTCAATCCTTAGGCATAAATGTGTAAAGCGGGAGGTGAATTAAATAATGAATAGGACATAGATAGGTCAAGGGACACTTGCCTCCACCAACCGACTGCTGCTCAGGGGCTTCTCCTGCGAGTTCCTCGGGCTCTTCAACCGGATCGTTCTCTATGCGATTGCAAACATACATACATCCACACATTTAATACAAAAGAACAGTACACCATACAATAGAATGCAATAAGTAAACAGACGTTCCACGCGGGCTCGCGAGTACGGTTAAGAGAGAAAGAGGAAAAGACAGTCGAGAAACGATCACGTTACATGATTATAAATTAACCACTCGCTTAATGGAAGGAAATTTAATGTAGACACTATGTTTAGCGTAGAGTAAAGTCATGTTTCATGTCTAATTATTATAAGCAGGTGGAGATAAATAAAAGGATGGTCGCGCGGCGAGACGCGCGACAAAGCTCTCTAAAACAAATTAAGAAGTTAACGACTCGTCGCGCGACCGAGCACGCAGCGAGACACTTCGCCTTAGTTACGAGGAGACGTTAAGTGTCGCGCGACGAAGCGCACGACGACATACGTCGACTAAACTGAGTCCAAAGTGGAACGTCGCGTGAATACACACGCGGCGTTACACCTTAAACAACCTGAAACAAAAAATGGATCGTCGCGCGACGAAGCGCACGACGCAACACAAGATAGAATCTGAATTTAGACAAATCCATCACGCGGCGAAGCACGCGACGCAACACGCTAATTAACGAATAATCATCGCGAGCGCGGGCGAGCGAAGATACGGTCGGGCGAGGCCGGGACGGGGGAACGGGCGGCCGAGCCGGGGCCGGGGCGGTTGAACCGGCCAGGGGGGCGGTTGAACCGACCAGGGGCCGCCGAGCCGGGGGCGGGGGCGCGCGGGCGATCGGGGCTCGCCGCGCCGCGGGAGGGCGCCGAGCCACCATGGCCGGCCGGGCCGAGGGGCGGGGCGGGCGAGCGCCACGCGCAGGGGCCGGGGCAGGGGCGGGCGCCGCCGCGAGGGGAGGCCGGGCGGGGGCCGAGCGCCGCCGCGAGGGAGGTCGGGCGGGGGCCGAGCGCCGCCGGGGAGGCCGGAGCGGGGGTCGAGCGCCGCCGGGGAGGATGGGGCGGGGCCGAGCGCCGCCGGGGAGGGAGGGGAGGGGCCGAGCGGGGAGGGCCGAGCGGGGAGGCCGAGCGCCGCCGCGGGGAGGGAGGCCGGGCGGGGGGGCCGAGCGCCGCCACGGGGAGGGGCGAGCAGGGGCCGCGCCGCCGCGCCGAGGGGCCGAGCGGGGGCCGCGCCGCCGGGGCAGGGGCGGAGACGGGGTCGCGCGCGGGCAGGGGGAGAGGGAGGGCGCGCGCGAGGGGAAGAAGAGGAGGGAGAGGGAGAGAGAGAGGAGAAGGGGAGGGGAGGGGAGCTCACCTCGGGGTCCAAAATCCGGTGATCGCCGTCTCCAAATCCTAGGGCACCACGGGGAGAGAGGGGTGGAAGAGGGAGAGGAAAGTTGTTGCGCGGGAGATCCAAATGAGAGAGAGAGAGAGAGAAGGGGGGGGGCGCATGGGGGGGTTTGGGCGCCGGGGCGGGCCGGGCCGGACTAGGTTGGGCTGGGCCGGGCCACTTCGCGGATCGAAAACCCACGACGAGCGCGACCACAAAACGGACTTAAATCGCGAACCGAAATCCGGAACGGAACGAGACGAACACACAACATCAGACAAAGAAATGTGCTTCGGCATGATGCAACACCCATGACACTTAGGTTTTGGTTTATACATGACACGGACACCTGCCGCTATACTGGTTTGAAATTGGGAAGAAGGAGCAAACGGGGAAAGAGAAAAGAGAGTAACGCCCGAATTTGGTGAGAGAAAAGAAGAAAAAATTCTACCCCCAAATTCAGGGTGTTACAGTAACCCTCGTTATCCTGTGCCATGGGAGCCTTACCCTTAACAAAATTGGACAATCTCTTAGGGGCATTAAGCTTGACATTGTCTCCCTGTTGGAAGCCAATGCCATCCTTAATGCCAGGGTGTCTCCCATTATAGAGCATGCTTCTAGCAAATTTAAATTTTTCATTCTCAATCTCATTCTCATTAATTTTAGCAATTAGTTGAGCTATGTGACCATTTTGTTCTTTAATTAAAGCTAGGTGATCATGAATAGCATCAACATTAATATCTCTACATCTCATGCAAATAGAAACATGATCAACAGTGGATATAGAGGGTTTGCAAGATTTTAATTCATCTATCTTAGATTTTAGCATGACATTTTCATCTCTAAGACAGAAAATGGAAACATTGCAAACATTTAAATCCTTAGCCTTAGCAATTAATTTATCATTCTCAATCTTAAGGCTAGAAAGTGATTCATTCAACTTATCAATCTTAGCAATTAAACTAGCATTATCATTCTTAAGATTGACAATTGAATCATCACAAACATTTCTCTTCTCAACCTTAGTGATCAAATTAGCATTTTCAATTATAAGGTTGGAGATAGTGTCATGGCAAATGTTAAGCTCCTTAGACAAGTTTTTATTTTTCTCTACTTCCTGAGCATAAGCATTTTTAACTTTAACATGCCTTTTGTTTTCCTTAATAAGGAATTCCTCTTGGCTATCCAAGAGTTCATCTTTCTCATGAATGGCACCTATCAATTCATTTAATTTTTCTTTTTGTTGCATGTTTAAGTTGGCAAAAAGAGCGAGCAAATCATCTTCATCATCACTAGAGCTACCCTCATCACTAGATGTCGTATATTTAGTGGAGGCTCTAGATTTTACCTTCTTCTTTTTGCCGTCCTTTGCCATGAGGCACTTGCGGCCGACGCTGGGGAAGAGGAGGCCCTTGTTGACGGCGATGTTGGGGGCATCCTCGTCGGAGGAGGAGTCGGTGGAGCTCTCGTCGGAGTCCCATTCCCGACACACGTGGGCACCACCGCCCTTCTTCTTGTAGTACTTCTTCTTTTCCTTCTTCTTCCCTCTCTTGTCATCGCCCCTGTCAATGTCCCAAATACTAGAGTGGAGTGAGGTTAGATGATGCCTCATTTTATCACTCCACATACAATAATCTTCACCATAAAAAACCGGTGGTTTTCCTAATGGGATGGAAAGTAAAGGAGTGCGTTTAGAAATGCGTTGATAGCGTAGGGGGGTCTTACTAAACTTCTTGCGCTCATGGCGCTTAGAAGTGACGGACGGAGCATCGGAGCCGGAGGTGGATGGCGACGAAGAGTCGGTCTCGTAGTAGACCACTTTCTTCATCTTTTTCTTCTTATCGCCACTCCGATGCGACTTGACGCGATGAGGTGATTCCTCCCTTCCTTTGGCACCGGACTCCTTCGATGGAACCTTCTCGTGGCTTGTGGCCGTTTCCATCTCCCTCTTGGCGGATCCTCCCGACATCACTTCGAGTTGTTAGACTCTAATGAAGTACCAGGCCTATGATACCAATTGAAAGTCGCCTAGAGGGGGGTGAATAGGCGGAAACTAAAATTTACAAACTTTAAGCACAACTACAAGTCGGGGTTAGCGTTAGAAATAAAACCGAGTCCGAAAGAGAGGGCGAAAACAAATCACAAGCAAATGAAGCGGATGACACGGTGATTTATTTTACCGAGGTTCGGTTATTGCAAACCTAGTCCCCATTGAGGTGGTCACAAAGACCAGTTCTCTTTCAACCCTTTCCCTCTCTTAAACGGTCACTTAGACCGAGTGAGCTTTCTCCTTAATCAACGGGTCACTTAGACCCCTCACAAGGACCACCACAACTTGGTGTCTCTTGCGTTGATTACAAGTGTCTTGAGAACAAGAATGGAGGAAGAAGAAAGCGATCCAAGCGACAAGAACTCAAATGAACACGAAAATCTATCTCTCACTAGTCACTAAGTGTTTGGAGTGATTTTGGACTTGGGAGAGGATTTGATCTCTTGTTTGTGACTTGGAGTGAAGTTTAGAGCTGTTGTATTGAATGCAATATACTGGAAACTTGGATGCCTTGAATAGAGATGGTTGGGGGTATTTATAGCCCCAACCACCAAAACAGCCGTTGAGGAGGGCTGCTGTCGATGGGCATACCGGACAATCTGGTGCGCCATCGGACACCGTCCGGTGCGCCAACCACGTCACCTAATCGTTAGGGTTCTGACGGTTTCGACCGTTGGAGCTCTGACAGCTTGGGCCACCGGACAGTCCGGTGCGCCTTTTGGCGCTGCTCTGACTCTGTGTGAACTATCCGTGCACTGTTCATGTTGCAGGCGAACGTTGGAGTCGACCGTTGCGCTTATGAGCCGTTGCTCCGCTAGCACACCGGACAGTTCGGTGACCCACCAGACAGTCCGGTGAATTATAGCAGAGCGTGACCTCAGAAACCCGAAGGTGAAGAGTTTGAAGTCGATCCACCCTAGTGCACCGGACACTGTCCGGTGGTGCACCGGACAGTCTGGTGCGCCAGACCAGTGTTCACTTCGGTTTATTTTGCTCCTTTCTTTTAAACCCCAACTTTAATCTTTTTATTGGTTTGTGCTGAACCTTTAGCACCTGTAGAACATATAATCTGGAGCAAACTTGTTAGTCCAATATTTGTGTTGGTCAATTCAACCACCAAAATCATTTAGGAAAAGATTTGACCCTATTTCCCTTTCACGAAGCAACTCCGTGTGAAGGACGTGGTCGTCGGATCGAAAATCTATGAGTTGGTTTATTTCGCCCCGGTGGAGTGGATATGCTCTATGTAAATAAGGATAGTTTAAAAAGAGAGAATAACCCTCTATAAATAGATATGAGGGCTGGTTAGTTCAGTACCTCTTGACTGTCATTTGTTTGAGACTACTCATTTAGAGTTCCTAGTTTTCTCTCTAGGTATATGAGAGCACCTAGAGGGGTGGATAGGTGATCCTATAAAAAACAGCTTAATAACACAAACTTGGACTAATATTAGATTAGTGAAAACTAAGTCCAAGTTCAAGAGAGAAGTACAAGCTGAGTAAGCTTCTTCACTTAATTGATCTTCACAAGATGCGTATTAAACTTAGAGCAATTATGCAAGTGAAGTCAATGGAAGTAGAGAGAATCGCACACGAATAAAGACAAGTGATACAACAATTTTTATCCTGTGGTTCGGTTAAGTAGAATACTTGCCTACTCCACGTTGTGGCGTCACAACGGACGAGGGTTGCACTCAACCCCTTTCAAGTGATCTAAAGATAAACTTGAATATCACAGTTCTCTTTATCTCAATGATATCCCGTTGCGAGGAATCTCCACACTTTGGAGTCTCTCACGCCTTGCACAAATGGTCTCAAATGAACACAAGGGTAAGGGGGGAATAGCAACACACACAAGAGCGAGAGTTACAGCAACAATACGCATACAAGACAAAAGCGAGCTCACGAAAGCAGCACAACAGAGTTACAACTCAAAGAAGTGCTCGATTCTCTATCACAATGAATCAGATGCGTGAATGCGAAGTCTCGGCGTCTTAGTATTTCAAGGGGTGCTTGGTGTGATGCTCCATGCGCCTAGGGGTCCCTTTTATAGCCCCAAGACAGATAGGAGCCGTTAGAGCTCCATTTGGAAGGCCATAGTTGCCTTCTGTCCGTGGGCACACCGGACAGTCCGGTGCGCCACCGGACAGTGAACAATGTGCGATTTCCTTCCTTTTCTGGCGAAGCCGGCTGTTGCAGCCACGACCCTCGTGGCACACCGGACAGTCCGGTGTGACCTTCCAACCGTTGGTGAAGTCCACGTTTCGCCCGCTGATCGCACGACTGACCGTTGGCGTGGGCGCAACTGACTCACCGGACTGTCCGGTGTGCACCGGACAGTCCAGTGAATTATTAAAAAAGGAGGTCTCTAGGTACTTTACCAAGTGTAGCACTCGTCAAAATAGTGCCTTTGCTGAGTGCAATGACCATAGCACGCGACAAAGGAAGCACACCTGAGCATCAAGATTCCTGTTTTTGTCGAGTGCTATGGTTAAGACATTCGACAAAGATGGTATCTTTGTCGAGTATCTTCAGTCAGGCACACAACAAAGATGGCCTCTTTTGTCGAGTGCATAAGAAGACACTCGGTAAAGCCTCTGTCACCGTCATGGCGGATTTACTTTGCCGAGTACCTATTGGCACTCATCAATGAGATCGTTGCCAACAATTGATTCATCGAGTGGTTCACGGGCCCTCTTTGCATAGCGTGGTATTCGGCAAAGGCTTTGTCAAGTGCTTTTGAGCCTTTGCCGAGTGTCTGTGGTACTCGGTAAAGAAGTTGTGTCTAGTAGTATATCTTAACTAGCTGCTAGGTTTTAGTGCCAAACAAAAACTGTCGTCACACTACAAGAAAAAGGCAAGGAGTGTCGGCCAAAACCCCACACTCTTACTGAAATAAGCCGACACTCTAAGTATAAGAGTGTCGGTTGACCGACACTCTTATCCGTCACTCTAAAATGGACGCTCTTATTCGTATAGAAGTGTGGGGACCGACACTCTTAAGTTAAGAGTGTCGGTTCAACACGCAACCGACACTCTTATGTTAAAAGTGTCGGCCAGTGACGTGGCCGTCACTCTTACTGCGCGTGCGGCCAGCAAGCTACCTGGGCGCATATAAGAGTGTGGGGGCCGACACTCTTAGTGAATAAATTTTTTTAATATCCAATTTTATTTTTCTCCCTCCCCGGATGGGAAGCCTCCATAACAGCACAATACAAGCACAACATTCAATATATCACAACACAAGCACCATATTCAACATAACATAACACAAGCACCATATTCAATATTCATACAAGTTCAAGTCCATAAGAAAGAAGTTCAAATCCATCTAAAACAAGTTAAAGTCCATACAAAATGCAATCATAGTAAGTTCCACACAAGCCTCCATATTAATTCATTCCGTTGGTGGGTCATTGGAGCCGCCACCACTTGTGTTCATCAATAAGTCCATAAACGTGCTCTGATCCGGAGGCGGACTAGCATGATGTGAGCCCAAACCCTTTAAAAGAAACAAACATTTGTTAGTTTACCGAGTAACTAATTAAACATATACATAGACTGCAACATATACATGCATGTTTTCTAGTAACTGCTTAAACAACGAAGCAAATAGAGATGCAAAGGATATCAACTTAACGTACTGATCCTGGTGAGTGTGAGGGCAATCCTGGTGATTGTGACTGCCCACGAGGAGGAAATCCCCACGGCATCGGCGGTGGCATCTGTGTTTGCATCGGTGGCCAAATGCCTGGCTGGCGAGGTGCCCACGACATCATTTGCCCTCCTATCACACCCAATGGCATCAATTGGTCTTGGACAGAAGTTGCAGAACCCTGAAACAGAAGACACACTCTTGTTTATGATTAAGAAGTTACGGTGATCAACAATAAAAGTAACTATAGATCATGCGAATGACAAAAGTTTAAAATAGATCATGTACAAGCAAACATGTAGAAAGACAGAGAGCAAGCAACCAATGATTATCAGACAAATGATGTTTAGTAGACGATTGTACCTGTGATCCATCCGCCGCTGCAGTGGAGCGGTCCGATGATTGTCCAGACACCGGATGTGTGATGATAGGGGGTTGTTGAAAAGGCGGCATGCCGAACTAAGTTCCGGCACCTCCGTACATCTGCAAACATATTATTCATCAGTTTTTCAGTTATTCTGACTTGAGAAACAACGAAATAACAAAAAATTGATACCTGATGTAGCATCCAATTTTGCATTTGTTGCATCTGTTGCTGCACTTGTTGCTTATATTGCGCCATACTCTCCTCCATCTGAGTCATCTTCTCAAGCAGCTCTCCTTCACGTGCAGATGGTCGTCGGGGTCGATTCGACCCAGCTGAGAAATTGGACTGTCTAGTGTAACTCCGACGGGGGACAACACCGTCACCAATTGCTAACCTGTAAGAGTATCATATATATAAATATATGTAGTAAATGACAAGACATCACTAAACAGTAACAATGTGACAAGCGCATATACCTCCCATGTGGCACGCCTCCACCAGCCTTATAAGCCGCCTCCGTATCGAACTCACCAGTGAGCCAATCCGCGTCTGGACCATTTTTTTCTCTCACGTTGTCAATGTAGCGAGCCTGTGAAAAAATCATCCAAGTCACAACAAAGGCATATCATGTTCATCTTAGAGTCGATTTTCATACTTACCAGTTTCTCTGTCGCATTACTGTCATTCAGTATTTCCGGATGATTTGGATCGGGACCCTTGTGTCCCTCGACGAAGACTTGAAGCAAAGTAGGCTCCACTCCATTTCGAGCCACCTGCAACACATGATTAAAAAGTCTAGACAAGTCTATGCAATTAACAATTGACCAGGCAATTTGACACATACCATACGTGCGGCCTTGCCAACGTGTCCATCTGCCCCGAAGAAGTGGACCCCTGGCTTGCTCAACCGATTCATATGATTTCTATTAGATATGGCCAAGAACTCCTCAGAAGCCCAATACTCGCACATCCACGCCCAAGCATCCGAATGGTGGCTCAACCAATCCACCTCACTCTCTTTGTACTGCTGAGCCGTCAGGTAAATTTCCTTTGCCATATTCGCGTCACAATAGTTCCCCTAACGCTTTTGGTACACCGTGACGGCCCTCAATCGTGATTTATACATCATACCCTTTACAGCTCTATCTGCTGAGCCATTGAATACCTCACGCACATATGAATCATCCAAGGTATAGGGGTCGCACACGCGAAATTGGCCCTGCAAATTTGAAGATCACCAGAGACTTACAAATGCAAAATCTGAATTCAATTTGAATATCACAAGGGACTTACCCAAAACAAATCCCACACTTTGCTTGTGTGTGTCCCGTCGTTCCCGTACGGTTTGAGATCCCAATGAGCCCAGTAATGAGCAGCTATCTCTTGACCGCCCTCTGTCACCATCGCCGGGTAGGCGAATCGCAAACAAATCCCCAACTCTGTGAGGATTGGTGTGCGATGCCCTGTTCCGTCCCAACTAACCTCCTTCCACGCCCTGGTGTCGAGGTTAACTGCCCGTTTTATATTAGCCGCATAGCGATCTGGGAACCTCAGCTTTTTCAACCATTGAAATATCTCTTCTCGCTCTTACCGTTTCAGACAATAAGGAGCTTGTGGCCGACTCTCAGATCTACTTGGATTTTTTCTAAGCTCAAGGTGCGGACGATCACAAAGTTCAGCTAAGTCTCTTCTTGCATTCATGTTATCTTTGGTTTGACCGGTGAAGTCGAAGCACATGCTTATGATGCTTTCCGCAACATTACGTTCTTGGTGCATCAAATCTATATTATGTGGTAACAGCAATGCCTTCGTATAAGGTAGCTCCCAGATAAACGAGATGTGTGTCCAATTGTGTTCTTTACCATACCCTTGAAATCGACCTCCTACACCCGGTTTTAGGTCACGATGTTGTCTCATGATATTTTCACCAGTTTGTCGCTTCGGTGGCCCATCTCTAACCCTCTTGCCTTTTCGAAATGACTTTGTATCCTTTCTAAAAGGATGATTATAGGGAAGGAGGCGTCGGTGAACATCAAAAAATGTTTCCTTCTTACCATGTTCTAACCTATATGCTTGTGAGTCACCCATACATATCGGACAACGCAGTATGCCGTGGACACACCAACCAGAAAAAATGCCATATGCTAGCAGATCATGAATTGACCATAGATATGTTGCGCGTAGAGTAAAACAACATTTCATATGACTATCATATGCCTCAACCCCCTGCCACAACATTTTTAGTTCTTCGACCAACGGTTCCATAAATACATTGATTTTTGTTACAGGATCCTTCGGACCTGGAACAATAAGGGCAAGAAACATGACCTCTTCTTTCATGCATTTGTTAGGAGGGAGATTGTAGGGCATCATAAAAACTGGCCAACATGAGTAAGAAGTGGAATTATTGGAGTAAGGAGTGAATCCATCCGTCGACAAACCAAGACGAACACTCCTAGGGTCTCTTGCAAATTCTAGATCAAAACGGTCGAGAGCCTGCCAGGCCTCGCCATCTGAGGGATGCACCATGACATCCGGATCTTGACCCTGACGATCCCCTTCTTTATGCCACCTCATTTGCTTTGCTGTCTCTTGATTTAGAAAGAGACGCTTAAGTCGTGGAGTGATAGGCATGTACCGGAGTTGCTTGATCGGCACCTTTGTCGTAACCTCGTTTCCATCCTCATCTAGCACCACTGCATATCTTGACTTACTGCAGTGGATGCAATGTGTGGTATTTTCATGCTCCTTCCAGAACAACATGCAATTGTCCTCGCAAGCATTAATCTTTTGGTAGTTCATGCCAAGACCAGCTACGAGCTTCTTGCAATGGTACAAGTCTTTCGGCATGTTATGATTCGGTGGGCTGATATCAATAATCAGTTTCACAATATCGTTGTAACATTTGTTGGAGAAGGTGTACTTTGACTTCATCGCCATGAGACGTGTTACCACCTGCAGTACGCTCACATTGGTTCCTTCATGCACTTTAGCCTCTGAGGCTTCAAGAAGCTTGTAGAACTCTCTCACATCCTCTGGAAAAGCTTGATTATTCTGTAGTTCTGGGTACTCATTCCTAATATCATCCAACATCTCTTCCATTCGGTCTACATCCTGGTCCCCATCCGATTCAATAGTATGGTCCACCTCTCCATGCTCATGCCATACCAGATAGTTTGGCATAAAGCCATGTTTGAAAACATGATACGAGAGCTCCACTTTTTTCAACCGAACCAAGTTCCGACATTTTATACACGGGCACCTCGCTAAACGAGCATCACCAACAAATGCGAGTGCCACGAATTCATCTGCAACTCTCAACCATGCATCAGAGTGACCATGAGTGACACTGTCGAATCCATCGTACATCGCCCTTCTTTGATCGTCACTCATATTCAAAGCTAAAGAAAAAACGTATATACACTTAGGTACGAAAAAGCCACTCATGCTATATATTTTTCAAACAAAAAAATAATGTATTTAAGATTAAGACTATTAACATATAATTAGTGTCTATTAAATAATTTTGACATATAATTAGTGTCTATTGATACATTATTTATTTATTTAATAATTTTGACATATAATTAGTGTCTATTGATACATATGTTTTTGGGTATGCAGGATTCGTTGAACACAACAGGACAAAACGTTAACAAGTACTGCACGCGGATTTGAAGAATGCTTGGCTCGGCGGATTTGAACTAAATACCTTAACAAGAACTGCACGCGAATTTGATCTAAATATTAAAAATCAGTGTGAACTAAATACCTTAACAAGAACTGCACACAGATTTGAAGAATGCTTGGCTTGGCGAGGCACTGCGCCGCGCCTGGAGCTTGGAGCTCGGCGAGGCCGCCCGGCGTCCGGCTAGGTGAGGCCGCTGCCTCGGCGAGGCCGCCTGCCGCTGCTTGGCGGGGCCTACCTGCCGCTGCCTCGGCCTGGCGCTGCTTGGCGGGGCGCTGCACTCCTTGTATATGTTGCCAAGCTACATAAATTAGAGAAAATAATTGACAATCATATATTTTTCAGAGCTTCAGTTGTGACAAAATACCGATATTGAAACAACTGCGGTTGTATTTAACAGCATCAAGAAACTCACTAGATTTTGTTCCATCTTGAAGTATCCATACAGTGAGGATCAAATGTGAGTAAATATTACTACATCAGCTGGAGGAAGGGTTTGACGCTTGCATATATTAATGAAAAAAAGTAATTTCTTGAAACTATATGACCATGAAAACATATAAAGAATACACACAAGATGGAGCAGGAGATTTAACACAGAGGACTTATTATATGTCATTGTTGGTACAACATGATTTAATTATAAAGATTGGTTACTGAACTGCGATTGAAACTCACACACTAGTCCTGCAGCTATTATTTGGTTCGTGATTCCGAAAAGATATATGGAACAATCCCATAGCTTGTTACAGGTCAAACCCCCAAAAGAATAGAGCAGATCACAAGCAGCACAATAGTGGCATTAATGGTAAGCAGCACGAGCAAATCCACAGCCACCTAATTCAAATTTTCTTGTGGCAGAGGATTGTTAATTTGATGCATAAAAATAGGATAGGCTCGATATTTTCAGAGAAAATAATCTTTATCCCCCACATACCACCAAAACAAATCAATAAATCATCTTTTCGTCTTCCCAAACCATTTGACTTAGGTCAATGAGATGAGAATGATGGCAAGGTCATGTTCAAGAACTCCATCCCAACTGCTCCTGCCTCGAGCAAAACGCTTTACTGAATGGATAGCAGGCTAGGAAACCAAGCATTATGAATAGAGGCTGGTAGATATGCAGTTTCTGGTCCAGGACAATTTAACCAAACTAATACCCGCACTGGAAGAAATTAAACTGACTCTAATTTGACAACATTAAGTCTACGAAGCACTCGATAGGGGCATCACCCGTTACCGTATCAGAAAGTGGAGATGGGGAATTTGAGATGTTTACCTCCCTCAGCGCCGACGGTAGATGGGCTTGAGTAGCCAGCCGGCGGCGGGCTCCTGTGCTGTGCCCCGGCCCCGCTGACGCTGTCCCGGAGGCCGCCCTTGCCGAACGGCGAGCGCCCGCTGCGCCGTTCTCGCTGCACAGCCGAGCACCGAGGGTGCAAGGGGAGAGCGACGAGCGACGGCCAAGCCAGCACGAGGCACGAGCAAGGGCGGATCCGGTGGGAGTGCAGCCGTGCTGGAGTTGACAGCCACCGTCGGTGCCTCGGCGGGGCGGCGGGAGGCAGGGGGCTGCTTGGCTCGGCCGCCCGGCGCTGGTGGCTCGGCCGCCCGCCCACCGCTGGCTCGGTCGCCGGCGCTGCTTGGCTCGGCCGCCCGCCCGGCGCTGCTTGGCGAGCCCGCCCGCCGCTGGTGGCTCGGCCGCCCGTCCCACGCTGGCTTGGCGAGGCCGCACGCCGCTGGTCGACTGTGTACTGGACGGTGGGCAGGTGGGAGAAAGGAGAGAAGAAGCGCGGCGGCTGTAGAATAGGATTGGGGAATTTAGGGTAACATCCATAAGAGTGTCGGTGTGGAAAAACCCACACTCTTAAATTAAAAGCGTCGGTTTTATCGAGACCCCGACACTCTTAAATTAAGAGTGTCGGTGCAGCAAAACCCACACTTTTACTTCGATTAAAAGTGTCGGCCCCAACACTCTTTAATTAACTGACACTCTTTGACGTTTTCTTGTAGTGTCACCTTGTATGAAACATGCTGAAACTACTATGGAAAGCAGAATGACAAACCTTTCATCTTAATAAAGAAAAAAAACATGGTTAGGTACGGTCAGGAATAAGCAAAGACAAATTTTGCAAGCTCTGTCCTAATAAATCTCTCTTTTCGTTACTAGGCTCTTAATATAGAGCAGAATTCTAATCGTTTTAGTCTAGTTAGTTCTTTGGAGTATATCGCTTGCTTGGTCCGTTGTAC
This sequence comes from Zea mays, assembly GCF_902167145.1. Classification (NCBI taxonomy): domain Eukaryota; kingdom Viridiplantae; phylum Streptophyta; class Magnoliopsida; order Poales; family Poaceae; genus Zea; species Zea mays. The sequence continues at coordinate 191,826,220 of NC_050099.1, read as the reverse complement.
GTCACTTGTGAACTGAATTGGGATGAGTGGAGGGAGGGATCGGAGGAGTTAGTTTATTTTTTTCGTTTTCCTTTTTTATGAGAGAGTTTTGTGCTTTATATGTGTACACTCTAGAGACCACATGCATTGCGCGTGACGCCACTGGGATGATAAGCCTTTTTCTAGGTAAAACTTTATTTTATCTCTCTTTTAGGTAGTTGGATAAATTTATGTGCGAACCGATCGGGCGCCGCCATTGCTCGTCGCCGGCCGGTGGCCCGTCGCCGCCAGCCCGCCGCTAGAGTGTGTGGACTACTCCATCCCCATATTGTGCCTGTTTGTTTCGATTTTTCGCAGCTTCTAGCCACCAAAAGCTGCTGCGGACTGTTAAACACTCAGCTTTTCAGCTAACTTCTATAAAATTCGTTTGGGTAAAAACCATTAAAAATCAACATAACCATATAATCGGTTGAGTCGTCGCAATAGTAGTAATCTGTCACTTATAGATCCTGAGCCCGATGGACAACTTTATCTTCCTCCGCACGTAATCCTAATGATACTTAGATTCTCTACACAACTAAATTTTCGGAAAAGCTGGTCAGAAAAAAGCTGAATCAAACAGGCCTATAGTGCAGTCTTGTCCAGGACACCCAACCCATCCATCGGCGCCCAGCCGCCTCGGTCGTGCTGACGACGGCGACGACGACCAACGTGGACGTGCCAGGGGCGGAGCTAGAGGATGGTCCTAGTGGGCATAGATCACCTTAGCTCAAGCCTATTAAGACTGTCTTCAGCAACATCCTCTAAATTTCATTCCCTAAATGAATATTCTCTGTCCTTTACAGCACTTTTTAAAAGATTATTTCATCTATATCCTCTCCATCTCCAGCAGTGTTCCCTAAATCTAGTCCTCTATATCTAATCCTTTATTTTAACCATTTTTAGACTACATAAAACTAGGAAACAGTTAACGCAGCACAAGTGTGGATCCAGTCCATGTGTGAAGCTCTGGTCACGAGGTGCATGTGGGTCGTCCTTTATCCTTTATTTCACGTTGATTGTAGCACATAGTGGATAACGTACGTAGAGCTGAACTCTAGATATAGCGTTCAACAAGGCTCCTCTAAATTTTACAGGCTCATTTAGCGGGTGTTGTTGGACGCGTTTGGTACGTCTTCGTCCGCTAAATCAAGGGTACCGGACCCTTTACCGAATACTGGTACTGCTGGATGCAGCCTAAGCTATGTATATTCGGTAAAAAAAATAGTTCTAAGAGCAAGTTTAATACTACAACCAACCACTTGCTATAAAAATCCTTACAGCCTATCATTTAGTACAGTGGTTAGCTCTTCAATGTTGATGCATGACCTCATTTGTCTCTCACTCAAAGCCTTCTTGGTTTTCATGTCAAAGTCGACTGTAAGCTTATAGCCCGTTTCTTTTGATATTTTAAGATGTTATATGATTTGTATATTTCTTATTTCTAAGATGTTAGATGGTTGCAAGACCTTTTTTAGTTGACCATAATGTATTTAATAAATTTTTTATTTATATGTCGATGTGTTGTATTTTATATAGTTAAAAAAAATTAAACCGAACCACTTATCTACTAAAATCAGACGCGCCTCGGCGGCCGCGGCAGGGGGCCATCCCCATCTGTCACTCGCGCCGGGGGCGGGCGGGTCCCGGTCATCTCTTGCAACAATTTTTGTCGTCGTCCTCTGTCCATGGACCATGGCTGCTGGCCCCCGCCTGTGGAAGGAAGGACGACGATGAGCCATCAATCAGGTGGACTGGCACGCCTACCAAAGTACCAAGAGGGCGCCGGGGAGAAGCGGCTGCCTGGGGCCACCGCCCTTCCTCGACGTTTCTTTCTTTCCTTCCACGTCTCTCCACCTCCTCCTCCTCCTTTCTCTCTCAGTCTCTCTCCAGCCTCCGCCCGCTTCCTTCTTCTCCTGAGAGTCCTGTTGCTGTCTATCTCCCCCGCGCGCTATTCCTCCGCCTCGCGATAGCAATCCGCGCATTGGACGTCGCCGCCTCACCGGACGGAGCCGGTCGAAATGGAGGAGGCGGCGCCCGCAGGAACTAATAAGGTGTACTACGACGGGTGCCCCGGCTGCGCCATGGACCGGAGGAAGGAGAGCCGCGCCGGCGTCCCCTACAAGGAGCTGCTGTTCGTCGCCGCCGCCACCTTCGCATCCGGTACGTACGTACGTCCACGCACTACTCTCCGTCTCTCCCCTCCGACAACACCTGACGACGCTGACGGAGTAGTAGTCCTCCTGCTCCCTGCTCTGCTCTGATCCCTCCATTTGTTTATTATCCATGAATGGATTCCATCCCAATCCCAGTTCCGATTCCTGTCTCGCCAGCATGTGGTTGGTCTTATTTTACTGCTGCTACACTGTCTTGTTCCATTCGGATTATTTCCTTATCTCTCGCTTCTTCTTTTTGTTTGTTTGTTTGTTTGTTCTGAGTTCTGACGATTCTTCTGAAACGTTTGTGCTCACCTGCTGCTCGACGACTCATCCACTGCTCTTGTTGTTGTTGTTGCTGTCCTTTTTTGCAGCTCTGCCAATCACGTCCCTGTTCCCCTTCCTCTACTTCATGGTAAGCCTGCCTGTCTGCCTGCCTGCCATTCTTTCTGTTGCTCTGAAATCATCCGTGCATTTTCTTTCTTTTTATTTGGCAAGGGACTTTCCTTCTCTTTTCTTTCTCCTAATTTATAGTGGTGACCAAACAGATAAGGGACCTGCGCGTCGCTGAGAGGGAGGAAGACATTGGATTCTACGCTGGTTTCCTCGGTACGCTTTTGCTCGTCACTCCTCAGTCCTCACACAGTCACACCCAACCCAAGTACCCAACAAATGGCTGACAAAAAAAAAAGAAGAAGCCATGCGTGAAAGCTCTCTTCTCCTTTCTCCAGGCGCAGCATACATGATCGGCAGAGGCGTCGCGTCGGTCTTCTGGGGCGTGGTGGCGGACCGCGTTGGCCGGAAGCCCGTCATCGCGTTCTCCGTCCTCTCGGTGTAAGTTAGTTCTCCATCTATCTAAAGTTTGATCAAAGATAAGCAAATCTTACTGATGTGTGCTAGCATCCTGTCCAATCCAATCCAGCGTGGTGTTCAACACCCTGTTCGGGCTGAGCGCCAAGTACTGGATGGCTATCGCTACGAGGTTTCTCCTGGGCGCCCTCAACGGCTTCCTTGCGCCAGCGAAGGTGCGTGCGTGCACAATACAATACAATACATACTCCATCGAAGTATGCCCCCCTGATCAGATTCCAGCAGCAGAACAAGTCTCTCTCTCTCTCTCTCTCTCTCTCTAGTAGCCAACGAACATTGTTGCCTTCTGCTCTGCTGCTACGTACAGGCGTACTCCATCGAGGTCTGCCGGCCTGAGCAGCAGGCTCTGGGTATATCGGTCGTAAGCACAGCGTGGGGGATGGGCGTCATAATCGGCCCGGCCATCGGTGGCTACCTCGCGCAGGTACATCACCACCAACTGTTCGTCAGCCATTTGGATTGATTGATTAATTAATTAATTAATTACTCTTTTTTTTCACCTTCTTCCTCCCTTCGTTGTTATACCCCCTCCCCCAGCCTGCCAAACAGTATCCGCACCTGTTCCATGAGAAATCAGTGTTTGGAAGGTAGTGTTCCCCCCTTCTTCTTCTTTTTCTTTTTCTTTAAAAAAAACAACCGAAATCCAATCCAGTTGGTTTCTAATTAACGCGGAAGCTACAGTGATCTTCTTCTGCCTTCCATTTCATCGTCGGTCTTCTTGTTTGTTCCCGACATGCAGGTTCCCGTACCTGTTGCCATGCCTGTGCATCTCGTTCTTCGCCGCCTTGGTTGTCATAAGCTGCGCATGGCTCCCGGTAACTACAACCTTGTCTGTCTGTCTGTCTGTCTCTCTCAGTCAGTCTCTCTGTCGGCTTGTTGCTTCTATATATACCTGTCACTCACCGACGAACTAAACGGAACGGAACAGGAGACCCTACACAAGCACAGAGGCCTGGAGAGAGCAGCAGCTGAAGTGGCAGAAGGCACGACAGCAGCAGCAGCAGCTCAAGAAAGCACCCCGGAGCCGGAGCCGGAGCCACCTAAGAGCAGCCTGCTCAGGAACCGGCCACTCATGTCCTCCATCGTCACGTACTGCGTCTTCTCCCTCCACGACACCGCGTACGTCGAGGTATATATACCCCAACCCAACCGCCCATCAGGAAACGAATTGAATTGTTAGACATAAACGCTCTGCATGCATATGCAATTGGACCGACGTCGTCAGATATTTTCTCTGTGGACCGTGAGTGGCAGAGATCACGGCGGCCTCAGCTTCGCGTCCAAGGACGTCGGCCAAGTCCTCACCGTCGCTGGTAACTCCACTACAAAGAACATGATTTCAAAAAAAAGAAAATGCATGATATATACAAAAAAAAACTTCAAAGAACAATAGTGTGGTGCTTCTGCATTGCCAATGCTTGCTTGCTTACCCTCTGCTCAATGCAAACCGCAGGCGCCAGTCTCCTGGTGTACCAAATCTTCGCCTACCGTTGGGTCAACAAGATCCTCGGCCCAGTCAACTCAACCCGAGTTTCGTCGGTGAGTCGCCGGTTACTGTTTGCCATCTTAATTTGCAGCGTACCCATACCCTGCACACTGTTTGGATTTGACAAATAAATAAGCAACTTATGCAGGCGCTATCCATACCGATAATCGCCGCTTACCCCTTCATGACGCGCTTGTCGGGAATAAGGCTTGGTGTGCCTCTCTACGTCGCGGCGATGCTCAAAAGCGTCCTCGCCGTAAGTGTATACGAACTTTCGCTCGCTACGGTTAACATCTGAGATCGACCTTGCAAGATCTGAGACCTTGCAACACGCAAAAGCGTACTGATGTGTGTCTAAGTATTGTTGATCAGATCACCAGAGTCACCGGCACATCGCTCCTGCAGAACAACGCTGTGGTGCGTACGTGCCCACCCTATATATCGTCCCAGCAGCTGATCATCTATCGATCGCCATCCGGGCATCGATCGACGTCGAACCCGACCGGGCGCCTAACACCCTGACCCGGGTGCTATATCTTCGTGTTTGTGCAGCCACAGGAGCAGAGGGGCGCTGCGAACGGGATAGCTACGACGGCGATGTCTCTGTCCAAGGCGTTCGCTCCGGCCGTGGCCGGCATCTTGTACGTGCGAAGCTAGCAGTGCTGCGCTGCCGCCCTAGCTCGACTCATGTGCTAGCAAAGCAAGAGTACTCACTGAGTCACTGATGAAAAAACGCCTCTGGTTTGTAGGTTCTCGTGGGCACAGAAGCGCCAGCATGCCGCGTTCTTTCCAGGTAATTAAACAACCTATATATATATACACACACGCTGTTACTGCAATAAGAGCATGTAGATGATGCAGATCTGAATGGGAGGTTAGAAAGGGATTGTGATTAATCTAACCCCCATTGATATGTGTATGCATGCATGTAGGTGACCAGATGGTGTTTCTGCTCCTGAATCTGACGGAGGTCATCGGGCTCGTGCTCACCTTCAAGCCTTTCCTCGCGGTTCCCCAGCAGTACAAACAGTGAAAGCGGTGCTGCGTGCGTGCGTGCTCTGCATGGATACTATAGAGAGGTAGCTAGCTGCTAGCCAGTGTGTGTGGGCGAGAGCGAGACGAGGGAGATGGACATGTCAAGTAGAAGCAGAGGATATGATGTCATTATACATATTTACTTTGCGAGATATGTAGTTCCTCATGAGTCTTCGCTGTGCGGTTTTCTAAAAAAAAATTGAGATAAAGTTGGTCTCTCAATTATATGGTGCATTCCGGACATCATTGTTACATGGAAAGTGTACTTCCTCTAACTCAAACTAGAGTATTCGTTTTAATTAGCTTTTGAGCTTTTATATATGTCTATAACAAAATATACAAAAACACATATACGAATTATTATATGGACCTATTAAAGGACTTGATAAAACGAATTTTAATTTGGGATGGAGGGAGAGAGCAATACGTATTATTCTTTATCCTATCTATGTAGGAGTTCGCGTCTAAATCTTTATCTAGGTTTCTTGTGCACCACGTCTGATAACATGTCTGATAACATACCTCGGTAGGGGCGGACCTACAGGAGGGTTCAGGTGGGCCGCGACACACCCTAAGCCGGCCCACCAAGATCCCGCCCTCGGTACCTTTCGGTCTTCATGCTCACGCGTTTGAGAAGAAGCACGAGCAGCATCCTCCTCTCTAGCCGTCGGCCACCAGGACGTCGTGCCTAGCCTAGCGCCACCGGGATGCTGCGTGCGTGCCAAGCCTAGCGCCACCGGGATGCTGCGTGCTCAGCCCTAGCGCCACCCATCTGCTACGTGCCCTTGCCTAGCGACGCCTTGCTGATGCGCACCCGCGCCCAGTGCCATCATCGCTTGCTACCGCGCCCACGGTCCGTGCCATGCCATTGCCTCGTCGAGCGCCCATGCCCAGAAGCCGCCGAGCTGCGCGCCCAACCGTCATAGTGCCACGCGCTCGAGCCCAGTGTCCAGCCATTGCGCTCCCATGCTCAGCCACTAGAGTGGTAGGTTTCTGCAATTTTACTACTAGACTCACCTATGGGAGGCTTATGAGTGTTTTGGTCCTCATCCACGCGATGTGTGTTTCTGCTAATTTGCTACTGGTTTTTTTTTTGTCGAATTGTTGTTGTGCTGTGTGATTGACTGATTGAATGATGTTGCTGAATTTTGCACTGGATTGCCTTTAGATTTGTGATGTAGGGCAGCAATACGTTGGCATGTTAGAGAAACTTGTGAGATTTCTCAAGTTCAAGGATAACATCGTGGACTAGGAAACCAAAACCAAGGTGATTGATTAGGACTAACAATGTTGGTCTAGGGCTCTAGGCAGTCAATTTATCTTACTAGAGTTTGATTGATATTCAATAAGCAAATTCTCCTGTTGGTTGCTATTAAAGTTGTAAGTTAGAGTTCCTATTGAAAATTCCTGTTAGAGCTGCAGGTTGGGATGCTAGATGGTGGAAAAGATAATTTTACTACAAAATTATATGTTATACATATAAAATTTTATATGACAAAAATTCTTATGGCACACCCTAAGTAAAAACCTAGGTCCGCCATTGTACCTCGGTTCTAATGGTCCGGGCCTTATTCTGATCATGTAGTTGGACCTATTTGTTGGTATCCTTCGAAGGGAGATATCTAAAGCAAGATGTGGATGACTGTAATACCCAAGTTGTCAAAGCAAGAAAGGAGATGTCTTCCCTTACATATATTACTCTCTATCCACTATAACATGTGGGCACCCACATTTAAATTGATCAATTAACTAATGACATCCAAAATAATTTGTGCATCGTGTTTATGTGTTATACATCAAATAATAATAATGATAATAAAAATAGAAGAGTTCCTAAATCTAGCAATTTGAAATGAATAGAATAAGAAATGGAAGAAAGTACTATATAAATATAAAAGAAAATATGTATAAGCAAATAAATGCACTTGTGCATACTGAAATATGAACTTCTATATTTTGGTCCAAGAATGAACTCCGCAACAGAATTTGAGTTTAAATTTGAATTCTAAAATTTGAGAAAAAGAAACCAGAAAAAAAAAAGAAAAAAAAAGAAAGGAAAAAGAGAAACGGCTTGGGCCGACTTCATCACCTTGCCTCGGCGTGGAAGCAAGCTGAAGCTAGGCAAGGACTTGCGTCCTAAGTACACTAATTAATTAGGTCGGCGAGTAATAAGAGCGCTATTGAAGGTAATAAGAATGCACCGGCCGGATCGGATCTGCACACTCGATCGTCATTTCTTGCACGCAATGCAATGCAAGCTCCCCAAGCTAGGATTGTTGTTGCTGACAGCTAAAACTGCACTGTTGTTGACGTCCGTCTCAGCTAGGTAGGTAGCTAGGACGTACGTACGAGCTTTTGCATGTACTCGATGCTAGGCCGTCTCAGCTTAAGTTATAGATGGCCAAAAAGCACGAGGCCCGTGAGCCCGACACGAAGCCCGCTTTTTGGGCCCGGTCCGAACCCGGCACGGTAGAATAAGCGGGCGGGCTTGGACAGGAAACTAGGCACGGCGGGCTAGCCCGGCACGGCCCGTTTACCTCTAAGCCCGTTAAGCCCGGTTTTTTTACACTAAAACGTGCTTACCGACCCGCTTAGCCCGCTTTTTGGCCCGTTTTTTCGTGCTAAACGGGCCGGCCCGGCCCGTTTAGGCCCGCTGCGGGCCGGGCTTGGACAGAAACTTGAGCACGATGGCACAGCAGGCCCGGCCCGGTTTTTGGCCGGGCTTCACCGGGCCCGGGCCGGGCCGGGCCGGGCGGCCCGTTTGGCCATCTCTAGCTTAAGTACAGCACGTACGTCTTTGCCTGGTTCGGGATGAATTTGTGCGTGATGGTTCATGCATCTCATCTTCATCGATCTCACCTGCTGCTGTCTAGCTCCTTGTCCAGTCCAGCTAGCTGCTTGCTTTACTCCAAAGTCCAAAGGCAAATGTAGTCCTTCCCTTAGCTTGCGTCCACAAGCCAAGCAACAGATTAATAACAAGGCAACGCGCGTACTCAACAACCAAAGTAAGCTACTAGCTCGATCGTATCGTACGTACTGTACCGGTTGTTCTTTATATATAATGCATGGATGGAGCTGCGGCGGAGATCCATCTCTCACTCAACCGCGCGCGAAGCACACGAGATAGAGCTGCTAGAGGCTAGAGCAGTAGAGCTAGAAGAGGAGGACAACAACCATGGATGCGGCGGCGGCGGCGGCGGCGAGGGGAGATACGAAGAAGAAGAAGATGCTTGCCACCCTGGTGGGCTGCAACTACGCCGGCACGCCGTACGAGCTGCAGGGCTGCATCAACGACGTCCACGCCATGCGCGCCGTCCTCCTCGCCCGCTTCGGCTTCGCGCCTGCCGACGTCACCGTGCTCACCGACGACCAGCACGGGCGCGGCGGCGGCGGCGGCGTGCTCCCGACCGGAGCAGCCGTCAGGCGCGCGCTGGATGACATGGTGGCGCGCGCGGCGCCCGGGGACGTGCTCTTCTTCCACTTCAGCGGCCACGGCACGCTCGTCCCGCCCGTCGGCGGCGGCGGCGGCGGGCCGCGCCGCCGCCGCGACGACGAGGCCATCGTGCCGTGCGACTTCAACCTCATCACAGGTCCGTGTACATGTCTACGCACGTCCGATCCGTCCAAGCATGGCGGCGAGGCGCCGCGTCGTCGTTTCTGACCTCTGTCTCTGTCTGTCTGTGTGACCTATTACTTATTACTTTTACTACTGATCACATGCACGCAACGTACGCGACGTCGGCCCGCTGGCAGACGTGGACTTCCGGGAGCTGGTGGACCGCGTGCCGCGGGGCGCCACCTTCACCATGGCGTCCGACTCGTGCCACAGCGGCGGCCTCATCGACCAGGAGAAGGAGCAGATCGGGCCCACCGCCGGCGGCGCCGACCGCCCGAGCCTCCCCCTCCCCCTCGGCGCACGCGGCCGGTTCCTCCCGTACGCCGCGGTGCTCGGCCACCTGTCCGCGGCGTCGGGCGTGGCGGCCACGCACCATCACCACCTGCACGTCGCCGACCACCTCCTGGCGCTCTTCGGCGCCGACGCCAGCGCCAAGTTCCAACTCCAGGTCCTCCACCGCCACGGCCACCACGGCGCCGGCGCCGACGCCGGGATCCTGCTGAGCGGGTGTCAGACGGACGAGACGTCGGCGGACGTGGCGCAGGATGACGACGCGGCGCTCGGCGGCAGGGCGTGTGGGGCGTTCAGCGCCGCGCTGCAGGTCGTGCTGGCGGCGCACCCGGCGCCGTTGACAAACCGCGAGGTGGTGTGCCGCGCCAGGGTGGTGTTGAGCGACCAGGGGTTCCAACAACACCCCTGCCTCTACTGCAGCGACGCCAACGCTGACGCACCGTTCCTGGGACAGGACGGCACCAAGGCCAAGAGCAAATGAGCAAGGAGAGGGGTTCCATGCATGCATGATCCACACGCTCGACACTCGCTTGCTTGATCCGCTGCAATTTATGCGTACGATTATTATTATTATTTATTAATAAAATAACTACATATGCGTGTGCGTATGCAGAGAGAAATATGAGCCATGAATGCAGCATGATTATGCCATGACAAATTTATCCTTTTATTGTCTACTATATATCGACTGTACGTAATTCTACGTGCAACTCTATCATCATGTTAAACCAAACAAATACTCCCTCTACTATAGTAAGGGCTTGTTCGGTTATTCCCAATACACATGGATTGGATGGGATTGGAAAAAATTGTGAAGAAGTTTGACTTGTTTGGGATTCAAACTCATCCAATCCCGCTCAATCCACATGGATTGAGAGCTAACCGAACAAGCCCTAAATGGGTGAGGACCATAACCACATAGATATATTATTAATTGTGCCATAACAATGACATGACACTACTAGAGAAAAGATACTAACGGGAGTGAGATGTAAGTCCTCGCACCCTAAGGGCTTGTTTGGAACAAAGGGTATTGGAGGGGATTGAGGGGGCTATAATCCCTTGTTATTTAATTTTGAATAGCAAGGGATTATAGCCCCCTCAATCCCTCCAATACTCTTGTTTCCAAACATGCCCTAAAGTACGCCTACGAAGGCATGGCATCAAAGCCTTAATACATACTCTCTCCGTTTCTTTTTAGTTGTCGCTGGATAGTTCAATTTTGCACTATCCAACGACAACTAAAACAAAATGGAGAGAGTAGCTTTTTATAGAGGTTCACATGGCAACGGCATAATATCCTACATACTCTAGCTAATCATTGATCAATGAACACAAATGATAAAGATATTACAAGCTTCCAACAGTGTTGGGCACCAAGACCTTCAAGATGTGGAGTGTGTTGTGGTAAGTTATGTTACTGCCAACCGGAGCTTCTTTTGAGTCAAATTGAATGCTCTTAGTTAGAGTTGAGGGATTACCTTAAATGTCGCTCACCACTTTTTTTTATAGCTCAAGGTAGTGGTGGAGCTTATAAGTATGTTTTACTTGTGGACCTTACCTATCATCGAGCCCATTGCTCATATCACATTGCAGCCTAGTACATGTATAACTGCACATCTTGTACCACATAGCCATGTGGTGCACGTCGGTCGTGCATCGATGTTACTCATTCCTATTGGGGTGACCTTCTGAGACCTTGGTTAGAGTGAGGACAAGAGCCTTAATAATATTGATACATAGTAATAGGAGCTTAGTACATTTCCTCATACTTTTAATACATGAAAATATAGTTGTACCCTCCATTGCTACCTCATCAAGGTTCTATAATTTGCTAAAAGTTACTTTATTTCCAAGTTTCTCAACTATATTTTTGCTAAGTATTTGTTTTGTGTAGGGATTCCATTGTGGTGAAGGAAAAGAAAAGGAAGAGAGGAAAAGAGGTTGTCCGTACAACTGAAGACAACCCAACCAAGAATACAAGGAACAAAGGAAAAAGACAAAAATCAAGAAAAGGCTCGTTGCAGACTTGTGGGATTGATCACCTCTCTGGTATTGATGCAATGTATTGGGGTACCGATCACTGAGTAATCACGCAATGTATTGGGGTACGGAATTGTCGGCGTTTCGAGACCGGGGGGTCCCTAGGCCGACGAGTGAATGTCGCCGCATGCCCCAGCCCAGATGGGTCGAGCACGAGGCCGAGCGCGAAGGGGGGAAAGCGAGGCGGCCAGAGACCGGCGTGAGAGAGGTGGGAATCCCGCGGCCTTCGTGTTCGTCCCGCGCCCAGGTCGGGTGCGCTTGCAGTAGGGGGTTACAAGCGTCCACGCGGGAGAGGGAGCGAGCGGCTTCAAGCGAGCGCGTGTCTTGTCCTCGACCCCACGCAGCCAACCCTCTCTAAGAGGGCCCTGGTCCTTCCTTTTATAAGCGTAAGGAGAGGATCCAGGTGTACAATGGGGGGTGTAGCAGAGCGCTACGTGTCTAGCGGGGGAGAGCTAGCGCCCTAAGTACATGCCGTTGTGGCAGCCGGAGAGATTTTGGCACCCAGCTGGTGTGATGTCGTGGCCGTCGGAGGAGCGATGGAGCCTGACAGAGGGACAGCTGTCGGAGCGGTTGAGTCCTTGCTGACGTCCTCTTGCTTCCGTAAGGGGGCTGAGAGCCGCCGTCGTCACAGAGTATGCGTGGCGCCATCATTGCCTATCTGGCGGAGCGAGCCAGATGGGACGCCGGTCTTGTCCCCCGTGGCCCGAGTCAGCTCGGGGTAGGGTGATGATGGCGCCTCCTGTCGACGTGGCTGGCCTGCGCCCTGGGTTGGGCGACGTGGAAGCTCCTCCAAAGCCGAGGTCGAGTTTGTCTTCCGTGGCCGATGTCGAGTCCGAGCCCCCGGGTCGGGCGAGGCGGAGACCGTCGGCTGAGGTCAGGGCGTAGTCCGAGCCCTGGGGTCGGGCGGAGCGGAGTTCGTCGTCTTCTGGGGCTGAGCCCAAGTCCGAGCCCTGGGTCGGGCGGAGCGGAGTTCGCCGTCTTCCGGGGCTTAGCCCGAGTCCGAGCCCTGGGTCGGGCAGAGTGGAGTTCGCCGTCTTCCGGGGCCTAGCCCGAGTCCGAGCCCTGGGTCGGGCGGAGCGGAGTTCGCCGTCTTCCGGGGCCTAGCCCGAGTCCGAGCCCTAGGTCGGGCGAAGCGGAGTTCGCCGTCTTCCGGGGCCTAGCCCGAGTCCGAGCCCTGGGTCGGGCGGAGCGGAGTTTCCTATGGTGCCTGCGGCCGGGCCTGACTGCCTGTCAGCCTCACTCTGTCAAGTGGCACCGCAGTCGGAGCGGCACAGGCGGCGCTGTCTTTCTGTCAGGCCGGTCAGGGGAGCGACAAAGTGATGGCGGTCACTTCGGCTCTGGGGGCGCGCGTCAGGATAAAGGTGTCAGGCCACCTTTGCATTAAACGCTCCTGCGACTTGGTCGGTCGGTGCGGCGATTTGGTCAGGGTTGCTTCTTGGCGAAGACAGGGCCTCGGGCGAGCCGGGAACACGTTCGCCGCTGGAGGGGGGCCTCGGGCGAGACGGAGATCCTCCGGGGTCGGCTGCCCTTGTCCGAGGCCAGGCTCGGGCGAGGCGTGATCGAGTCCCTCGTATGGACTGATCCCTGACTTAATCGCACCCATCAGGCCTTTGCAGCTTTATGATGATGGGGGTTACCAGCTGAGAATTAGGAGCCTTGAGGGTACCCCTAATTATGGTCCCCGACAGTAGCCCCCGAGCCTCAAAGGGAGTGTTAGCACTCGCTTGGAGGCTTTCGTCACACTTTTTTGCAAGGGGACCAGCCTTTCTCGGTTGCGTTTTGTTCCGGTGGGTGCGCGCGAGCGCACCCGCCGGGTGTAGCCCCCGAGGCCTCGGAGGAGTGGTTTCACTCCTCCGAGGTCTTAATGCCTCGCGTAATGCTTCGGCTGGTCTGGTCGTCCCTCATGCGAGCTGGCTGTAGCCCGGGTGTACGGTCGGGTCCCAAGTTCTCGGGCTGGTATGTTGACGCTGTCAACGGTTCGGCCGGAGCCGGGTTTGCGAGAGCAGCCCCCGAGCCTCTACACAGGGCGAGAGGGCGATCAGGGACAGACTCGACTTTTTTACATACGCCCCTGCGTCGCCTTTCCGCAAGGAGGAGGGGGGGGAAAGCGCCATGTTGCCCTCGATGGGCGCCGAACATGGTGTCTCCGGTGAGCTGCAAGCGGGTAATCCGAGTGGACGTTCGTGCCCCGTTCGTTGGGGGTCGGCTAGGGGCCCAGAGGCACGCCCAAAAGTACCTGCGGGTGATCTGCCGGACCCGGTCCCCTGGCGACGGGGTCCGAGGGCTCGATGCCTCCCTCCGATGGGATTCCGTTACAAGATCGTTCCCGCTGGTCTCGGAAATGTCCTAGGGTACCTCGGGAGCGCAGCCCGAGCCTTGGTTATGTATCGAACGTACCCATGGTCATCCCTTGCTCGGCGTCTGAGGCGGCTGTGAACCCTTCGGGGGCCAGCCTTCGAACCCCTGATCAGTAGTGGGCGCGGAGCCCGAGTAGCCTGAGGCGGCCGTTGAACCCTTCCGAGGGGCCGGCCTTCGAACCTCTGACCAGTAGTGGGTGTAGAGCCCACGCGATCTGAGGCGGTTGTCGAACCCTTCCGAGGGGCCAGCCTTTGAACCTCTGATCAGTAGGGAGGTTCGGAGCCTGGTTCCTTCACGGGGAAGGATCCTTTTCGGGGTATCCCCCTTTCCCGGTCCCTGTTGCAAGAGAGAGAAAGAGGAAAAAAGGAAAAGGATACGAAATCGAACGACGTGGCGTACCTTTTTTGACGCAGTCATTATGGCGAAGGCGAAGCGTCGCCCGCTTCTCCTGCCAGAGGCGCCGCCTGTCCCGCCGCGGAGTTAATGCGACGGGGCGAGTGGTTGGCGGGGCGGTCGTTGCGCATGCGCGAGCCGTCCGAGGAACGGATCACGGGCGCGTTGCCTTCACGCCGTGAGAGAGGGTTCTCTCGCTGCCCCCGGACGGGACGTGAGCTTGGCTGACGACGTGGCCGCTGCTCCTGCCCGCCTGCCACCGCCATTACTGCCGGCCCATTTTTGGCCGTATTGACCGCCGCGCCAGGCTGGCGCTGCTAGGTCGTGCGCTGGGTCGCCTCGAGTCGCGATATTGGTTCCGAAGTCGAGGAGGCGCGGTAGTGGCGCAAGTGGCGGTGCTGTTGCATGCACGAAGCATTCGGCGCGCCAGTTGCATGACGCGTGGGCCTGGGCCTCCATGCTGGGCGTGTTGGGAGTCGGAGAAGTGCGCCCACTTGGCGCGGTTGCATGCCGCCTGCATGGCTGCCCGCCCCTTTCGCCCGTTGGTCTGGGCAAAAGTGGAGAGTCGCTTGTAATCGCTGGGCGGTTGTACGCACCGCGCGCGACAGTTTGGCTTCTTCTGCTCTGAGCCGGCTTGCATGACGTGTGCGACCCAGCCCCCGCGCCGTAGGGGAGGACCTTGGAGTGTGTTGGAGAAGACTCAGCCCATGACGGCTAGGGACGCAAGTAGGGAGAGCCGCCTTTAAAAGGAGGGTGACCCCCTTGGAAGGCGACCATGTCTTCGCGCTCCCTTATGCATCGTGTCTTTCCACCTTCCAAGCCCCCGGATGGGGGATATCCGTCGTCTTTCCGCCTCGTCGTTGGAGGAACGCAACTCCGTGGGAGTTGGTACCTTTCAGCCATCGTTCGGCTTCAAGGATTTTCATCAGCCAGCCCGGCTGCTCCCCCTCGCCGGGGGTCACCCAATACGGTGACCACCAGCCCCTGGATGGGGAGGAGCAAGCTGGGCTGTGATCTTGGCCCCGCCCCCAGCTGGTCTTCATCATCCTCGCTGGGGCGGGGGCTGGGCTGAGTGATAGTCGCCTAGAGGGGGGGGGTGAATAGGGCGAAACTGAAATTTACAAATATAAACACAACTACAAGCCGGGTTAGCGTTAGAAATATAAACGAGTCCGCGAGAGAGGGCGCAAAACAAAACGCAAGCGAATAATGAAGTGAGACAATGGATTTGTTTTACCGAGGTTCGGTTCTCGCAAACCTACTCCCCGTTGAGGAGGCCACAAAGGCCGGGTCTCTTTCAACCCTTCCCTCTCTCAAACGGTCCCTCGGACCGAGTGAGCTTCTCTTCTCAAATCAAAGCCGGGAACAAAAACTTCCCCGCAAGGGCCACCACACAATTGGTGCCTCTTGCCTTGATTACAATGGAGTTGTGATCTCAAGAACAAGTGAGAAAGAAAAGAAGCAATCCAAGCGCAAGAGCTCAAAAGAACACGGCAAATCTCTCTCGCTAGTCACTAGGGCTTTGTGTGGAATTGGAGAGGATTTGATCTCTTTAGTGTGTCTAGAATTGAATGCTAGAGCTCTTGTAGTAGTTGAGAAGTGGAAAACTTGGATGCAATGAATGGTGGGGTGGTTGGGGTATTTATAGCCCCAACCACCAAACTTGACCGTTGGCTGGAGGCTTCTGCTCGATGGCGCACCGGACAGTCCGGTGCACACCGGACAGTCCGGTGCCCCTGCCACGTCATCACTGCCGTTGGATTCTAGCCGTTGGAGCTTCTGACTTGTGGGCCCGCCTGGGTGTCCGGTGCACACCGGACATGCACTGTTTGATGTCCGGTGCACCGGCATGGGCAAGTCTGACGTCTGCGCGCGCTGCGCGCGCATTAAATGCACCGCAGGGAGCCGTTGGCGCCGCAGGGAGCCGTTGCTCCGCTGGCACATCGGACAGTCCGGTGCACACCGGACAGTCCGGTGAATTATAGCGGAGCGGCTGCCGCGCGAACCCGAGGCTGGCGAGTTCAGGAGGCCGAGCTTCGTTGGAGCACCGGACATGTCCGGTGCACACCGGACAGTCCGGTGAATTATAGCGCGCCGGCTTCCGAGAATTCCCGAGGGTGATGAGTTGGAGTCTGAGTCCCCTGGTGCACCGGACAGGTACTGTTTACTGTCCGGTGGCACACCGGACAGTCCGGTGCGCCAGGCCAGGGGTGCCCTCGGTTGCCCCTTTGCTCCGTTATTGAATCCAAAACTGGGTCATTTTATTGGCTGAGTGTGAACCTTTTACACCTGTATAATCTATACACTTTGGCAAACTAGTTAGTCCAAAGATTTGTGTTGGGCAATTCAACCACCAAAATTATTTAGGAACTAGGTGTAAGCCTAATTCCCTTTCAATCTCCCCCTTTTTGGTGATTGATGCCAACACAAACCAAAGCAAATATAGAAGTGCATAATTGAACTAGTTTGCATAATGTAAGTGTGAAGGTTGCTTGGAATTGAGCCAATAAAACTACTTACAAGATATGCATGGACTGTTTCTTTCTTATTTAACATTTTGGACCACGATTGCACCACATGTTTTGTTTTTGCAAATTCTTTTGTAAATCCATTTCAAAGATCTTTTGCAAATAGTCAAAGGTAAATGAATAAGAGTTTGCAAAGCATTTTCAAGATTTGAAATTTTCTCCCCCTGTTTCAAATGCTTTTTCTTTGACTAAACAAAACTCCCCCTAAAGGAGATCCACCTCTTAGTGTTCAAGAGGGTTTTGATATAACATTTTTGAAATACTACTTTCTCCCCCTTTTGAACACAATAGGATACCAAATGATAAATACTTCTTTGAAAACACTAAGTTTTTGAAATTGGTGGTGGTGCGGTCCTTTTGCTTTGGGCTCATTTCTCCCCCTTTTTGGCATGAATCGCCAAAAACGGAATCATTAGAGCCCTTGAAGTAATTTCTTCCGCTTTGGTCATAAGTAAATGAGTTAAGATTATACCAAAGACGAAGTCCGGAGCTTTTACTCTCTCCCCCATGGATGAAGTCCTTTTCTTTGATGCTCATTGCTCCCCAAGGAATAGAGAGTTGCTCGGAGTGATGGCGAAGCATGAGTTACGGAGTGGAAGCCTTTGTCTTCGCCGAAGACTCCAATTCCCTTTCAATATACCTATGACTTGGATTGAAATAGACTTGAAAACACATTAGTCATAGCATATAAAAGAGATATGATCAAAGGTATTCAAATGAGCTATGTGTGCAAGCTTAGCAAAAGAAGTTTCTAGAATCAAGAATATTGAGCTCATGCCTAAGTCTGGTAAAAGATTGTTCATCAAGTGGCTTGGTAAAGATATCGGCTAATTGATCTTTAGTATTAATGTAAGAAATCTCGATATCCCCCTTTTGTTGGTGATCCCTAAGAAAATGATACCGAATGGCTATGTGCTTAGTGCGGCTATGCTCGACGGGATTGTCGGCCATTTTGATTGCACTCTCATTATCACATAGCAAAGGGACTTTGGTTAATTTGTAACCGTAGTCCCGTAGGGTTTGCCTCATCCAAAGCAATTGCGCGCAACAATGACCTGCGGCAATGTACTCGGCTTCGGCGGTGGAAAGAGCGACCGAATTTTGCTTCTTTGAAGCCCAAGACACCAAGGATCTTCCCAAGAACTGGCAAGTCCCCGATGTGCTCTTCCTATTAATTTTGCACCCCGCCCAATCGGCATCCGAATAACCAATCAAATCAAATGTGGATCCCCGAGGGTACCAAAGCCCAAACTTAGGTGTATAAGCCAAATATCTCAAGATTCGTTTTACGGCCGTAAGGTGTGATTCCTTAGGGTTGGATTGGAATCTTGCACACATGCAAACGGAAAGCATAATGTCCGGTCGAGATGCACATAAATAAAGTAATGAACCAATCATCGACCGGTATACCTTTTGATCCACGGACTTACCTCCCGTGTCGAGGTCGAGATGCCCATTAGTTCCCATGGGTGTCTTGATGGGTTTGGCATCCTTCATCCCAAACTTGGTAAGAATGTCTTGAGTGTACTTCGTTTGGCTAATGAAGGTGCCCTCTTGGAGTTGCTTGACTTGGAATCCTAGAAAATACTTCAACTCCCCCATCATTGACATCTCGAATTTCTGTGTCATGATCCTACTAAACTCTTCACATGTAGACTCGTTAGTAGACCCAAATATGATATCATCAACATAGATTTGGCATACAAACAAGTCATTTTCAAGAGTTTTAGTAAAGAGTGTAGGATCGGCTTTTCCGACTTTGAAGCCATTAGCAATAAGGAAATCTCTAAGGCATTCATACCATGCTCTTGGGGCTTGCTTGAGCCCATAAAGCGCCTTAGAGAGCCTATAAACATGGTTAGGATACTCACTGTCTTCAAAGCCGGGAGGTTGCTCAACATAGACCTCTTCCTTGATCGGTCCGTTGAGGAAGGCACTTTTCACGTCCATTTGATAGAGCTTAAAGCCATGGTAAGTAGCATAGGCCAATAATATGCGAATTGACTCAAGCCTAGCTACGGGTGCATAGGTTTCACCGAAATCCAAACCTTCGACTTGTGAATACCCTTTGGCCACGAGTCGAGCTTTGTTCCTTGTCACCACACCATGCTCATCTTGCTTGTTGCGGAAGACCCATTTGGTTCCTACAACATTTTGGTTAGGACGTGGAACTAGATGCCATACCTCATTTCTAGTGAAGTTGTTGAGCTCCTCTTGCATCGCCACCACCCAATCCGAATCTTGAAGTGCTTCCTCTACCCTGTGTGGCTCAATAGAGGAAACAAAAGAGTAATGTTCACAAAAATGAGCAACACGAGATCTAGTGGTTACCCCCTTATGAATATCGCCGAGGATGGTGTCGACGGGGTGATCTCGTTGTATTGCTTGGTGGACTCTTGGGTGTGGCGGCCTTGGTTCTTCCTCATCCTCCTTTTCTTGATCAATTGCATCTCCCCCTTGATTATTGCCATTATCTTGAGGTGGCTCATCTTCTTGATTTTGTCCTTCATCAACTTGAGCTTCATCCTCATTTTGGGTTGGTGGAGATGCTTGCATGGAGGAGGGTGGTTGATCTTGTGCATTTGGAGGCTCTTCGGATTCCTTAGGACACACATCACCAATGGACATGTTCCTTAGCGCGATGCATGGAGCCTCTTCATTACCTATCTCATCAAGATCAACTTGCTCTACTTGAGAGCCGTTAGTTTCATCAAACACAACGTCACATGAGACTTCAACTAGTCCAGTGGACTTGTTAAAGACCCTATATGCCCTTGTGTTTGAGTCATAACCAAGTAAAAAGCCTTCTACAGTTTTAGGAGCAAATTTAGATTTTCTACCTCTTTTAATAAGAATAAAGCATTTGCTACCAAAAACTCTAAAATATGAAATGTTGGGCTTTTTACCAGTTAGGAGTTCATATGATGTCTTCTTGAGGATTCGGTGAAGATATAACCGATTGATGGCGTAGCAGGCGGTGTTGACCGCTTCGGCCCAAAACCGGTCCGGTGTCTTGTACTCATCAAGCATGGTTCTTGCCATGTCCAATAGAGTTCGATTCTTCCTCTCCACTACACCATTTTGTTGTGGCGTGTAGGGAGAGGAGAACTCATGCTTGATGCCCTCCTCCTCAAGAAAGCCTTCAATTTGTGAGTTCTTGAACTCCGTCCCGTTATCGCTTCTTATTTTCTTGATCCTTAAGGCGAACTCATTTTGAGCCCGTCTCAAGAATCCCTTTAAGGTCTCTTGGGTTTGAGATTTTTCCTGTAAAAAGAATACCCAAGTGAAGCGAGAATAATCATCCACTATTACAAGACAATACTTACTCCCGCCGATGCTTATGTAAGCGATCGGGCCGAATAGATCCATGTGGAGTAGCTCAAGCGGCCTATCGGTCGTCATGATGTTCTTGTGTGGATGATGGACTCCAACTTGCTTTCCCGCCTGGCATGCGCTACAAATCCTGTCTTTCTCAAAATGAACATTTGTTAATCCTAAAATGTGCTCTCCCTTTAGAAGCTTATGAAGATTCTTCATCCCAACATGGGCTAGTCGGCGATGCCAGAGCCAACCCATGTTAGTCTTAGCAATTAAGCAAGTGTCGAGTTCAGCTCTATCAAAATCTACCAAGTATAGCTGACCCTCTAACACTCCCTTAAATGCTATTGAATCATCACTTCTTCTAAAGACAGTGACACCTACATCAGTGAATAGACAGTTGTAACCCATTTGACATAATTGGGAAACAGAAAGCAAGTTGTAATCTAAGGAATCAACAAGAAAAACATTGGAAATAGAATGGTCAGGAGATATAGCAATTTTACCAAGTCCTTTGACCAAACCTTGATTTCCATCCCCGAATGTGATAGCTCGTTGGGGATCTTGGTTTTTCTCATATGAGGAGAACATTCTTTTCTCCCCAGTCATATGGTTTGTGCACCCGCTGTCGAGTATCCAACTTGAGCCCCCGGATGCATAAACCTACAAAACAATTTTAGTTCTTGACTTTAGGTACCCAAACTGTTTTGGGTCCTTTGGCATTAGATACAAGAACTTTGGGTACCCAAACACAAGTCTTGGAACCCTTGTGTTTGCCACCAACAAATTTGGCAACTATCTTACCGGATTTGCTAGTAAGCACATAAGATGCATCAACAGTTTTAAATGAAATGACATGATCATTTGATGCATTAGGAATTTTCTTCTTAGGCAACTTAGCATGGGTTGGTTGCCTAAAACTAGATGTCTCACCCTTATACATATAAGCATGATTAGGGCCAGAGTGAGACTTCCTAGAATGAATCTTTCTAATTTTGCTCTCAGGATAGCCGGCAGGGTACAAAATGTAACCCTCGTTATCTTGAGGCATGGGAGCCTTGCCCTTAACAAAGTTAGATAAGTTCTTTGGAGGGGCATTAAGCTTGACATTGTCTCCCCTTTGGAAGCCAATGCCATCCTTGATGCCAGGGCGTCTCCCATTATACAGCATGCTACGAGCAAATTTAAATTTCTCATTTTCTAAGTTGTGCTCGGCAATTTTAGCATCTAGTTTAGCTATATGATCATTTTGTTGTTTAATTAAAGCCATATGATCAAGAATAGCATTAACATCAACATCTCTACATCTAGTGCAAATAGAAACATGCTCAACATTAGATGTAGAGGGTTTGCAAGATTTAAGTTCTACAACCTTAGCATGCAACATTTCATTCTTAGTTCTAAGGTCGGAAATAGTAGCATTGCAAACATCAAGATCTTTAGCCTTAGCAATTAAATTTTCATTTTCTAATCTAAGGCTAGCAAGAGATGCATTCAATTCATCAATCTTAGTACGCAAGTCAACATTATCATCTCTAAGATTGGGAATTGAAACATCACAAACATGTGAATCAACCTTAGCACTTAAAATAGCATTTTCATTTCTAAGGTTGTCAATCATCTCACGACAAGTGCTTAGCTCACTAGATAATTTTTCACATTTCTCAATTTCCAGAGCATAAGCCTTTTTAACCTTAACATGTTTTTTGTTTTCTTTAATTAGACAATCCTCTTGGGAATCCAAAAGGTCATCCTTTTCATGGATAGCACTAACCAATTCATTCAATTTTTCTTTTTGAGCTATGTTAAGGTTGGCAAAAAGGGAACGCAAATTATCCTCCTCATCACTAGCATTATCATCACTAGAAGATTCATATTTAGTGGAGGAGTTAGTTTTAACCCTTTTCCGTTTGCCGTCCTTTGCCATGAGGCACTTGTGGCCGACGTTGGGGAAGAGGAGTCCCTTGGTGACGGCGATGTTGGCGGCGTCCTCGTCGTCGGAGGAGTCGCTTGAGCTTTCGTCGGAATCCCATTCCCGACAAACATGGGCATCGCCGCCCTTCTTCTTGTAGTACCTTTTCTTCTCCTTTCTTCTTCCTTTCTTGTCGTCGCCTCGGTCACTGTCACTAGACATAGGACATTTAGCAATAAAATGACCGGGCTTACCACATTTGTAGCAAACCTTCTTGGAGCGGGGCTTGTAGTCTTTCCCCCTCCTTTGTTTGAGGATTTGGCGGAAGCTCTTGATGACGAGCGCCATCTCCTCATTGTCAAGCTTGGAGGCGTCTATTGGTTGTCGGCTTGGTGTAGACTCCTCCTTCTTTTCTTCCGTCGCCTTGAATGCAACGGGTTGAGCTTCGGATGGCTCGCCAAGCTCGTTGATTTTCCTCGAGCCTTCTATCATGCACTCAAAACTTACAAAATGCCCGATAACTTCCTCGGGGGTCATTTTAGTATATCTAGGATTACCACGAATCAATTGAACTTGAGTGGGATTTAGAAAAATGAGAGATCTTAAAATAACATTTACCACTTCGTGGTCATCCCACTTCTTACTCCCGAGGTTGCGCACTTGGTTCACCAAAGTCTTGAGCCGGTTGTACATATGTTGTGGCTCCTCTCCTTTGTGAAGCCGGAACCGACCGAGCTCCCCCTCGATCGTTTCCCGCTTGGTGATCTTGGTGAGCTCGTCTCCCTCGTGCGCGGTTTTGAGTACATCCCAAACCTCCTTGGCGTTCTTCAACCCTTGTACTTTGTTGTATTCTTCTTTACTTAGTGAGGCGAGGAGAATTGTTGTGGCTTGTGAGTTGAAGTGCTCGATTTGGGCCACCTCATCCTCATCATAGTTCTCATCCCCTATAGATGGTACCTGCGCACCAAACTCAACAACATCCCATATGCTTTTGTGGAGCGAGGTTAGATGAAATCGCATTAAATCGCTCCACCTAGCGTAATCTTCACCATCAAAAGTTGGTGGTTTGCCTAATGGGACGGAAAGTAAAGGCGTATGTTTGGAAATGCGAGGGTAGCGTAGGGGAATCTTACTATACTTCTTGCGCTCTTGGCGCTTAGAAGTGACGGAGGGCGCATCGGAGTCGGAGGTCGATGTTGATGAAGTGTCGGTCTCGTAGTAGACCACCTTCCTCATCCTCTTGTGCTTGTCGCCTTTCCGATGCGGCTTGTGGGAAGAAGATTTTTCCTTCTTCTCTTTGTGGTGAGAAGAAGATTTCTTCTCCTTCCCTTTGTTGGAGGAGCTCTTCTTCTTCTCCCTCCGTTTGGTGTGGGACTCTTCCGATGAAGTGCTCCCGTGGCTTGTAGTGGGCTTTTCGCCGGTCTCCATCTCCTTCTTGGCGTGATCTCCCGACATCACTTCGAGCGGTTAGGCTCTAATGAAGCACCGGGCTCTGATACCAATTGATAGTCGCCTAGAGGGGGGGGGGTGAATAGGGCGAAACTGAAATTTACAAATATAAACACAACTACAAGCCGGGTTAGCGTTAGAAATATAAACGAGTCCGCGAGAGAGGGCGCAAAACAAAACGCAAGCGAATAATGAAGTGAGACAATGGATTTGTTTTACCGAGGTTCGGTTCTCGCAAACCTACTCCCCGTTGAGGAGGCCACAAAGGCCGGGTCTCTTTCAACCCTTCCCTCTCTCAAACGGTCCCTCGGACCGAGTGAGCTTCTCTTCTCAAATCAAAGCCGGGAACAAAAACTTCCCCGCAAGGGCCACCACACAATTGGTGCCTCTTGCCTTGATTACAATGGAGTTGTGATCTCAAGAACAAGTGAGAAAGAAAAGAAGCAATCCAAGCGCAAGAGCTCAAAAGAACACGGCAAATCTCTCTCGCTAGTCACTAGGGCTTTGTGTGGAATTGGAGAGGATTTGATCTCTTTAGTGTGTCTAGAATTGAATGCTAGAGCTCTTGTAGTAGTTGAGAAGTGGAAAACTTGGATGCAATGAATGGTGGGGTGGTTGGGGTATTTATAGCCCCAACCACCAAACTTGACCGTTGGCTGGAGGCTTCTGCTCGATGGCGCACCGGACAGTCCGGTGCACACCGGACAGTCCGGTGCCCCTGCCACGTCATCACTGCCGTTGGATTCTAGCCGTTGGAGCTTCTGACTTGTGGGCCCGCCTGGGTGTCCGGTGCACACCGGACATGCACTGTTTGATGTCCGGTGCACCGGCATGGGCAAGTCTGACGTCTGCGCGCGCTGCGCGCGCATTAAATGCACCGCAGGGAGCCGTTGGCGCCGCAGGGAGCCGTTGCTCCGCTGGCACATCGGACAGTCCGGTGCACACCGGACAGTCCGGTGAATTATAGCGGAGCGGCTGCCGCGCGAACCCGAGGCTGGCGAGTTCAGGAGGCCGAGCTTCGTTGGAGCACCGGACATGTCCGGTGCACACCGGACAGTCCGGTGAATTATAGCGCGCCGGCTTCCGAGAATTCCCGAGGGTGATGAGTTGGAGTCTGAGTCCCCTGGTGCACCGGACAGGTACTGTTTACTGTCCGGTGGCACACCGGACAGTCCGGTGCGCCAGGCCAGGGGTGCCCTCGGTTGCCCCTTTGCTCCGTTATTGAATCCAAAACTGGGTCATTTTATTGGCTGAGTGTGAACCTTTTACACCTGTATAATCTATACACTTTGGCAAACTAGTTAGTCCAAAGATTTGTGTTGGGCAATTCAACCACCAAAATTATTTAGGAACTAGGTGTAAGCCTAATTCCCTTTCACTGAGCCGGTGCTCTACCCCCGCGCGGGTCGGCCGACCACCTCCTCTTCCAGCTTCTGGTGGTGGAGACCATCCTCTAGTTCTGCGGAGGAGACGTCCTCCAGCCATGCTGGGGGAGGCGGGCTGTTGCTGTCTAGCTAGGATGCAACATTCCGTCCTCTTCCTCGCTTGCGTGGCGAGGACAGGAGTGAGGACCTGCCGGTGCGCTTTGGGGCGACCCGCGTTTGCTGGTGATTCGCCCAGAGCTTGTCGCTCCACGGGCCTCCCCGGCATGGAGGTTGTCCATACCCGCGGGGACGGAACCGGAGTTCCGTTTGTAATGGCACTTTGAATGCCAGTGTTTTGTTCATTGTGGCTGTCGGGGCCTGAACATGTATGTATTTTTCGGCACGGAGCTGTGTTTTTTCCTCATTTTCGAGCGCTAAGACTTGCCTGTTGGTTGTCTGAACCGCTTCACCAAGCGTGAGTCGCCCCGTGTAAAGGTGACGAGTGAGGTATCCGTATCCCGGAGGCGTAGGAGTCCCTCAGCTCGGTCGGCCTTGTTGTCCGAGGCTTCTCTAGCTTAGTTAAAGGAACCCCTCGGCTGCTCTCCGACGAGCCGAGGCCAGGGGTAGCGGTGTCAGCGCGAACGGAGACAGAGTTGGCCCGGTGAGAAGACCTGGTCGGCCGGAGCCTGGCCGGGCCGTCCGTTAGCGGGACCGACGCCAGGATTGACCTGTCGAGGCCTCGGGTCGGGCTGACGTCCTCAGGGGACAGCTAGCCGAGGCCTCGGGGGTGGCCAGCCGAGCCGCCTGCCTGAGCCGGATTCTTGGAGAAGACCCTGGCGGCGACGGCCTGGGCTTGGTGATGACGCCGTCCTTTAGAGTGGGGATCTTCGGACCGCGTCGCCATCCGAGGCTAGGTCGGGCCTCGCCGAAGGTGTTGCCGACGCCGAGGGTGCTGCTGCTCCCTTCAGCCATCAAGATCCGAGCTTGCAGGATCGGATCGTCTTGTAGCGTGGGTTTCCTGCGGCCGCCGAGGCCAAAACACACCCTTGCTATGTTGTAAGGTTGCGTCTCTTTTCCTCTTGTTTCGAGTATCTGGACTTTTTTGTCGGTAACGGAATCGCTTGTGCGAGCGAGAGTTGCTTCTCACGGAAGGTGATGAGTGAGGTATTGAGAGCACCTAGAGGGGGGGTGAATATGTGATCCTGTAAATCTTAAACTTATAGCCACAAAAATTTGTTAAGTGTTAGCACAATAATTGTCAAGTGGCTAAAGAGGAATCCTCAACAAAACACAATAACCAACAAAGATCAATCACAGAGATGGCACGGTGGTTATCCCGTGGTTCGGCCAAGACCAACGCTTGCCTACTCCACGTTGTGGCGTCCCAACGGACGAGGGTTGCAATCAACCCCTCTCAAGCGGTCCAAAGACCCACTTGAATACCACGGTGTTTTGTTTGCTTTACTCAATCCCGTTTGCGAGGAATCTCCACAAATTTGGAGCCTCTCGCCCTTACACTTGAAATTCACAAAGAACACGGAGCAAGGGAGGGATTAGCAACGCACTCAAGACAAGAAATCACAGCAACACCACGCACACAAGTCGCAACGAGAGCTCACAACACAACTCAATGAGTTCACCACTCAACTAGAGCTCTAATCGCTATTGCAAAGAATCAAAGGCGCGGAATCGATGTCTTGGTGCTTAGGAATGCTTAGGAGATGCTTAGGAGATGCTTGGTGTGCTCCTCCATGCGCCTAGTGGTCCCTTTTATAGCCCCAAGGCAGCTAGGAGCCGTTGAGAGCAAATCTGGAAGGCTGATCTTGCCTTCTGTCGACTGGTGCACCGGACAGTCCGGTGCACACCGGACACTGTCCGGTGCCCGATTTCTTTCCTTAAACGGCGCAGCCGACCGTTGGCCGCCAGAGAGCAGTTGGCGCACCGGACATGTCCGGTGCACACCGGACAGTCCGGTGCCCCCTTCTAGCCGTTGGCTCGGCCATGTGTCCCGCGTAGATCGCGCGGCCGACCGTTGGCCCGGCCGACCGTTGGCTCACCGGACAGTCCGGTGCACACCGGACAGTCCGGTGAATTATAGCCGAACGTCGCCGGTAAATTCCCGAGAGCGGCCAGTTCGCCCGAGTCAGTCTGGCGCACCGGACACTGTCCGGTGCACCACCGGACAGTCCGGTGCTCCCAGACTCAGCAGAGTCTTGGCTGCTCGAGCCAAGACATTTTCAATTGGATTTTTCCTGTTTCCAGCACTCAGACACAATACATTAGTCCATAAAACAATGTACTAAGTCTGAGAAACATACCTTTATCCTTGATTTGTACTTTGTCCACCTTTTTACACTTAGGCACTTGTGTTGGGCACTAAACCACCAAAATACTTAGAAATGGCCCAAGGGCACATTTCCCTTTCAATCTCCCCCTTTTTGGTGATTTATGCCAACACAATATAAAGCAAGTAGAACAAATACAAAATCAATTCAAATAAGAACTCAAATTGTTTTGATTTGAATTTGACATATATGGATCACTCTATGCCACCACTTGGTTTGTTTTTGCAAATCAAACTCAAATTCCTATCTCTAAGTCAAATCCACTTGTAGAGACATAAAGAGAGGTTTTCCAAAGAAATTTGATCAAGGATTTCAAACAACTCCCCCTTTTTCTCATAATCAACACTTCTCCCCACAAGAGGCCAATTTTTGACATAAAAGAGTTTTGACAAACCAAAAGCTCTAATCTACTATTTTCAAAATTTCTCAAAATTTCTCAAGTGGTAGCTGATCCATCTATTGCTTTGGCCTTTATTTTCTCCCCCTTTGGCATCAAGCACCAAAACGGGATCAATCTTGGCCCTTGAACCCCATTGCCTCACCAAAATCTTCAATTAAGAGCAAATAGGCAATAAGAGTTAAAAGATGAACTTGGAAAAGTTACTCTTTTCATCGGAGTGCAGTGGAAGTCTTGCATGGTCCAAGTCCACCTTTTCCCTTTTAATTCTCCTTCGAGACTAAAACAAGCAAACTCAAGCATATGGTTAGTCTCAAAGGGTCAAGTTGTAACACATCTCCCCCTAAAACTGTGCATCACTTTGCAACGGACTTGTGAGGGCCAGGGAGTGTTTGTACACCTTGAGCACCATACTAAACAACAAAATGCAAAAAGGAACATGATCAAAAGCATAAATACATGTATGCTACAATTCAATCCAAGTTCCGCGAATCTAAGACATTTAGCTCACTACGCAGCCTGCAAAAGGTCTTCTCATCTAGAGGCTTGGTAAAGATATCGGCTAGCTGGTTCTCGGTGCTAACATGAAACACTTCGATATCTCCCTTTTGCTGGTGGTCTCTCAAAAAGTGATGCCGGATGTCAATGTGCTTTGTGCGGCTGTGTTCAACAGGATTTTCCGCCATGCGGATAGCACTCTCATTGTCACATAGGAGTGGGACTTTGCTCAGATTGTAGCCAAAGTCCCGAAGGGTTTGCCTCATCCAAAGTAGTTGCGCGCAACACTGCCCTGCGGCAACATACTCGGCCTCAGCGGTGGATAGGGCAACGGAGGTTTGTTTCTTAGAGTTCCATGACACCAGGGACCTTCCTAAGAATTGGCATGTCCCTGATGTACTCTTCCTATCGACCTTACATCCAGCATAGTCGGAATCTGAGTATCCAACCAAGTCAAAGGTAGACCCCTTTGGATACCAGAGCCCGAAGCAAGGCGTAGCAACCAAATATCTAAGAATTCGCTTCACCGCCACTAAGTGACACTCCTTAGGATCGGATTGAAATCTAGCACACATGCATACGCTAAGCATAATATCCGGTCTACTAGCACATAAATAAAGTAAAGACCCTATCATTGACCGATATGCTTTTTGATCAACGGACTTACCTCCTTTGTTGAGGTCGGTGTGTCCGTCGGTCCCCATCGGAGTCTTTGCGAGCTTGGCGTCCTTCATCCCAAACCGCTTTAGCAGATCTTGCGTGTACTTCGTTTGGGAGATGAAGGTGCCGTCCTTGAGTTGCTTCACTTGGAACCCAAGGAAGTAGTTCAACTCGCCCATCATCGACATCTCGAATTTCTGCGTCATCACCCTGCTAAACTCTTCACAAGACTTTTGGTTAGTAGAACCAAATATTATGTCATCGACATAAATTTGGCACACAAACAAATCACCATCACATGTCTTAGTAAAAAGAGTTGGATCGGCTTTCCCAACCTTGAAAGCATTAACAATTAGAAAGTCTCTAAGGCATTCATACCATGCTCTTGGGGCTTGCTTAAGTCCATAGAGCGCCTTAGAGAGCTTACACACGTGGTCGGGGTACCGTTCATCCTCGAAGCCAGGGGGTTGCTCCACATACACTTCCTCCTTGATCGGCCCGTTGAGGAAAGCGCTCTTCACATCCATTTGGAACAACCTGAAGGAATGGTGAGCGGCATATGCTAGCAAGATACGAATTGATTCTAGCCTAGCCACAGGAGCAAAAGTCTCCTCAAAGTCCAAACCTGCGACTTGGGCATAACCTTTTGCCACAAGTCTAGCCTTGTTCCTTGTCACCACCCCGTGCTCGTCTTGTTTGTTGCGGAACACCCACTTGGTTCCCACAACATTTTGCTTGGGACGAGGCACCAGCGTCCAAACTTCATTTCTCTTGAAGTTGTTGAGCTTCTCCTGCATGGCCAATACCCAGTCCGGATCTAGCAAGGCCTCCTCTACCCTGAAAGGCTCAATAGAAGAGACAAAGGAGTAATGCTCACAAAAATTAACTAATCGAGATCGAGTAGTTACTCCCTTGCTAATGTCACCCAGAATTTGGTCGACGGGATGATCCCTTTGAATCATTGCTCGAACTTGGGTTAGAGGTGCCGGTTGTGCTTCTTCCTCCATCACATGATCATCTTGTGCTCCCCCTTGATCACACTCCTCTTGATGAACCTGTTCATCGTTTTGAGTTGGGGGATGCATCATTGTTGAGGAAGAAGGCTGATCTTTCTCCAATTGTTCCTGTGGTCGCACATCACCAATCGCCATGGTGCGCATAGCGGCCGTTGGAACGTCTTCTTCATCTACATCATCAAGATCAACAACTTGCTCTCTTGGAGAGCCATTAGTCTCATCAAATACAACGTCGCTAGAGACTTCAACCAAACCCGATGATTTGTTGAAGACTCTATACGCCTTTGTGTTTGAGTCATAACCTAACAAAAACCCTTCTACAGATTTGGGAGCAAACTTAGAATTTCTACCCTTCTTTACTAGAATGTAGCACTTGCTCCCAAATACACGAAAGTAAGATACATTGGGTTTGTTACCGGTTAGTAGCTCATACGAAGTCTTTTTGAGGAGGCGATGAAGGTAGACCCTGTTGATGGCGTGGCAAGCCGTGTTGACGGCTTCCGACCAAAAACGCTCGGGGGTCTTGAATTCTCCAAGCATTGTCCTTGCCATATCGATTAGTGTCCTGTTCTTCCTCTCTACCACACCATTTTGCTGTGGTGTGTAGGGAGCGGAGAACTCGTGCTTGATCCCTTCCTCCTCAAGGAACTCCTCCACTTGAAGGTTCTTAAACTTGGACCCGTTGTCGCTCCTTATCTTCTTCACCTTGAGCTCAAACTCATTTTGAGCTCTCCTGAGGAAGCGCTTGAGGGTCCCTTGGGTTTCAGACTTATCCTGCAAAAAGAACACCCAAGTGAAGCGGGAAAAGTCATCAACAATAACTAAACCATACTTACTTCCTCCTATGCTTAGATAGGCGACGGGTCCGAAGAGGTCCATATGTAGCAGCTCCAGGGGTCTTGATGTGGTCATCACATTCTTGTTGTGATGCGCTCCTCCCACCTGTTTACCTGCCTGACAAGCTGCACAAGGTCTATCTTTTTCGAATTGTACGTTAGTCAAACCTATCACGTGTTCTCCCTTTAGAAGCTTGTGAAGGTTCTTCATCCCCCCATGTGCTAAGCGGCGATGCCACAGCCAGCCCATGCTAGTCTTAGCAATTAAGCATGCATCTAGACCGGCCTCTTCTTTTGCAAAATCAACTAAGTAAAGCTTGCCGTCTATTACACCCTTAAAGGCTAGTGAACCATCACTTCTTCTAAAGACAGACACATCTACATTTGTAAAAAGGCAATTATATCCCATATTGCATAGTTGACTAACAGATAGCAAATTGTAACCAAGAGACTCAACTAAAAACACATTGGAGATAGAGTGCTCATTAGAAATTGCAATTTTATCTAACCCTTTTACCTTGCCTTGATTCCCATCACCGAATATAATTGAATCTTGGGAATCCTTATTCTTGACGTAGGAGGTGAACATCTTCTTCTCCCCCGTCATATGGTTTGTGCATCCGCTGTCGATAATCTAGCTTGAACCCCCGGATGCATAAACCTGCAAGGCAAATTTAGGCTTGGGTCTTAGGTACCCAACTTATGTTGGGTCCTACAAGGTTAGTGCAAATATCCTTAGGGACCCAAATGCAAGTTTTGTCTCCCTTGCATTTTGCCCCTAACTTCCTAGCAACTATTTTCCTATCCTTTCTACAAATAGCAAAGGAAGCATTTAAAGCATGATAAATTGTAGAGGGTTCATTTATTACTTTCCTAGGAACATTAACAACATTTCTCCTAGGCATATTATGAACAACATTTCTCCTACCAACATTTCTATCATGCACATAAGAAGAACTAGAAGCAAATATGTTATGAGAATCAAAAGCATCATATGCGTTACATCTCCTATGAGCATTTCTAGATTGTCTCCTATCATGGTACATAAAGGCATGGTTCTTTTGCACACTACTAGCCATAGGGGCCTTCCCTTTCTCCTTGGCGGAGATGGGAGCCTTATGGCTTGTCAAGTTCTTGGCTTCCTTCTTGTAGCCAAGTCCATCCTTAATTGAGGGGTGTCTACCAATTGTGTAGGCATCCCTTGCAAATTTTAGCTTATCAAAATTACTCTTGCTAGTCTTAATTTGAGCATTAAGACTAGCCAATTCATCATTAAGTTTGGAAATTGAAACTAGGTGTTCACTACAAGCATCAATGTCAAAATCTTTACACCTATTGCAAGTTTCAACAATTTCTACACAAGATGTTGATTTACTAGCTATTTCTAACTTAGCTTTCAAATCATCATTAACACTTTTTAATTTAGAGATGGATTCATGACAAGTAGATAATTCACTAGAGAGCATTTCGTTCCTTTTAATTTCTAGAGCAAGAGAATTTTGTGCACTAACAAATTTATCATGCTCCTCATATAAAAGATCCTCTTGTTTTTCTAGTAATCTATTCTTGTCATTTAAAGCATCAATCAACTCATTAATCTTATTAATTTTAGATCTATCTAATCCCTTGAATAAGCATGAGTAATCTATCTCATCATCATCACTAGACTCATCCTCACTTGAAGAAGCATAAGTACTAGTATCATGAGTGCTTACTTTCTTCTCTCTTGCCATGAGGCAAGTGTGACGCTCGTTGGGGAAGAGGGATGACTTGTTGAAGGCGGTGGCGGCGAGTCCTTCATTGTCGGAGTCGGAGGAGGAGCAATCCGAATCCCACTCCTTTCCGATATGTGCCTCACCCTTGGCCTTCTTGTAATGCTTCTTCTTCTCCCTTTTGTTCCCCCTTTCCTGATCACTTTCATTATCGGGACAGTTAGCAATGAAATGACCAATCTTACCACATTTGAAGCACGAGCGCTTCTCCTTTGTCTTGGTCTTGCTTGGCTATCCCTTGCGACCTTTAAGCGCCGTCTTGAAGCGCTTAATGATGAGGGCCATCTCCTCATTATTTAGCCCGGCCGCCTCAACTTGCGCCACCTTGCTCGGTAGCGCCTCCTTGCTCCTCGTTGCCTTGAGAGCAATGGGTTGAGGCTCATGAATAGGACCATTCAACGCGTCGTCCACATATCTTGCCTCCTTGATCATCATTCGCCCGCTTACGAACTTCCCCAAAACTTCTTCGGGCGACATCTTGGTGTACCTAGGATTTTCACGAATATTGTTCACCAAATGAGGATCAAGAACGGTAAAGGACCTTAGCATTAGGCGGACGACGTCGTGATCCGTCCATCGCGTGCTTCCGTAGCTCCTTATTTTGTTGATAAGAGTCTTGAGCCGGTTGTATGTTTGAGTTGGCTCCTCGCCCCTTATCATTGCGAACCGTCCAAGCTCGCCCTCCACCAACTCCATCTTGGTGAGCAAGGTGACATCATTCCCCTCATGAGAGATCTTGAGGGTGTCCTAGATCTGCTTGGCATTGTCCAAGCCACTCACCTTATGGTACTCGTCCCTGCACAAAGAGGCTAGCAACACAGTAGTAGCTTGTGCATTTT
Source organism: Zea mays (assembly GCF_902167145.1). Classification (NCBI taxonomy): domain Eukaryota; kingdom Viridiplantae; phylum Streptophyta; class Magnoliopsida; order Poales; family Poaceae; genus Zea; species Zea mays. Next base: position 191,793,020 of record NC_050099.1, on the reverse strand, counting down.
TATGAATCTGTTCATTAATAAACATGGGACTATCCGTACTATCAAAGTGCATTCCACTTTCTACAATCTCCCATATGCTAGTATGGAGAGAGAACAAGTGACTACGCATTTTGTGACTCCAAAATCCGTAGTCCTCTCCATCAAAATGAGGAGGTTTACCAAGTGGAATAGATAATAAATGAGCATTAGTACTTTGAGGAATACGAGAGTAATCAAAAGAAAAGTTCGAATTGACCGGTTTCTTTCTCTCGTATTCGTTGTGGTCGTCGTCCTTTTGGGAGGAAGTAGACTCATCGCTGTCGTAGTAGACGATCTCCTTGATGCGTCTTGTCTTCTTCTTCTTCCCATCTTTGCGTCTGTGGCCCGAGCCCGAGTCGTTGGACTTGTCATCCCTTGGCTCGTTGATGAAGGACTCCTTCTCCTTGTCATTGATCACGATTCCCTTCCCTTTAGGATCCATCTCTTCGGGCGGTTAGTCCCTTTGTGAAGAGAACGGCTCCGATACCAATTGAGAGCACCTAGAGGGGGGGGTGAATAGGTGATCTTGTAAATCTTAAACTTATAGCCACAAAAATTTGTTAAGTGTTAGCACAATAATTGCCAAGTGGCTAAAGAGGAATCCTCAACAAAACACAATAACCAACAAAGATCAATCACAGAGATGGCACGGTGGTTATCCCGTGGTTCGGCCAAGACCAACGCTTGCCTACTCCACGTTGTGGCGTCCCAACGGACGAGGGTTGCAATCAACCCCTCTCAAGCGGTCCAAAGACCCACTTGAATACCACGGTGTTTTGTTTGCTTTACTCAATCCCGTTTGCGAGGAATCTCCACAAATTTGGAGCCTCTCGCCCTTACACTTGAAATTCACAAAGAACACGGAGCAAGGGAGGGATTAGCAACGCACTCAAGACAAGAAATCACAGCAACACCACGCACACAAGTCGCAACGAGAGCTCACAACACAACTCAATGAGTTCACCACTCAACTAGAGCTCTAATCGCTATTGCAAAGAATCAAAGGCGCGGAATCGATGTCTTGGTGCTTAGGAATGCTTAGGAGATGCTTAGGAGATGCTTGGTGTGCTCCTCCATGCGCCTAGGGGTCCCTTTTATAGCCCCAAGGCAGCTAGGAGCCGTTGAGAGCAAATCTGGAAGGCTGATCTTGCCTTCTGTCGACTGGTGCACCGGACAGTCCGGTGCACACCGGACACTGTCCGGTGCCCGATTTCTTTCCTTAAACGGCGCAGCCGACCGTTGGCCGCCAGAGAGCAGTTGGCGCAGCGGACATGTCCGGTGCACACCGGACAGTCCGGTGCCCCCTTCTAGCCGTTGGCTCGGCCATGTGTCCCGCGTAGATCGCGCGGCCGACCGTTGGCCCGGCCGACCGTTGGCTCACCGGACAGTCCGGTGCACACCAGACAGTCCGGTGAATTATAGCCGAACGTCGCCGGTAAATTCCCGAGAGCGGCCAGTTCGCCCGAGTCAGTTTGGCGCACCGGACACTGTCCGGTGCACCACCAGACACTGCCCGGTGCACCACCGGACAGTCCGGTGCTCCCAGACTCAGCAGAGTCTTGGCTGCTCGAGCCAAGACATTTTCAATTGGATTTTTCCTGTTTCCAGCACTCAGACACAATACATTAGTCCATAAAACAATGTACTAAGTCTGAGAAACATACCTTTATCCTTGATTTGTACTTTGTCCACCTTTTTACACTTAGGCACTTGTGTTGGGCACTAAACCACCAAAATACTTAGAAATGGCCCAAGGGCACATTTCCCTTTCAGGTATCCGTATCCCGGAGGCATAGGAGTCCCTCGGCTCGGTCGGCCTTGCCGCTTACGTGCACTCTTACCCGTCCTTGGGGTTCTGTTACCGACGCAGTCGGGAAGGCTCGAAGAATCGCTCCGGCAGAAGAGCTTCCGAACGAGAAGACTTGTTCGGTCCGCGGAATCATTTATCCGAACGTGAGTTACTTATCGCAGAAGGTGATGAGTGAGGTATCCGTATCCCGGAGGCGTAGGAGTCCCTCGGCTCGGTCAGCCTTGGCTGCTTACGTGTACTCCGTCGTTTTCAGGATCCGCTTTCGAAGCAGTCAAAAAGCACGAAAGACATTCTGGCAGAAAGGATCTTTTTTCGGGGAAAAATTCGACGCAGAGGGGGTTCCCCCCTTTTAGCCCCCGAGGGAGGGTCGGGCTTTGCCGAGGCAAGGCTGACCCTTCCTTGATGACTAAACTTTGCGTGGGAGCGAGGTATATGAACAACTTGAAAACATCTTAAGGGTAGAAGCGACATAGCTGTTGGATGTTCCAAGCGTTGCTGTAGACCTCGCCTTGACTGTTGGCCAGCTTGTACGTTCTGGGCTTCAGAACTTTGGCGATGACGAACGGCCCCTCCTAGGGGGGCGTGAGCTTGTGCCGCCCTCGGGCGTCTTGTCGCAGCCGAAGCACCAGGTCGCCCACCTGGAGGTCTCGGGACCGGACCCCTCGGGCGTGGTAGCGTCGCAGGGACTGCTGGTACCACGCCGAGTGTAGTAAGGCCTTGCCCCGAGCCTCCTCCAGCTGGTCCAGCGAGTCTTCTCGGCTAGCTTGGTTGCTTTGGTCGGTGTAGGCCCTCGTCCTCGGGGAGCCGTATTCCAGGTCTGTGGGCAAGACGGCCTCGGCCCCGTAGACTAGGAAGAACGGCGTGAAGCCCGTGGCTCGGCTCGGCGTTGTCCTCAGACTCCAGACCACTGAGGGGAGTTCCTTCATCCATCGCTTGCCGAACTTGTTGAGGTCGTTGTAGATCCGAGGCTTGAGCCCTTGTAGAATCATGCCGTTGGCACGCTCTACTTGCCCATTTGACATGGGGTGAGCCACGGCGGCCTAGTCCACCCGGATGTGGTGATCCTCGCAGAAGTCCAGGAACTTTCTGCCGGTGAACTGGGTGCCATTGTCGGTGATGATGGAGTTCGAGACCCCGAAGCGATGGATGATGTTGGTGAAGAACGCCACCGTCTGCTCGGACCTGATGCTGTTCAGGGGTCGGACCTCGATCCACTTGGAGAATTTGTCGATGGCGACCAGCAGGTGCGTGTAGCCCCCGGGTGCCTTCTGCAAGGGGCCGACGAGATCCAGACCCCACACAGCGAAAGGCCAGGTGATGGGTATCGTCTGTAGAGCCTGAGCGGGCAGGTGGGTCTGCCTTGCGTAGAACTGACACCCTTCGCAGGTGCGGACAATTCTAGTGGCGTCGGCCACCACCGTCGGCCAGTAGAAGCCTTGTCGGAAAGCATTCCCGATAAGGGCTCGAGGCGCTGCGTGATGGCCGCAAGCCCCCGAGTGTATCTCTCGTAGGAGTTCCTGACCTTCGGCGATGGAGATGCATCGCTGGAGGATGCCAGAGGGGCTGCGGTGGTAGAGCTCCTTCTCATCACCCAGCAAGACGAACGACTTGGCGCGCCGCGCCACCCGCCGAGCCTCGGCTCGGTCGAGGGGTAGCTCTCCTCGGTGGAGATATTGTAGGTACGGGGTCTGCCAGTTTTGATCAGGCATGACCCCGCTTTGCTCCCCCTCGACGTGCAGCGTCTCGCCCTCGGGGGCCGAGGGTACCTCGGACCGAACCGAGGGTGCCTCGAGCCGAGCCGAGGGTGCCTCGGACTGTGCCGAGGGTACCTCGGGCTGGGCCGAGGGTGCCTCGGGCAGAGCCGAGGGCGCCTCGGACTGTGCCGAGGGTGCCTCAGGCTCGGGCATGTCGTCGATCTTGACGGAGGGCTGACGCAGATCTCGGGAGAAGACGTCCGGAGGAACCGTTGTTCGCCCCGAGGCTATTTTAGCCAGCTCGTCCGCAGTCTCGTTGTAGCGCCGAGCGATGTGGTTGAGCTCGAGCCCGTAGAACTTGTCTTCCAGGCGCCGAACCTCATCGCAGTAGGCCTCCATCTTCGGGTCGCGGCAGTGGGAGTTCTTCATGACTTGGTCGATGACGAGCTGCGAGTGACCGCGAGCATCGAGGCGTCGGACCCCTAGCTCGATGGCGATCCGCAACCCGTTGACCAGAGCCTCATACTCGGCCACATTGTTGGACGCCAGGAAATGGAGGCGTAGCACGTAGCGTAGGTGCTTCCCGAGGGGCGAGATGAAGAGTAGGCCTGCGCCGGCTCCTGTCTTCATCAGCGACCCGTCGAAGAACATGGTCCAGAGCTCCGGCTGGATCGGAGCTGTTGGGAGCTGAGTGTCGACCCATTCAGCTACGAAGTCCGCCAAGACCTGGGACTTGATGGCCTTCCGGGGAGCGAACGAGATTGTCTCGCCCATGATTTCCACCGCCCACTTTGCAATCCTACCCGAGGCCTCTCGGCACTGGATGATCTCCCCCAGGGGGAAGGATGACACCACAATTACTGGATGAGACTCGAAGTAGTGTCGCAGCTTCCGCCGCGTTAGGATCACCGCGTACAGCAGCTTCTGAACTTGTGGGTAGCGGATCTTGGTTTCGGACAGTACCTCGCTGATGAAGTAGACTGGCCTCTAAACGGGCAATGCATGCCCCTCTTCTTGCCTCTCGACCACAATCGCGGCGCTAACCACCTGAGTGGTCACGGCGACGTAGACCAAGAGGGCTTCTCCGGCAGCTGGGGGTACCAAGATAGGTGCCTTCGTGAGGAGCGCCTTCAGGTTCCCGAGGGCTTCCTCAGCCTCAGGGGTCCAAGTGAAGCACTCGGCCTTCCTTAAGAGGCGGTACAGAGGTAGACCTCTTTCGCCGAGGCGTGAGATGAAGCGGCTCAGAGCCGCGAGGCATCCCATGACCCTCTGTACGCCTTTCAAGTTCTTGATGGGCCCCATGCTGGTGATGGCTGTGATCTTCTCCGGGTTAGCTTCGATGCCCCGCTCGGAGACGATGAACCTCAAGAGCGTGCCTCAGGGCACCCCGAAAACACACTTTTCGGGATTGAGCTTGACGCCCTTCGCCTTGAGACATCGGAGTGTCACTTCAAGGTCGGAAAGGAGGTCGGAGGCTTTCCTCGTCTTGACTACGATGTCATCGACGTAGGCCTCGACCGTGCGGCCAATGTGTTCGCCGAACACATGGTTCATGCACCGCCTGTACGTCGCGCCCGCATTCCTCAAGCCGAACGGCATGGTGACATAGCAGTACATGCCGAAGGGTGTGATGAAAGAAGTCGCGAGCTGGTCGGACTCTTTCATCCTGATTTGGTGATACCCCGAGTAGGCATCGAGGAAAGACAGGGTTTCGCACCCAGCAGTGGAATCCACGATTTGGTCGATGCGAGGCAGAGGGTAGGGAACCTTCGGACATGCTTTGTTGAGACCAGTGTAGTCTACACACATCCGCCATTTCCCCCCTTTCTTTCTCACAAGCACAGGGTTGGCGAGCCATTCGGGATGGAATACCTCCTTGATGAACCCTGCCGCCATTAGCTTGTGGATCTCCTCGCCTATGGCTCTGCGCTTCTCCTCGTCGAATCGGCGCAGAGGCTGCTTGACGGGTCGGGCTCCAGCTCGGATGTCCAGCGAGTGCTCGGCGACATCCCTCGGTATGTCGGGCATGTCCGAGGGACTCCACGCGAAGACGTCGGCGTTCGCGCGGAGAAAGTTGACGAGCACTGCTTCCTATTTGGGACCGAGCTCGGAGCCGATCCGGACTTGCTTGGAGGCGTCACTGCTGGGGTCAAGGGGGACGGACTTAACCGTCTCCACTGGCTCGAAGTTGCTGGCATGACGCTTCACGTCCGGCACCTCCTTAGAGGGGCTTTCCAGGTCGGCGATGAGGGCCTCGGACTCGGCGAGGGCCTCGGCGTACTCCACGCACTCCACGTTGCATTCGAACGCGTGTTTGTACGTGGGGCCGACGGTGATGACCCCGTTGGGGCCCGGCATCTTGAGCTTAAGGTAGGTGTAGTTGGGGACGGCCATGAACTTCGCGTAGCATGGCCTCCCCAGTACCGCGTGGTAGGTTCCTCGGAACCCAACCATCTCGAACGTCAGGGTCTCCCTTCGGAAGTTGGAGGGTGTTCCAAAGCAGACGGGAAGGTCGAGCTGTCCGAGGGGCTGGACACGCTTCCCGGGAATGATCCCATGGAAGGGCGCAGCGCCTGCCCGGACCGAGGACAGATCGACACGCAGGAGCCCGAGGGTCTCGGCGTAGATGATGTTGAGGCTGCTGCCTCCGTCCATGAGGACCTTGGTGAGCCTAACGTCGCCGATGACGGGGTCGACAACGAGCAGGTATTTCCCCGGGCTCGGCACGTGGTCGGGGTGGTCGGCTTGGTCGAAGGTGATGGGCTTGTCGGACCAGTCTAGGTAGACTGGCGCTGCCACCTTCGCCGAACAGACCTCCCGACGCTCTTGCTTGCGGTGCCGAGCCGAGGCGTTCGCCGCTTGCCCACCGTAGATCATGAAGCAGTCGCGGACCTCGGGGAACTCTCCTGCCTGGTGATCTTCCTTCTTGTCGTCGTCGCGAGCCCTGCCACCTTCCGCGGGTGGCCCGGCCCTGTGGAAGTGACGCCGAAGCATGGCGCACTCCTCAAGGGTGTGCTTGACGGGCCCCTGGTGATAGGGGCACGGCTCCTTGAGCATCTTGTCGAAGAGGTTGGCACCTCCGGGGGGTTTCCGAGGGTTCTTGTACTCGGCGGCGGCGACAAGGTCCGCGTCGGCGGCGTCACGTTTCGCTTGCGACTTCTTCTTGCCCTTCTTCTTGGCGCCGCTCTGAGTTGACGCCTCGGGGGCATCTTCCGGTGGGCGGCTCTGGGGCTGCTTGTCCTTCCGGAAGATAGCCTCGACCGCCTCCTGGCCAGAGGCGAACTTGGTGGCGATGTCCATCAGCTCGCTCGCCCTGGTGGGGGTCTTGCGACCCAGCTTGCTCACCAGGTCAGGGCAGGTGGTGCCGGCGAGGAACGCGCCGATGACATCTAAATCGGTGATGTTGGGCAGCTTGGTGCGCTGCTTCGAGAATCGCCGGATGTAGTCCCGGAGAGACTCTCCCGGCTGCTGTCGGCAGCTTCGGAGGTCCTAGGAATTCCCAGGGCGCACGTATGTGCCCTGGAAATTCCCGGCGAAAGCTTGGACCAGGTCGTCCCAGTTGGAGATCTGCCCCGGAGGCAGGTGCTCTAACTAGGCGCGAGCGGTGTCGGAGAGGAACAGGGGGAGGTTGCGGATGATGAGGTTGTCATCGTCCGTTCCACCCAATTGACAGGCCAGACGGTAGTCCGCGAGCCACTGTTCCGGTCTCGTCTCCCCCGAGTACTTCGTGATAGTAGTCGGGGGTCGGAACCGAGTCGGGAACGGCGCCCGTCGTATGGCTGGGCTGAAGGCCTGCGGACCGGGTGGCTCGGGCGAGGGACTCCGATCCTCCCCGCTGTCGTAGCGTCCCCCACGCCTGGAGTGGTAGCCTCGGTGCACAGTCTCGTCGAGGTGGGCCCGACGGTCGCGGTGATGGTGCTCGTTGCCGAGGCGACCCGGGGCCGCAGGCGCTGTGTTGCGCGTGCGCCCGGGGCAGACCGAGGCTTCCCGCATGAATCGGGAAGTCGCGGCATGGGGTTCCGAGGGGTACCCCTGCCTTCGGGAGGCGGAGCTCTCGGCCCGTCGGACCGCGGCGCCTTCCAGGAGATTCTTGAGCTCTCCCTGGATTCGCCGCCCCTCGGTGGTTGATGGCTCCGGCATCGCGCGGAGAAGCATTGCCGCTGCCGCCAGGTTCTGGCCGACCCCACTAGATGCGGGTGGCGGCCTGACCCTGACGTCGTCGGCGATGCGGTGCTGGAAGCCCTGGGCAGATGACGTATTTCTCCGGCCGGAGGTTGGCCCGCCCATGCCTGCCCGACGTCCCGGCGGATCGGCTCAAGCGCTCCTGCTCCCTCGTCGAGCCTGGCCTGTACCCCGCGGATTTGCTCGAGCTGTGGGTCATGGCCCCCCGCCTGAACGGGGACCACAGCTAGCTCCCGTGGGATGTCAACGCGGAGCACCGGCCTAGGGAGATCACCATCCTCCGGCATGCCGAGATGGTTGCCTTCGGAGGGACCCCCTAGATCAACGTGGAAGCATTCACGACTTGGGCCGCAGTCCTCGTCGCCGAGGCTACGGCTACCGTCGGAACAGTCGGAAAGGCAGTAGTCGCATGCGGTCATGAAGTTCCGCATGGCACTGGGGTTGCCAAGTCCAGAGAAATCCCAACAGATGCTGGGCTCGTCATCTTCCTCGGACCCAGAGGGCCCGTAGGTCGAGACGTCCGTCAGCCGGTCCCAAGGTGACCGCATACGAAACCCCAGAGGGTTTGGACTCGTCTCTACGAGAGCACCCGCCAAAGCGAAGCCGCTAGGCGGGTCGAGGCTGAATCCGAAAGACGTGGGATGGGAATCGATCGATACCTTTTGGTCGACGGGCGGCGATAAGGTCACGTCGGGGACGGACTGCACCGTCGTCTCAGGTACAAGGGTGACGTCCAGCAAGCCTTTCGCGAGCGCGCTGGCGTCGTCCGTTTGCCCGGAATCGGCGCGTTGCGGGGAGACGGCGCTCGTCTTCGTCTCAAGAGCGGGGTCGATGCCCGATGCGCCCCCCGTTGGGGTGCTGGTGCTGTCGACTCGCTCGACAGCCAACGAGACGCTGCCTCCTGCTTGGCCATGGTTGCCCCGCCTCCTCCTCCGTCGGCGGGGAGAGGACGGGGTGAGCTCGAATGTTGTTCTTCCACCACGCGGGGAAGACGTCGTCGATTCCGCCGCCGGCGGGCGGGCTGTCGGCCGCCATTGTCGTTGTCGCACGGCGGTGGAAGGAGTATCATGTCGTAGCTGCCGTCGAGGGACACGAACTCAAGACTCCCGAAACGGAGCACCGTCCCGGGTTGGAGAGGTTGCTGGAGGCTGCCCATCTGGAGCTTGACGGGAAGCTGTTCGTCAGCACGCAGCAGGCACCTACCTGGCGCGCCAAATGTCGGCGTTTCAAGACCGGGGGGTCCCTAGGCCGACGAGTGAATGTCGCCGCGTGCCCCAGCCCAGATGGGTCGAGCGCGAGGCCGAGCGCGAAGGGGGGAAAGCGATGCGGTCGGAGACCGGCGTGAGAGAGGTGGGAATCCCGCGGCCTTCGTGTTCGTCCCGCGCCCAGGTCGGGTGCGCTTGCAGTAGGGGGTTACAAGCATCCACGCGGGAGAGGGAGCGAGCGGCTTCAAGCGAGCGCGTGTCTCGTCCTCGTCCCCGCGCGGCCAACCCTCTCTAAGAGGGCCCTGGTCCTTCCTTTTATAGGCGTAAGGAGAGGATCCAGGTGTACAATGGGGGGTGTAGCAGAGCGCTACGTGTCTAGCGGGGGAGAGCTAGCGCCCTAAGTACATGCCGTTGTGGCAGCCGGAGAGATTTTGGCACCCACCTGGTGTGATGTCGTGGCCGTCGGAGGAGCGATGGAGCCTGGCGGAGGGACAGCTGTCGGAGCGGTTGAGTCCTTGCTGACGTCCTCTTGCTTCCGTAAGGGGGCTGAGAGCCGCCGTCGTCACAGAGTATGCGGGGCGCCATCATTGCCTATCTGGCGGAGCGAGCCAGATGGGACGTCGGTCTTGTCCCCCGTGGCCCGAGTCAGCTCGGGGTAGGGTGATGATGGCGCCTCCTGTCGACGTGGCTGGCCTGCGCCCTGGGTTGGGCGACGTGGAAGCTCCTCCGAAGCCGAGGTCGAGTCTGTCTTCCGTGGCCGAGGTCGAGTCCGAGCCCCCGGGTCGGGCGAGGCGGAGACCGTCGGCTGAGGTCAGGGCGTAGTCCGAGCCCTGGGGTCGGGCGGAGCGGAGTTCGTCGTCTTCTGGGGCTGAGCCCAAGTCCGAGCCCTGGGTCGGGCGGAGTGGAGTTCGCCGTCTTCCGGGGCTTAGCCCGAGTCCGAGCCCTAGGTCGGGCGGAGTGGAGTTCGCCGTCTTCCGGGGCCTAGCCCGAGTCCGAGCCCTGGGTCGGGCGGAGCGGAGTTCGCCGTCTTCCGGGGCCTAGCCCGAGTCCGAGCCCTGGGTCGGGCGGAGCGGAGTTTGCCGTCTTCCGGGGCCTAGCCCGAGTCCGAGCCCTGGGTCGGGCGGAGCGGAGTTCGCTGTCTTCCAGGGCCTAGCCCGAGTCCGAGCCCTGGGTCGGGCGGAGCGGAGTTTCCTATGGTGCCTGCGGCCGGGCCTGACTGCCTGTCAGCCTCACTCTGTCAAGTGGCACCGCAGTCGGAGCGGCGCAGGCGGCGCTGTCTTTCTGTCAGGCCGGTCAGGGGAGCGGCGAAGTGACGGCGGTCACTTCGGCTCTGGGGGGCGCGCGTCAGGATAAAGGTGTCAGGCCACCTTTGCATTAAACGCTCCTGTGACTTGGTCGGTCGGTGCGGCGATTTGGTCAGGGTTGCTTCTTGGCGAAGCCAGGGCCTCGGGCGAGCCGGGAACACGTTCGCCGCTGGAGGGGGGCCTCGGGCGAGACGGAGATCCTCCGGGGTCGGCTGCCCTTGTCCGAGGCCAGGCTCGGGCGAGGCGTGATCGAGTCCCTCGTATGGACCGATCCCTGACTTAATCGCACCCATCAGGCCTTTGCAGCTTTATGCTGATGGGGGTTACCAGCTGAGAATTAGGAGCCTTGAGGGTACCCCTAATTATGGTCCCCGACAGGAATCCTCTCTGGTACCGATTATTCATGCAATGTATTGACGGTTTCAATAAGTGAATGCCAGTGTATATACATCCTTTACACTGACGGTGTACTTTATACAGCCGCCAGTGTATATACATTCTTTACACTGACGGTGCACTTTATACAGCCGCCAGTGCATATGATATTTCCACTGGCGGTGTACTTTATACAGCCGCCAGTGTATAAACATCCTTTACACTGACAGTGCACTTTATACAGCCGCCAGTGTATATGATATTTCCACTGGCGGTGTACTTTATACAGCCGCCAGTGTATATACATCCTTTACAGTGACGGTGCACTTTATACAGCCGCCAGCGTATATGATATTTCCACTGGCGGTGTACTTTATACAGCCGCTAGTGTATATACATCCTTTACACTGACGGTGCACTTTATACAGCCGCCAGTGTATATGATATTTCCACTGGCGGTGTACTTTATGCAACCGTCAGTGTATATACATCCTTTACACTGACGGTGCACTTTATATAGCCGCCAGTGTATATGATATTTCCACTGGCGGCGTACTTTATACAGCCGTCAGTGTATATATATCCTTTACACTAACGTTGCACTTTATACAGCCGCCAGTGTATATGATATTTCCACTGACGGTTTACTTAATATAGCCGCCAGTATAAATGCATCCTTTACACTGACGGTTCTGTTGAGTGAACCGCCAATGTATATATATTTACACTGCCGGTTCGTTAAGGCGGGCCCGCCTATTTTTTTCACTGGCGTGCTGTAACTGAAACCGCTAGTATAAATTTCTGCGTGCCGCCACCTTAGAGCTCTTTTCTACTAGGGTTCGCTGAATTTGCTGAAATATGGTGTAGTGGTGCTGCTGAAATGTGGTGTAATGGTGCTGGATAGTGGTGCAATTGTGCTGGATAGAATTTGTAATGGTGCAGGAACCTGTCATGGTGAATTTGGATATTGAACATTTTCTGCTAAAATTGCACAATCCTTTGAAACTTTTTTTTTCATGCTTCAATCATCAAGATATGGGTCCATATCAAATTTCAGTTTTTGACCATATTAACATATTATTATTATTTAAAAAATGCTTGAAAATGCAAGAATAAAATAACTTACCATAAATATTACATTTATTTTAAAAAATATATGTATATCATGTACATTTGTATTTTAACTTCTAAATATAATTATTTTAGGATTTTTTTGACACTTTATGTGAGGTACCTTCGGTACAAATTAGCTACACTTTGCGATTATTTGAATTATTTACACCAGCCTGTATACGTTATATATAATACTTTGCACCAATTACACCTACTCCTTTTATGTCCTAATGGTCAGTGTGGTCAATTCATTTGCTTACAAATAAATATATACGTGGGTGGTGTCCTCGTTTCCTGGCCGTGAGCCACTTCTGCACAAGTACAACCTGCAAAAGGCAAGATTGTTGTCGACAATTTGGCAAACCGAAGATTAGACTGGGTTTGCAGAAAACTCAAATTCTTTCGAAATTAGAGGGTTTGGAAATAAAAAATGCACAATTTTTTTCTCATTCATCTTCAATTCTAGAAAAGATTTGAGTTCCCAGACTAGCTCTAACTATTCGATTCACTCATAGTTACACACACTAACAAATGAAAGAACAGTAAAACATGCTAGCCTGTGGAAAGGAAAAAAAAAGAAAAGAAAGGACAAGACAATTGGAGGTCACTGCCTACTAGCTAGTCAATTGGGGAAGAGTGAAATGGCCAAAGAAGCTTTTTTTTATAATGGAAACAAAAAATGTTACAGCCTTTTGTAGTTTCCTACATACGACATTACAGATTGAAAATTAATAAAACATGCATCATTAAAAAAAATAACATCCTTGACAAGAACTTGTTATCGAATCAAGCGTCCTTTAATCTGGCATTAGAACTCCAACCATGTTTTACAAGGATCTCCATTGTCACCATATCTAAGGATTGACATACCATAAAAATCTCTTGGTGAACTTCTTGTTTCTGCAATAATCTCCAGAGTCTGAGCCAAAGAAGCTTATTAGCTGTGCACTCCTCGTCAACAAATAATCTAGACTTTTGCCTTGGACAAAAAAAAATCAAACAAACAAAGAATCTGGAAAATGTTGCTGATGATGAGTTTAACTCATCTGTTCTGAAGGTAATATATATACTCTTCGATGCGAATGTTCCCACAGAAGGGGAGCAGAAAAAGATCATCTTGTCTTTCATCCGCGGCATGTACGGAAGGCTACGATCCTAACACTCGACATTGCTATCACAACACATATCACTCGACATGCATGCATCGAGGATGATAATTTTTTTTGAAATAATGGTAGGAGTTCTACCGTTTCATTAACAGTGTGTTTGGTTTGCAGCACGGCATGGATCCAGAGTGATCCGAACCTGTATCCGAGCCTACAAAATCGTTTGGATAGCGTCACGGAGTCTACCCATCCGTCATCCACTCATTCCAAAATACAACAGAACCCTAGCAGCGACTCGTTCCTCCAAATCAACCGGATGAGCTGACTCCCGTTCGCATCTCGCACCTGGCGGCGGCGGGGCAGCTCTGAGGGGATCTCTCCGCGGCGGCGACGCGGCTCCCAGCGGCGACAGCGACCCTCCTCACCCAACCGCCGCTCCTCACACTACCAGATCTAGGCGTCGCACCTCAGATCCGTCAACTGGTGAGCTCCCTCCTCCACCTCCTCTCCCTGCTCTTTGATCTCGCCCTCGCTTCTTCCTCCCCGGCCAGCCATCAGTTCCGGTGACTGCTTCCTTCGTCTACCTTGGCGTCTCCTACTCCAAGGCCGGGCACTACCGCTACGCGCTCCTCTCCCGCGTCTGCCTCTCCATGTTCGACGGGTTCGACTCCTACCAGTTCGGCGCCACAGCCGACACCACGGAGCTTGGAGGAACCCAGCTGACAGCCCGCAGGAACGAGTCACTGCAGCAATTCATCGAGCACTCAGATGCAGATCCCGCCTCTGGATTCTTTCCGAATTGCTCTGTCTATCCTGTGCCGTTGGAGACCTCGCCGCCCTCGCACTTGTCTCACGCCACAGGTCCATCCGTTCAGGGCAAAGGAGATACGGAAGTATCAGTGCCAAATTGAACGCCGAAAGCAGTGCTGAACTTGCAAATTGGATGTGGGAAACTAGAGCAGCTTCCCATGTACAAGAAAATTAGATCATAAATTGAAAAGTGGCATCATTCTTTGGATGTGAGATATTTTGTTGTTTTTCCTATTTGCTCATTTGCTTAGATGTGATCTATATTCTCAAATGTTCTAATATTGTAGGGAGATGGATGATGTCCAAGAAATTGAACAAAGGTCCCAACCACAAATTTTCTGGACACAAGAAATGTCTGCATGTGCTTTGAAATATTTGGCCCAGTTGGTTGCTGATGGAATTCGAGTAGACAAAGGATTCAAAAGCTCGCACTATAATCAATGTGCTAAAGTGGTGAAGGAAAGATTTCAGGTTCAAGTTTCTGGTTCTCAAGTTACTAATCATCTTAAGACATGGAGAACTCGCTGGTCAAACATATGCAATTATAAGAAGATTAGCTCAGCCCATTTTGATGAACAAACTGGAACAATATTGCTTGATGAGAAGAACTACTTGGAACGGGTGCAGGTATGTATATATTTAACAACAGCACTATGAATGGCCATGTGAGATCATCAACCCAGGCTTTGGCTTAACAGTTTAACTTGAGCCAGTGCTTTTTCTTTTTTTTTGTGGCGCCAAAATGTCTTTGGTTGTTCCAAGCAGAGGCCATAAAAACTGTGTGGTGCGTCTGCACCCAGGTACCCAATATTTTAGTTTCGGACATGATCTCACTTTGGGGCTGTAGCCTAGTGCTTCTCTGCTCTCGATCTGCTTGACTGGTCGGTGTGAGAATTTGGTAGATAGCGGCATACTTGTGTGTGTGTGTGTCACCGATACACCTGGGAGCCTGAAGCAGAAACTGAACCGATAGCCATAGGAGAAGAAGGTTGGTTGATCCACCACTGTCGCAATACTTGTGCTGTTGTGCAATAGTAGCACTATTTTACTGTTTTACTGTTTTACTGGTTTACTTGAAGCTTCTTCAGCTGTGATGAATTATGTTTTACTGTTTTACTGCTTGCCACTATTTTACAATTTATATTTTGTTTCTGGGAACTACTTGTAAGCTGTTTTACTGTTTTACAATTTATATTTTATTGTTACTATAATCTGTTTTATTGTGTCTACAAAATGCTATAGCTATTTCAGATTTTACAGTTTTTGTAAACAATATTGTTTAATTTGAATCTATACATTATTTCAGAAAAAACCATCTGAAGCTAAATTTTTCAACAAGCCACTTGAGAACTACCATTACATGGCTGTCATATTTGGGAATCATCAAGCAACTGGACTATTTGCAAAATGCACCAGTGATCCCCTAGGTTTCGACACATCTGAAAGTGCAGGTACATATGGTGTGGGTTATTCTGGAGACTTGGCTGGTCATGAGAGTAACAATGCAAGTCCAACTCGTGATAGTGGAGAATCATTGAACCCAAGTGGTCCAATTCGTGATGGTGGAGACTCATCTACTCGAAGTGGTGCAAGAAGGAAGAGAGGGCGCATGATGATGGAAGATGAGGATCCATTGATATGCACTGTCACTGAAGCTTTTAAGACTCTTTCAGATGCAATCAAGCAGTCAGCACCACAACCACGTCCGATAATCCCACCCAACCTATGGACTATGATGAAACAGATTCCTGTTTTTGAAAGAGAACATATAGCACACTACTATGGCTACTTGTGTGAGAATCCAGCCCTTGCTTATGCCTTTCTAGAGATGGGACTAGATGATCAAATGGTATGGGTGTCTAGGTACATCAAGACTCATCTTTCTGATTGATGCATCAAAAAAGCAGATTAGCCTAAAACTTGTGTCTGAAACTTTTTAGTTATTTCTATGATGGATGGAGTCTATGAAACTTCTCTTTGAACATTGTTATGGATGTTGGATAACTTCTCAATTTTATTTGTATGCTGGATAATGTTGAATATGTATGTTGGATAAATTCTCAGTTTTTAATGTATGTTGGATAATGCTGGATGAAATTGTATGCTGGATAAGTACTCGTGAAGATACAAGTTTCAATTTTCAGTTTTATCTATGTTATAACTTTCATTTTTTATGTATGTTGGATAAAAATGCAACCTTTTTGGTGTGGTGAGTGAAAGCAGATTGAGCGTCGCTTGATGACATGCTTCTTCAAAACAAACAAAAAATGGATTCACCTGCTTCCTCAAAACAAACAAAAAATGGATTCACCTCATTTCTCTAACCAAACATAAAGAAAGAACCATCCAATCCTGTGAGGAATGAATCCATTCCGGATCGGCTGATTCCGGATGGAGCCAATCCCCTAACCAAACACGCTGTAAAAGAAGGATAGTTTAGTACAATGGAGATATTACAATGTGCCAATATAGTTGAAATACCTATATCTGAATAAACTGCAGCGCATCTATCTACTCTATCTGAATAAACTGCAGCGCACTTCTTCCTGAATCATCCTTACTAGTACTTCATGCCTGAGTTCTTGCCTTCGGTAAATCCGACGACGACAACACTGTTTCCAAATATGCCACTGTCAGCAACATGAATTCATTGATTTGTAGTTGCTGCTCCGTTCGCGGGGTTTGCACCAGTTTTTGCCACCAACTAGAAAGTAGTCTCGGTCTCTGTATAGTGATATGACATTGTGATAGTTGTTCAATAGCTTGCCAGCATCATTCAGCAAAAGGGCAAGCTAGAAACAAAAGTGCCCTGCAGTGATCCATTTGCACACTGCCGTGAAACTGAATATATATTGTAAGCCGACCTGGCTGAATACCGCCCATTCCCATTGAATTTCCAAAGACCAATAATTAATACACTAGTGCTAGCATCATGATCTCTAAGAAACGAGACCAAATAATCATCAAACCTAATCCTAATAGTGGAGTTGCCTAGAGTCACAATTAAACCGAGCTTGCTGCTGACTTGTACTACCATCTGCTTCCATTCTGCTCCCTGATGATCGTCAGAGCTTCATGACCCAGCTGTTCCGTTCTGCTCCCTGATCTGCATAATCCTCCGATGGCGATTAGAGTGCTGCCCGATCTGGAAGCTAGGAGACGTCGTCGGCCGGTACTCAGGCAGCAGCCTATGCGACCTGTAGCGTAGCCCGCACGCGTTGCACAGGGTTCTTCGCCCGTCCGGGCCCTCGCGCCACTGCGGCGTTTCCGACGACTGGCAGTGGCTGCACGTCCTCTGAACTTGCCTGTTCCGCGGGCATGGCACGGGACGGCGCCGGCGGACGGCGCCACCGGTACTCCCCGACGGAGGAGCGAGAGCGACAGGCAAGGCGGCGCTCCGGTTATTGCCACCGTTCCCACCGTCGGGATCGGGCATGGCTGGAGGAGGAGCGACTGCCGGCAAGGCGTGGGATGGGAAGTCGATCTGCGACTGCGATGGCGTCGTTGTAGATGACGACGACGGGCGGCTGCTCGGACCTGAAGACGCGCCGACCAGCCCAGCGTTTGGGTGGAGATCGCGTGGTGTCATGGATTCTGCGGCCCGGTACTCAGGCACCAGCCTATGCGACTTGTAGCGTAGCCCGCACGCGTTGCACAGGGTTCTTCGCCCGTCCGGGCCCTCGCGCCACTGCGGCGTCTTTGACGACTGGCAGTGGCTGCACGTCCTCTGGACTTCCCTGTTCCGCGGGCGTGGCACGGGACGGCGCCGGCGGACGGCGCCACCGGTACTCCCGGACGGAGGAGCGAGAGCGACAGGTAAGGCGGCGCTCCGGTTATTGCCACCGTTCCCACCGTCGGGCATGGCTGGAGGAGGAGCGACTGCCGGTGTCATGGATTCCGCCGCTAGTGGCGGCGGCGCATGCGTGCGTGTGCGTTTGGAGACAATGTAAAGTGCACCGCGCGCGCCGAGACAGCTAGCTGGCGGCATGCTGTTGTTGGCGACAAGGACGGGCGGCGCGCCACCGCATGCTGCTGGCACAGGTGCACTGCACGCGTCGTACGCTTCAAGGGCGACGGCTGGCATGGCCGCGGGCAACGGCGACGCGTCGTCGTTGGCCAACGAGCCGCGCGCGGCGGCTGTCACGTGCGCCGGCGGCGAGTCGCCTTCGGTCGCCTCGCCGCCGCCGTCCAGCGCGTCGTCAGCAAAGAATGTGTCCACGTCAAATCCGTCGAGGCCCCCAAGAACGGACCTGGACAGGCGCAGGCCCCAAGGATCCGGCCCGGCTCCGCGTACGCCATACGTGCTATTAGCCAGTGGCTCCTGCTCCCGACGGGGCGGCTCGGCGACGCGGCCTATGCCGAGCGCCGCCGGCGATAGACCCGCGCCGGTGGTGTGGGCGGGGAAGAGCCGGATGGCAAGGGCGAGCGGGTCGTCGCCGTCGCAGTCCGGGAGGTCATCCTGCAGCGAGGCGTGAGGTGGTTGATTGCTCATGCTTTGCGGCGGGAAGAGCCAGCGAGGCGTGAGGTCGGTGCTGGACTGCTGGTTCCTTCTCAAAGCGAGCGAGCGAGCGGAGTATTTATTAGCATGGCTGGGCTTTGACCATGACGTCAGTCAGAGGACGGTTAGTTAGTTGGAATCAGCAGCGGGCCGGACCATGTCCGTTTTTACGCTTCCGAGTTCGGATTCGGAGTTCCGATCGTAGATAAACAGTTGATGCGCCGCTCGCTTTGAGGAAGCAACCAGAGCCACGCCATGAGCAAGCGACAACCGGGTGTCCTCGGCGACATCCAGGACGACGACCCGCTCCACCTCGCCCACCGGCTCTTCCCCGTTTACACTGCCGCGGACCCACCGCCGACGTCGTCCCTGTGGGCGCTCGGGATAGGCCCCGCCTATGCGCCGCCGCCACCATCGCCGCGGCTCTGGTGGTGGGCCGCCATCCCGATCCCGTTACACGCCTTGCCGCCAGTCGCTCCTCCTCCGGCCAATCCCGGCCCTGGGAACGACGAGAACGACGACGGCAAGAACCGGAGCGCCACATTGCCGGTCGCTCTCGCTCCTCTGGTCGGTACCGGTGGCGGCGCCGTCGGCCGGCGCCGATCCGTGCCACGCCGGAGGAACAGGCAGGCCTACAGGGTGTGCAGCCACTGCCAGACGTCGGAGACGCCGCAGTGGCGCGAGAGTCCGGACGGGTCAGTCACCCTGTGCAACGCGTGCGGGCTACGCTACAAGAAGCGGGGGCTGCTGCCTGAGTACCGGCCGACGACTGCTCCTAGCTTCCAAGCCGGGCAGCACTCCAATCGGCACCAGAGGATAATGAAGATGAGGGAGCAGAAGAACGGGTCATCAAGCTCATCAAGAAGCTAGCAGATGAACGGAACAGTATTAGGATTAATTATTGTTCAATTAGTCATCGTTCATGCATGCATGTCAACGTAGGCCATGCATGATTTCTGAAATTTACTCTGCTGTCTACTATATATTATTGCTGGCTAGCTGTTAACAATGTACGACTTATTTGAATAAACCTCAAATAGTATTTGAATAAACCTCAAATAAAATAATATGCCTCTAATTTGAATACACCTCAAATATTATTTTTTCCATAATTCAAGCATTTGACTAAATAAATAGTTAACATATAAAATAAATATGACTTGCATTTCATGTTGGGCTCTTTGTATGTTGCATATGAATTATGAATCAAAACTAGATTTGGTTTCAGAAAATCAAACCAAATTTGAATAAAATAATATGTGTGTACCAAAATTTTGATAAAAACAATGAAGAAATTGATTCGTAAAGTGGAGAGTTGGAGTTGAATATTTTTATAATATGAGTTATATTCCATTTGTGAACACTTTGACACAAAAAGCTACACAATCTTTTAAAACTTTTATGTCATGCTTCTATCATCAAGTATGTATCCATATCAAATTTTGGTTTTTTGGCCTTACTAACATATTATTATTATTAAAAAGTCACTTACAAATGCAAGAATAAAATAACTTACCATAAATATTACATCCATGGAATGCTGTCTTCGATTCCTGGTCGTGAGCCACTATTTTATTGTATTTCTTCTTGTAGAAGAGCTAATACGACTTGTTCCAGTAGTGATCTAGAATGTATAATAGGTACTCTAAATAGTGTAGCGTATTCTTTTTTCAAACGGCAAGAGAATTGCCTTTTATATTAAAAAGGGAGATGAGCGCCCTAGGGAGCTATAGATAAAGGCCACTACAAAAGACTAAAAAGCAGAAATATCGGTGGCGTGCTCGGCAAGCACCAAAAACACAGGGTTATAGCAGGTTGGCTATGTGATTTGCCCCTTCAGGATCCATCAATGTGCTCCCTCTTTGATCTTTACCAGAGTTTGGTGTAGGGGTGCTCAAAGATTCGTGAGTTTCTCTCACATCAAATCCTCCAGGAGACGAGAATAATGAGAGTTTGCAAGCCCTTCCCGCCCAAGAAAAAAATGAAGGTCATGCGTGTGTAACAACTAACAGAGAACACATGTAACCACTCACCCAAAAAAAACTAACTTCATTGTACCACATGTTCCCTGTTCTTGTCGGGAGCACCAAAATGGGAGGACGCATAAGTATAACCTTGAAAGGCAAGATTGTTGTCGACATTTTGGCAACCAAAGGCCAGATTGGGTATGTAGGAAACTAAAGGCTAGTTTAGATACTAAAATTCTATTCGAAATTAGAGGTGTTTGGAAAGAAAATGAACTAATCTTTCTCTTCAATTCCACAGGAGATTTGAATTAAACCTCTAATTAGATTATACATTCAAAATAGTATTTTCCTAACAAAATAATGTGTGTATTCCATAATTCAAGAATTTGACTAAATAAATAGTTAACATTTAAAATAAATATGATTTGCATGTTGCATCTCATGCCGGGCTCTTTGTATGTTGCATATGAATTATGAATCAAAACTAGATTTGATTGCAGAAATCAAACCAAATTTGAATAAAATAATATGTGTGTACCAAAATTTTGATAAAAACAATGAAGAAATTGATTCGTAAAGTGGGGAGTTGGAGTTGAATGTTCTTGTAATATAATATGAGTTATATTCCATTTGTGAACACTTTGACACAAAAAGTTACACAATCTTTTGAAACTTTTATGTCATGCTTCTATCATTAAGTATGGGTCCATATCAAATTTCGATTTTTTACCATACTAACATATTATTATTATTTTTAAAAATTACTTACAAATTCAAGAATAAAATAACTTACCATAAATATTACATCCGTACGTCGGGTGCTGCCTTCAATTCCTGGTCGTTAGCCACTATTTTATTGTATTTTTTCTTCTTCTAGAAGAGCTAATACGACTTGTTGCAATAGTGATCTAGAATGTATAATATGTACTCTAAACATTGTAGCGTATTTTTTTGAAACCGACAAGAGAATTGTCGGAGATGAGCGCCTTAGGAAGCTATAGATAAAACCCACTACAAAAGGGAAAAAAGCACAAATATCGGTGTCGTGCTCGCCAACCACCAAAAACACCGGGTTATAGCAAATTGACGTGTTTTACCCTTTCAGGATTTACCAATGGGTTCCCTCTTTGATCTTTGCCAGAGTTTGGTGTAAGGTTGTACCTTTATGCTCAAAGATTAGCTAGGGTTATACCTTTATGCTCGAAGATTTGTGAGTTTCTCTCACACCAAATCCTCCAAGAAGATTTGTGAGTTTCTCTCACACCAAATCCTCCAAGAGACGAGAATAATAAGAGTTCGCAAGCCCTTCTCGTCCAATAAAAAAATAAAGGCCATGCGTGTGTAATAGCTAATAGAGAACACTTGTAATCACCCACCCAAAGAAACTGACTTCATTGTACCACATGTTCCCTGTTCTTGCCGGGAGCACCAAAATGGGAGGACGCATAAGTACAACCTTGAAAAGTCAAGATTGTTGTCGGCATTTTGGCAACCAAAGGCCAGACTGGGTATGTAGGAAACTAAAGGCTAGTTTAGATACTCAAATTTTGTTCGAAATTAGAGGGGTTTGGAAAGAAAATAAACTAATCCCGTTCTTCAATTCCGAAGGAGATTTAAATTTTCAAACTATCTCTAACTGTTCGATTCACTCATAATTACAGACACTGACAAATGAAAGAACACTAAAACATGCTAGCTTGTGGAAAGGAAAAAGAAAAGAAAGGACAAGATAAATGGAGGTCACTGCCTACTAGTCAATTGGGGAAGAGTGAAATGGCCAAAGAAGCTTATTAGCTGTGCACTCCTCGTCAACAAATAAACTGGACTTTTCACTTGGACAAAAAAATCAAACAAACAAAGAATCTGGAAAATGTTGCTGATGATGAGTTTAATTCATCTGTTCCGAAGGTAATATATATACTCTTCGATGTGAATGTTCCCGACGAGGGGGGAGCATAAGATCATGTATTTCATCCGCGGCATGCACGTACGGAAGGCTACGTCTTAACACTCGACACTGCTTGTTATCACAATACATATCATCTTGATTTGTCCATTGCAAGAGTGCTTTCAAGTATTAAATAAGGATGGATGACATATCAAACTGGACTGAATTCTTTAGAGTAGACGCCTCCTATTTACCTCAGTGTACATTAATAGTCAGCAAGAGTGCTTTCAAGTGTTAACTAGCTGAGTGCCCGTGCGTTGCAACGGAAATATATAATACCAGTATACTACGTTAACTTATATACAAAATATGTGTTATACCGTTATGAGAAAATGTTTTATAATCAATTTGTGATTCTGGCCATACATAAATTTTGTTATTTTAATCTATCGGTTTCACCACTACATTGTAACCTTTAGTATCATGTAGACTTCGATATATGTCACAATTTGCATTGTCTCATTATTGAAGAGCACGTTCCACACATGCCGGAAGAAATTCCCCCGTACATCGTTAGTCATCAGACACGTACCACCTGTCGGCGTTTCGAGACCGAGGGGGTCCCTGGGCCGACGAGTGAAATGTCGCCGCGTGCCCCAGCCCAGATGGGTCGGCGCGAGGCCGAGTGCGAAGGGGGGAGAAAGGTGGCTGGAGACAGGCGTGAGAGAGGTGGAAATCCCACGGCCTTCGTGTTCGTCCCGCGCCCAGGTCGGGTGCGCTTGCAGTAGGGGGTTACAAGCGTCCACGCGGGAGAGGGAGCGAGCGGCCTCATGCGAGCGCCTGTCTCGTCCTCGTCCCCGCGCGGCCAACCCTCTGTAAGAGGGCCCTGGTCCTTCCTTTTATAGGCGTAAGGAGAGGATCTAGGTGTACAATGGGGGGTGTAGCAAAGTGCTACGTGTCTAGCGGAGGAGAGCTAGCGCCCTAAGTACATGTCGTCGTGGCAGCCGGAGAGGTTTTGGCACCCGGTTCGTGTGGTGTCATGGCCGTCGGAGGAGCGCTGGAGCCTGGCGGAAGGACAGCTGTCGGGGTTGTCGAGTCCTTGCTGACGTCCTCTTGCTTCCGTAAGGGGGCTGAGAGCCGCCGTCGTCACAGAGCGTGCGGGGCACCATCATTGCCTATCTGGCGGAGCGAGCCAGATGGGACGCTGGTCTTGTTCCCCGTAGCCTGAGTCAGCTTGGGGTAGGGTAATGATGGCGCTTCCTGTCGACGTGGTCGGTCCGCGCCCTAGGTTGGGCGATGTGGAGGCTCCTCCGAGGTCGAGGTCAAGTCTGTCTTCCGTGGCCGTGGTCGAGTCCGAGCCCCTGGGTCGGGCGAGGCGGAGACCGTCGGCTGAGGCCAGGGCTGAGTCCGAGCCCTGGAGTCGGGCGAAGCGGAGTTCGTCGTCTTCTGGGGCTGAGCCCAAGTCCGAGCCCTGGGTCGGGCAGAGCGGAGTTCGCCGTCTTCCTGGGCTTAGCCCAAGTCCGAGCCCTGGGTCGGGTGGAGCGGAGTTCGCCGTCTTCAGGGGCCTAGCCCGAGTCCGAGCCCTGGGTCGGGCGGAGCGGAGTTCGCCGTCTTCCGGGGCTTAGCCCGAGTCCGAGCCCTGGGTCGGGCGGAGCGGTGTTCGCCGTCTTCCGGGGCTTAGCCCGAGTCCGAGCCCTAGGTCGAGCGGAGCGGAGTTCACCGTCTTCCGGGGCTTAGCCCGAGTCCGAGCCCTGGGTTGGGCGGAGCGGAGTTCGCCGTCTTCCGGGGCTTAGCCCGAGTCCGAGCCCTGAGTCGGGCGGAGCGGTGCTTCCTATGGTGCCTGAGGCCGAGCCTGACTGCCTGTCAGCCTCACTCTGTCAAGTGGCACTGCAGTCGGTGCGGCGCAGGCGGCGCTGTCCTTCTGTCAGGTCGGTCAGTGGAGCGGCGAAGTGACTGCGGTCACTTCGGCTCTATCGACTGAAGGGCGCGCGTCAGAATAAAGGTGTCAGGCCACCTTTGCATTAAATGCTCCTGCGATTTGGTCGGTCAGCGCGGCGATTTGGTCAGGGTTGCTTCTTGGCAAAGACAGGGCCTCGGGCAAGCCGGAAGTATGTTCGTCGCTGGAGGGGGGCCTCGGGCGAGACGGAGATCCTCCGGGGTCGGCTGCCCTTGCCCGAGGCTAGGCTCGGGCGAGGCGTGATCGAGTCCCTCGAATGACCGATCCCTGACTTGTTCGCACCCATCAGGCCTTTGCAGCTTTGTGCTGATGGGGGTTACCAGCTGAGAATTAGGAGCCTTGAGTGTACCCCTAATTATGGTCCCCGACAGTAGCCCTCGAGCCTCGAAGGGAGTGTTAACACTCGCTTGGAGGCTTTTGTCGCACTTTTTTGCAAGGGGACCAGCCTTTCTCGGTTGCGTTTTGTTCCGGTGGGTGCGCGCGAGCGCACCCACCGGGTGTAGCCCCCGAGGCCTCGGAGGAGTGGTTTGACTCCTCCGAGGTCTTAATGCCTCGCGCAATGCTTTGGCTGGTCTGGTCGTTCCCTCATGCGAGCTGGCCGTAGCCCGGGTGCACGGTCGGGTCCCAAGTTCTCGGGCTGGTATGTTGACGCTGTCAACGGTTTGGCCGGAGCCGGGTTTGCGAGAGCAGCCCCCGAGCCTCTGCACAGGGCGAGAGGGCGATCAAGAAAAGACTCTTTCCGCAAGGAGGAGGAGGGAAAGCGCCATGTTGCCCTCGGTGGGCGCTGAACATGGTGTCTCCGGTGAGCTGCTGGCGGGTAATCCGAGCGGACGTCCGTGCCCCATTTGCTAGGGGTCGGCTAGAGGCCCAGAGGCACGCCCAAAAGTACCTGCGGGTGATCTGCCGGACCCGGTCCCCTGTCGACGGGGTCCGAGGGCTCGATGCCTCCCTCTGATGGGATTCCGTTACAAGATCGTTCCCACTGGTCTTGGAAATGTCCTAGGGTACCTCGAGAGCGCAGCCCGAGCCTTGGTTATGTATCAAACGTACCCATGGTCATCCCTCGCTCTGCGTCTGAGGCGGCTATGAACCCTTCGAGGGCCAGCCTTCGAACCCCTGATCAGTAGTGGGCGCGGAGCCCGAGTGGCCTGAGGCAGCCGTTGAACCCATCCGAGGGGCAGGCCTTCGAACCTCTGACCAGTAGTGGGTGTGGAGCCCACGTGCTCTGAGGCGGCTGTTGAACCCCTCCGAGGGGCCAGCCTTTGAACCTCTGATCAGTAGGGAGGCTCGGAGCCTGGTTCCTTCACGGAGAAGGGTCCTTTTTGGGGTATCCCCCTTTCCCGGTCTCTGTTGTAAGAGAGAGAAAGAGGAAAAGGAAAAGGATATGAAATCGAATGACATGGCGTACCTTTTTTGACGCGGTCATCATGGCGAAGGTGAAGCGTCGCTCGCTTCTCCTGCCAGAGGCGCCGCCTATCCCGCCGCGGAGTTAATGCGACGGGGCGAGCGGTTTGCGTGGCGGCCATTGCGCGTGCGCGAGCCGTTCGAGGAACGGAACACGGGCGCGTCGTCTTCACGCCGTGAGAGAGGGTTCTCTCGCTGCCCCTGGATAGGACGTAAGCCTGGCTGACGACGTGACCGCTGCTCCTGCCCGCCTGCCACCGCTATTACTGCCGGCCCATTTTTGGCCACATTGACCGTCGCGCCAGGCTGGTGCTGCTGGGTCGTGTGCTGGGTCGCCTCGAGTCGCGACATTGGTTCCGCAGTCGAGGAGGTGCGGTAGTGGCGCGGGTGGCGGTGCAGTCGCTCGCACGCAACATCCGGCGCGCCGGTTGCATGACGCGTGGGCCTGGGCCTCCATGCTGGGCGTGTCGGAAGTCGGAGAAGTGCGCCCACTTGGCGCGGTTTGCATGCCGCCTACATGGCTGCCCGCCCTTTCGCCCGTTGGTCTGGGCAAAAGTGGAGGGCCGCTTGTAACTGCTGGGCGATTGCATGCACCACGCGCGGCGGTTTGGCTTCTTCTGCTCTGGGCCAGCTTGCATGACGCGTGGGACCCAGCCCCCGCGCCGCAGGGGGAGGACCTTGGAGCGTGTTGGAGAAGACTCAGCCCGCGACGGCTGGGGACGCAAGTAGGGAGAGTCGCCTTTAAAAGGAGGGTGACCCCCTTGAAAGGCGACCATGTCTTCGTGCTCCCTTATGCATCGTGTCTTTCCGCCTTCCGAGCCCCCGGATGGGGGATGCCCGCAGTCCTTCCGCCTTGTCGTTGGGGGAACGCAACTCCGTGGGAGTTGGTACCTTTCAGCCATCGTTCGGCTTCAAGGATTTTCATCATGCAGCCCGGCTGCACCCCTCCGCCGGCGGTCACCCGAGACGGTGACCACCAGCCCCTGGATGGGGAGAGGCAAGTCGGGCTGTGATCTTGGTCCCGCCCTCAGCTTCAAGGATGTTCATCATCCTTGCTGGGGTGGAGAGCGAGGCGAGCCGGGGCTCTACCTCCCGCGCGGGCCGGCTGGCCACCTCTTCTTCCAGCTTCTGGTGGTGGCAACCATCCTCCAGCTCTGCGGAGGAGGCGTCCTCCAGCCATGCCGGGGAAGGCGAACTGTTGCTGCCCAGCTAGGATGCAACATTCCGCCCTCTTCCTCGCTTTCGTGGCGAGGACGGGAACGAGGACCTGCCGGTGCGCTTTGGAGCGGCCCGCTCTTTGGCTCTGATGGCTGGTTCGCGTCCCTTGAGCGGGAACGCAAACGAGAGCCTTCCGGCGGCCGCGTCCATCCTGGGACCATGGCTGCTGCTGCAGAGGTCGCTGGCGAGTCACCTGGAACTCGTTGCCCCGCAGGCTCCCCGGTGTGGAGGTTGTTCATACCCGCGGGGACGGAACCGGAGTTCCGTTTGTAATGGCACTTTGAATGCCAGTGTTTTTCTGTTCATAGTGGCTGTCGAGGCCTGAACATGTATGCATTTTTGGCGTGGAGCCGTGTTTTTCCTCATTTTCGAGCACTAAGACTCGCCTGTTGGTTGTCTGAACCGCTTCACCAAGCGTGAGTCGCCCCGTGTAAAGGTGACGAGTGAGGTATCCGTATCCCGGAGGCGTAGGAGTCCCTCGGCTCGGTCAGCCTTGTTGTCCGAGGCTTCTCTTGCTTAGTTAAAGGAACCCCTCGGCCGCTCTTCGATGAGCCGAGGCCAGGGGTAGCGGTGTCAGCATGGACAGAGGCAGAGTTGGCTCGAAAAGAAGACTTGGTCGGCCGGAGCCTGGCCGGGTCGTCCGTTAGCGGGACCAACGCCAGAGTTGATCTTCCGAGGCCTCGGGCCGGGCTGATGTCTTCGGGGGACAGCTGGCCGAGGCCTCGGGGTGACCAGCCGAGCCGCCTGCTCGGGCCGGATTCTCGGAGAAGACCCTGGCGGTGATGGCCCGGGCGTGGTGATGACGTCGTCCTTCAGAGTGGAGATCCTCGGACCACGTCGCCGTCCGAGGCCAGGTCGGACCTCGCCGAAGGTGTAGTTGACGCCGAGGGTGCTGCTGCTCCCTTCAACCGTCAAGATCTGAGCCTGCGGGATCGGATCATCTTGTAGCGTGTGTTTTCTGCGGCCGCCGAGGCCCAAACACACCCTCGCCGTGTTGTAAAGCTGCATTTCTTTTCCTCTTGTTTCGAGTATCTGGACTTTTTTGTCGGTAACAGAATTGTCTGTGCGAGCGAGAGTTGCTTCTCGCGGAAGGTGATGAGTGAGGTATCCGTATCCCGGAGGCGTAGGAGTCCCTCGGCTCGGTCGGCCTTGCCGCTTACGCGCACTCTTACCCGTCCATAGGGTTCTGTCACCGACGTAGTCGAGAAGGCTCGAAGAATCGCTTCGGCAAAGGAGCTTTCGAACGTGAAGACTTGTTCGATCCGCGGAATCACTTATCCGAACGTGAGTTACTTATCGCAGAAGGTGATGAGTGAGGTATCCGTATCCCGGAGGCGTAGGAGTCCCTCGGCTCGGTCAGCCTTGGCTGCTTACGTGTACTCCGTCGTTTTCAGGATCCACTTTCGAAGTAGTCGAAAAGCACGAAAGACATTCTGGCAGAAAAGATCTTTTTTCGAGGAAAATTTCGACGCAGAGGGGGTTCCCCCCTTTTAGCCCCCGAGGGAGGGTCGGGCTTTGCCGAGGCAAGGCTGACCCTTCCTTGATGACTAAACTTTGCGCGGGAGCGAGGTATATGAACAACTTGAAAGCATCTTAAGGGTAGAAGCGACGTAGTTGTTGGATGTTCCAAGCGTTGTTGTAGACCTCGCCTTGATTGTTGGCCAGCTTGTACGTTCCGGGCTTCAGAACTTTGGCGATGACGAACGGCCCCTCCCAGGGGGCGTGAGCTTGTGCCGCCCTCGGGCGTCTTGTCACAGCCGAAGCACCAGGTCGCCCACCTGGAGGTCTCGGGACCGGACCCCTCGGGCGTGGTAGCGTCGCAGGGACTGCTGGTACCGCGCCGAGTGTAGCAAGGCCTTATCCCGAGCCTCTTCCAGCTGGTCTAGCGAGTCTTCTCGACTAGCTTGGTTGCTTTGGTCGGCGTAGGCCTTCGTCCTCGGGGAACCGTATTCTAAGTCTGTGGGCAAGATGGCCTCGGCCCCATAGACTAGAAAGAACGACGTGAAGCCCGTGGCTCGGCTCGGCGTTGTCCTCAGGCTCCAGACTACCGAGGGGAGTTCCTTCATCCATCGCTTGCCGGACTTATTGAGGTCGTTGCAGATTCGAGGCTTGAGTCCTTGTAGAATCATGCCGTTGGCACGCTCTACTTGCCCATTCGTCATGGGGTGAGCCACGGCGGCCCAGTCCACCCGGATGTGGTGATCCTCGCAGAAGTCCAGGAACTTTCTGCCGGTGAACTGGGTGCCGTTGTCGGTGATGATTGAGTTCGGGACCCCAAAACGATGGATGATGTTGGCGAAGAACGCCACCGCCTGTTCGGACCTGATGCTGTTTAGGGGTCGGACCTCGATCCACTTGGAGAATTTGTCGATGGCGACCAATAGGTGCGTGTAGCCCCGGGTGCCTTCTGCAAGGGACCGACGAGGTCCAGACCCCACACAGCAAAAGACCAGGTGATGGGTATGGTCTGCAGAGCCTGAGCAGGCAGGTGGGTCTGCCTTGCGTAGAACTGACACCCTTCGCAGGTGCGGACAATTCTAATGGCGTCGGCCACCACCGTTGGCCAGTAGAAACCTTGCCGGAAAGCGTTTCCGACAAGGGCTCGATGTGCTGCGTGATGGCCGCAAGCCCCCGAGTGTATCTCTCATAGGAGTTCCTGACCTTCGGCGATGGAGATGCATCGCTGGAGGATGCCTGAGGGGCTGCGGTGGTAGAGCTCCTTCCCATCTCCCAGCAAGACGAACGACTTGGCGCGCCGCGCCAACCGCCGAGCTTCGGCTCGGTCGAGGGGGAGCTCTCCTCGGTGGAGATATTGCAGGTACGGGGTCTGCCAGTTTTGATCAGGCGTGACCCCGCTTCGCTCCTCCTCGATGTGCAGTGTCTCGCCCTCGGGGGCCGAGGGTACCTCGGGCTGAACCAAGGATGCCTCGGGCCGAGCCGAGGGTGCCTCGGACTGAGCCGAGGGTACCTCGGGCTGGGCCGAGGGCGCCTCGGGCTCGGGCGTGTCGTCGATCTTGACGGAGGGTTGATGCAGGTCTCGGGAGAAGACGTCCGGGGGAACCGTTGTTCGCCCCGAGGCTATTTTAGCCAGCTCGTCCGTAGTCTCGTTGTAGCGCCGGGCGATGTGGTTGAGCTCGAGCCCGTAGAATTTGTCTTCCAGGCGCCGAACCTCATCGCAGTAGGCCTCCATCTTCGGGTCGCGGCAGTGGGAGTTCTTCATGACTTGGTCGATGACGAGCTGCGAGTCGCCGCGAGCGTCGAGGCGTCGGACCCCTAGCTCGATGGCGATCCGCAACCCGTTGACCAGAGCCTCATACTCATCCACATTGTTGGACGTCGGGAAATGGAGGTGTAGCACGTAGCGTAGGTGCTTCCCGAGGGGCGAGATGAAGAGTAGGCCTCCGCCGGCTCCCGTCTTCATCAGCGACCCGTCGAAGAACATGGTCCAAAGCTCCGGCCGGATCGGAGCTGTTGGGAGCTGGGTGTCGACCCATTCAGCCACGAAGTCCGCCAAGACCTGGGACTTGATGGCCTTCCGAGGGGCGAACGAGATTGCTTCGCCCATAATTTCCACCGCCCACTTTGCAATCCTACCCAAGGCCTCTCGGCACTGGATGATCTCCCCCAGGGGGAAGGATGACACCACAGTTACCGGATGAGACTCGAAGTAGTGTCGCAGCTTCCGCCGTGTCAGGATCACCGCGTATAGCATCTTCTGAACTTGTGGGTAGCGGATCATGGTTTCGGACAGTACCTCGCTGATGAAGTAGACTGGCCTCTGAACGGGCAATGCACGCCCCTCTTCTCGTCTCTCGACCACAATCGCAGCGCTAACCACCTGAGTGGTCGCGGTGACGTAGATTAAGAGGGCTTCTCCGGCAGCTGGGGGCACCAAGATAGGCGCATTTGTGAGGAGCGCCTTCAGGTTCCCGAGGGCTTCCTCGGCCTCAGGGGTCCAAGTGAAGCTCTCGGCCTTCCTTAAGAGGCGGTACAGAGGCAGACCTCTTTCGCCGAGGCGTGAGATGAAGCGGCTCAGAGCCGCGAGACATCCCATGACCCTCTGTACGCCCTTCAAGTCCTTGATGGGCCCCATGCTGGTGATGGCTGCGATCTTCTCCGGGTTGGCTTCGATGCCCCGCTCGGAGACGATGAACCCCAAGAGCATGCCTCGGGGTACCCCGAAGACACACTTTTCGGGATTAAGCTTCACGCCTTTCGCCTTGAGACATCGGAATGTCACTTCAAGGTCGGAAAGGAGGTTGGAGGCCTTCCTCGTCTTGACTACGATGTCATCGACGTAGGCCTCGACCGTCCGGCCAATGTGTTCGCCGAACACATGGTTCATGCACCGCTGGTACGTCGCACCCGCGTTCCTCAAGCCGAACGACATGGTGACATAGCAGTACATGTCGAAGGGTGTGATGAAAGAAGTCACGAGCTGGTCGGACTCTTTCATCCTGATTTGGTGATACCCTGAGTAGGCATCGAGGAAAGACAGGGTTTCGCACCCAGCAGTGGAATCCACGATTTGATCGATGCGAGGCAGAGGGTAGGGAACCTTCGGACATGCTTTGTTTAGACCAGTGTAGTCTACACACATCCGCCATTTCCCTCCTTTCTTTCTCACAAGCACAGGGTTGGCAAGCCATTCGGGATGGAATACCTCTTTGATGAACCCTGCCGCCATTAGCTTGTGGATCTCCTCGTCTATGGCCCTGCGCTTTTCTTCGTCGAATCGGCGCAGAGGCTGCTTGACGGGTTGGGCTCCGGCTCGGATGTCCAGTGAGTGCTCGGCGACATCCCTCGGTATGCCGGGCATGTCCGAGGGACTCCACGTGAAGACGTCGGCGTTCGCGCGGAGAAAGTCGATGAGCACTGCTTCCTATTTGGGATCGAGCTCGGAGCCGATCCGGACTTGCTTGGAGGCGTCGCTGCTGGGGTCGAGGGGGACGGACTTAACCGTCTCCGCTGGCTCGAAGTTGCCGGCATGACGCTTCATGTCTGGCACCTCCTTAGAGAGGCTCTCCAAGTCGGCGATGAGGGCCTCGGACTCGGCGAGGGCCTCGGTGTACTCCACGCACTCCACGTCGCATTCGAACGCGTGTTTGTATGTGGGACCGACGGTGATGACCCCGTTGGGGCCCGACATCTTGAGCTTGAGGTAGGTGTAGTTGGGGACGGCCATGAACTTCGCGTACCATGGCCTTCCCAGTACCGCGTGGTAGGTTCCTCAGAACCCGACCACCTCGAACGTAAGGGTCTCCCTTCGGAAGTTGGAGGGCGTTCCAAAGCAGACGGGAAGGTCGAGTTGTCCGAGGGGCTGGACGCGCTTCCCGGGGATGATCCCGTGGAAAGGCGCAGCGCCTGCCCGGACCGAGGACAGATCGACACGCAGGAGCCCGAGGGTCTCGGCGTAGATGATGTTGAGGCTACTGCCTCCGTCCATGAGGACCTTGGTGAGCCTGACGTCGCCGATGACGGGGTCGACAACGAGCGGGTATTTCCCCGGGCTCGGCACGTGGTCGGGGTGGTCAGCTTGGTCGAAGGTGATGGGCTTGTCGGACCAGTCTAGGTAGACTGGCGCCGCCACCTTCGCCGAACAGACCTCCCGACGCTCTTGCTTGCGGTGCCGAGCCGAGGCGTTCGCCGTTTGCCCACCGTAGATCATGAAGCAGTCGCGGACCTCGGGGAACTCTCCTGCCTGGTGATCTTCCTTCTTGTCGTCGTCGCGAGCCCTGCCACCTTCCGCGGGTGGCCCGGCCCAGTGGAAGTGACGCCGAAGCATGGCGCACTCCTCAAGGGTGTGCTTGACGGGCCCCTGGTGATAGGGGCACGGCTCCTTGAGCATCTTCTCGAAGAGGTTGGCACCTCCGGGGGGTTTCCGAGGGTTCTTGTACTCGGCGGCGGCGACAAGGTCCACGTCGGCGGCGTCACGTTTCGCTTGCGACTTCTTCTTGCCCTTCTTCTTGGCGCCGCGCTGAGTTGACGCCTCGGGGGCATCTTCCGGTGGGCGGCCCTGGGGCTGCTTGTCCTTCCGGAAGATAGCCTCGACCGCCTCTTGGCCAGAGGCGAACTTGGTGGCGATGTCCATCAGCTCGCTCGCCCTGGTGGGGGTCTTGCAACCCAGCTTGCTCACCAGGTCACGGCAGGTGGTGCCGGCGAGGAACGCGCCGATGACATCTGAATCGGTGATGTTGGGTAGCTCGGTGCGCTGCTTCGAGAATCGCCGGATGTAGTCCCGGAGAGACTCTCCCGGCTGCTGTCGGCAGCTTTGGAGGTCCCAGGAATTTTCGGGGCGCACGTACGTACCCTGGAAATTACCGGCGAATGCTTGGACCAGGTCGTCCCAGTTGGAGATCTACCCTAGAGGCAGGTGCTCCAACCAGGCGCGAGCGGTGTCGGAGAGGAACAGGGGGAGGTTGCGGATGATGAGGTTGTCATCGTCCGTTCCACCCAGTTGGCAGGCTAGCCGGTAGTCCGCGAGCCACAATTCTGGTCTCGTCTCCCCCGAGTACTTTGTGATAGTAGTCGGGGGTCGGAACCGAGTCGGGAACGACGCCCGTCGTATGGCCCGGCTGAAGGCCTGCGGACCGGGTGGTTCGGGCGAGGGACTCCGATCCTCCCCGCTGTCGTAGCGTCCCCCACGCCTGGGGTGGTAGCCTCGGTGCACCCTCTCGTCGAGGTGGGCCCGACGGTCGCGGTGATGGTGCTCGTTGCCGAGGCGACCCGGGGCCGCAGTCGTTGTGTTGCGCGTGCGCCCGGTGTGGACCGAGGCTTCCCGCATGAATCGGGAAGTCGCGGCGCGATGTTCCGAGGGGTACCTCTGCCTTCGGGAGGCGGAGCTCTCGGCCCGTCGGACCGCGGCGCCTTCCAGGAGATTCTTGAGCTCTCCCTGGATTCACCGCCCCTCGGTGGTTGATGGCTCTGGCATCGCACGGAGAAGCATTGCTGCTGCAGCCAGGTTCTGGCCGACCCCACTGGAAGCGGGCGGCGGTCTCATCCTGACATCGTCGGCGATGCGGTGCTGGAAGCCCTGGGGTAGATGACGCATTTCTCCGACCGGAGGCTGGCCCGCCCATTCCTGCCCGACGTCCCGGCGGATCGGCTCAAGCGCTCCTGCTCCCTCGTCGAGCCTGGCCTGCACCCCGCGGATTTGCTCGAGCTATGGGTCATGGCCCCCCGCCTGAACGGGGACCACAACTAGCTCCCGTAGGATGTCAACGTGAGGCACCGGCCTAGGGAGATCACCGTCCTCCGGCATACCGAGATGGTTGCCTTCGGAGGGACCCCCTAGATCGACGTGGAAACAATCGCGGCTTGGGCCGCAGTCCTTGTCGCCGAGGCTGCGGCTTCCGTCGGAACAGTCGGAAAGGCAGTAGTCGCATGCGGTCATGAAGTCCCGCATGGCACTGGGGTTGCCAAGTCTAGAGAAATCCCAACAGAAGTCGGGCTCGTCATCTTCCTCGGACCTCGAGGGCCCGTAGGTCGAGACGTCCGTCAGCAGGTCCCAGGGCGACCGCGTACGATACCCCAGAGGGTTTGGACTCGCCTCTACGAGAGCGTCCGCCGAAGCGAAGCCGCTTGGCGGGTCGAGGCTGAATCCAAGGGGCATGAGATGGGAATCGGTCGGTACCTCTTGGTCGACGGGCGGTGATGAAGTCACGTCGGGGACTGACTGCACCGTCGTCTCAGGTACGAGGGTGACATCCAGCAAGCCTTTCGCGAGCGTG
Organism: Zea mays; assembly: GCF_902167145.1. Lineage (NCBI taxonomy): Eukaryota > Viridiplantae > Streptophyta > Magnoliopsida > Poales > Poaceae > Zea > Zea mays. The sequence goes on along the minus strand of NC_050099.1, from coordinate 191,758,741 downwards.
CTGGCGTCGTCCGTTTGCTCGGAATCGGCGTGTTGCGGGGAGACGGCGCTCGTCTTCGTCTCAAACGCGAGGTCGATGCCCGACACGCCCCCCATTGGGGCGCTGCCGTCGTCGACTCGCTCGACAGCCGACGAGGCGCTGCCTCCTGCTTGGCCTTGGTTGCCCCGCCTCCTCCTCCGTCGGCGGGGGAGAGGACGGGGTGAGCTCGAATGTTGTTCTTCCACCACGCGGGGAAGACGTCGTCGATTCCGCCGCCGGCGGGCGGGCTGTCGGCCGCCATTGTCGCTGTCGCACGGCGGTGGAAGGAGTATCATGTCGTAGCTGCCGTCGACGGACATGAACTCAAGACTCCCGAAACGGAGCATCGTCCTGGGCCGGAGAGGTTGCTAGAGACTGCCCATCTGGAGCTTGACGGAAAGCTATTCGTCAACACGCAGCAGGCCCCTACCTGGCGCGCCAACTGTCGGCGTTTCGAGACCGGGGGGGTCCCTGGGCCGACGAGTGAAATGTCGCCGCATGCCCCAGCCCAGATGGGTCGGCGCGAGGCCAAGCGCGAAGGGGGGAGAAAGGTGGCCGGAGACAGGCGTGAGAGAGGTGGAAATCCCGCGGCCTTCGTGTTCGTCCCGCGCCCAGGTCGGGTGCGCTTGCAGTAGGGGGTTACAAGCGTCCACGCGGGAGAGGGAGCGAGCGGCCTCACGTGAGCGCCTGTCTCGTCCTCGTCCCCACGCGGCCAACCCTCTGTAAGAGGGCCCTGGTCCTTCCTTTTATAGGCGTAAGGAGAGGATCCAGGTGTACAATGGGGGGTGTAGCAAAGTGCTACGTGTCTAGCGGAGGAGAGCTAGCGCCCTAAGTACATGCCGTCGTGGCAGCCGGAGAGGTTTTGGCACCTGGTTCGTGTGGTGTCGTGGCCGTCGGAGGAGCGCTGGAGCCTGGTGGAAGGACAACTGTCGGGGCTGTCGAGTTCTTGCTGACGTCCTCTTGCTTCCGTAAGGGGGCTGAGAGCCGCCGTCGTCACAGAGCGTGCGGGGCGCCATCATTGCCTATCTGGCAGAGCGAGCCAGATGGGACGCCGGTCTTGTTCCCCGTAGCCTGAGTCAGCTTGGGGTAGGGTAATGATGGCGCTTCCTGTCGACGTGGTCGGTCCGCGCCCTAGGTTGGGCGATGTGGAGGCTCCTCCGAGGTCGAGGTCGAGTCTGTCTTCCGTGGTCGTGGTCGAGTCCGAGCCCCTGGGTCGGGCGAGGCGGAGACCGTCGGCTGAGGCCAGGGCTGAGTCCGAGCCCTGGAGTCGGGCGAAGCGGAGTTCGTCGTCTTCTGGGGCTGAGCCCAAGTCCGAGCCCTGGGTCGGGCAGAGCGGAGTTCGCCGTCTTCCGGGGCTTAGCCCAAGTCCGAGCCCTGGGTCGGGCGGAGCGGAGTTCGCCGTCTTCAGGGGCCTAGCCCGAGTCCGAGCCCTGGGTCGGGCGGAGCGGAGTTCGCCGTCTTTCGGGGCTTAGCCCGAGTCCGAGCCCTGGGTCGGGCGGAGCGGTGTTTGCCGTCTTCCGGGGCTTAGCCTGAGTCCGAGCCCTGGGTCGGGCGGAGCGGAGTTCGCCGTCTTCCAGGGCTTAGCCCGAGTTCGAGCCCTGGGTTGGGCGGAGCGGAGTTCGCCGTCTTCCGGGGCTTAGCCCGAGTCCGAGCCCTGGGTCAGGCGGAGCGGTGCTTCCTATGGTGCCTGAGGCCGGGCCTGACTGCCTATCAGCCTCACTCTGTCAAGTGGCACTGCAGTCGGTGCGGCGCAGGCGGCGCTGTCCTTCTGTCAGGTCGGTCAGTGGAGCGGCGAAGTGACTGCGGTCACTTCGGCTCTGTCGACTGAAGGGCGCGCGTCAGGATAAAGGTGTCAGGCCACCTTTGCATTAAATGCTCCTGCGATTTAGTCGGTCGGCGCGGCGATTTGGTCAGGGTTGCTTCTTGGCGAAGACAGGGCCTCGGGCAAGCCGGAAGTATGTTCGTCGCTGGAGGGGGGCCTCGGGCGAGACGGAGATCCTCCGGGGTCGGCTGCCCTTGCCCGAGGCTAGGCTCGGGCGAGGCGTGATCGAGTCCCTCGAATGGACCGATCCCTGACTTGTTCGCACCCATCAGGCCTTTGCAGCTTTGTGCTGATGGGGGTTACCAGCTGAGAATTAGGAGCCTTGAGGGTACCCCTAATTATGGTCCCCGACACCACCATACGCTTTTGCTTAAACAAAAAGGCAAGTGTGTGTGTTTGCGAAGATAATTAAAGGCAAGCCGGCACAAAAGCTACTCCAACGGTGGCGAGGATGACGAACTGGTCATTGCTGTCGGTCCTCCTCTGCGTCACCTCCTGCGTCAAGATGATGCCACGGTCCTCGATATAGTAGTCGTCGAACGCGCGCGACATACCGAGTACTGATGACTCTTGGTTGGGCTGTAAAACGAAGTGCACCCTGGGCTCATTAGCAAGGTAGTACCCCTGGCCATTGCACCACCAGATCCGCTACTCCTTTACATACATCATGTTCAACGACACTCACACAACGTCAGCAACAGCCATCGTCCCAACGCACAAGAATTCATGGCCGGTCAGTAGCGACTTACGTGGCAGGTTGGGCTTCAGTGGATGATGAGCTGGACGACGTGATGACGTCGTCGTCGAATGCGATGCCCAGAACAACCTGAGAGTCATCGACGTTGGCGACGACCATGAGGCCCCCCTGCTTGACGATGGACAACGCGGATCAACTGCTCTGCACCGTGTCCAAGCGGCGGCTGCGCCGGAGCTTGTCGTACATAGCGGCACATGCGACCACGGAGGACTGTTTTTAGAGGTCGAACTGGCAGTCACCAAGTTTCTTCTCGTCGTCGATGAACGACCCCAACGCGAGTGCCTCCTGCTAATGTTGTTTGTTCGAGGTTTTCAAGTAAGAAACATGTATTCATGTTTAGCGTTGGTTTATAAAAATGACTCATAAGTCAGATCCATGGAAAAAATATTACGAAGAATAAATGTCACGCATGCAAAAAAAGAATTTAAGTTGAAAACATTAATCAAACAAAAGAAATTGCATGCAAGGCTCTTCTTTAAATACTACTCCCTACATTCAAAAATATAATTCAATAATTTATGTGATACTTATCTACTACTACGTATTGTGCAAGGGTAGCAGGTGAGTTTGGGAAGAGACATAGTAGATGTGTTTCCTGTTATAGATGTAGATATAAACATGCATGTGGTGTAGCGGTAACTACTACTGGCATTTGCTTGAGAGGTCGTGAGTTCGAATCCCCTTGGGGCCATGTGTATTTTTTTTAATTTTAGCTAGACGTCGGGTGTACGGGTGAATGGGAATGGGAATGAGCTTTGCGGGGAGGGGGAATGAAAATGATAGATATAGAATGGTGGCACAATATGAGAATGGACTATGTGCGGGGAGGAGGGAATCAGAAAGGCAGAACAGGGAATGCTGGCAGAACACGGAATGATAGAGTCTTAATAAGTAGTAGAGATTAAGGATAGATGACATATCAAACTGGACTGAATTCTTCAGAGTTTTCACCGCAGTGTGCATTATTAACAGCACAACAATAGTAGACAGAGTAAATTTTAGAAATCATGCATGCATAGCCTTAGCTAACGACGACATGCATGCATGGAAGATGAGAAATTGATCAATAATTAATACACTAGTTCTAGCACCATGATCTTTAAGGGTGCGTTTGGTTCGACTTTTGACTTTGACTTTGGCTTTTGCCCCGTAAAAGTCAAAAGACTAGATCCAAAAAGCAGTTTTTTTTGTAAAAGTTGACTTTTTTGCAGTGTAAAACTGAAAGCACCACTAAACCTGCTTTTAGTGGCTTTTGGATAAAACTGTGAAAATATAAATCCAAAAACTTTTAACGACTTTTAGTGGTTTTCACCAAACGGATTTAGTTTTTTAACAGCTCACGTCCCACATCAGTTTTTTCCACATCTTATAGCTCACAACAATTTTTTTTCACAGGCACAAATCAACCAAACAGACCATAGGAAACGAAACCAAATAATCATCAAACCTAATCCTAATAGTGGAGTGGCCGCCTAGAGCTACAATTAAACCTAACTTGCTGCTGCTCTTCCATCCATGGACCGTTCGTTTATCTGCTAGCTCCCTGATGAGCTTGATGACCCGGATGTTTCGTTCTGCTTCTGCTCCCTCGTCTTCATTATCCTCCGGTGCCTATTGGAGTGCTGCCTGACCTGGAAGCTAGGAGCCGTCGTCGACCGGTACTCAGGCAGCAGCCCCCGCTGCTTGTAGCGTATCCCGCACGCGTTGCACAGGGTGCGCCTGTCCGGGCCCGTGCGCCACAGCGTCGTCTTCAACGACTGGCAGTGGCTGCATACCTCGAGGTTTCCCTGTTCCTCTTCCTCCGGCGGACGGCGCCGCCACCGGCACTGTCGTCAGCACCAGTACCGATCGGAGGAGCGAGAGCGAGAGCGACAGGCAAGGCGGCGTGATTGCCGTCGTCGTTGTACTCGTTCATGTTAGAATTATAGTCATTTTCCATATCATTTTAATTCTATCAATTAACATTATAATGATGACATATAAAATATAATTAACCATAAAAATCGTGATCTCAAATATATCCATAACAATATGGATCATGAGAACACAAAGCATATGAATCATATAAACATATAAATACGATAAGCATATAAACTGACTGAACAATTGAAAATAAACAGATAGCAACATAAACAACATGACTATAAAATTAAAACAGACAGATATAACATATTATAATATGTCAGAACAGATGAGACAAAATTATTGCTACATATAAAACATCACAGATAAATGTATAAAACATATATAATCTGCAGAACGTAAAACAGTAAGGAAATAAATTGATCATACCCTCTCGTGCGCTCTGATGATTCAGATCCTTGTCCAGTTTCCCTTGTCATATTGCCAGGAAGAAAATGTTTTGGGCAGTCGCGTAGACGCTCCCCAAAAACCTAATTGCCGATCCCCCGTGCAAGATCTCGAACGGCAAGGGCTTCGGAGGCACCTGCACTCTCGCTTCTCTGTGCGCGCAGAGTCACGAGATGGGAATACTCTCACTTGCGGCTGGACTGTGACTCTGAAATGGTTCTGTTCTCGTGTGTTCCAAGTGCCAGGGGTTCTCCTCTACTTAACCTCTCGCAGAGAGAAGCTGAAGGAGAAGGGTCGCATGCTGCACGCCAAGGGACGGGCAGCAGCAGAAGGACAAGAGTCTCGCTTGCAGCTGACGAAGAGACAGACAACTGAAAGGTTTACACGGTTAGTGAGTGCTAAAAATTAACACAACCACACCACACCCGCTCGCCTTCGTCTGCCTGCCTGCCTGCCTCGCCACGCCCGGCCGGCGGCGGCGACGGCGCGCGCGCGCGTGTGGCACACCCTTGTTCGTTTCTTGACTTCCCAAGTTAGGTGGAATAATTCCCACCATATAAGTCAAGCCAAAAGACCATTGGACTTCCAATATGGTACTATTGGTATTCTCCACAATTACACACCATAGAGTTTATTCAATAAATGGGCCAAACTCATAAAAGATCCAACAATCCCCACCAAACTTTAGGGTTTGTAATGATGAAGTATCAGAATCATAATCCTTTGATATATCAGTGTTTCGATGGAGACTGTTAAGTTGAACATCCATCTAGAATAAGAGTTTCACTCATTCACAACTGAACAATGGACTAAGCCTTGAATTGACAGTTTTGTGCGAAGTGAGATTCACTCAAATCCTTTGCTGATACTAGGCTGCAAAAGGGTATTCCCGCTGTTTAGAAGCATATAAGTCACACTTCCGTGCCTTTCATGAGTATTTAGGGATTACCCAAGTCCCATAGACTGTGATCAGCAGTCTGACTCATATAAGTGTATTCCTCAGAAGATGTTCTGTAGGACAACATCTCATCTTTATAAGACTCTTGGAATACATTAAGGTAAAAACCATCCTGCCTTACAGATAGGAAAGATGTGCATCAGAAATGAGTTAAAGAAGGGATCTTTCCTCACAATCTACTCCTAGCTTGTTTCTCCACTCTACTTCACGGGATCTCCGATCACATAGAGCAGGTTACCACTAGAGTAAATTTCCACATGGGTCTCATACCCATTTCTCTCAATGCACTTTCTATCACATTGCGTGACAGACCCTTAGTGAATTGATCTGCCAGATTATTAGAAGTGTGGACATAATCCACCGTTATAACTCCGAAGTTTTTCAGCTTTCTGACAGATTTCAATCTTCTCTTAGCATGCCTTGTAGACTTCATGTTATTCCTAAAACTGTTAACCTTTGTAATCACCGTTTGGTTGTCACAGTTCATAGAAATAGTCAGTATCGGTTTTTCAACTACCGGTAAATCCAATAGGAAATCACGAAGCCACTCGGCCTCAGCCCCAGCAGTGTCTAATGCTGCGAGTTCTGCTTCCATTGTAGACTTCGTTAAGATAGTTTGCTTGCAAGACTTCCAGGAAACAGCGCCACCTCCAAACAGAAACACATATCCGCTTGTGGCATAAAGCTCATCAGCATCAGAAATCCAGTTGGCATCACAATAGCCTTCCAACACTTTTGGGTTTCTAGTATAATGAATACTGTATGTCATAGTACCTTTCAAATATTGCAACACTCTCTCAAGAGCACGCCAGTGATCATCTCCTGGTTTCGACACAAACCGACTTAGCTTACTCACAGCATAAGAGATGTCTGGCCTTGTTGCACTTGCAAGGTACATGAGCGAGCCAATGATCTGGGAGTATGTCAATTGATCCCTTGCTATTCTTCGATTCTTTCTCAATAGCACACTAGGGTCATAAGGTGTTGGAGCAGGATCGCAGTCACTAAAACCAAAGCGACTCAATACCTTTTCCACATAATGGGATTGTAACAAAGTTACCCCACCATCAGCTTCTCTAACAAGCTTGATGTTTAGAATGACATCAGCTTCTCCCAAATCTTTCATTTTGAAATTGCTCGATAGAAGATTTTTAACTTAATCACATTGAGATTTGATGCAAAGATCAAGATGTCATCAACATAAAGGCATAACATAACAGACTCACCCCCACCATACCGATAGTATACACACGTGTCAGATTCATTTACAGCAAAGCCAGCAGCTGTAAGAGTATTATCAAACTTTTCATGCCATTGCTTAGGTGCTTGTTTTAGGCCATACAATGATTTTATCAACCTGCAAACCTTGTTCTCTTGACCATCCGCAATGAACCCTTCTGGCTGATCCATATAGATCTACTCATCCAACTCTCCATTTAGGAAAGCTATCTTAACATCCATCTGATGAATGATAAGACCATAAGAGGCTGCCACGGCTATTAATGCGTGAATCATAGTCAATCGAGACACTGGTGAGTAGGTATCAAAGAAATCTTCACCCTCCTTTTGGGTATATCCTTTTGCCACAAGTCTTGCCTTGTACCTCTCGATTGTACCATCAGGCCTAAGCTTTTTCTTGAAGATCCATTTGCAACCTATAGGTTGGCAACCATAAGGACGGTCAACGACCTCCCAAGTTCCATTAGACATAATAGATTCCATCTCACTCCTTACTGCTTCCTTACATAAGTCAGCATCAGGAGAGGAATATGCCTCACTAATGGTAGTTGGTGTGTGTTCCACAAGGTACACTATAAAGTCATTACCAAAGGATTTTGCAACCCTCTATCTCTTGCTCTTTCGAGTGACTATAGTGTCATCCTCCTCAGGGATGTGCACGTGAGAATCCTCAGCATGATCTATAGGAATCGACAGTTCGTGCTCATGGGGAATTATAGTCTCATGACTTATATCACTAAGTGTATTCTTCATGGGAAACTCATTCTCAAAAAATGTTGCGTCTCTTGATTCCATGATAGTATCAACATACATATCAGACACATTAGATTTTATAATTAAGAACCTATACCCAGTGTTGTGAAAAGAGTACCTAAGGAATATACAATCAACAGTTTTAGGCCCAAGTTTACGCTTTTTGTTGATTGGCACATTCACTTTAGCCAAGCAACCCCAAGTGCGCAAATATGAGAGATTTAACCTTCTCTTTTCCCATTCCTCAAATGGTGTGATCTCTTTGTTCTTTGTTGGAACTCTATTCAGGACATGACACGATGTCAAAATCGCCTCACCCCACCATGCCTTGGATAATCCCGCTGTACTCAACATGGCATTCACCAAATCTGTTAGAGTGTGGTTTTTCCTTTCAGCAATCCCATTGGATTATGGTGAGAATGGCGGTGTCCTCTCATGAATAATACTATTGTCGGGAACCATAATTAGGGGTACCCTCAAGGCTCCTAATTCTCAGCTGGTAACCCCCATCAGCATAAAGCTGCAAAGGCCTGATGGGTGCGATTAAGTCAGGGATCAGTCCATTCGAGGGACTCGATCACGCCTCGCCCGAGCCTAGCCTCGGACAAGGACATCCGACCCCGGAGGATCTCCGCCTCGCCCGAGGCCCCCTCCAGCGGCGAACATATTTCCGGCTCGCCCGAGGCCCTGTCTTCGCCAAGAAACAACCCTGACCAAATCGCTGCACCGACCGACCAAATCGCAGGAGCATTTAATGCAAAGGTGGCCTGACACCTTTATCCTGACGAGCGAGCCGACAGAGCCGAAGTGACCGCCGTCACTTCGCCGCTCCACTGATCGGTCTGACAGAAAGACAGCGCCGCCTGCGCCGCTCCGACTGCGGTGCCACTTGACAGAGTGAGGCTGACAGGCAGTCAGGCCCGGCCGCAGGCACCATAGGAAGCTCCGCTTCGCCCGACCCAGGGCTCGGACTCGGGCTAGGCCCCGGAAGACGGAGAACTCCGCTCCGCCCGACCCAGGGCTCGGACTCGGGCTAGGCCCCGGAAGACGGCGAACTCCGCTCCGCCCGACCCAGGGCTCGGACTCGGGCTAGGCCCCGGAAGACGGCGAACTCCGCTCCGCCCGACCCAGGGCTCGGACTCGGGCTAGGCCCCGGAAGACGGCGAACTCCGCTCAACCCGACCCAGGGCTCAGACTCGGGCTAGGCCCCGGAAGACGGCAAACTCCGCTCCGCCCGACCCAGGGCTCGGACTCGGGCTAAGCCCCGGAAGACGGCGAACTCCGTTCCGCCCGACCTAGGGCTCGGACTTGGGCTCAGCCCCAGAAGACGACGAATTCTGCTCTGCCCGACCCAGGGCTCGGACTTGGGCTCAGCCCCAGAAGACGACGAACTCCGCTTCGCCCGACCCCAGGACTCGAACTCCGCCCTGGCCTCAGCCAACGGCCTCCGCCTCGCCCGACCCAGGGGCTCGGACTCGACCTCGGCCATGGAATACGGACTCGGCCTCGACCTCGGAGGAGCCTTCGCAACGCCCAACCTAGGGCACGGGTCGGCCACGTCAACGGGAGGCGCCATCATTACCCTAGTCCAAAATGACTCAGGCTACGGGGAACAAGACCGGCGTCCCATCTGGCTCGCTCCGCCAGATGGGCAATGATGGCGCCCCGCACGCTCCCTGACGATGGTGGCTCTCGACCCCCTTACAGAAGCAAGAGGACGTCAGCAAGGACTCGACAGCCCCGACAGCTGTCCCTCCGCCAGGCTCCAGCGCTCCTCCGACGGCCACGACATCACACAAACCAGGCGCCAAAATCTCTCTGGCCGCCACGATGGCGTGTACTTAGGGCGCTAGTTCTCCCCCGCTAGACACGTAGCACTCTGCTACACCCCCATTGTACACCTGCATCCTCTCCTTATGCCTATAAAAGGAAGGACCAGGGCCCTCTTAGAGAGGGTTGGGCGCACGGGGACGAGGACGAGATAGGCGCTCGCGCAAGGCCGCTCGCTCCCTCTCCCGTGTGGACGCTTGTAACCCCCTACTGCAAGCGCACCCGACCTGGGCGCGGGACGAACACGAAGGCCGCAGGATTTCTACCTCTCTCTCGCCCATCTCCGGCCACCAAACTTCCCCCCTTCGCGCTCGGCCTCGCGCTGACCCATCTGGGCTGGGGCATGCGGCGACATTTCACTCGTCGGCTTAGGGACCCCCCGGTCTCGAAACGCCGACAGTTGGCGCGCCAGGTAGGGGCCTGCTGCGTGTTGACGAACAGCTTCCCGTCAAGCTCCAGATGGCAGTCTCCAGCAACCTCTCCAACCCGGGACGGTGCTCCGTTTCGGGAGTCTTGAGTTCGTGTCCCTCGACGGCAGCTACAACATGATACTCCTTCCACCGCCGTGCGACAGCGACAATGGCGGCCGACAGCCCGCCCGCCGGCGGCGGAATCGACGACGTCTTCCCCGCGTGGTGGAAGAACAACATTCGAGCTCACCCCGTCCTCTCCCCCGCAGACGAAGGAGGAGGCGGGGCAACCAAGGCCAAGCAGGAGGCAGCGCCTCGTCGGCTGTCGAGCGAGTCGACGGCGCCAGCGCCCTAACGGGGGGCGCGTCGGGCATCGACCTCGCGTTTGAGACGAGGATGAGCGCCGTCTCCCCGCAACGTGCCGATTCCGGGCAAACGGACGACGCCAGCGCGCTCGCGAAAGGCTTGCTGGACGTCACCCTCGTACCTGAGACGACGGTGCGGTCAGTCCCCGACGTGACTTCATCGCCGCCCGTCGACCAAGAGGTACCGACCGATTCCCATCTCACGCCTTTCAGATTCAGCCTCGAACCGCCAAGCGACCTCACTTTGGCGGACGCCCTCGTAGAGGCGAGTCCAAACCCTCTGGGGTATCGTGTGCGGTCACCCTGGGACCGGCTGACGGACGTCTCGACCTACGGGCCCTCTGGGTCCGAGGAAGACGACGCGCCCGACTTCTGCTGGGATTTCTCCGGACTTGGCAACCCCAGTGCCATGCGGGACTTTATGACCGCATGCGACTACTGCCTTTCCGACTGTTCCGACGGTAGCCGCAGTCTCGGCGACGAGGACTGCGGCCCAAGCCGCGAATGTTTCCACGTCGATCTAGGGGGTCCCTCCGAAGGCAACCATCTCGGCATGCCGGAGGACGGTGATCTCCCTAGGCCGGTGCCTCGCGTTGACATCCCACGGGAGCTAGCTGTGGTCCCCGTTCCGGCGGGGGGTCACGACCCACAGCTCGAGCAAATCCGTGGGGTGTAGGCCAGGCTCGACGAGGGAGCAGGAGCGCTTGAGCCAATCCGCCGGGTCGTCGGGCAGGCGTGGGCGGGCCAACCTCCGGCCGGAGAAATACGTCATCTACCCCAGGGCTTCCAGCACCGCATCGCCGATGATGTCAGGGTCAGGCCGCCACCCGCATCCAGTGGGGTCGGCCAGAACCTGGCTGCAGCAGCAATGCTTCTCCGTGCGATGCCAGAGCCATCAACCACCAAGGGGCGGCGAATCCAGGGAGAGCTCAAGAATCTCCTGGAAGGCGCCGCGGTCCGGCGGGCCGAGAGCTCCGCCTCCCGAAGGCAGGGGCACCCTCGGAACATCGTGCCGCGACTTCCCGATTCTTGCGGGAAGCCTCGGTCTACACCGGGCGCACGCGCAACACAGTGCCTGCGGCCCCGGGACGCCTCGGCAACGAGCACCATCACCGCGACCGTCGGGCCCACCCCGACGAGAGGGTGCGCCGAGGCTACCACCCCAGGCGTGGGGGACGCTACGACAGCGGGGAGGATCGGAGTCCCTCGCCCGAACCACCCGGTCTGCAGGCCTTCAGCCGGGCCATACGACGGGCGCCGTTCCCGACCCGGTTCCGACCCCCGACTACTATCACGAAGTACTCGGGGGAGACGAGACCGGAACTGTGGCTCGCGGACTACCGTCTGGCCTGCCAACTGGGTGGAACGAACGATGACAACCTCATCATCCGCAACCTCCCCTGTTCCTCTCCGACACCGCTCGCGCCTGGTTGGAGCACCTGCCTCCGGGGCAGATCTCCGACTGGGACGACCTGGTCCAAGCTTTCGCTGGCAATTTCCAGGGCACGTACGTGCGCCCCGGGAATTCCTGGGACCTCCGAAGCTGCCGACAGCAGCCAAGAGAGTCTCTCCGGGACTACATCCGGTGATTCTCAAAGCAGCGCACCGAGCTGCCCAACATCACCGACTCGGATGTCATCGGCGCGTTCCTCGCCGGCACCACCTGCTGCGACCTGGTGAGCAAGCTGGGTCGCAAGACCCCCACCAAGGCGAGCGAGCAGATGGACATCGCCACCAAGTTCGCCTCCGGCCAGGAGGCGGTCGAGGCTATCTTCCGGAAGGACAAGCAGCCCCAGGGCCGCCCATCGGAAGATGCCCCCGAGGCGTCAACTCAGCGCGGTGCCAAGAAGAAGGGCAAGAAGAAGTCGCAAGCGAAACGCGACGCCGCCGACGCGGACCTTGCCGCCGCCGCCGAGTACAAGAACCCTCGGAAACCCCCTGGAGGTGCCAACCTCTTCGACAAGATGCTCAAGGAGCCGTGCCCCTACCACCAGGGGCCCGTCAAGCACACCCTTGAGGAGTGCGTCATGCTTCGGCGCCACTTCCACAGGGCCAGGCCACCCGCGGAGGGTGGCAGGGCCCGCGACGACGACAAGAAGGAAGATCACCAGTCAGGAGAGTTCCCCGAGGTTCGCGACTGCTTCGTGATCTACGGTGGGCAAGCGGCGAACGCCTCGGCTCGGCACCGCAAGCAAGAGCGTCGGGAGGTCTGTTCGGTGAAGGTGGCGGCGCCAGTCTACCTAGACTGGTCCGACAAGCCCATCACCTTCGACCAAGCCGACCACCCCGACCACGTGCCGAGCCCGGGGAAATACCCGCTCGTCGTCGACCCCGTCATCGGCGACGTCAGGCTCACCAAGGTCCTCATGGACGGAGGCAGCAGCCTCAACATCATCTACGCCGAGACCCTCGGGCTTCTGCGTATCGATCTGTCCTCGGTCCGGGCGGGCGCTGCGCCTTTCCATGGGATCATCCCCGGGAAGCGCGTCCAGCCCCTCGGACAACTCGATCTTCCCATCTGCTTCGGAACACCCTCCAACTTCCGAAGGGAGACCCTGACGTTCGAGGTGGTCGGGTTCCGAGGAACCTACCACGCGGTACTGGGGAGGCCATGCTACGCGAAGTTCATGGCCGTCCCCAACTACACCTACCTCAAGCTCAAGATGTCGGGCCCCAACGGGGTCATCACCGTTGGCCCCACGTATAAACACGCGTTCAAATGCGACGTGGAGTGCGTGGAGTACGCCGAGGCCCTCGTCGAGTCCGAGGCCCTCATCGCCGACCTGGAGAGCCTCTCTATGGAGGTGCCAGACGTGAAGCGTCATGCCGGCAACTTCGAGCCAGCGGAGGCAGTCAAGTCCGTCCCCCTCGACCCCAACAGTGACGCCTCCAAGCAAGTCCGGATCGGCTCCGGGCTCGATCCCAAATAGGAAGCAGTGCTCGTCGACTTTCTCCGCGTGAATGCCGACGTCTTCGCGTGGAGTCCCTCGGACATGCCCGGCATACCGAGGGATGTCGCCGAGCACTCGCTGGACATCCGAGCCGGAGCCCGACCCATCAAGCAGCCTCTGCGCCGATTCGACGAAGAAAAGCGCAGAGCTATAGGCGAGGAGATCCACAAGCTAATGGCGGCAGGGTTCATCAAAGAGGTATTCCATCCCGAATGGCTTGCCAACCCTGTGCTTGTGAGAAAGAAAGGGGGAAATGGCGGATGTGTGTAGACTACACTGGTTTGAACAAAGCATGTCCGAAGGTTCCCTACCCTCTACCTCGCATCGATCAAATCGTGGATTCCACTGCTGGGTGCGAAACCCTGTCTTTCCTCGATGCCTACTCAGGGTATCACCAAATCAGGATGAAAGAGTCCGACCAGCTCGCGACTTCTTTCATCACACCCTTCGGCATGTACTGCTATGTCACCATGTCGTTCGGCTTGAGGAATGCGGACGCGACGTACCAGCGGTGCATGAACCATGTGTTCGGCGAACACATTGGCCGCACGGTCGAGGCCTACGTCGATGACATCGTAGTCAAGACAAGGAAAGCCTTCGACCTCCTTTCCGACCTTGAAGTGACATTCCGATGTCTCAAGGCGAAAGGCGTCAAGCTCAATCCCGAAAAGTGTGCCTTCGGGGTTCCCCGAGGCATGCTCTTGGGGTTCATCGTCTCCAAGCGGGGCATCGAAGCCAACCCGGAGAAGATCGCAGCCATCACCAGCATGGGGCCCATCACGGACTTGAAAGGTGTACAGAGAGTCATGGGATGTCTTACGGCCCTCAGCCTTTTCATCCCGCACCTCGGCAAAAGGGGCCTGCCTCTGTACCGCCTCGAGGCGAATAACGTTTCCCCGGAAGCCTGCTCCCGAGACCTGCATCAACCCTCCGTCAAAATCGACGACATGCCCGAGCCCGAGGCACCCTCGGCCCAGTCCGAGGCATCATCAGCACGGCCAGAGGCACCCTCAGCTCGGCCCGAGGCACCCTCGGCACCCGAGGGCGAGGCACTGCGCGTCGAGGAGGAGCGAAGCGGGGTCACGTGTAACACCCTGAATTTGGGGGTATAAAATTTCTTTGCTCATATTCACAAATTCAGGTGTTACTTCCTTTTCTCATCCTTCCTAATTCTTTTCTCTCTCATTTCTATAGGAGCTAAGTGCTTATTTTACTTGTAACCATAGTCTATTATGTTAAACCCTAGTGGAGTATGAATTGTTGCATCATGTTGAACCCTAGATTTCACTTTTGTTTGGTGCATAATTCTCAAAAGGTCTAATTTGAATTTGGGGCTCATTTGAATTTGAATCAAATAGAATAAATAAAAGAAAAGGGAAAAACAATTCAGAATAAAAGGAAAAGGCAAAGCAGCCCACTTACCCGCCCTCCTCGGCCTTTCGGCCCAGTCGGCCCACCCCGCGCGCGCCTCTCCCCCCCCTTCTCTCTCTGCGCAGCGGGCCCGGCCTGTCGGCGCGCCCGCCTTCCGCGCACCCGCCTCCCTCTCTCACTGCTCGTCCGGCCCTACCCGTCGGCGCCCGCCTTCCCCGCGCGCGCCCGCTCCCTCGCTCTCTCTCTGCCCGTGGGCCCAACCCGTCAGCCCCGCTTCTCTCGCGCCCGCACCCGCTTTCTTCTCTCTCTCTGCGTCGCGGGCCCGGGCTGTCAGCCCCGTCGTCCCCGCGTAACCGCCGCCGAGCTGCTCGCGCCCACCTCCCCCGCGCCCACGTCGCGCGTGGAACTCGCCCCACCTCGCCCTCGGCCACTTGTGCCCCGAGCCCACTCGCCCTCACCCTCTCCCCCCATTTGCGCCCAGTAGACCCTCTCTCCCCCCCTCGCTGCGCGCACGCAGAGCACCGCCGCCATAACCCCGCCGTCCCGAGCTCGGTTCTTCGTCGCCGTTGGAGCTCCGCCGCGCCCTTAGCCCCGGTGAGCTCCGCCCCGACGCCCGCAACTCGGAACGCGCCCCAATTCCCTCTCCCCCTCCCTATTTCTCTCTGCCCGCGCTCACCCGTCGTCCGCCGTGCAGCCGCCACCGTCGACCCGGGTCCCCGTCGCGTCTCCGTCGCCGCCGAGGAGTCCCCGGAGCCCGCCTTGAGGTAACGGACCTCTCCCGCCCCTATCGCCCTTTGTTTTGCTCTCTGTTGCGTTTGATTGCTCGCCGGAGTAGAGTAGCCCCGCCGCCGAGCCGCCCCGCCGTGAATCGCCCCCCTCCGGTGCCTCTGCCCCGACCCAGACCCTACCGGAGAACTCCCCGCGCCCTCCCCGACCTCCCCGACCACTCGGATTGCCCCAGAGCCCCGCCAGTCGCCCGTGCCCCTCGTCTCCGGCAAGCCCTCCGCCGCGGGGACGAGCGCCGCCGCCCCAGCTAGCCGTAGGGAAGACCCAGGCCGCCCATCCGATCTCCGCCGTTCAACCCAGATCGGGCGGCCCTGATTCAACTCGCCCGGACCTAATCCTGGCCGTCCGCCAGCGATCCAGCGGCCCAGGCCCACTGCCCCCTCACCCCGTCTCTCTGCCCGCTAGGCCCCACTTGTCAGCTCGCCCGCGCGCCCGCGCTGTCCGCCCGGCCCCGCCCGTCAGTCCGCCCGCGCGCTCTGCCCGCCCGGTCCCGCTTGCCAGTCGCCCGCGCCCGCGCTGTCCGCCCGGCCCCGCCTGTCAGCCGCTCCCGCCGCCGCGCGCCCGCGCGCCCGCCCGCAGGATCTAATCCTGGCCGTAGATCTGAGATCCAACGGCTGTAGGCGCCCGATACCCCTTCGCCCGCGCATGTTCTTAAAGAGCACCCCTGTTTTCTGGAAATTGCGCCCGCCGTCCCTGGTTTCTCGCAGTTAAGTCCCTGGCCCTTTTATTTAATTCAAAATAAGTCCTTAGGGTATAATTTTAACCCCTAAACTTGTAAAATTCATAACTTTGTCATATGAACTCCAAATTAGGTGCTTCAAATTGCAAAATGTTCATAATATTATTATCTATCTGTTTATGCAATGTTTCCCTGCTGTTTCCATGTATTAATTAATAGCTAATCACTAGGATAGGATTAAGACTATTGAAACCTTATTTAAGATAATTGGGAATGAGTAGACTTTAATAATAGTTGGATTACTTAAGTTTATGGACTTAAACACTTAAGTTTAGGAACTTAAACCAGATAATTATTTAATCCCACCCCTGACTTAGATCTGATTAGTAGATAGTAAATCACTTTGTGTAGTCCTCTACCCCAGACCTAGGGAACACTAGAGTGCCTATCCCTTTTCTGTTATGAACTTGTGACCCCTCTCTGCTGCATATGTTTGGTATATTGTTTTCTGTTTGTTATTTTCCCAAGTGCATAGTGTGAATGATTGCTTTGCGTAGACAACGAGCAGTCTGTGTTTCCCGAGGCAGTTGCAGAGGAAGTCCCTGATCAGCAGTTTGGTGAAGGCAAGTGTCCTCTGTCCCATTATGTCCTATTCATTTATAACTTACTACCCCGCACTACTTACTTGAAACCTAAGGATTGACTAGCTTTACATTTTACTTTATCCTTGATGACCTTATGGGCTGTTATGGTTAGCACTCTGCTATTGCCTTAACCTAATCAATGAACATGATGTGACTATTTATGATACTGTTATCCTGATGATGTTGATGATCTTGTGATACTCTAGGGGGCTCAGGCTGTTTCCTGAGTACCTCTCCGTAAGGACTGGTTCGTTGAGAGACCACCCGGGATAACAGTGCAACCATGAGGGTGAAATGGGATGCCCTTAGCTGATTAATTAGATGAACTAGGGGTGTAGTTGCTTAGCCGTCGTGCCGTCAATGGGGTCCAGGCACAGTGCTTGCTCTGCCGAGGCTGAGTGCCGAGGTTCTTTCGTTTTGCTCTTTGTTAGTCACTCTCCTGCGGGGAGGGGTACTGTGTTTATCAAACTGGAGAAACCTAACGGGCAGCTATGATCTCTAGGGAATCTTTGTAAAAGCTACGTAGTGATGCCCTGCCGGACCACCTAGGTAGTGGTCAATGGGGATTAGCTCTCCCCGGGTAGAAAGGGAATCATGACTCATGGGTAAAGTGTGCAACCTCTGCAGAGGGTAGTGAAACTGGTATATCAGCCGTGCTCACGGTTAAGAGCAGCCTTGGGATCCTCTTTGATTAGAGATACAGATGGTTCGAGATACAATGGTTATGATATGGTTTTGGTTCGACTATGATGATGATGTTCCTCGATGAGGAAATGGTTTACGGGTTGGTTAATGCTAAAATCTGGCTTCTACTAATGCTAAGTACCTGACCAACTAAAAGCAACTGCTTGAGCCTAACCCCACATAAAGCTAGTCCACCTCAGCCAAACGGGACATTTGCTGAGTACGTTGATGTGTACTCATCCTTGCTTTACCACAAAACACCAGGTTGCCCGCACTGTAACCACTGCTCAGGAGAAGGTGAAGCCGTGGAAGGAGACTTCCAGGAGTTTCAAGACTACGATGAATTCTAGGTGTGGGTTGGCGGCAACCCCCAGTCAGCTGCCTGTGAAGGCCTTATCGTTACTGCGTTTCGTTTAGCACTTTGATTTACTTGTTAAGACAATGACTATGTGGATGTCTATGACTCTATGATGTAATAAGTACTCTTTTATGTTATTATTCGAGCATTGTGTGATGATGTTCATTTATGTAATCGCTGTGTACGTGAGTTCTGATCCTGGCACGTACATGGTTCGCATTCGGTTTGCCTTCTAAAACCGGGTGTGACATAAGTGGTATCAAAGCCATGCTGACTGTAGGACCGCTGACCTAGAGTAGCACTGGTCGTACTAAGGACTATTGACCCTCCCCCTCACCTTGACATCTGATGTTACTTCAAAAAGTCGGTCACCTCGACCAACCCTATATTTTACTATCTATCTATACAATACCTTGTTAAAATTTTTATCTTATTCTGTCTTTGGCTTATTCGCTTGTCATATTAGTTCTGCTCTTACTCTTATGCTTACGGTGTCTTTTGTAGATGGCTCGTCTTAGACACACTGCACGTAAGTCGGTGATTCCTTTCCTGCCGTCTCGACTTGCGGAGCGTCCTCTGCACCGCACCGTGTCCGGACAGTCGAGTCACCTGGAGAGGCTGCACCACCGCTTGCGTGAGGAGCAGGAACGCCGGCGCCAGCACAGAGAGCAGCAGGGCTCTTCCTCCCCACCCCAGCGAGAGGTGGAGTCCGTGAGGCCCCGTTCCTCTGTTGCCCAGCTGGAGGCGCCCCCTGCACCACCGCGGGACGCCCCGGCTGTTGGAGGAGCTTCAGGAGGAGGTTCTGGAGGAGACCCCGACGACGACGACTCAGACCACAGCACGGAGTCTTCTGAGCCGCAGGAGGCGGAAGGATGGGTCGCCCGACCCATCACCCGTGACGCCGCTCGCGGTTGTCACTTCCACGACGCACTCGACACCTTGCTGCGCCAGGCTTTCGACCGGCACACCTGGTCGATCGAGTATCGTTGCGTAGTCTACCAGCACAGTCGCGGGAGGTACCCGGACCGCTGGGAGGCTACCTGCCTAGTTCGCCGTCCGGAGGATGACCTCCGGGGTGCGGAGGCCGTTTCGGAGCACTATTCCATCTCCGAGAGGGACACTGCAGAGGCGGCTATGCAGGATGCAGCACGACGTGCACTCTCTCAGTACTGTTCTTTGTTCGGTGGCGTGGCCGACGGTCTTAACCTTCGGTACTACCCCCGCCGCCCTACTGGCAGCACAGAGAGTGTGGTTGTTTCACCTGTTGGTGAGGCTAACCCTAGGTTGAGCAGCACAGTCAACCTAGTCGCAGTGCTTAACACGGAGCTGGATCACTCTCTGGACGAGCTAAGCAGGGCTCGAACGGAGATTGCGGAGTTGCGTGCTGAGCTGGCAGAGCGCCATCACCAGGAGGGTGGTTCTCCCGCACCTGTTGGGACTCAGCACCCATACCGCTCACCGCCACGTGGTCACCACACTTATGGTTCCCCTATCTGTAAGACCAGGATAGATCTGGATCCTTAGATCGTTAGCGTCGGATTTTGTAATAATTCTTAAGTCAGATGTCTCAGTCTTAGGTAGTCAGTTTAGTTTGCTTATCAGTTGCTTCCATTTAGTTTAGTTTGCCTATCAGTCGCTTTCATGCTTGTTATGATGAACTTGTACTAGATTTGAATCTTTGTAATGACTGTAGCCAACATGTGGGTTTCCCCTGCAGTTTGGCTTAGCTAGTAATATTAATGAAGTCAGTTGTTTAGTTGGGAAGCCATTTACTCTTACTTTCCTTTCTTATCTGAGAAGCTGTGTTGAATCATAATGAGGATCAGTGAAGCTCTTTTGTTCACTCAGTGTCATGAAGAATTCTGTATTCTCTCTTCTTTTGCTGAAGGGTTGTAAGATCAATGCTGATGTATGAATGTCTTCCACAGATGTCTGACAACAGGCGCCGATGCAACAGGCGTGCTCAGCTAGAGCAGCATGACCAGCAGGAGGAACAACAGAGGCAGCCTCCCCCACCACCCCCGATGTCAGTGGAGCAGATGTTCTTGATGCAGACCCAGGCAGTGCAGGCCATTGGGCAGACTCTGGCAGCTATGCAGCAGGCTCAACAGCAACCTCAACCCCAATTGCAAGTGCAGATGCCCCAGATGCCACGAGATAAGCGTGGTGAGTTCATGAGAGGGCATCCTCCTACCTTCGCCCATTCTGCTGACCCCATGGATGCAGAAGACTGGTTGCGCGCAGTGGAGAGGGAACTGCGCACCGCCCAATGCGACGACAGGGAGAAGGTTCTGTATGGTCCCCGCCAGCTGAGGGGAGCAGCCCAGTCCTGGTGGGAGTCCTACCTCGCCACACATGCTGACCCCGAAGCCATCACTTGGGAGGAATTCAGCGAGAGTTTCCGTCGGTACCATGTGCCAGAGGGACTGATGATCGTGAAGAAGGAGGAGTTTCTGGCTCTGAAGTAGGGACCCATGTCTGTTAGTGAGTACAGAGACAAGTTTCTGCAGCTATCTCGTTATGCACCCGAGGATGTCAACACTGATGCCAAGAGGCAGTACAGGTTCATGAGAGGTTTGGTGGATCCCCTGCATTACCAGCTGATGAATCACACCTTCCCCACCTTCCAGCACCTGATCGATAGAGCAGTCATGACTGAGAAGAAGCGTAAGGATATGGAAGATCGGAAGCGCAAGATGAGTGGACCCCAGTCCGGAGGCACCAGCCGTCCACGTTTCTCAGGCAGTTCATCTCAGCAAGGCAGACCTGGTCACCCACAGGGATATCAGAATCAGAATCAGCGTCCGCATCAGCAGCAGTTTCAGAGACAGTACCCGCAGCAGCAGTATCGTCAGCACAACCAGCAGGGAGGTAATCAGTATCAGAAGCAGAACAACCAGGCACCTCGCCTTCCTGCCCCAGCAGCGAATCAGAGCAACCAAGCAGCCCCAGCACAAGGAGGAGGCAGAGGATGCTTCCACTGTGGAGATCAAGGCCACTGGGCGATGCAGTGCCCAAAGAAGACGGCTCCGCAGCAGACCAACCCCAATGCTCCAGCAAGGCAAGGTGTACTGCAGCCGGCAGCAGGCAATCGTAACCAAGCGTACAACCGTGGAAAGGTGAACCACTTGGAGGCCGAAGCGATCCAGGATGCACCAGATGTGGCAGTAGGTATGTTCTCAGTCGAATCTCATCCCGCAAAAGTGCTATTTGATACTGGTGCAACTCATTCATTTGTCACTGCAACATGGGTAGAACTGCATAACATCTCAGTAGAGGCAATGATGCCACCCATGAGGATTAATTCGGTTGGTGGCAAGGTGCAAACAGATAAAATATGTTCAAACGTAATGGTGGAAATAAGGGGGATAGGTTTCCCCAGTGACTTAATAGTAATAGGCACCCCTGGGATAGATGTCATTCTAGGGATGAACTGGTTAATGAAGTATGAAGCAAATGTTAGTTGTGACAAGAGGACCATAACATTGAAGTCCCCGTCAGGAGAGGAGGTAGTGGCCGAGCTAAGGATGCCTAAGTCAGAAGAGGGAGTCTGTCATCAGATTTCAGTTGATAGTAAGGAGCCCAACCCGCTCGAGACTATCAAGGTTGTGTCGGACTTTCCGGATGTGTTTCCCGAGGAGCTAACGGGCATGCCACCCGAGAGAAAAGTCGAATTTGCCATAGAGCTTATCCCTGGTACCGCCCCCATTTCAAAAAGAGCCTATCGAGTGTCTGGACCAGAATTGGTGGAACTCAAGAAGCAGATAGATGAGATGTTAGAGAAGGGTTACATCAGGCCAAGCACCTCGCCTTGGGCCGCTCCAGTGTTGTTTGTAGAGAAGAAAGATGGTACCAAAAGGATGTGCATAGACTACAGAGCCTTGAATGAAGTCACTGTCAAGAACAAGTACCCCCTGCCAAGGA
Source organism: Zea mays (assembly GCF_902167145.1). Lineage (NCBI taxonomy): Eukaryota > Viridiplantae > Streptophyta > Magnoliopsida > Poales > Poaceae > Zea > Zea mays. Next base: position 191,736,882 of record NC_050099.1, on the reverse strand, counting down.
TAGAAGATTTGTTCGACCAGCTCAGAGGTGCCAGCGTATTCTCGAAGATAGATCTGAGATCTGGTTATCATCAACTCAGAATCCGACCCTCGGATATACCGAAGACAGCATTCATCACCAAGTATGGGTTATATGAGTTCACAGTTATGTCCTTTGGTTTGACAAATGCGCCAGCCTTCTTTATGTACCTGATGAACAGTGTGTTCATGGATTATCTGGACAAGTTTGTGGTAGTGTTCATCGATGACATTCTCATATACTCTCAAAGTGAGGAAGATCATGTAGAGCATTTGAAGATGGTATTGCAAAGACTTCGAGAGCATCAGTTGTATGCCAAGCTGGGCAAGTGCGAGTTCTGGATTCATGAAGTCTTATTTCTGGGTCACATCATAAACCAAGATGGGTTGGCAGTGGATCCAAAGAAAGTAGCAGATATCCTGAACTGGAAAGCACCGAAAGATGTTCGTGGGATCAAGAGCTTCATTGGAATGGCTGGGTATTATAGGCGTTTCATTGAAGGTTTCTCGAAGATTGCTAGACCAATGACAGCGTTGCTAGCGAAGAAAGTTGAGTTTAAGTGGACCCAAAAGTGTCAGGAAGCATTTGAAGAACTGAAGAATAGATTGACTACAGCTCCTGTGTTAGTCCTGCCTGATGTCCACAAGTCATTCTCAGTATATTGCGATGCTTCGTACACCGGATTGGGATGTGTGCTGATGCAAGAAGGGAGAGTTGTAGCATACTCATCTCGACAGCTGAAGATCCATGAGAAGAATTACCCCACACATGACCTGGAATTGGCAGCAGTGGTTCATGCTTTGAAGACCTGGAGACATTACCTGTATGGGCAGAAGTGCGACATCTACACAGATCATAAGAGTCTGAAGTACATATTCACCCAGTCAGAGTTAAACATGAGGCAGCGAAGATGGTTGGAATTGATCAAAGACTATGAGTTGGAGATACATTACCATCCGGGCAAAGCCAATGTTGTTGCAGATGCTCTGAGCAGGAAAAGTCAAGTCAATATGTTGGCCTCGCACCCAATGCCGTATGAGTTAGCCAAGGAGTTTGACAGACTGAGCCTCGGTTTCCTGAATAGTACGCAAGGAGTGACAGTGGAATTAGAGCCCACCCTAGAGCGGGAGATCAAAGAAGGGCAGAAGGATGATGAAAACATCAACAAGATCCGGCAGCTGATCCTAGAAGGAAGAGGCAAAGACTTTCGAGAGGATGAAGAAGGAGTAATCTGGTTCAAGGACCGATTGTGTGTTCCCGACCTCAAACCTATTCGGGAACTGATCCTCAAGGAAGCTCATGAGACAGCCTACTCCATACACCCAGGGAGTGAGAAGATGTACCAGGACTTAAAAAGGAGGTTTTGGTGGTATGGTATGAAAAGGGAGATCGCAGAATATGTCGCCATCTGTGATAGCTGTCAGAGAACCAAAGCGGAGCATGAGAGGCCTGCCGGATTGTTGCAGCCATTGCGGATTCCTCAGTGGAAGTGGGATGAGATCGGGATGGATTTCATAGTTGGCCTACCTCGTACCCGGGCCGGTTATGATTCCATCTGGGTGGTTGTGGACCGCCTAACAAAGGTGGCCCATTTCATACCTGTGAAGACAACATACACCGGAGCAACGTTAGCTGAGTTATACATGTCACGGATAGTCTGCCTTCATGGTGTGCCGAAGAAGATAGTGTCAGATCGAGGAACGCAGTTCACATCTCATTTTTGGCAGCAGCTACAAGAAGCTTTGGGCACCCATTTGAACTTCAGCTCAGCTTATCACCCGCAGACAGACGGTCAGACTGAAAGAACTAACCAGATCCTAGAAGATATGTTGAGAGCCTGTGCGTTGCAAGACAAGTCAGGATGGGACAAAAGGTTACCTTATGCAGAATTCTCCTACAACAATAGTTACCAGGCCAGCTTGAAGATGTCACCGTTTCAGGCACTCTATGGACGGAGTTGTAGGACTCCGCTGCACTGGGACCAGCCTGGAGAGAGACAGGTGTTTGGCCCCGACATCTTGCTTGAAGCCGAAGAGAATATCAGAATGGTTCGGGAGAACCTGAAGACAGCCCAGTCAAGGCAGCGAAGCTATGCGGACAGAAGGAGAAGGGAACTGAGTTTTGAAGTGGGAGACTACGTCTATCTGAAGGTGTCACCTATCAGGGGAGTCAGAAGGTTCGGAGTCAAAGGCAAGCTAGCACCCCGGTACGTCGGACCATATCAGATTCAAGCCAAGCGTGGAGAAGTGGCCTACCAGCTCGACCTACCAGAGAGTTTGTCAGCAGTGCACAATGTGTTCCATGTGTCACAATTGAAGAATTGTCTGCGAGTACCAGAAGAACAGTTGCCAGTGGAAGGTTTGGAAGTCCAGGAAGATCTGACATACATAGAGAAGCCAACGCAGATTCTGGAGTTTGCAGACAGAGTCACCCGGAGGAATACCATCAGAATGTGCAAAGTCAGATGGGGTCACCACTCTGAGGAAGAAGCAACCTGGGAACGAGAAGATGACCTGAAGGCCAAATACCCTGAACTCTTTGCTGACCAACCTTGAATCTCGGGGCGAGATTCTTTTAAGGGGGATAGGTTTGTAACACCCTGAATTTGGGGGTATAAAATTTCTTTACTCATATTCACAAATTCAGGTGTTACTTCCTTTTCTCATCCTTCCTAATTCTTTTCTCTCTCATTTCTATAGGAGCTAAGTGCTTATTTTACTTGTAACCATAGTTTATTATGTTAAACCCTAGTGGAGTATGAATTGTTGCATCATGTTGAACCCTAGATTTCACTTTTGTTTGGTGCATAATTCTCAAAAGGTCTAATTTGAATTTGGGGCTCATTTGAATTTGAATCAAATAGAATAAATAAAAGAAAAGGGAAAAACAATTCAGAATAAAAGGAAAAGGCAAAGCAGCCCACTTACCCGCCCTCCTCGGCCTTTCGGCCCAGTCGGCCCACCCCGCGCGCCTCTCCCCCCCCCCTTCTCTCTCTGCGCAGCGGGCCCGGCCTGTCGGCGCGCCCGCCTTCCGCGCACCCGCCTCCCTCTCTCACTGCTCGTCCGGCCCTACCCGTCGGCGCCCGCCTTCCCCGCGCGCGCCCGCTCCCTCGCTCTCTCTCTGCCCGTGGGCCCAACCCGTCAGCCCCGCTTCTCTCGCGCCCGCACCCGCTTTCTTCTCTCTCTCTGCGTCGCGGGCCCGGGCTGTCAGCCCCGTCGTCCCCGCGTAACCGCCGCCGAGCTGCTCGCGCCCACCTCCCCCGCGCCCACGTCGCGCGTGGAACTCGCCCCACCTCGCCCTCGGCCACTTGTGCCCCGAGCCCACTCGCCCTCACCCTCTCCCCCCATTTGCGCCCAGTAGACCCTCTCTCCCCCCCTCGCTGCGCGCACGCAGAGCACCGCCGCCATAACCCCGCCGTCCCGAGCTCGGTTCTTCGTCGCCGTTGGAGCTCCGCCGCGCCCTTAGCCCCGGTGAGCTCCGCCCCGACGCCCGCAACTCGGAACGCGCCCCAATTCCCTCTCCCCCTCCCTATTTCTCTCTGCCCGCGCTCACCCGTCGTCCGCCGTGCAGCCGCCACCGTCGACCCGGGTCCCCGTCGCGTCTCCGTCGCCGCCGAGGAGTCCCCGGAGCCCGCCTTGAGGTAACGGACCTCTCCCGCCCCTATCGCCCTTTGTTTTGCTCTCTGTTGCGTTTGATTGCTCGCCGGAGTAGAGTAGCCCCGCCGCCGAGCCGCCCCGCCGTGAATCGCCCCCCTCCGGTGCCTCTGCCCCGACCCAGACCCTACCGGAGAACTCCCCGCGCCCTCCCCGACCTCCCCGACCACTCGGATTGCCCCAGAGCCCCGCCAGTCGCCCGTGCCCCTCGTCTCCGGCAAGCCCTCCGCCGCGGGGACGAGCGCCGCCGCCCCAGCTAGCCGTAGGGAAGACCCAGGCCGCCCATCCGATCTCCGCCGTTCAACCCAGATCGGGCGGCCCTGATTCAACTCGCCCGGACCTAATCCTGGCCGTCCGCCAGCGATCCAGCGGCCCAGGCCCACTGCCCCCTCACCCCGTCTCTCTGCCCGCTAGGCCCCACTTGTCAGCTCGCCCGCGCGCCCGCGCTGTCCGCCCGGCCCCGCCCGTCAGTCCGCCCGCGCGCTCTGCCCGCCCGGTCCCGCTTGCCAGTCGCCCGCGCCCGCGCTGTCCGCCCGGCCCCGCCTGTCAGCCGCTCCCGCCGCCGCGCGCCCGCGCGCCCGCCCGCAGGATCTAATCCTGGCCGTAGATCTGAGATCCAACGGCTGTAGGCGCCCGATACCCCTTCGCCCGCGCATGTTCTTAAAGAGCACCCCTGTTTTCTGGAAATTGCGCCCGCCGTCCCTGGTTTCTCGCAGTTAAGTCCCTGGCCCTTTTATTTAATTCAAAATAAGTCCTTAGGGTATAATTTTAACCCCTAAACTTGTAAAATTCATAACTTTGTCATATGAACTCCAAATTAGGTGCTTCAAATTGCAAAATGTTCATAATATTATTATCTATCTGTTTATGCAATGTTTCCCTGCTGTTTCCATGTATTAATTAATAGCTAATCACTAGGATAGGATTAAGACTATTGAAACCTTATTTAAGATAATTGGGAATGAGTAGACTTTAATAATAGTTGGATTACTTAAGTTTATGGACTTAAACACTTAAGTTTAGGAACTTAAACCAGATAATTATTTAATCCCACCCCTGACTTAGATCTGATTAGTAGATAGTAAATCACTTTGTGTAGTCCTCTACCCCAGACCTAGGGAACACTAGAGTGCCTATCCCTTTTCTGTTATGAACTTGTGACCCCTCTCTGCTGCATATGTTTGGTATATTGTTTTCTGTTTGTTATTTTCCCAAGTGCATAGTGTGAATGATTGCTTTGCGTAGACAACGAGCAGTCTGTGTTTCCCGAGGCAGTTGCAGAGGAAGTCCCTGATCAGCAGTTTGGTGAAGGCAAGTGTCCTCTGTCCCATTATGTCCTATTCATTTATAACTTACTACCCCGCACTACTTACTTGAAACCTAAGGATTGACTAGCTTTACATTTTACTTTATCCTTGATGACCTTATGGGCTGTTATGGTTAGCACTCTGCTATTGCCTTAACCTAATCAATGAACATGATGTGACTATTTATGATACTGTTATCCTGATGATGTTGATGATCTTGTGATACTCTAGGGGGCTCAGGCTGTTTCCTGAGTACCTCTCCGTAAGGACTGGTTCGTTGAGAGACCACCCGGGATAACAGTGCAACCATGAGGGTGAAATGGGATGCCCTTAGCTGATTAATTAGATGAACTAGGGGTGTAGTTGCTTAGCCGTCGTGCCGTCAATGGGGTCCAGGCACAGTGCTTGCTCTGCCGAGGCTGAGTGCCGAGGTTCTTTCGTTTTGCTCTTTGTTAGTCACTCTCCTGCGGGGAGGGGTACTGTGTTTATCAAACTGGAGAAACCTAACGGGCAGCTATGATCTCTAGGGAATCTTTGTAAAAGCTACGTAGTGATGCCCTGCCGGACCACCTAGGTAGTGGTCAATGGGGATTAGCTCTCCCCGGGTAGAAAGGGAATCATGACTCATGGGTAAAGTGTGCAACCTCTGCAGAGGGTAGTGAAACTGGTATATCAGCCGTGCTCACGGTTAAGAGCAGCCTTGGGATCCTCTTTGATTAGAGATACAGATGGTTCGAGATACAATGGTTATGATATGGTTTTGGTTCGACTATGATGATGATGTTCCTCGATGAGGAAATGGTTTACGGGTTGGTTAATGCTAAAATCTGGCTTCTACTAATGCTAAGTACCTGACCAACTAAAAGCAACTGCTTGAGCCTAACCCCACATAAAGCTAGTCCACCTCAGCCAAACGGGACATTTGCTGAGTACGTTGATGTGTACTCATCCTTGCTTTACCACAAAACACCAGGTTGCCCGCACTGTAACCACTGCTCAGGAGAAGGTGAAGCCGTGGAAGGAGACTTCCAGGAGTTTCAAGACTACGATGAATTCTAGGTGTGGGTTGGTGGCAACCCCCAGTCAGCTGCCTGTGAAGGCCTTATCGTTACTGCGTTTCGTTTAGCACTTTGATTTACTTGTTAAGACAATGACTATGTGGATGTCTATGACTCTATGATGTAATAAGTACTCTTTTATGTTATTATTCGAGCATTGTGTGATGATGTTCATTTATGTAATCGCTGTGTACGTGAGTTCTGATCCTGGCACGTACATGGTTCGCATTCGGTTTGCCTTCTAAAACCGGGTGTGACATCACGCCTAATCGAAGCTGGCAGACCCCGTACCTGCAATATCTCCACCGAGGAGAGCTACCCCTCGACCGAGCCAAAGCTTGGCGGTTGGCGTGGCGCGCCAAGTCGTTCGTCTTGCTGGGGGATGGGAAGGAGCTCCACCACCGCACCCCGAGCCCTTGTTGGAGACACCCGGGGGCTACACGCTCCCCTGGGAAGGGCCGCTTGTCATCGCCAAAGTTCTGAAGCCCGGAACAAACGAACTGGCCGACAGTCAAGGCGAGGTCTGCACCGACACTTCGAACGTCTAACAGCTACGTCACCTCTACCCTTAAGATGCTTTCAAGTTGTTCGCTTACCTTGCCCCCACGCAAGTTTTAGTCATCAAGGAAGGGTCAGCCTTGCCTCGGCAGAGCCCGACCCTCCCTCGGGGGCTAAAAAGGGGGGAACCCCTCTGCGTCAAAATTTTCAATCGAAAAGGCTTTTGCGTTCCCCCGGCTATGTCGGAAGCAGGACCCCAAGGAGCGAACACGGGTGCATGTAAGTGGCAAGGTCGACTGAGCCGAGGGACTCCTACGCCTTTGGGTTACGGACACCTCACTCGTCACCCGCCACAAAAAGTGACCCCTACTTGGGGAAGCCACCCTGCTACGGACAGGCGGGGCCGGACACGCAAAATGAAAGGGAAAGGAGCACGACTTTATGCAACGGTAATAAAGTGTTCAGGCCTCAGCGGCCGCAGAAAGACACACGTGCATCCTACAGAAACTGCTCCGACAGAGTTAGGCGTCGCCACGGGAAGGAGCCGCGCCTTCGGCTTCGACCCCGCCCTCGGCAAAGTCCATCCTGGCTTCGGACGACGGTGCAGGCGGGAGGATCTCTGCCTCGAAGGTGGTCGCCAGCACTGCGCTCGGACTCGCGGCGGCCGCATCAAGCCTCTGGACTTCTGCCAGGGCGGCTTCATCTTCGTCAGGAAGGCAATACCCCTCGCTGACCCGCTCCAGGTCCACGACGTAGTGGGAAGCGAGCACGGCGAAGGCCCGCCTGACGCCGTGGTGAAGCGCCTCGCGGAGTCTGCCGCGCACATGATCGCCCAAGGCCTGCAGGCGACTTTGAGGGGAGCTTCCTGAGGGGACGTCGCCGGAGCCAAGGACCCGACAGAAGTCCGAGACGGCCTCGGACATGGCCGCGTGGTTGGCCTCCCTCTGCTCGGCCGCCCCGGCAAGCGCCTCGGCAAGCGCCTTGGCGGACTCATCAAGGGCGGACTCGAGCTCTGCGAACAGCCAGAACGAAAGATCTCAAACACAAGCGGAGGAAACAAGCTGAAACGAAAACCGAAAATGGCCAAGGCATACCACCGGCTCGGGCACGCAGCTCCGAGGCTGCGACCTGGGCTACGGCTAGGTCGGCTGCAAGGGCTCCAGCCCGGCTTTCGGCCTCGGCAGCCTGGCCCCGAGATTGGTCCCGCTCATCGACGATCCGGTCGAACTCCGACTGCTGTCGTTGCACTTCTGCGCGCGCCGCTACCGCCTCCGCGCGTGTCGCTGCCGCCTCGGCTCTCAGATCAGTGCAGAGCAACCGAAGGTCCGCCGCCTCGGCGCCCTGCTGAGAGGGGCGTGCAGTAGCCCCGGCGAGCGAGGTCCTCAGGGATCACAGCGAGCCCCAGACGTCGACCTCGTGGCGGATGAACGATGACTTGGCGGCGCTCAGATCCGTCAGATCCTGAGGAAAGGAAGCGGGGCGTCACGAAAGACGCCTAGGCCACAAAAAAGAAAAGGTATGCCTGAAACCGTCACCTGGAGGATTTTGGGGACGTCCCTGCAGAAAACCTCCAGCGACGACCGGAGCGACCCCACCGTTGCTTCGGCACACTCGCGGAGCTCGTCCCAGGACTGCTCCTCCCGCTCATCGTCGAGAACGAAGAAGGGATCCGAGGCCCCATGGGTCCGGAACCGGAGCAACTGACGCCGACCCTCGGAGCTCCGCCGCACAGCGACAAGGCTGCCGCTCGGCGGGACGGATCGCGTCTCCACGCCATCCTCCTCCGGGGCACCAAGCGCCGGCGCCTCGGCCGTCTCAGCGTCGGTAGCGACAGGTCGCTCCCCGACTGGGACGGCAGCGGCTTCAGTAGCAACAGGTGCCAGCACCGCCGGCACGTCCGGTGGGGTCGGGGCCACGTCCGCGTCAGCCGCCTCCCCTAGCATGATGGCCGCCTCGGCAGAAGAGCCGGCCTCGGGAACTCGCTCCATGGCGACTGGTGCCTCCTGAGCCCCCTGCTGTGGAGCGCCTTGCGAGAAGGTCAGCTGAACGGCAAGGCCCGGAGTGGCGCCGGCTGCGGAAGCCGACGCCGTCTTAAGGGCCTTTCGGGGAGCCAGATCGGTCAGGCCATGGCTTCGCTTGCTGAGGAGGAAAGAAAAATCACGGTCGGGACATACGAATGAAAAGCCAGGACGAAGACGTTCCAAGATACTTACCCGCTCCGGGCCATGATCAACTGTGCCTGAGGGGAGGTCTCTCGGATCTCGACCCCCGAAGCCGCCGCCGAGGTCCGCTTCGCCGGCAGCTTCGGCACCACCCTTGCTTTGGGCGCTTTGGACGCCCGGGAGGCGGACTGCCTAGGTAGCGCCACGGCGACCTGAGGGTCGCTCTCCTATGCTGCCGGCGTGGGCGACGGCTCTCGGGGAACAGACGCCTCGGCCTGGCTCCCCGGGGTCGCCTCAACTCCCCCAGCCGAGGGGTCAGGTACCCTCTCGGTCTGCCCCCGCTCTTCGGGCCGGGACCTCGGCGTCCCGACTCCGGGGACTGACAGCATCAGCCCACTCGGGGGCTGGCTTGACGGCTCCTGGCCTAACCTCAAGCCAGGGCTGAAGCCGAGGCGGGCAACCATGTCGTCTTCCTCGTCATCATCTTCATCATCGTCGTCGTCATCAGGCGTTTCCGGCGACGGCTCCCTCGGGAGCCCCTCCCTCTCCTGCCGACGACGGAGCTTTTCCAAGGCGTCCCGAGCCCGCATCCGCTCGCGGGCCCGGGTCTTCTCCGCGTCCTTCTTTTTCTTCTTCTCCTCCGCGGCAGCCCGCCGCGCTGCTCGGTCCACCGCATCCTGCGGGACCCGTGGCAGGGAAGGCTTGTGCCACCCCACCTCCTGAAGACGGATGGAAATCCCGACCGTAAGAACCAGGGGCAACCCGATGCAAGAGGGAGGAAGGAGCGGACACTCACCAGAGTCACGCACCCTTGGTCAGGGCGCATCAAAGGCTGGGAGAAGGCGCTGGGGTCCGGTTTCCCCAACGCGACGGCCACCCGCCCGTGGAGAACATCGAAGGGAAGAGGATCCGAGGACATCCGCGAGCCCTCCAAGTCAGCCTCCGGTGTCATCTCCCAGAGCGGCAACCGTCGCTCCGCCAAGGGAAGCACCCTCCGACGGTGGATGGCGGCAATCACTCCCGCGGCGGTGAGTCCCCCTTTCCGCAACGCCTCCAAAGCCTTGAGAAGGGGTTCGAGGTTTTTCTGTCTTTCGTGCGGGGTCCCGTGGCGCCAAGCATCGGCGGCGACGGTGACTACTCGCTGGGAAAACGGCGGGAGCAACTCGCCGTCATTCCGGAGGTAGAACCACCGGCGCTGCCACCCTTTATTCGAGGACGCAAGGATGGCAGGAATATATAGCGACGCCCGCGACTGCCTCAGCTGAAGGATGCAGCCGCCGGCCCGCACTACCGCGCGGACCTTTCTCTCCCCCGTCGGCGAAGCGAAAAGCTCCGCGAAAAAGAGATGAGTCCACAAGTCCCAGTGGGGGGCGATCCCCAAGTACCCCTCGCACACCGCTACGAAGATGGCGGCCTGCGAGATGGAGTTGGGGCTGAGGTTGTGCAACTCCACCCCGTAGTGGTGCAGGATCGCCCGCATAAAGCGGCTCGCCGGCACACCAAATCCCCGCTCGTGGAAGGAGACGAAGCTCACGATGTACCCCGGCGGTGGGGACGGAGCGGCTCCGCTCACGGGGGGAATCCATTCCGGCCGCCTCTCATCAGAGAGAGGGCGAAGTAAACCCTCAGCAACAAGATCCTCCAGATCACCCGCCGTCACTGTGGAGAAAGGCAATGGCTCGCGCGGCGAGATGATGGTCACCCGGTCGGCCATCACCGAGCAGAAGGGATGGCGGCGCAAAGGACAGGGTGGGCAGTTTCCTTTTCTCTGGCTAAGTCTCTCGGGTTGCAAAAACCTAAGAGGGAGGTAGGAAGCGAAGCAAAGAACCATCGCCAGACCCTCCCCCGAGTATATAAAGGCCAAGGCGAGACCGGTTCAACGTTCCGCCCGGACCGGCCGCGGGATTCAAAAACACGAAGCGAAACAACCGTTCCTCGAACGGCTCGCGCACGCGCAACGGCCGCCCCGCGAACCACTCGCCCCGTCGCATTAACTCCGCGGCGGGACAGGCGGCGCCTCTGGCAGGAGAAGCGAGCGACGCTTCGCCTTCGCTGTAATGACCGCGTCAAAAAAAGGTACGCCGCGTCGTTCGATTTCGTATCCTTTTCCTTTTTTCCTCTTTCTCTCTCTTGCAACAGGGACCGGGAAAGGGGGATACCCCGAAAAGGATCCTTCCCCGTGAAGGAACCAGGCTCCGAGCCTCCCTACTGATCAGAGGTTCGAAGGTTGGCCCCTCGGAAGGGTTCAACAACCGCCTCAGAGAATGTGGGCTCACACACCCACTACTGGTCAGAGGTTTGAAGGCCGGCCCCTCAGAAGGGTTCAACGGCCGCCTCAGGCTACTCGGGCTCCGCGCCCACTACTGATCAGGGGTTCGAAGGCTGGCCCCCGAAGGGTTCACAGCCGCCTCAGACACAGAGCGAGGGATGACCATGGGTACGTTCGATACATAACCAAGGCTCGGGCTGCGCTCCCGAGGTACCCTAGGACATTTCCGAGACCAGCGGGAACGATCTTGTAACGGAATCCCATCAGAGGGAGGCATCGAGCCCTCGGACCCCGTCGCCAGGGGACCGGGTCCGGCAGATCACCCGCATGTACTTTTGGGCGCGCCTCTGGGCCCCTAGCCGACCCCTAACGAATGGGGCACGGACGTCCGCTCGGATCACCCGCCTGCAGCTCACCGGAGACACCATGTTCGGCGCCCACCGGGGGCAACATGGCGCTCTCCCCCCTCCTCCTTGTGGAAAGGTGACGCAGGGGCGTATGTAAAAAAGTCGAGTCTGTCCCTGATCGCCCTCTCGCCCTGTGCAGAGGCTCGGGGGCTGCTTTCGCAAACCCGGCTCCGGCCAAACCGTTGACAGCGTCAACATACCAGCCCGGGAACTTGAGACCCGACCGTACGCCCGGGCTACGGCCAGCTCGCATGAGGGAACGACCAGACCAGCTGAAGCATTGTGCGAGGCATTAAGACCTCGGAGGAGTCAAACCACTCCTCCGAGGCCTCGGGGGTACACCCGGCGGGTGCGCTCGCGCGCACCCACCAGAACAAAACGCAACCGAGAAAGGCTGGTCCCCTTGCAAAAAAGTGCGATGAAAGCCTCCAAGCGAGTGCTAACACTCCCTTCGAGGCCCGGGGGCTACTGTCGGGGACCATAATTAGGGGTACCCTCAAGGCTCCTAATTCTCAGCTGGTAACCCCCATCAGCATAAAGCTGCAAAGGCCTGATGGGTGCGATTAAGTCAGGGATCAGTCCATTCGAGGGACTCGATCACGCCTCGCCCGAGCCTAGCCTCGGACAAGGACAGCCGACCCCGGAGGATCTCTGCCTCGCCCGAGGCCCCCCTCCAGCGGCGAACATATTTCCGGCTCGCCCGAGGCCCTGTCTTCGCCAAGAAGCAACCCTGACCAAATCGCCGCACCGACCGACCAAATCGCAGGAGCATTTAATGCAAAGGTGGCCTGACACCTTTATCCTGACGAGCTCCCCTCAGCCGACAGAGTCGAAGTGACCGCCGTCACTTCGCAGCTCCACTAATCGGTCTGATAGAAAGACAGCGCCGCCTGCGCCGCTCCGACTGCGGTGCCACTTGACAGAGTGAGGCTGACAGGTAGTCAGGCCCGACCGCAGGCACCATAGGAAGCTCCGCTTCACCTGACCCAGGGCTCGGACTCGGGCTAGGCCCCGGAAGACGGCGAACTCCGCTCCGCCCGACCCAGGGCTCGGACTCGAGCTAGGCCCCGGAAGACGGCGAACTCCGCTCCGCCCGACCCAGGGCTCAGACTCGGGCTAGGCCCCGGAAGACGGCGAACTCCGCTTCGCCCGACCCAGGGCTCGGAGTCGGGCTAGGCCCCGGAAGACGGCGAACTCCGCTCCGCCCGACCCAGGGCTCGGACTCGGGCTAGGCCTCGGAAGACGGCGAACTCCGCTCCGCCCGACCCAGGGCTCGGACTCGGGCTAAGCCCCGGAAGACGGCGAACTCCGTTCCGCCCGACCTAGGGCTCGGACTTGGGCTCAGCCCCAGAAGACGACGAATTCCGCTCCGCCCGACCCAGGGCTCGGACTTGGGCTCAGCCCCAGAAGACGACGAACTCCGCTTCGCCCGACCCTAGGACTCGAACTCCGCCCTGGCCTCAGCCAACGGCCTCCGCCTCGCCCGACCCAGGGGCTCGGACTCGACCTCGGCCACGGAAGACGGACTCGGCCTCGACCTCGGAGGAGCCTTCGCATCGCCCAACCTAGGGCGCGGGTCGGCCACGTCAACGGGAGGCGCCATCATTACCCTACTCCAAGCTGACTCAGGCTACGGGGAACAAGACCGGCGTCCCATCTGGCTCGCTCCGCCAGATGGGCAATGATGGCGCCCCGCATGCTCCCTGACGATGGCGGCTCTCGGCCCCCTTACGGAAGCAAGAGGACGTCAGCAAGGACTCGACAGCCCCGACAGCTGTCCCTCCGCCAGGCTCCAGCGCTCCTCCGACGGCCACGACATCACACAAACCAGGCGCCAAAATCTCTCCGGCTGCCACGATGGCGTGTACTTAGGGCGCTAGCTCTCCCCCGCTAGACACGTAGCACTCTGCTACACCCCCATTGTACACCTGTGTTAGATACCACTACTGCTACTACGCTACGGAGAAGGAGGTAACGAGAGGAGGAAGAAGATAGGAGGAATACTTGTGTCTTTTTCCTTATTTTCTCTCCTGGACAGCACCAGAGTTAATATCCCACTTACACGGGCTTACATGGACCATATGTCCGATGGGTAACGAGTGTTGGGCTTGGGAACACGGCGGCCCATTACGGATTCGCCCTGTAGCTTCTCGTTCTCCTTGACTTGCTGCTGTCTTCCCTTTCTTGCAACCTTGTATGATCTTCTGCTGCTGACATTCCCCCCTCCTTGGGGAGCTGCTTGCCCCCAAGCAGCTGCAGAAGGAAATTGTTGCCGCAGCGATAGCTCATCTTCCCAGGTGTCCAATGTATTATCACAGCCAGACCAGCGAACTAGAACCTAGTCCACCTGGCGGCCCCCCCCGGGAGACCGAACGACGCTTTACGACCTGCATCGGGTAAGACAACATAGGAGAGGCTATAGGTAATGTAGCACTCACCGGACATGCAGGCTTGACAAACTTTTTCAGTTGCGAAACGTGAAACACAGGGTGAACAGCAGAGGACGTTGGCAACCTGAGCTTGTAAGCCACCGAACCCACCTTCTGGAGTATCTCATATGGACCAAAAAACTTATAGGATAGCTTGTGATTAGCTCGAGTAGACACTGAGGACTGTATGTAAGGTTGCAGCTTCAAATAAACTTGGTCTCCCACTGCAAACACACGTTCTGACCTCTGTTTGTTGGCCTGATGCTGCATACGCTGCTGGGCGCGGAGCAGATTATGTTTGATGCAGCGAAGCATGAGTTCTCGCTGGGAGAGCCAAGCACTGAGATCAGCATGTGACACTGAATCATCTGCAGACAGACCAAAATGACGTGGAGTGCGGCCATATAGAACTTCAAATGGAGATCGTCCCAAAGAAGAGTGTGGGCAAGTGTTATACCAAAACTCCGCCACTGACAACCATGCAGACCACTTAGACGGGCAGGATTGCACAAAGCTGCGCAGAAATGTTTCCAAGCATTGGTTTACCCGCTCCGTCTGACCGTCGGTCTGTGGGTGGTAGGATGAACTCATCTGTAACTGTGTGCCTGACAAACGAAACAATTCACGCCAAATGTTGCTGGTGAAAATGCGATCCCGGTCAGAGACGATAGACTCCGGCATACCATGAAGTCGGTAGACATTAGACATGAAAGCTTGGGCCACTGTAAGAGCAGTAAAAGGATGGCGCAACGGCACAAAATGACCATATTTAGTGAGACGGTTGACCACCACTAGAATGGTGTTGTATTGGCCAGAGGAAGGCAGTCCTTCGACGAAATCCATGGAGATCGCCTGCCACGCCTGGGTAGGAACGGGCAGAGGTTGCAACAATCCCGGGTAGCGAGTCCGGTCTGGTTTGGCCTGATGACATACAGTACACGCAGCCACATAGTCCTTAATGATTTGTTTCATGTGAGGCCAATAGAACAGCTGTTTGATCCGGGCGTATGTGACTGGGAAACCGGAGTGGCCTCCTAGAGCACTGGCATGAAGTGCCATGATGACCTTGGTTTTCAATTGAGAATTGTTACCGAGCCAAATACGCTTCTTGTACCGAATGACTCCATCTTTGAGGGTGTAGTGCAACAGATCAGACATCGCCAGAGCAGACAACAACTTCATCGCATGAGGGTCAGAGCTGTAGCCATCAATTACCTCCTGGAACAAAGCGGGAGAAGCCACCGACAAGGAATAGAGGTCACCAGTAGGATGTGGACGACGCGAAAGGGCATCAGCAGCTGTATTATCAGTGCCCTTCTTGTATTGAATTCGATAGTGTAATCCGAGCAACTTGGTGAACACCTTGTGTTGCCATGGGGTGTGGAGTCGCTGCTCTGTAAGGTGGGAAAGACTACGTTGATCAGTATAAATGACAAATTCAGTGTGTTGCAAGTATGGTCGCCACTGATCCACGGCCAACAAGATTGCGAGATACTCTTTTTCATATGTGGACAGTCCCAAGTTTCCAGGTCCCAAAGCCTTGCTAACAAACGCTAGAGGATGTCTGTCTTGCTGCAACACTGCTCCAATGCCTGAACCCGAGGCGTCCCTCTCAATTGTGAAAGGACGAGAAAAATCTGGTAACGCCAGTACCGGTGCTGAAGTTAGTGCTTGTTTAAGGGCCACAAATGCTGATTCCTGCACAGATGTCCAGACAAAAACTGAATGCTTCTTGAGGAGGGAAGTAAGAGGCTTGGCCAAAAGGCCAAAATTGCGCACAAACTTGCGATAATAACCCACGAGACCGAGAAACCCTCGCAATTCCTTGCATGAGGACGGCACAAGCCATGAAGAAATAGCAGCCACCTTGGCTGGGTCTATGGCCACGCCAGCACTGCTGATTACATGTCCCAGATAAGCGATCTGCTCGCGGGCAAAAGTGCATTTAGACAATCTGACCTGCCAATTGTCGCGCGCAAGCAGCTGCAACACCAACTCCAAGTGTGCCAAATGTGCCTCCCAAGTCGGACTATAAACCAGGATATCATCGAAGAATACTAAAGCACACTTACGGAGCAAGGAGGACAATGTACGGTTCATAGCACTCTGAAATGTAGCCGGTGCTCCGGTTAATCCAAAGGACATGA
Organism: Zea mays; assembly: GCF_902167145.1. Classification (NCBI taxonomy): domain Eukaryota; kingdom Viridiplantae; phylum Streptophyta; class Magnoliopsida; order Poales; family Poaceae; genus Zea; species Zea mays. The sequence continues at coordinate 191,720,934 of NC_050099.1, read as the reverse complement.
CCCGGAACTCAAACTGACCATGGTGGGTAGAGAATGCTGTCTTGTGTTGATCCTGGGGCGCCATTCGAATTTGATGAAAACCAGCGCGCAAGTCCAGTGTAGAAAACCATGCAGCCCCATGCAACTCGTCTAAAAACTCATCAATAACCGGAACAGGAAAACGAGTCTTGACAGTGAGAGCATTTAAATGACGGTAATCAACACAAAAACGGTAGCTGTCGTCCTTCTTTTTCACCAATATAACTGATGATGAGAAATCACTCCGACTATGTTGTATGATACCCGACTGCAGCATGTCCCGAACTTGTCGCTCAATCTCTGACTTCAAGGCGGGAGCATAGCGATAAGGGCGCATACGAAAGGGTTGGCCTCCTGGTATTAAAGGAATCTGATGATCATGATCTCTCTCGGGAGGTAAGCCCTGAGGTACTGTGAAGACCGACTGTAACTTGTTGAGCAAAGACTGAAGCTCCTCTGGTAGAGTGGACAATATTCCTTGCTCTTTTTCTGATAAATCAGTCAATTGGCAAAACTCTATGACTGAACAGTGGTTTGTTGCTGTCTGCAGGCCAAACAATTTGACTGTAGATCCTTGGTATGGGACGACCAGCCACTTTTCTGCCCAGTGAACCATCATAGGACTGTAAAGTTCCAACCAATCCATGCCAACTATTAAGTCATAAGTTTGGAGAGGCAAAATACGTAAGTTGGACTGGAACTCACACGCTCCTAATGACCAAACAGCTTGGGGTATGTGCTGCATACACTGAATACGATCTCCATTGGCCACCTGAACGGACATCATCTGTGGCAAGGAAGATACCCCTTGAATATGTTGGGCCACCTGAGCACTAAGAAATGAATGTGAACTTCCTGAGTCCAACAAGATCAGCAGTTCCATGCCCTGAATAGTGCCCATAAACTTCATAGTGCGGGACGAGGAATCATCCTGAATTGTAGCCTTGGACAATAACATAGAATGAATTTCCCCCTCTGGTTCAGACTGACAGTCAACTTCTAGGTCTGGTGGTGCCAGCAGTTGCCAAAGCTCTTCTACCATATGGAGAGAAACTGTGTCTGCACAGCGATGACCACGAGTATACTGAAGCCCACACTTGTAGCAGAGGCCCTTTGCTTTGCGGTAGGCATATAATGAGTAAAGCTTGTCGTCAGTGGATTGAAACTTTGCAGTGCTGGCCGACTGGTCCGAATCCAACTTAGAAGTGCCAGCTTGACGAGGAGGTGGAGGCAGTGGCAGAGCATTTCGAGAAAATGCTCGAGGGGTGAAAGAAGCATCGTACTTCTTAGCATCCTTCCGTGTCGTGCCCACCTCTTCCTACAATTGTGCCAGAACAAAGGCAGTATCCAAATTTTGAGGTCTTTGAACTAAAACAACTGATTTAATCTCATCACGTAGGCCATCTATAAATCTCATAGTATAGTAAAGGGGGTCTGAAATGGTGCTATATGCCTTGAGTTGATCGACCAGCTGAGAAAACTGTTCTACATATGTGGCGACAGTTGTGGTTTGCTTAATGTGAAAAGCTGTCGAATAAGGAGTTCGTGCTGATCACGACCGAAACGGTCCTTAATCATGCAACCAAACTCCGGCCAAGTGATGTTGGGTAATTGGGGTTCCACAGACTGCAACCAACGTGCAGCTGGGCCAGTGAAGTGCATTGTGGAAACACAGATCCAGACACGCGGATCAACTGAGTACATTGCAAAGTAATTTTCGCATCTGGTTTGCCACAGTTTGGGATTATCACCATCAAAAACAAGGAAGGGCACTTTGGGCAGCTGGCCGAGTGAACTGGGTGTGGGATGGTTCATGGATCCACCAAAGGCATCAGGATACATAGGCTGCTGGAAAACTGTAGCAAACTCAGGAGCAGGTAGCATACCATTGGTCGGGGGCAGGCCGTGGGTGTATGGAAACCCTTGGCCTCCCTCCCGATAGTAAGTTGGAGAGCGGTGCCCCCAAGGGCCGTCGACGTGCGCCGTGGAAGGAGGCAGGCGGCCCACTATCGACTCGTACGTGCCCAGGACGCCGTCGCGAGGAGGACACGGTCTGCTGTGCTCCTCGAGGCGGGCAGAGATGCGCGACACATCGGCACGCAGCGCCTCCGTGCTCGCATGAACGATGCCCACCGAATGTTTGACGTAGGGACGCCATGCTTCACAGGCGGCGGAGGACTGTTCCAACGTCGCCACCCTTGTAGAGAGCGCACCATCGACAGCGTCGATGCGCGCCCAGGCCGACGCTTCGAACTCCGCCACGTGCGAATCGATCTGCGCCAACAGCGATTGGGCGAGATCCGACCTGATCCGTGGCAGATCAGTATCCCCCACCCTGGCCTCCAGGACACCGATCGCGTGAGAGTTGGTGGAGATCCGGCGCTCCAGGGTCGCCCAGTGACGGTCCTGGGCGTCCAGGCGCTCAGAGATTTGCTGGAGCAGCCTGGACTGAGTCACCATGGATTTGGACTGTGCCTCCAACGCCGCGGCCACGGTGGAATCGGAGTTGCCAGCCATCTGTGCGCGACACGCGTAGGACGCAAACCTTCAGAAGGAACCCTAGCCGATACCAATTGTTAGATACCACTACTGCTACTACGCTACGGAGAAGGAGGTAAGGAGAGGAGGAAGAAGATAGGAGGAATACTTGTGTCTTTTTCCTTATTTTCTCTCCTGGACAGCACCAGAGTTAATATCCCACTTACACGGGCTTACATGGACCATATGTCCCATGGGTAACGAGTGTTGGGCTTGGGAACACGGCGGCCCATTACGGATTCGCCCTGTAGCTTCTCGTTCTCCTTGACTTGCTACTGTCTTCCCTTTCTTGCAACCTTGTATGATCCCCATTGTACACCTGGAACCTCTCCTTACGCCTATAAAAGGAAGGACCAGGGCCCTCTTAGAGAGGGTTGGGCGCACGGGGACGAGGACGAGACAGGCGCTCGCGCAAGGCCGCTCGCTCCCTCTCCCGTGTGGACGCTTGTAACCCCCTACTGCAAGCGCACCCGACCTGGGCGCGAGACGAACACGAAGGCCGCGGGATTTCTACCTCTCTCTCGCCCATCTCCGGCCACCTCACTTCCCCCCTTCGCGCTCGGCCTTGCGCCGACCCATCTGGGCTGGGGCACGCGGCGACATTTCACACGTCGGCTTAGGGACCCCCCGGTCTCGAAACGCCGACAACTATGTTCCACACAGAACTCATCAAACACATTAGAGAAATATTCTCCACTTCGATCGGACCTTAAACGTTTTATTTTTCTCTCAAGTTGGTTCTCAACTTCAGCTTTATAGGTCTTAAAATAATTGAACGCTTCATCTTTTGTTTTTAAAAGATACATATAGCAAAATCTAGTAGAGTCATCTATAAAAGTGAGAAAGTATCTTTTACCACATTTGGTCAAAATTCCATTCATCTCGCACAGATCAGAATGAACAAGTTCTAGAGGTGCCAAACTCCTCGCCTCAGCAGCCTTATGAGGCTTGCGGGGTTGTTTTGATTCAACACACACATGGGACTTAGACTTTTTGACCAAGTTAAATTTAGGAATTAGATTTAGATTTGCTAACCGCATAAGACAGCCAAAGCTTGCATGACAAAAACGCGAATGCCATAAATCTGACTCATCAGAAAAATTAACAGAATTCACCATTTTATTACACACATCATGCAGTGATAAGCGGAACAAGCCTCCGCAGTCATATCCTTTACCAACAAAAGTGCCATGTTTCGACACAACACATTTATTAGACTCAAGAACAACTTTGTATCCATCTCGACATAGCATCGAAGCACTAACGAGATTCTTCTTGATAGAGAGCACATGCTGCACGCTCTTCAATGGCACCGTCTTTCCCGAAGTAAACTTCAGAATGATCGTACCAACACCAAGAACATGAGCATGCGACCCATTTTCCATTAACAAGGCGCCAGACCTCCCGACCTGATAGGAGGAGAACATAGAGGCATCAGCGCACACATGAATGTTTGCACCACTATCCATCCACCACTCAGGTGAATTACAAACTGAAAGAACAAATGGTAAAGAATTACCATACCCAGATGTTCCATCTTCAGTTTCAGTGGTTACAACATTAGCTGATTTCTTGTCCTGTGTGAACTTGCGATCAGGGCACTCTCTAGCCCAATGTTGATCACTGCCACAGACAAAGCATCCTCCCTTTTCCTTGTTGTTGTTGTTCTTCTTTTTAAACTGTGCTATTTGAACAGATTTATTTGCGTTCTCTTGTTTGTTCTGGTTTTTCTTCTTGTTGAACTTGCGGAAGTTTCTCTTCTGCACCACATTAGCAGTAGAGGTCTCAACACCTTTTCCACTGTCCTTTGTTCTAGCCCTTTCCTCAACATCAAGAGTACCAATGAGCTCCTCCACATTGAACTCTTGTCTCTTATGTTTGAGAGAGGTAGCAAAGTCCTTCCAAGAAGGTGGCAACTTGGCGATTATACCGCCAGCCATAAACTTGTCAGGCAAAGGACAAGGAAAAAGTTCGAGGTCCTTAACTAGTGCCTGAAACTCATGAGCATGTTCCACTACAGATCGGTTCTCTACCATCTTGTAGTCATACAGCTGCTCCATGAGATACAGCTCGGTACCAGCGTCAGTTACTCCAAACTTTCTAACAAGTGCATCCCACAGCTCTTTCCCTGTAGGAAGGATGATATAGCTTTTCTGAAATTTTGTATCCAGTGCGTTAATTACTGCTCCTCGAAAGAGGTTGTCTTCAGCCTTAAACTTAGCCTCATCCTCAGGAGGTAAGTTGACAGGCTTACCCTCAGCGGCATGAAAACAAAACATTGCAGTAAGCCACAATTCCATCTTAGCTTTTCATATCAAGAAGTTTTTACCATCAAAAGGATCAGGCTTTAGCACAGCAGCAAAACCTCTAACAGAAAAATGCCTAACATTAGGTTTTTGGATTGTTAGAATTATAGGCATTTTCCAAATCATTTTAATTCCATAAATTAACATTATTATGATGACATATAAAATATAATTAACCATAAAAATCGTGATCTCAAATATATCCATAACAATATGGATCATGAGAACACAAAGCATATGAATCATATAAATCATATAAATACGATAAACATATAAACTGACTGAACAATTGAAAATAAACAGATAGCAACATAAACAGCATGACTGTAAAATTAAAACAGACAGATATAACATATTATAATATGTCAGAACAGATGAGACAAAATCATTGCTACATATAAAACAGCACAGATGAATGTATGAAACATATATAATCTACAGAACGTAAAACAGTAAGGAAATAAACTGATCATACCCTCTCATGCGCTCTGATGATCCAGATCCTTGTCCAGCTTCCCTTGTCATGTCGTCAGGAAGAAGATGTTTTGGGCAGTCGCGTAGACGCTCTCCAAAAAGAGATGGGAATACTGAAGGGTCGCATGTTGCACGTCAAGGGACGGGCAGCAGCAGAAGGACAAGAGTCTCGCATGCAGCTGACGAAGAGAAAGGCAACACAACCACACCCGCTCGCCTTCGCCTGCCACGCCACGCCACGCCCGGCTCGGCCGGTGGCGGCAGCGGCGCGCGCGTGCGGCACGCCCTTGTCCGTTTCTTGACTTCTCAAGTTAGGTGGAATAATTTCCACCATATAAGTCAAACCAAAAGACCATTGAACTTCCAATATGATAATATTTGTATTCTCCACCATTACACACCATATAGTTTATTCAATAAATGGGTCAAGCCCATAAAAGATCCAACAGTTCTCACCCCAGGATTGGCCCGAGGAGGGGCGACAGCCGGCAAGTCGCCTTCGGTCGTCTCGCCTCTGCCATCCAGCGCGCCGTCTGCAAAGAACATGTCCTCATCAAATCCGCCGAGGTCGTCCCTCAAGAACGGATGTGGAGTCCGGCCCGACGCCATGCGTGCTCTCGGGCAGCGGCTGCGGCGGCTCCTGCTCCCGACGAGGCGGCAGCGACGACGCCGAGAACACGTGCTCGATCGGGTCGTCGGGGCAGCACAGCCTGGCGCCCGTCCCGTCGCAGTCCGGGATGTCCTGCAGCATGGAATCGTAGTCCTGGACGTCGCCGAGGACATCCGGTTGTTGCTTGCTCATGGTCATGGTCATGGCGTGGCTGGTTGCTTCTCAAGAAGCGGCGCACGAAGTATTTATTAGCACTGCACTGCATGGCTTAGGACAGGTGAGGATGGATCTACGACCATGACGTCAGAGGACGGCGTTGGGATCTATATATGGAGCCGTTGGTTAATTAGTTGGGCGCGCGGGATGGCGTATGTCCGTAACACTAACAGACATTATCCTTGACCATGTATATTGATTTATGTATGTTTATCTCTTTTAATTTTGGGATTTACATGTATACATTATCTGCTCCGATCCACACCTATCCTTGACCGTTTGTATTCAAGTAATAGCTAGCTAGTATTCACGGACGGCCCCAGTGTATATCTGCATCAGTAACATTAAAGAAGCTAGCTGCTATTTTCTCTTTTACGCTTGGTAAACAGAAACAGCCACCGTAGACCTCAGAATTGCTCGCCGGCGTTGAATTCCACTGCGGAATCGCACCACGCGTGGGCGGCAACACCAGCACCACCGGACTGGATTAAGTACACCCCCAGATGCTTTGCTCTAGCCTGCGCATCATCACGTGTTAGGTATTAGGCACGGAAGGGCCGGGTTGCACTTTTCCGGTGATCCCTCCACCGCGGTTGCGAGCGGCGGCGGCGCCGCTGTCGGCTACGAGAGATAGGAGAAAGGCCCGTGGTCGTTGATCCATTCACCAACGCCCTCGATTAGGTCTAGCCGATACCGGTTCGGCTAGAGATCCGGGCGCTTGATTTTAGATCCGGCGGCCAAGGCAGCGTACCCTTTCATAATCTAATCGAGACCGTAGATCAGAGATCCGTTGGCTCTGGATGAGCCTGTGTCATGTAGCCGAGGCCAGATTCTAAAAGAACCCCCCTAAGTATTTATTTACATATAAAATTACCCACAGTCAACCCAATTCAAAGAACATCGCGTATAAGTTCTGAACTTTACGATTTCCACCCTGACCTTTTTGGAAATAGTGGACGCAGTGCAATGAAACCCTAGAAATTTATAAATTAAATGATAGAAATTGATTCCTAGTATAAAAAACAATTCCAAAAACTTAGTAATTCCATAACTAATTTATTTTAACTCCGGTTTTAATGGATTTCGAACCTACGGTTTTATCTCGACCTGTAGGATATTATTAGGCAGATTGTTCTCGTATTTGGTGACTCCATTGCATTACATTGGCTGCCTGTTTCATGAAGCCCAAGTACAAAAGTCCAAGCGACTAAAGAAACCAATCCGGCCCTTAGCCTGTGGAAAGGAAAAAGAAAAGAAAAGAAAAGAGAAATGGTGGTCACTGCCTAGTCAATTGGGGAAGTAGAGTGAAATGGGCAAAAGAAGCTTATTGGGTGAGACAGGAAGTTCTCTCTGAATTAGTATGGCTCTTTGAATCAATGTCTCTGCTAGTGTTAATTGACGACCTTTATGCTGTTTCGTCTTTGGCGTTCTTCACTATACTAGTCGATACGAATGCATGAGCCAACAAGCCAATGTTTGCACTCACCTCGGATCTACTCTACCAATATCCCAATGGTCAGTATTCTGATTCAGTCTCGTGGGGTTACAGCCTTACAAGGGTTCAACCACGCATGCATGAAGTTTTCATTTTAATTTTTTTACAAAATGACATAAACCATACATAGATTGATATTGTTGTGAAACAACAGTGTTCAGTTAAATCTGAAAATACTAAGTAAACAAAATGTCTGGGTGGTGTAGTTGGTTATCACGTTAGTCTCACACACTAAAGGTCCCCAGTTCGAACCTGGGCTCAGACAATTATTTCTGTTTTTAAATTTTTTTTTGCATTATTTTCTTCTTCTGCTGGGCGAGAAAAAACTGACCCACTGCCACCTGTTTGCAAGAACTAGCTAGCTGTTCAATTCATCATGATTACACATATTGATTCACAAATGCATGAAGCAAAACGTGCTAGCTCTGAATTCAGTCCCACACGTGATTTATTTACACATCTATCTGTCTATCTATCTATCTACCTATCTAGGGAACACAAACTCTGATCCTATAATGCAGTATTAGAGGAGGTGTTCATGTCTACAGTTGTGTGCTACTTTGAGTTTGAGAGAACAGCCAACTATCAGAGGAGTTACGTCATGTGTTTGGTCAAATCACCAAACAGCAATACTTATAACAGTAATCTGAGGATATAGTCTATCATTATGGCGCAATATATAGTTTTCTGATTGGCTTCTCGGTCCAAGGACTCATTAATTAGTTTACTTCTCACTATTTCAGGGTGCATGGTAGTAATGATGATACTCTGCCAGCAGGCTACCATCAGAAACTAAACTTGGGCTTGGCAACTTCACGGTCTGAGCAGTGAAAGCGAACAAACAGAATCGTTGCTTCCGAAGTGGAGGTAATCTAGCTGAGGTTTTATCTTGTCAGTTTAGTTATATAACACTTGCTAATCTTAGTAAAAATAAACATCAAAGTGGCGCAGCGGAAGCGTCCCAGGATCGAAACTTGGCTTTGATATGTGTGTGTTCTGTGTTATTTTTTTTTCAAGTTTTGTTGTATGTGTCTTGACTCTCGATTCAAGATCCAAACATGGGTAGAGTGAAGAATCCTTTTTTTTCTTTCTTTTTGCTGGTGACCTAGTGCATCATGAATTATTCCTAGATTACTACTGTTTTATTTTTAAAAATGGTTTGCAAACAGAAACTCCTATGATGCAGCAGTACTAGAGGAGTCTTTAATATCTCTGCATCAAGTTAAATAATCTGTACAGTTCTGCTACTCTCAGAGAATAGCCAAATATTAGAGGAGGTGTTACTGCTACTTTCAGGGAACAGCCCATTGTTAGAGGAGTTACGCCGTGCGTTTGGTCAAATCACCAAAGAGAAGTAGTAACAATAGTATGAGGATATATCTCTACTTTTGATTATTGGCTTCTGGTCGGTTCAAGGAGATTAGTTTATTTTCCAGGATGCATGGTAATTAAACTGGAGCATAATGATGCTATTCTGCCAGCAGACTACCATAAAAAAAAACTTGGGCATGGAAATTTGGTTTGAACATTATGTATACTGAACCACCTGAGTATTAATTTCTTGCGCTCTCATGCTTGTTCTAATCTATTGATCCGCGGTTTTATCTTTTGTTAATGGTTATATCAAATGGACTAGTTAAAATAGACGCAAAAATCAAAGTGGCGCAGCGGAAGCGTGGTGGGCCCATAACCCACAGGTCCCAGGATCGAAACCTGGCTTTGATACATTTTTTTTATGTTTTTGTCAAGTTTTTTTAATCTGTTTCGGCTGTCGATCCCATATCCAAACATGCATGGGGTAGTATGGTGAAAAAAAAACTTTTTTTCTTGGTGACCTAGTGCATGATTTAATTTTTAGATTAGTACAGTACTGTTTTATTTTAATAAAAGTTGGTTTGCAGACCCAGACGGCCAGACTCCTCTACAATGCATCCGTTCATATGTCTGCTGCATCAAGTTACTACTACTACTACGACGGAACGAGCAGCAAGATGCCCGGATCCATCTATCAGCGGTACGTGTCGGATCGATAGGATCGCTATGCGTAGCACACTCGACGAAAGGATACCACAATTAGAGCTAATAGTAATAATTAAGCAGGGTATAGCTAGAGCTAATAGTAATAATTAAGCAGGGGCTCTAGGCCTCTAGCTACAGTATGTCTGACGACGACGTTGCTCTCATTTATATAAGCAAGCAAGGCCATCGCGTCACGCATCGGGTTACTGCTTGCCGTGATTCGTAGTGCCTGCCTCACTGCCTGCTCCGGCTTCTTTCTACTCTTATCTATGTTCCCCATGCTTCTCAAGCTCCTCATGCCCACTGCACCTCATGTGTCTGATATATATACAAAGCTGCTTTTATCATATATATAGGTGATGACGATCGATCTGTCGTCGTACGTGTCGATTATTCCAAGACAGTCAGAGGCTATGAGCAAAGCTCTTTTGGATCCTGTTGAGTGCTTGTTCCCCCCAAGTTCAGTTTAGATATATATATATGGCGTAGCCTGATGGAGACGCTTAACTGTTGATGATGAGCAAGCCCGATCTATTCTCTTATGAATTATGTTCTAGCTAAAATTAAATTAAAAAAACACAAATGTGACCCCAATAGGATTCGAACTTATAACACCTCAAGCAAATGTGCTCATAGCTACCACTACACTACATGTGTGTTTATGTCAATATCTGTTCCAGTAAAAATATCTATTACATCTCTCTCAAATTTAAATAAGAGCCTTGCATGCAATTTCTTTTGTTTGAATAATGTTTTCAACTTAAATTATTTTTTATATGTGTGACATTTATTCTCCGTAATATTTTTCTCATGGATCTGACTTGTGAGTCATTTTCATAAACCAACGCCGAAGATAAATTCATGTTTCTTACTTGGAAACCCCGAACAAACACCACTGGCAGGAGGCGCTCGCGTTGGCGTCGCTCATCGACGACGAGAAGAAGCTTGGCGACTGCCAGTTCGACCTCTGGAAGCAGTACTACGTGGTCGCATGCGTCGCTCTGTTCGGCAAGCTCCGGCGCAGCCGCCGCTTGGACGTGGCCAGAGCGTCTGCACCGCGCTGTCTATCTTCAAACAGGGGGACCTCATGGTCGTCGCCAACGCCGGAAGCTCAACATCCACCTGAAGCTCAACCTGCCGCGTAAGTCACTACTGATCGGCCATGAATTCTTGTGCGCTGGGATGACGGCCGTTGCTGACGTTGTGTGAGTGTCCTCAAACAAGATGTATGTAGAGAAGTAGCACATCTGGTGGTGCAACAGCTAGGTGTACTACCTCGCTGTTGAGCCCGGGGTGCACTTCGTTTTGCAGCCCAGCCAAGAGTCATCGGTACTCGCTATGTCGTGCGTGTTCGACGACTACTATATCAAGGATTATGACGTCATCTTGGCGCCAGAGGTGACACAAAGGAGGACCGACAACAATGATCACTCGCCATCGTCGGGGTAACTTTCGTGTCGGCCTGCCTTTAATTCTCTTCGCAAACACATACACTTGCCTTTTTTGTTTAAGCAAGCGTGTATGGTGGTGCGTACCTGATGACTGACAATGTACGAGAGAACTTCTACTGGCAGGTGTGACACGTGCTCTTCAATAATGAGACCATGCAAATCGTGGCATATATCGAAGTCTGCATGATACTGATGGTTGCAATGTAGTAGTGAAACAGCTAAATTAAAATAACAAAATTTATGTATGACTAGGATTACAAATAGATTATGAAACATTTTCTTATAACAATATAAAACACATTTTGTATATAAATTATTATGTTATTATATGTTTCCGTTATAACGCACGGGCACTCATCTATTATACATATATAAAAAGAAGGAAATATAGTACTGCACTACTAATAATCCTTTACCACACAGATGAATATACAAATAAAATAACCAATATTCTTTTAACCAACTTTAATTTGAGAAAATCGACCGACTATGGACAGCAGAACGCGCGCGTATATATGGCTGCCAAAAATAATAGAGCCAGTTGGAAACATGCCACTTAAATATTTCATCTATTAATGTAATGGGGTTGTTACACCACAAAAAAGCCATGAGAAACTAGATATGAAGCCACATACAACGTAGTGCTTGTACATAGTACCACTTCGCTAGGTATAGGAGGACGAGTGATCGATCGAGTTATAAAAAAGGGGTAAGCTCCTTTTCAACTCTAGGGAAGATTCTAGGGGCAGGCAGAGGGGGGCAATGTGCCCCCTAATTAGGGGATGGAAACAGATGTTTATTCGAATGTCAGATTTTTTGTCATATTTCTTCGATTGGGGACAAATAAGATATATAATTTATTATGTAAATTTATAGCCTTGTATTAAACAATGACCTTGTAAATATTTATAAAAACTAAACCTCAAATTTATCATATATATTCTCAAATAATAGATATAAAAATTTGAATACGGATCATACAGATTCAAATGTTTTTTTGCACCTTTTTAATTGTAGTGAGCAAATAATACATAAAAATCCATATAAAATTTTATCCTTATGTTTAATTATATGCTTGATAATATAAAAAGATTAGCATAAAATTTCAAGTATATCTATTTTAAAATATCCAATTTATTCTAAGAATTCAGATGTCTAGTTCCACCCCTACCCTTAATCCTCCCCAAATTTCATTGGATCTACTATTTTTTATCTAATGACCATGTAAATAATATAAAATACTTCCTAACAGCCACCCCAATCTGAGTTATCCCCCCAAAACTCAAATTGTTGCTTCGCCTCTATTCAATTCAGCTTTTTTCTGCCTTTTGACTAAAATAAAGTAAAATATTTGTTTTTATCAAATAAAAATAGGGATCACTGTGTAATTTAAGACTAAATTTATTTTTTATAAGTATTAAATATAAATGTGTGCGGTCGCAGGATATGCATTGGACTAGAGGGTGTTTGAATGTCCTAGAACTAATAGTTAATTGGTTAAAAAATATTAGTAAAATTAGCTAGCTAACAAATAACTACCTAACTATTAACTAATTTATCAAAAATAGTTAATAGTTGAATTATTAGTTATAGTGTTTGAATGTCTTAACTAATTTTAGCCACTAATCATTAGTTCTATTGGATTCAAACACCCTATGGTATAAATCTCTACTACTTATTAAGACTGCAATAGTAGTCTGCCTCTGACATGTTCTGCCATCTAGCCGTGTTCTGCCGTTCTGCCACTGGCACACACGCCTTCACGCAGCAAAATAAACATTACTTTATTATTTACAGGTCACAAGCCATTTTCCATCTCTATCTATGAGCAACATATGATACATACCTGCGCTTATAAGCTATGTTCCATCACTCTCAATGGCCGATGTGGCACTAATAAAATAAATGGCATACCAGTGCGCCTGTGGCAGCGGTTCGTGCGGCCCAATGATTTTCGTGTGGACCTGAGGCCCATCGTGTAGCCCACCGTGCGGCCGAGCGCGTTTTACATTTGACATAATCACCGTCGGCGGCTCCAGCCACTGCTTGCGGCCTCGCGCAGCCTCCTCCACTGCGACTCGGAGGCGATGCACAAGCTGGCGTAGATCCTCCTCCCGGGCCTCGCCGCCGTCTGCATGGACGGCACCACGGGGGACCCATTCCGTAGCCCGTCCGCGGTGGCCGTGGACCTCCGCAGGGAGACGAGTCGGAGGCGAACCAGGACGCGCCCGGGGCCGAGGTGCCCACCCCACACGATGCACCCCTCGCCGCCGCCGTGAATGCATCCGCACCGCACCCCCCGACATACCTCACTGTCACCCACCCCGCGTGATGTGCCCCTCATTCGATCTGTCGGCTTTGGTTGGGGCGGTCGGCGAAGCGCGCATCTGGACATGCATATGTGCAAAACCACCGCCGCCCCGGGGACGCCGTCGTGGTGCTCCACATGCGCACCACCGCCACGACCCGAAGAGAGAGGAGTTCACGCGAGATAGACGTCTGCAACCTCCCCTCCTCCTCAAGGGCAACAGACTTCACCAGCACCCCTTCCTCCATCGGCGCAGGTACAATCCCTGGCGAGAAGATGCATCTTAGCGAGATCGAGGGGATTGAGGGTCTGCGATTCACGGTGACGAGCGGGCAGGGCTTCGTCGGAGTTGCCCTCTGCCTCAAACTGCTCCGCTGTGATGCCCGTGAGGTCCGGTCCCTCGACCTCCACATCTCCTCCTCTTGGTCCCAGCAGCTCCTCGACGTCGGCGTCCGCATCATCCAAGGTTAGTAACTCCAGTTTACCATATTCAGTTCAGATCGCTACAATCCTCACAGTTTTACTTTGCTATCGTTGTGGCCTGTGGGTAAACCTCATGCGATTTACTGCGTTTTGAGCAACAGATTTGGACCCCTCTTAGAATAAGACGATTTGTTAACCCTTCCTGCCACAAAATCTGAGATGTCAACCTCTGTGAGCTGATCCTTAACTGACTCAAGAATTGGACCAGCAACATTAGCAGCACCAATACCAAAGCTCCTGTTGCTAAAGCAAATTATTTTATATGAATTCCCTGGTTTGGTAAGTGGACTAAGCAGTTCCTTTGCTTCATCTGCCTCAATAAAACACGCTCCCCACCAGATATATCCAGTACAGTATCAGCAAGCACACGAGGTGCATCAGGAGACACAAGAGATGTATTAGCTATAGGTGTCTCCAATTCTGCAGCAGTCCTTGGGCCTTTTCTCAGAACTTCCAACATCATCTTGCTTGATTCCTTTGCATATAGCTGGACAGCAGAACTCCCATCACCATCTGGCTCATTTTTGAAATGCTCATCAGCCGATGCAAAACAAAGTTCTTCAATCCTTTTTGCATTCTCATGAGCCTCTTGCTTGCCCAAAAGACCATATTTGCGAGAGAAAATGGACTCTGTGGACATAGTCTTTGTCATCCTCTCAACAAGCATGAGCCTTTCACTTGGTGGCCACAACTTTATAGAAAATGTCCTGGGTTGAAAACCTTGTGTTGAATCCATGTAATAAGCTTGGACTTAACACAGCAACTGTAGGATCTAGGACACCGGCTAGAGGGGGGGTGAATAGACGGTTTTGACTAAAAACAACAATACTAAGTAAATTTAATCAATACAACAAGGAGAATAAATTTACTAGTGTCAATAAGTAAACAATGTATGAAAGACAACTACGGAGATTGAATACTTGAAGAACTATAAGCAAAACACTAATCAATTGCAAGGCAATAAGTAATGCTAGAAGGAATAGACACCGAAATTTATCCCGTGGTATCGGTGATTTGCCGATCACCCCTAATCCACGTTGAGGTGGACTTCAAGCTCTCACTTGCTCCTCTATCAAGACACGACTTGATCTTTGAGCCAAGTGGACAAGAAATCACTCAATACCTCGATTCCACTAATGTCACCTTTGCCACTCCGGCGAGGTAGGCGCGAACCCCTCACAATCAACACTGCGGCTTCTCCACAATCTTCTTGGAGAGCTCGACGGAGACAATCACCCGAGCCGTCTAGGAGGCGGCAACCTCCAAGAGTAACAAGCCAACGACGCTTGCTCGGTGTACCACCTAGTGCCTCAAGAATCACCAAATGATGCAAATGCACTAGGAACCCTCAATCTCTCACTAGAATGCAATCTCAAGCAAAGAGTGTGAGAGAGTGAGTTGGAGGATCACAAATGAGCTCAATGTGTGCAAGGAATGGCCAAGAGAGGTCTCACACACGAGCTACCCTTCTATTTATAGTCCCCCATCTAAAACCAACCGTTATGCACAAAAGAGGGCAGTTCTGCGCACGCGCGGACCGTCCGCGCCCTAGGGCCGGACGGTCCGCCGTACACCATAACGGCTATAATGACCGTTGGAACATGTCAGAGTCGACTCAAAAGGTGGGTCCGGACAGTCCGCCCTTCAAGGTCGGACCGTCCGCGACCTGGCAATTTCAAACACCTGAGCCTCGGATCAAACGGAGTTAACACACGCGGACCGTCCGGCTATAAATCCCGGACCGTCCGCGACCTGAGACAGTACTGTCCGGACTGGTCTCCCGGACCGTCCGTAGTACAACTCAATAAAAACACACAGTCCCTGTCCAAAACGAGTTAGACACATGCGGACCGTCCGCGCCTCACAGGCGGACCGTCCGCCTATAATTCAGGGACTGACCCGAAGCCCCCTTCTTTTGGTCAGGACTGCGGACGGTCCGGCCCTAAGGCCCGGACGGTCCGCAGTGCAAAAGAATACAGAGTCAACACAGAAAAGTCAAACCTCGGACCCTCTGGAGGATCGCGGACAGTCCGCCCCCTAGGGCCGGACAGTCCGCGCGACCAAGACTTCTCAAAATTCAAACATGCTTTTGAATGAACTTTTAACACATGAAATGAGAAGCGCTGTTAGTCCTTATGTAAATGCAACTACTTGATGCTCTATGAGGCACTAAGTTTTACACAGATCTAAGTCATTGACCCCTCTTAATAGTACGGCTATCTAGCCTACTAATCCGGTCAGGTATCTTCTCTAAACTCCTCAAGACCGGCAAAAGCAAAACCTATATTATACCTTTGCCTTCATCTGATCCACAACCAATGCGTATGACTCTCCAACAATCTTATTTCTATGTGGTCCAACCCTGCATTCTTATTTCTCCAAGAATCGTTAGTCCACAAGTAGTTGTCATTGATTACCAAAACATTACCAAAGGGGCCTAGATGATTCACAATCTCCCCCTTTTTGGTAATTGATGACAACACCACATAGTATATCAAAGAGAAGTTTAGTTTCTCCAAATCTCTCTCATACCAAAGGTATAAAATAGATTTTGGAGATGAGTTTCATAGGACTTATCTTAAATTGAAGTTCTGTCCAAAAGATAGATAAATCCCAATAGAAACTCAGTATGCAAGAAAGGCTCCCCCTAAGTGTGTGCAGGATTATTTGAAGTTGAAGATATAACACACATAATACATTGGAGCTTGATGGAGACTTTCCTACAAACATGGTTATCGAGACATACAAGCGATGATTCGTAGAGTGAGCGCAGCAATTATAATCACATCTCGATTAACCACACACAGAGTAATTTGAGCTAAAAACATAGTTCATCCCACAGAATATTACAGATAATAATCCACAGACATACGACATAGAGTTAATAGATCAAACCAAGTTCCAAATGCATAAGACATAAACTAAAACGGCACGAAAAAGATAAGATGCATATGCATGGTCTTAGTGTCCACATAGAACCACCAACTCCCCCTGAAGGAGACGCCTGACAACTTCTCATCACTTCTCTCCCCCTTTGGCATCAATTGCCACAAAGGAGAGGCCTTACTGATCACTCGGCGGAGGATGCATGTTGTAATAATGAGTGCTGAAGGTGTCAAACAGGGAGGAGAACTGGGCAAAGTCCTGCTGGAGCTGTTGCTGCCTCTGACTGATATCATGCATGTTGTCAGTTGTAGAAAGATTATCAAACTGACTGGAGAGAGCACCCATGTTATCTTGAAAGCTTTGTTGCATATTATTCAGCCTTGACATGATGGGATCAGTGACATTAGTGTGAATGTGATCACGAAGGTCAGAAAATTCAGAGTTGAGCGCATCCCAGTTGCTGTCAAAGCGAGACTGCATGTCATCGAGGCGGTGATCCACATGTGACATCAACCCCTCAAATCGAGTATCAATATGAGCCTCCAGCCCTTGCTGCATGTTGTGAAAATAAGGATCAAAATATCCTGGAGCAGGCTCCCAATAGTGCTGAGGCTGAGGAGGAGGTGGAGGAGGAGGCATCTGCTGTTCCTCAACATTAGGCGCTGCTCCACCCTCATAGCCAGGGTCTTCCTCATCATCTGGGAATGGGGTGAGTGGCCTGGTGAGAAACCCTATCTCATTCTTAAAAGGCCTGAATGGAGTGTGGACAATCTCACATGGGCCCTCAAATCTTGTCTTGGATTTGATAAGAGCCATAATGTATGGAGCATATGCCAAGTTTTGATTCTTGTCCATCTTTAAATCATTAAGCTGCCTCATCATGAAAAGAACAATGTTCATGACTTCTCCATTCATAATGTGATGAATTATGTTCCAGAACTTATCTCGAATTTTACTCTTATCACCACTCTTGGGAAGAATGGTGACTCTGGCAATCTTGTTGATGACAGCAGGATGATGTCTGAGTCCTGCTGTTTCTCCAAATCTCCTGGGTATACCGAGCCTGACTGGCTCATAAAACTGCACAAAATCCTCAAAGTTATCTTCAGTATATAGATCCACCCCAGCAGAAATAGTGCCATAGTCCAGACTGTTGGCAGCGGCAAAGTCAGCAAAAGAAGCAGAATACCGCTTGAAGCCAGTCATCCAGGTGATAGATTCTTCTGCAATATCAATCTCTGAGGTAGCCAAGAATTGCTTAACTGCCATTTCATTGAAATCAGTGCGCTGCCCCATAAACTGATATAACCCACATGTTTCAAATTTGGGGATAAGACCCTCCATGACTGATTGACTGAGCAAGAAGGACCAATCAATCACCTGATGCTTATGAAAGTTGGTATCCACCAGGGTGCCCCAAAAGACGTCAAACTGCAGCTGAGTGTGGAAAAACTGAATATTAGTATCTGATGGCAGAGCATATTGGTTCACAGTCCGTCTAGAGCAGTACTCAGCCATAGAAAATCGCCGCTTGGGATAAGTCCATCCTTGGATATCAATGGGATAATCTGGATGAACATGAAGAAAATCTTCAGCATCCATGGATTCAGTGCCCCCAGCTGAGGATTGGGCCTCTGAATCAGTGGTCGGCGTATAATCATCATCATTGCCACGAGGGCGCTTTGATTTAAAGCGACCTGCAAGTTTCTTGCGGAGACCACCAAAACCACTGCAACAAGGTGACAGACAGCCAGAGATAAATAATTGATACCAATCGCCACTTATAAGAAGGAATGGAATGGTAACACTCTGCCAGGGTCCGGACGGTCCGCGCTAGGGGGCCGGACGGTCCGCGCCAGAGGCCCGGACGGTCCGCGTCCACCAGGCGGACGGTCCGCGACCGACCAGGGGCGACTCCAAGAACCCTAGCCGCCACAAGTGTTCAATTTGATGGTTTTGCAGATAATACCCAGCCAAATAAGTTGAAAATTTTGCATAGCATTGATATTGAGAAGAACTAACAATCCCACCAATCAGATTTTAAAACCCACTGCTCAATTTCAGATCAGAGAAGAAACCCAAATAATCTCAAAGTTGATGAAATTTGATTAAATCCACAAGATTTGAAGATACCGTGATGAAGACATGTTGAGGGAATGGTGCTGCAAGCTGTCGGACTGTCCGCACGCAACTTCTCTTCACGGTCCGCGCACACTCGACACAAGAGAGTATATGCGAGAGGAGAGCAAAAGAGAACAACCGAGTGGGCACAACTGGCAAGACTGCGGGCTCTGTCCCTTTTTCTGCCCTGTCGCGGACGGTCCGCGCGGGGGCGGCGGACGGTCCGCGCCCTGATGATCTCAGACGGTCTGCGAGGCTGCTCGGACTGTCCATTTCCTGATGCTGCGGACGGTCCGCAGTCCATGGGCGGACGGTCCGCGGCCTGATACTCATTTTTCCAATTTCTGTCCACTTGCTGATTTTGAATTCCGAATCCGAATTGGTGCTCATATATGGACATTTTGACCAATCCAAAAGTTGGTATGCATGCATATACTTATGATGTATTTGAGAAATGCAAGATTTTTGAATTAAACTATCTAGAGCAATTAGAAATGAAAAATGCACAAATAATACCAAATAAATAGCACAAAAAACATACTTAGACCCAAGATGCAAGGCGACACATGTGTGATCAACTTCAAGTCACATTAGAGATATCGATCACATTCATTTCACTTCTTAGAGAACAAAATCTTGTTTCATCCAAAGGTTTTGTAAAAATGTCTGCTAATTGATCATCGGTGCCAATGGAATAAATAGAGATATCTCCCTTGCCAACATGATCTCTTAAGAAGTGATGCCGTATATCAATATGCTTGGTTCTTGAGTGTTGGACCGGATTGGTAGCCAATTTCACCGCACTCTCATTATCACACATGAGAGGCACATTCTTGAAAATAATTCCATAGTCCAATAAGGTTTGTTTCATCCATAATAGTTGAGCACAACAATTTCCGGCCGATATATATTCCGCCTCGGCGGTAGATAGAGCAACCGAATTTTGTTTCTTAGAAGACCATGAAACAAGAGATCTACCAAGAAATTGACAACAACCGGAGGTGCTTTTTCTATCAACTTTGCACCCCGCATAGTCCGAATCCGAATATCCAATTAATTCAAATTGAGCACCTTTGGGATACCATAGACCAATATTGGGAGTATACTTCAAATATCTTAGAATTCTTTTAGCGGCCTTCAAGTGAATCTCTCTAGGAGAAGCTTGAAATCGAGCACACATGCATACACTAAACATAACATCGGGCCTAGATGCGGTAATATAAAGCAAACTACCAATTATTGAACGATAAAGTTTTTGATCAACTATTGTACCTCCTTCATCTAAGTCTAGATGACCATTTGTTGCCATTGGAGTCTTGATAGGCTTAGCATTTTCTAAACCAAACTTCTTGAGCATGTCCCTCAAATATTTTGATTGACTTATAAAAATTCCATCTTTCAATTGTTTGATTTGAAGGCCAAGAAAGAAGCTCAATTCTCCTATCATAGACATTTCAAATTCCTTTGACATCATTTTTCCGAACTCCTCACAAAATAATTCATTAGTAGATCCAAAAATAATATCATCAACGTAGATTTGACAAACAAATAAATCTTTACCAATTCTTTTAGTGAATAGAGTAGTGTCAACCTTCCCAATTTTGAAGTCTTTGGAAAGCAAGAAATCCCTAAGCCTTTCATACCAAGCGCGTGGAGCTTGCTTAAGCCCATAGAGAGCTTTAGAAAGCTTGAACACATGGTTAGGTCTTTTGGGGTCCTCAAAACCGGGAGGTTGTTCAACATACACTAGTTCACTAATCTTACCATTTAGAAAGGCACTCTTTACATCCATTTGGTAGAGCTTGATATTGTGTGCACAAGCATAAGCAAGTAGAATCCGGATTGCTTCTAATCTTGCTACGGGAGCAAATGTCTCCCCAAAATCCAATCCTTCAATTTGAGTATATCCTTGTGCAACTAATCTTGCCTTGTTTCTTACTACCACACCATCTTCATTGTGCTTGTTGCGAAACACCCATTTTGTACCAATAACATTGTGGTTCTTTGGTCTCTCAACAAGCTTCCAAACTTCATTTCGAGCGAAGTTATTTAATTCTTCATGCATTGCATTCACCCAATCAACATCAAGTAGAGCTTCATCTACACGGTTAGGTTCCATACAAGATACAAAAGAGAAATGTTCACAAAATGAAGCTATGCGAGAGCGAGTTTGAACACCCTTACTAATATCACCCACAATTTGATCAACCGGGTGATCCTTCACAATGGAATGATGAATTCTTGATACCGTTTGATAGTTGCTTGTTGAAGCATTGGGAGGAACCGTAGGTCTTGAAGTACCTTGATCATGAGTATCCAAGGTTTCATCGAGTTGTTGGCTTTGGTGATCTTCCTCATTTATAGTTGAGGATGAAGGAATAACAACTACACTATCTTCATCATCATCTTCCTTAGGTTTTATTTCACCAATGGCCATTGTTTTCATTGCATTTATCAATTTAGTTCCCCCAACATCATCGAGATTATCACTCTCATCTTGAGACCCATTTGTTTCATCAAATTCAACATCATATGCTTCCTCAATAATACCATGAGATTTGTTGAAGACTCTATAAGCCTTACTATTTGATGAATATCCAAGAAGAAAACCCTCATCACATTTCTTCTCAAATTTAGAAAGCCGGCTTCCCTTTCTCAAAATATAACATTTGCAACCAAATACCCTAAAATATGAGATATTTGGCTTTCTACCAATGAGCAATTCATATGGAGTTTTCTTCAAGAGTTTGTGACAATATAGTCTATTTGATGAATGACAAGCGGTATTTATTGCCTCGGCCCAATAAGAATCCGATATATTATATTCCGCTAACATAGACCTTGCCATATCAATAAGAGTTCTATTCTTTCTTTCAACAATACCGTTTTGTTCCGGGGTATATTTGGAAGAGAATTCATGTTTGATACCCTTGTCATCACAATATTGATCAATCCTTGCATTTTTGAATTCCGACCCATTATCACTTCTAACCTTTTTGATGTCGAAATCAAATTGATTTTGAGCCAATATAGCAAATGACTTGAATGTTTCAAACACATTAGATTTGTCTCGTAGAAAATAAACCCAAGTAAATCTTGAATAGTCATCCACAATCACAAGACAATAAGAATTACCACCAATACTTACAAAAGATGTGGGCCCAAATAAATCCATGTGAAGTAATTCCAAAGGTCGATGAGTGGACATTTGACTTTTATTTGGATGAGTATTTGCCACTTGCTTACCGGCTTGACAAGAGCTACACAATTTGTTCTTTTCAAACTTCACATCTTTCAAGCCTCGAACTAAGTCATGCTTGGTTAACCGATTGAGTTGCTTCATCCCAACATGACCAAGTCTTCTATGCCATAACCAACCTAGTGAAGCTTTTGAAAATAAGCAAGTTGTGAGCTTTGCCTCATTAGATGAGAAATCAACAAGATAAAGATTTTCATGTCTAAAACCTTTAAATTTAAGATTGCTACCGTCAACACTAGAGATAATAACATCTTCAACTGTGAAATTGCAACAAAATCCTAAATCACATAATTGAGCTACGGAAAGTAAATTAAAATTCAAAGACTCAACCAATAGCACATTTGATATAGAATGATCATTTGAAATAGCAATTTTACCCAAACCTTTAACCTTTCCTTTACGATTATCTCCAAATGTGATACTATCATAATTTGAGCAATCTTCCTCACTCATTTGGGTAAACATCTTCATATCCCCGGTCATGTGTTGAGTACATCCACTATCCAACACCCAATGATTCCCTCCCGCCTTGTAGTTTACCTACAAAAGGAAATCAATCCTTTTTAGGTACCCAAACTTGCTTGGGTCCTTGGATGTTAGTGACCAAGGTCTTTGGCACCCAAATAGCTTTCTTTTTGTTTCCAACAATTGAAGTACCAACAAATTTAGCATGAACACCTTTTGCATTATGAGAAAGAACATAACAATGCTCAAAACAAGTGGAGGATACATGTTTGAACTTGGGACAATTTTTCTTAACATGTCCCTTTTTGTGACACTTGTGACACACTTTGTCACATTCTTTCACAAACAATGTCTTTTGCTTTACAAAAGCATTCTTTCCTTTCTTGGGAACATATCCAAGACCTTCACGGTTAAGAGAACATCGTTGACTTCCCAATATGAAATCCAACTTCTTCTTACCACCATATGCCTTTTCTAGGTCATGAGTTAGAGTATTTATTTTATCCACTAACACTTCATTCTCAACAATAATTTTTGATTCATCAAGAGCAATATTATCATTGAGAGAAATTTTGCATTTATCACAAATAGAGTTAGTAGGTAGTGGTTCACTTGTAAGACTATCAAGTAAGTCACAAGTGACTCCAACATCCTTAGTGACCACCTCAACTTCATGCACAATAGATGATTTTTGAGCATCCGCAAGCTTCTCACAATTTTCTTTGAGATCATTGTGAGAGATCTTGAGCTCCTCAAAAGACACTTGGAGGTTTTTATACAATTCCTTCAAGGCCTTAAATTTTTCTTTTTCTTTGTGCATGTAGTCATCGGCCTCACCTAACATTCTAACAAGATCATCATATGAATAGCCATCATCATCAACATCATCGATATCATCATCATCATTTATATCATTTAAATCGGTGATGATTTTTACCTTAGCATCTCCCTTTGCCATGAGGCAATGGGGGGATGAGAAGAGTGAGGGAGCTTCCTTGATGGCAATTCCGGCATTAAGCTTGGATGAGGTGTCATCATCATCATCATCCGAGCTATCATCCGAGTCCCATTCAACTAAGTAGGCTTTGCCATCTTTCTTCTTGTTATAGTATTTCTTTTTCTTCTTGTCACTTTCATCTTTGCCCTTCTTCTTCTTGCTTGGACAATTCATGGCAATGTGACCGGGTTCCCCACACTCAAAACATTTTCTATCATTGAAAGCATTTCTTCTAGATGTTTGACCTCTTCTAGGTTGACCTCTTTTCATCTTCATGAATTTATTGAATTTCCTTACAAATAAAGCCATGTCACCATCACTCTCACTTTCATTTTCTTCATCATTGCTATCTTCCTTTTCAATTGCCTTTGAGGCCTTGGCTTTGAGAGCAATAGATTCATTTTTCACCTTCTTTGCCAAACTTAAAGCATCGGCTTGTGACTTCTTAAATATATCTTGAGTGAGAATTTCTCCCAATACTTCGGTTGGAGAGGTTGTAGATAGATCACTCCTTACTAGCATTGTCACAATAGTCTCATATTTCTCCGGAAGTGATCTAAGGAACTTGTGTGTGAAATCCACATCCGGAACATTAAAACCAAGTCCTTTGAGTTCATTTACAATCTCATTCAATCGATTGAACATATCGGATACACTCTCATCTTCTTTCATAATAAATTGCTCAAACTTCCCTTTGCACACATATAGTTTGGCACTCTTCACAATTGTAGTTCCTTCATGAATTTCCATTAGTTTTACCCAAATCTCATGAGCGGTTGTGAGATTCTTGATACGATTGAACTCATTTATATCAAGAGCATCATAAAAGACATTCATGGCTTGATCATTTGTGAGGATATTCTCATTATCACTAACGGATGGTTCATCTTCCTTCAATACAACAAATCCATCTCTGACAATTGGCCAAATTTTTCCACCCATTGCTCTAAGATGCATTGACATTCTTATTTTCCAATAATCATAATTGTTTCCATCAAAGTGCGGTGGCTTCCCTATGTGCACATTGTTGTTACTAGCCATTTTGTCCCACTCCGGGATGATTAGATCCACAAACAATGGAGTCCTCGGCTCTGATACCACTTGTAGGATCTAGGACACCGGCTAGAGGGGGGGTGAATAGACGGTTTTGACTAAAAACAACAATACTAAGTAAATTTAATCAATACAACAAGGAGAATAAATTTACTAGTGTCAATAAGTAAACAATGTATGAAAGACAACTACGGAGATTGAATACTTGAAGAACTATAAGCAAAACACTAATCAATTGCAAGGCAATAAGTAATGCTAGAAGGAATAGACACCGAAATTTATCCCGTGGTATCGGTGATTTGCCGATCACCCCTAATCCACGTTGAGGTGGACTTCAAGCTCTCACTTGCTCCTCTATCAAGACACGACTTGATCTTTGAGCCAAGTGGACAAGAAATCACTCAATACCTCGATTCCACTAATGTCACCTTTGCCACTCCGGCGAGGTAGGCGCGAACCCCTCACAATCAACACTGCGGCTTCTCCACAATCTTCTTGGAGAGCTCGACGGAGACAATCACCCGAGCCGTCTAGGAGGCGGCAACCTCCAAGAGTAACAAGCCAACGACGCTTGCTCGGTGTACCACCTAGTGCCTCAAGAATCACCAAATGATGCAAATGCACTAGGAACCCTCAATCTCTCACTAGAATGCAATCTCAAGCAAAGAGTGTGAGAGAGTGAGTTGGAGGATCACAAATGAGCTCAATGTGTGCAAGGAATGGCCAAGAGAGGTCTCACACACGAGCTACCCTTCTATTTATAGTCCCCCATCTAAAACCAACCGTTATGCACAAAAGAGGGCAGTTCTGCGCACGCGCGGACCGTCCGCGCCCTAGGGCCGGACGGTCCGCCGTACACCATAACGGCTATAATGACCGTTGGAACATGTCAGAGTCGACTCAAAAGGTGGGTCCGGACAGTCCGCCCTTCAAGGTCGGACCGTCCGCGACCTGGCAATTTCAAACACCTGAGCCTCGGATCAAACGGAGTTAACACACGCGGACCGTCCGGCTATAAATCCCGGACCGTCCGCGACCTGAGACAGTACTGTCCGGACTGGTCTCCCGGACCGTCCGTAGTACAACTCAATAAAAACACACAGTCCCTGTCCAAAACGAGTTAGACACATGCGGACCGTCCGCGCCTCACAGGCGGACCGTCCGCCTATAATTCAGGGACTGACCCGAAGCCCCCTTCTTTTGGTCAGGACTGCGGACGGTCCGGCCCTAAGGCCCGGACGGTCCGCAGTGCAAAAGAATACAGAGTCAACACAGAAAAGTCAAACCTCGGACCCTCTGGAGGATCGCGGACAGTCCGCCCCCTAGGGCCGGACAGTCCGCGCGACCAAGACTTCTCAAAATTCAAACATGCTTTTGAATGAACTTTTAACACATGAAATGAGAAGCGCTGTTAGTCCTTATGTAAATGCAACTACTTGATGCTCTATGAGGCACTAAGTTTTACACAGATCTAAGTCATTGACCCCTCTTAATAGTACGGCTATCTAGCCTACTAATCCGGTCAGGTATCTTCTCTAAACTCCTCAAGACCGGCAAAAGCAAAACCTATATTATACCTTTGCCTTCATCTGATCCACAACCAATGCGTATGACTCTCCAACAATCTTATTTCTATGTGGTCCAACCCTGCATTCTTATTTCTCCAAGAATCGTTAGTCCACAAGTAGTTGTCATTGATTACCAAAACATTACCAAAGGGG
This sequence comes from Zea mays, assembly GCF_902167145.1. Taxonomy (NCBI): domain Eukaryota; kingdom Viridiplantae; phylum Streptophyta; class Magnoliopsida; order Poales; family Poaceae; genus Zea; species Zea mays. The sequence goes on along the minus strand of NC_050099.1, from coordinate 191,694,514 downwards.
CCTAGATGATTCACAGCAACCTGTAATAATCTTGCATTTTGAGCAACAGAATCGGACCCCTCTTAGAATAAGACGATTTGGAGTGCTATAGTCCTTCTATTTTATAGTTTCGGCTTCTGGAACAAGATGCTAATTAGTGTGTCCAAACATGGGGCATTACTGTACCAGTACTACTTATGTGAAGTATGGCTATGACGAGCAGAAAAGACAATTACTAGATGCTCCTATAATCTTCTATTTGTCAGGTAGCTATTTAGAAAGACCATCCTGTTTTTGCCTTTTTGTTTTAGACTATACCAGTCTCCTACACACAATTGAGTTATATAAAGTACTAAGTGGAAAATATATAGTTGTTTCCTGTACACCTCATTGTATTTGTATTTGTATGGCTTGCCGTTTTTGAATGTTCTTTGCAACAGCTGACCTGTGTGCTTTTGTCACAAAAAAACATATTCGTTGTCTGCTATTGGGGTTGTTAACCCTTGCAGTTTGCAAGGCCAATATGTTTCAACATTGATGCACCCCAACATATGTTCCCTTAGTCTCTTTTACCGATTATATGTTGCGAGGCAGTTAGTCAACTTGTTCAATTGTAGGATGTTACCATTTAAATGATTCACCTCACACGGTACTAGGAGTGGGTGTCAAACATAGCAGTTAGCTAAATCTCGTCTTTATCAATACTACATATAGTTTTGGTCGACTTTGATGCTACTATGCTCAGCTGCTATGAACACTTGTTTTTGCTTTATTAAGACAAAGAATCAAAGATGGATGCTTCTCAGGCATCTAATGGGGAGCTCCACACTAGCGTGCTCAACCACTATGCTATCAACGTTTGCACCATAGTAGGTAGTAGATAATACTAAGCTTTCTAAAACATTAGATACTTAGTAATGAAAAGAGTGGTGGATAACATATTTTTTATCATGAGCATAATATAAAAATTGGATTCTCTTAAATTGGATTCTCTTGTCTGTTATATATAACTTCTGTAATATATATGGAGGACCTCAGTACCCATTTTATGGAGGAGGAGCTGGCAGGAACAAGACCTCAACCCAAGCAGGTATTTCTAGCTTCATTCTTCGTGATATCTAATTAAAAACATTATTTGGTGCAAATTCTAAAGTCACATGTTGTTCTAATAACTCACCCGCATTCATCTGTCCATCTACCAAGTTACAATGCAAGAATGTTAACTATTATGCATGCATTTGAAAACAGTTGAAAGTGTGATAAAAATATGCCTTCATTTGTTTGATAAGAAACTCACTTCCCATGTTATCATAATTATTTGAAGAAATTCTTTCTGCTAAGCTGCAGTACTAATATCCTGACAATGTGTATCCCCATTAAACATGGAAGATTCTTTTTTTACTTTCCTGTTTTGCATTCAGAAATTTGTTTTTTGCAGGTACAATTGGACTGGATTTGGTAAAACCACTTAGATTAACGAGATAAGGGATTTTTTAATTAGGCATAAATTGAGGGATTTTTTTAGTTAGGCATAAATTGGATTCAAATCTTGGGTTCGCCACCGATGGTTCATAAAGATAAACATGGGAGCTTAATGTTTTATTTTGTTCACATGTCAAAGCAATTGGAAGCCTCTCTTTTTTGTAGGAATCTATAGATAAATGCACTGTTGAAATTGATGGTTAGTCACACCAGTAGTCTGCTCCTCAGGTTTTGCTGGTCTCACGCTTCTTATCATAGGTGACGAGAGCAAAGTCAAGAAGGAAATACTTGGCCCCTTGCCCCCTCCCCTCTCAAGGTTGGTTTCTTTGGTCATCCCTTGTACTGGTTTGGCTCTGCTATTCTTACTATTTTTGTATTCATTTTAAAAAAATGTAAGGACGAACTAAAATCCACGCTGATTTTGTAAAAATAGAACAAAATAGATGTTCAGTTTAGTTTGATGTCACTACATGTCGTCAAAATGAACTAGCTATCGAGTTCCGAAGTTGAGTGGCATATTTGTGATTGTCTTTAGCGACTTAATTTGATTGTGGTTTTCCACTTCCCCAAGAGCCAGCAAAACTATTTGATTGGTAACTAGGTGAACTTCAAAACATCAGTGCATACATTGACGATACATTGGCATTTAGATTGAGGGAAAAACAGCAGTGTGATATGATATCATTCGTTGTGCAATTGAAGTCTCACTGCATTATCTGTTTTAAAAATTAAAATGCAGCTTAAGGTTTTGAAGATCAGTTAACCCTGTTTCAGTATTTTGTCCAGCTAATTTACTTGCTCCACACAATTGTTGAATCACATTGCTTATGCATTTGTGGACTGTGCTACATATATTTATGAGAGAATTTTTATGTGTTGTAGAAAAATTTTCAAACCTTGTAACTGTTTGGCCTTTTTTCTAGCAAAGGAAGAAATAACTCATGACCTTTCATATTTTGTATATTCATGTGTTTTTACAGAATTGTTGCGGTAGATGAAACTGAAGAGGGTCTTCAAGTAAGTAAATCAACTACTACAATGGCTCACTAAAAATGGTCGACAGGACAGTTTCAGAACCTTATTATTGTTCTTCAGGTAAATATGATCACATTATTTTTGGACATGCATAGTCAGAACTTACTCCTAAAGCTGATGAACATTAGTCAGAATTACTTGGTTGTCTACATTGGTTCAACTGACAGAAAACAAGTATATTGCATACCTGTTGTAATAGTTCGGAAACGTTATTAACCAGCAATATTGTAACTTTACGCGCTTAGGGAAATTTGTGGATAAATTCTATCACAAGGTAAATTCCACAGAGCAATTACCCTAAAAATCATATATTTGAAAAAAAAATAGTGGGAGCATGATTTTTGTATACTGACAAAAGGTGATTAGAAACTCTTGGTTCACCTAGCAAGTTTACTAAAGACTCAACTAAATAACTTCCTCTGTTAACACCAAGAACAACTAAGATACATGACTTGAAGCAAAAAACTGATGACTGAACCGGTAAAGCAGGATATATAAATTTATTTTACATAGGGGTGGATTCATCTGACAATCCTGGAGAATAATATAACCCAACGTAGTTGTATGTGTGTGACTATTTGTCGTCTGTTTTTTGGTACAGGTTCTTAAATTCACTAAGATTTTTATGGTTCATTCACAGTCATGGTTCACTAAAAAATCAAAAAGAATTATGTGGATTTAGTTTCCTTTGCCTTCATCTGGGAGCATGATTTTTGTATACTGACACAAGGTGATTAGAAACTCTTGGTTCACCTAGCAAGTTTACTAAAGACTCAACTAAATAACTTCCTCTGTTAACACTGAGAACAACATAAAATACATGACTTGAAGCAAAAAAAACTGATGACTGAACCAGTAAAGCAGGATATATAAATTTAATTTACATAGGGGTGGATTCATCTGACAATCCTGGAGAATAATATAACCCAACGTAGTTGTATGTGTGTGACTATTTGTCGTCTGTTTTTTGGTACATGTTCTTAAATTCACTAAGATTTTTATGGTTCATTCAGAGTCCTGGTTCACTAAAAAACCAAAAAGAATTCTGTGGATTTAGTTTCCTTTGCCGTCATCTTTGCACTAACTCTTACATCACACGTAGTGTTGTATATGTTGCAGGCAACATATCTCCAATTTTGTTTTAGTGGGCCTATGTGGTGGCAAAGTGCATATTAAGAGATATATGAGAGGCATAAACATGAGGAGCAGAACCATATAGACATTGAGGATTGAGAAGTTGCAGAGATGTACCTGGATGGGGATTGACGTCGCAACTTACTGGATTGCAGAGATGTACCCGGATGGGATTGTTGGCAACGCCTATCTGTCTTGGGGGTGGCATGGTCCTTAAGTAACACCCCTTTCTCCATCGATGGGAAGTGGGCGAGGATTTGGGTGAGCTGTCTGCGTTGAAGGCAGGGAGGGGTTTGGGGAAGGGCGTCGTTGGTGGGGAGGAATTTGGGGAGCGGCTGCCGGTGTTGAAGGCTGGCGAGGATTTGGGGCGAGATCCGGCGTTGAAGGCGGGATGGGCTCGGGCTCCGGCTCTGTTGGCGTTCGCGTCGTAGAAGGCGGCATCTCGGCCAGAGCAGCGCGTGGGGAGGAAGACGCGCGTAGAAGGAGACATTGGGGAAGGGCGTTCGCAGCCGTTGGGGAAGGGCGTCGTTAGTGGGGAGAAAGCAGTGCGTGGGGAGAAATATATGATTTTTCAAATATAGAATTACCACAACTGCGCCTATTGAATTCAGCTTGGAAGCTGCTCTGGGAGTTCTGCCAATCAGGCACATCATAGAATTAGCATAAATAAGGCACACCCTTTTTTTTGGGAGATTCTGCACTTGCCTAACTAAATGATCCTCACGATGGAATAAAATTCACAGTAAGTATGTTTATACCTTCTATCAATGATTTTACTAACCTTAAATTATTTTGATTAGATATCCATTTGGGGGCAGCAAAACTCGAGATAACAACTACGTAGCGCGTCAAGATGGCCATCGGGCAGCACGTAAGCGAGAATATCATATTGTGACTCTTTTGTCTAGGCTTCATTGGTCCCTCTTCCTCCAAGGCCCCGAAGATCTACGCGGCGATCACTATTCTCCGTGCTACTCGGGCGGCTATGAACATCGAGTTCAGCAAGGACATACTCCTTGATAAGCTCGCTAAGCTCAGCAACATGCAGATGTAGCAATGCATCGAGAGTATCCTTTTTCTACTTTTTCTTGTTCAAATATTTGGATTTTGGACTGCTTGAGGTACTTCTGTGATGTTTTGTGTGAATTTGCTTCTTGTAGGGAGGCTCAACTTTTGAATCTATTGAAGCGCCATGATCAAGAATACAATGTTGATGAGATCAGCATGAATGACAAGCTCACCAACTGTGGCCATCAGATAACTATTATGGAATATGCCGGATTTCCTTTCCCCACTGTTGCCTTGAAGGTGTGTCCGTCCCTGCTCTAACAAATGAAGCCAGAATGTCTCCTTAATTTATAGATATATTTTTTCATTGAAGTTTATTAACTCTGTTGAGTCTATTGCAAACTATGGTTTCAAATGCATCATGGCGGAGTCTATTAATAACACCTTTATTGCTGCTGCCACCACCATGATGGTACAAGCTTTACAAACCATGATATGTCCGTGCGTTGTAGTAGTAAGAAAGAACTAATGTTCACAGTTAAAAAGTGTGGAATGAGAACCGACATTAAAATAGGAGAATATATATAATGTGGTTTTCATACATATGTTCTATGTTTCACATCTACCACCGAAGGCCAAGTACATTTTGATATACTAGCCTAAAATGTTCCGCTGATCTGATATACTAGCCTAAAATGTTCCATTGATCTGATTTTTTGCTACACCCTGCTGCCCTCTACATTTGGATTGTCTGTATCATCATTCTACCATTTAAAAGTAACCTACTGGCTAAGACCTTTCCATTCCCTCCCTTTCATGTGCAGCATTGCCAGTCACTAATAGATATGTTCTTTGGTTTTTGTCCTTTTATAGACTTGGGTTACATAAATGTGTTTCAGGTGTACACATCTGACTTAACATCACTTTTCTTATGGACCTGTCCAAGGTGCAAAGGCTACACAAAGGTTTGTTCTTCCCCTGCCTGTGGAAGTTGTTCTACATGTTCCTTGGTGGTTGATCAATTGTTTTTTTGCATAACTGGTGTAGGGATTTGAGGTGATATATAGAGATCATAGTACATGTGGAGAAGGTTGACTATCTTTGGTATTTCAGCAATGCTCTTTTGCTTCATTCAGTGTTCAATGCAAACTTATGTTTGATTATTTGTTAAAAATGTGTAGGCATTTGCTGGAGTTATGCTGAACCCTCGATCCATTTCTCCTTGTTTTGACAATGTTGTGATGACAAAATTTACACTGCATTACCAGGAGTTGGGCCAACATTTACCATCCTAATCAATTGTAGATTCTTAGAAATTCTTGACATCATTGTATTATGCTGTAAATTTTTAATTAAATAACGTCACTGAAATGACATTTGCGTTGAGAATTGCATGTGGGTAAATGGATCTTGTTCATTGGCGCATAATCCATGCATACTGAGTTTGTGAATCTACTCTTCTAACTTCTAAGGTGCTCACCATTTTAGAATTAAGGGGCAACTGTGTAGGTGTGGCACTGTGGCATGTCCCTGACCCAGTGGCCCTCCTCTCAGATCCTCTGTCAGAGAACTGCATGTGCAGGCAAGGGTTGAAATACCTAATGAGTATCAGCCCTTGATGAGGGATTACATTGTTATTGCAAACTGAGGAAGCTCGGACATCTACATAACAACAATGTTATACTCTGTACGATTCTATTTCTACCCAGAAGTTCTTGTTCAGAGTACAAATTCTAATCAGAGGTGTTGCTTTCTAGGCATGCTGTTATGGTGGGGGTTCTTAGGCGTGTGACATTGCTCAGTGAGCAGCTAGCAGATGCATAATTCGTATAATATAAGTAGCATAACCAGATCATAATCGACCCAAATTTAAAACTGTGTTGAAGATCTGGTTTAAGCATTCGATGAAAGGTGATCCCTAGATATCTTGTATTCCTTACCAGCGATTCCATTCAGTTCATCTCTCATGAGCTATGAATAAGTGGACTTCTACTTTTGCAGGACTAACGCATGGACCGAGGAAGCGCAATGACAAGCCTGATAGCCTAAAACTGATGAAAGGGATGTCTCTGCAACATGTATTATTATCCATTCCATCTTTGTTTAATGGCCGCAGCTGCTTTATACAATTATTCCTACTTATGCTAGATTGTGAGACATTGTATATCAATGTATTCATATTGATTCTGTTGCAATGCACGAGCACTCACCTATAACAATATAACACACATATGTACATAAGTTATCATGTTATTATACGGTTCCGTTGCAACGCACGGGCAGTCACCTAGTATAAATATAAATAGTAGACTCAAACAGCATGGGTCACGTGCAGTGCGGGGGACGGGCCCCACGTTCCCGTGCGCCGTGGCCCTGCGCGGGCGGTAGGCAGGACAGCCACCGCCGAACGAAGTGGCGCGCTCCGGCAAGCAACTGCGGCCGTGCCGTGCCGCGCCGCGACATGGGCGCTGGCCGTCCCGTCCCGTGCCGGTTCGTCATCCTGCCTTCGGAAGCCACTGCTAACCGCTTTCTCTGCCCTTCTCTACCTACATAAGCGCGAGGGAGCACGCCTCCCGGCCTCTCCTCATCCAATTCCTATGCCCTGCACCCGCAGACGGGGAGCTCGCGTCTTCCTTCGGATGGTGGATGCATGCATGCATGGTGAGCAACTCGCCAACAAGGACCCCGCCTATTCTTTGTATTCGGATTTGGGGCTCACGATCATGACTTGTTTGATGGAATGACCAGCTGAGGAGAATTTTGCCGTATGCTAATATTTGAGTAGTTGCGCGTTGTCTGACGAGATAACCACACAGTTCCAGATGAAGGCAGCTCTCCTTTCTCTGCTATCCCAAGTGCCTGCACCGCTCTTGCATGACGAAACAATAAGCGCCATTTTTAAATTTCAGTCACACAGATGAGTGTTGGTGTTAGTTAGCTTGGTTAAATGTATGTTTTTTTTGGCATCTATCTCGTTGTTATTGCATATGTGCGTAATATAGTGGTGCTGTGGTTTTGCAATCTGATGAACGCGTCTATTAAGACTCAGGCTGCTGTCGTCGTGGCTTGTGTTTATCGGTTTCAACCTAACTCTTGTATCTGCCTTCTTCTCTCGTGTGTTAGGTAGACACGCCGGCCCAACCAGAATTGACAAGTGGAAGCGTATGGGTATTACCAGCAACGACGCGGCCCCTCGTGCCGTCCTCCTCCGCTTCTTGTTTCTGCTCTGCATAGGCTGCAAATGCCTGGCATCAGAGGTAGAGGCCACCCAGACGGCGACCCTCGCGGTGGACGCCTCGCCGCAGCTTGCTCGGAAGATCCCTGATACACTGTTCGGGATCTTCTTTGAGGTGAGACAGTGATTTCTTGGTACACACCAGCCTTATTGATCTTACAAGGATTTGTCCATGTAAGCGGAATGGTCCAAACACACTTGGTCGTGTTCTCAGATAACCAGGTTGCTTTCACTGCAGGAGATCAACCATGCAGGGGCTGGTGGCATATGGGCTGAACTTGTTAGTAACAGAGGTGATTCAGCCATGCCTGCTTTTCACATGCCCTTGTTTTGAGCGTAAGCTTCAAAGGGTTCCGAAAATGATGAACTGAAAATTTGTTTTTGGGGACAAGCTTTTGAATAGATCATACTAGGCTTTTCCCCTTCGGAAGCTTCTGTCAGATGTCAAACCTGGATTTTATGCATAAACTGCATTTATGCTGCAGGGTTTGAAGCTGGAGGCCTCCATACTCCATCAAACATTGACCCATGGTCCATCATTGGAGACGACTCCTCTGTATTTGTGGAGACCGATCGCACATCATGTTTCAGTCGAAACATCGTTGCTCTCAGGATGGAGGTCCTTTGCGATAACTGTCCTACTGGTGGTGTTGGTGTTTACAACCCAGGGTTCTGGGGCATGGTATGACTTCAATTGTATATTCGTTGTTCATATCAGTACGAGAAATGGATAGTTTCATGAAAACTATTTAGTTAATGTTGATAATCTGTATGGTATTTGTTATTGCGTAATGCAACGATGCTGCAGGATTTGGTGTTACCATAAGCAACTAGCAATGCCAATTTTCAAAAGCAGAGTAGCAATAGCTGTAGAGGTCGAATTAGGAATTACTACAGTTGATGGTTTTCTTTGGATTGTTCTGGTAGTGTCACTTTTCAGGTTCTGATATTAGCCATGTTTAAGGTACATGCTCCCTTTTCCTACCTTTTCCACTTTTAATTTTTCTATAATGTTCATTTTTTCAACTTATAGAACATAGAAGAAGGAAAGGTCTACAATCTTGTTATGTTTGTTAAGTCACCAGAAACAACTGACTTGACAGTTTCACTAACAAGCTCTAACGGGTTGCAAAATCTGGCTTCAGCTACAGTAACGTTAGTATCTTTTTCTCGGTATCAGGACAAGAGGAAATATTTGGTTTCTCACAATATCTGAAAGGATTGCACTGCTGCAGAGTTTCCGGCGAATCAAACTGGATAAAAGTGGAGCAAAAGTTGGTTGCTAAAGGAACCAATAGAACCTCAAGGCTTCAAATAACAACTAACAAGAAAGGAGTTGTCTGGTTTGATCAAGTATCACTCATGCCTGAAGACACATACAAGGTATATTACATTAATTGTTCTTGATTTTGATGGTAGGATACACAAATAAGAACAATAAAACACCTGTATGAAATATTGATAATAAATATTGATTAACAAAGAATCTTTGTGTAAGAAGCTCCAGTCCTTGGGCTGGGTAATTCGATCATGTGCAAGTGGCAGCCACTTGGCAGCAACATTTTAAGAGAAGGAATAGTGTGGATCCTGCTCACTGCTTTGGCTTGTTTGATGATATAATCACCAATGGGTATTTCTGATCAGTACCCTCTTTTGCTGAATTTATATGTTGATTCTTCTGTATAGTTTACTCTGCTTGTTGTGCAAGGGTTAACCTGAGTATTTAACAAAAATGCTTCTCTGCATACACACAGGGACATGGCTTTCGCACAGAACTTATATCCATGATTTTGGATTTAAAACCACGATTCTTGAGATTTCCTGGTATGCTCCGTGTTTTCTTATTTAGAATCAGGTTCCCAATGCTAAGATGTATATGATATATTGCAATATATTAATACATTTAAGGATAATGGACTAGATTGCATGATGCTATTGTAGGAGGCTGCTTTGTAGAAGGTGGCTGGTTAAGAAATGCCTTTAGGTGGAGAGAATCTATTGGTCCATGGGAAGAGAGACCTGGACACTTCGGGGATGTTTGGCATTACTGGACTGATGATGGCCTTGGATACTATGAATTTCTTCAGGTGCCAGTTTATACTGCTTCTGTTCGAGCTTTCCTTCCCTGTTGGTGTCCTCACTGACAACAATTAACTCTGAAATCTACATCAAAGCTTGCGGAGGACCTGGGTACTGAACCAATCTGGGTATTCAACAATGGTAATTGTTTTCAGGTTTGTTAAATCATTTGTCACTGTTGGCTTCTTATTGACAGAAAGTTCCCTCTTGTAACTCAGGAGTCAGCCACAATGATGAAGTTGATACTGTTGCTATTGCTCCTTTTGTAAAGGTATGTTTTGATTCCATAGTTATTTATCTAGCAGGTTAAACATTCCTTGATATAGAGGCATAAGAACCTTCACAATTTTTAAAGCTTCATACTTTGTACATCATTGTATATCAGAACACTAGATGTTATAATAGTATTCCATTTTTTTGTGACTAAGCAAGCATATCTCGAGATTAAAAACTTTACTGCTCATAAAGAGAACAATTACATATTAATATATTATTAGTTTTGAATACTTATAAAAGATATTTCTTTTTCATGAATGCTGAAAACTATATGATGGTGGGCTTGATCCTCTACTTTTTGATTCAGGTAGTTCACAACTTCACATGCAGAGATGATGCTTGGCTTTAGTTTTACATTCACATTTACCTGGACACTTCGGGGATGCTTGGCTTTTATAGATTTAGGTAGTTTGTACTTATAATTGTAGCTTCTTCACTATGTTGTCTTTCTACAGGATGTATTGGACAGTATAGAATTTGCAAGGGGGAGTGCAAATTCAACATGGGGCTCTGTTAGGGCTGCAATGGGCCACCCTGAACCATTCCCAGTGAAATATGTTGCAATAGGAAATGAAGATTGTGGGAAAAAATTTTACCGCGGTAAATTTACCAACTACATTTTGTTACATCCTTTTTAGAGTATAAGTGGAAAAGCACTTTTGCACAAGGGCAGTTTCTAAGGAACCTCTCTTCACTAGCAAAGAAACATAATTAAAGTGGACATATCTCCCAGTGGTAGTCGACATGTGAAATACTTCAGCCACAATTTGTTGTAACCTACTTTTAATTTCATGGCATGATATTCTCTATTTCTATTGAACAGGTAACTACCTCAAGTTCTACAATGCTATAAGACAGGCCTATCCAGACATTCAAATGATTTCAAACTGCGATGGTTCATCTACACCACTTGATCATCCTGCTGATTTATACGACTTCCATGTAAAGCTCTTGCTGCAAGTTTATTTATATCAGTTTTCTGTCTATCTGTTTAACTATTCATTTCCAATTGCCTTCTCTTAAATTTCAGTCGTGCTTCTTTTTTCTAGGTCTATAATGATTCTAAGACTTTGTTCAACATGAAGAGCACATTTGACAGAACATCTCGTAGTGGACCCAAGGTAAGTTCTGATTACATAAGAAAAATTCTTGTGAAATAGCTCTCTTTCGTGAGTAGCATTTACATTGTATTTGGGATTTCTTGACATTTCTCTTGGGATGTTTTTAGGATATTATGAAATAAGTCCTCTGTTTCTTGAAGAATATTATTCTTGAGAGAGATAGAGACTTATAGAGGGGTACGATTCTTCTAGGTGTTGTGAATTGTGGCTCTAAGTAACAATGAGGCGCACCTTTATGTGGGGGCAATGTGACATACTGATATGTGATGTTATTTTCATGTCCTGGGGACTCTCAAGAACTTCGTTGATTTTCTTGCTTAGTTACAACATCATACATGTATATTGACGTCACCATTTTCTGTTTAGACAGTAAATATCTTCTGGATATGATTCAAATGCAGGCTTTTGTAAGTGAGTACGCTGTTTGGAGAGGTGATGCAGGTAGAGGAAGTCTTCTTGCTTCATTGGCAGAAGCTGCTTTCCTTACTGGACTGGAGAAGAATAGGTGATCTCTCGTTTGAAATCATTGGTTCTAGGTTACCTTCTGATTAAACCCTGAGTCTCCGCGGATAATTTTTCACATGTTATCTTTGCTCGTTGAGATCACATGACCCTACAGAGTTCTGCCTGCTCTAGTGTCACTACGAAGATAATCTTAAATGTGAGTTGGTGACCTTTTGTTTTTATTTGCAGTGACATTGTTTCCATGGCAAGTTACGCGCCACTATTCGTAAACGACAATGACCAGACGTTAGTACATGCAGCCTTTCACTCCTTGCACTGTTTCTTGTTGTGTTCTTGTCGACCCAACATCGTGGTCAGGGGCGAAGCTACGTAGGAGTCGGTGGGTGCATAGGCACCTACGAAAATTTACAAAACTTATGATTTTGAATCAGATTTTCACCATATATACACCACATACAAATTATTATCATGCACCCTGCTTTCGTTCACTCTAGCTTCATCACTCATCGTGGTAACTCTGTTGGGATGAATCAATCAGGTGGAACCCAGACGCAATCGTCTTCAACTCCTGGCAGCATTACGGCACTCCCAGTTACTGGATGCAGACGCTTTTCCGCGAGTCTAGTGGTGCTATGTTCCATCCAACGACAATCAGCTCCAGCTACTCAGGTTCACTTGCAGCGTCTGCGATTACCTGGCAGGACTCCGAGAACAGCTTCCTAAGAGTAAAGGCAAGCAAAAAAAAAGTTCTCTCATGCACCCTAGCCTGTAATGTATCTATTGATCTCAGAAAACTCCTGTGCAGGTCATAAACTTCGGGTCAGATGCTGTGACCCTGACAATCTCCACAAGTGGGCTCCAGGCCAGTATCAACGCTCTGGGATCAACCGCCACTGTTCTCACATCAGCAGATGTGATGGATGAAAACTCCTTCAGCAACCCAACCAAGGTAAATCTGCCCCTTTGTTTGCGCTTATTACCTGCGTCTGTGTGTGCCTGAATGGTCATATGTTTCTCAGCGCATATTTGTGCTCTGTTTTCGGTTTCGATCTTGTGATTCTGAATGCGAAACCTGACGGTGAACAATTGCGCGGCAGGTTGTGCCGGTAAAGAGCGATCTGAGCAATGCTGCAGAGCAGATGCAGGTCACGCTGGCTCCTCGCTCCTTCAGCTCGTTCGATCTCGCCCTGGCTCAGTCCAAGCTTGTAGCGGAGATGTGAGCTAGGCTGGTACACTAGTATACAATACAACGTGTGAAGTGTGGTACACAAATACCAGCAACCACAGGGGTTGCCAAGCTGTTGTTAGCATCTTGAACACATGGCTTTGTATTGTGTATAATGACATGATGCTGATACTAATCTCTATTATATAAAGCACTAGTTTCTATGTTGTCGTGCTCCCACGTATTTAAATGATAAAAAAGCTAAAATTATACACAAATGGATATTCAAACTATGGTTGTTGACTCTAAACCCTTATTCGCGCTCACCTAGCAAGGTCCAACATGCGAGCAATCTGGCAGTGAATAAATAAAAATCACATCAGGTTGGTTTGCTTTGCTTGATACATCAAACAGTAATTAGATAGAATGTCACACCATTTTTAGTTTGTCATTATTATTATTATTCTGAAAAAGGCAGTTCCAGACTGCCAGTACAACAACATTTTCTGCCTACATACTGCACGAAGAAGCCTATTCATCTAGCATACACCGTGCGCAACAGCGCGACAGCGAGCTTGGCGAGCTTGAACACTTGCTGGTTCTCCGCCATCACCGGCGACGCCACCTTGCTCCTCTGGAACCCGTCCTCGCACTCCTCAGCAGCTGACGCGACTTCCTCCAAGCACCTGGTGGCCTCACCCTTCCTGACGCCCCGGACGGCAGCCGCGCAGCCAGTCTGCCTCCGTTCCATGTCGCCGTACAACGCTTGACAGGACCGGAGACAGCGCGTCGTGGCCTCGTCGGCGGAGCCGCCGCTCTTCCGGAGCAGGCCGTTGATCTTGGCCGCCGTAGCGGTGAGGTTGGCCGCGAGGAGGTCAGCGGCAATGGCGGAGTAGACCTGGTAGTCGAGGCAGTGGTCGACGCTCCGGCCATCGGAGCCGAGTGCCGCCAGGCAGAACTGCACGTCGAAGAACCGGCTCCCGCCACCCACCGTCTTGCATACGGGGAGTATGCATGGGACATTCGCGTGAGCGCCGGCGAAGAAGAGAGCCAAGAGCAAGATGGCATTCGCGGTGGCGGCTGCCATGGCCATTTTTCTAGTACTATGTGAGATGGGGATGGGTGGTAGAAGGATTTTATATAGAAAGACTGACTTCAATTGTGTCAGCTGTCAACTAGAATTTAATGGTGCAATTCACCAATTGCCCATTTATGAGCACACATTTTTATATGCATTTGATATCTGAAAACAGGGGTCGATCGCAATAGGTGGTAGAAGGCGTTGACCAGTTGGTTAGCATGCAACGGTGGAACGGCCACCTGTAACTGCCTCCGGCAGCTCAGCATGTGGTCATAGATGTACAAAATATGCAACAAACTTAGGGCCTGTTTGTTTACCCCACAGATTATATAATCTGGATTAAATAATCCTAAGAGTCAAACAAACAGTCCAGCTTATTTATCCAGATTATATAATCTAACCCCTTGGATTATGATAATCCATAAGCAAGTGAGGAGGTGCTTATTTCAGATTATTTTTTTCCCACTTCCCCACTACCCTTTCAAGTTTTCTAGAAATTACCCACCATTGCCATTATAATCCACCGAATCGTTTTTGCGCCTAGTACTAGTCAATTTGGGATGAAGAAGGTGACATGAATGTCTTCCGTGATAATATTGCTAATGCAATATTTGCCAATGTCAATTTAATTATTTTTTTCATATATGAGTTTCAACCTAGTACAAATATAGAGGGCATTCTTGTCTTCCTCATACAAAAGAATCCTATTAACAACTCAAATAATCTGGGTAAACAAACAGGACTACTCAGATTATATAATCCAGATTATATAATCCAGATTATATAATCCTCCAAAAATAATCCAGATTATATAATCCATGGGGGTAAACAAACAGGCCCTTATACTATTCATAGCATACTGTTCATATCTCTAACAACTGGTGCATGCAAAAGTGGAACAATCACTTGTAGTTGTACAATGTTGTCGGAGGAAATGATCCACGGTCCCTGGGACCCACCGATCAGTGATCACGCTAAGGAAAGAGCCCCTGGTCGGTGGACCCGTTAGTCATTCGAAAGAGCTAGGTGCGCCAGCCCTAGAAGGACTCGTCCCTGGTCAAACCCCGTGGTGCCGAGTCCGGGGGTCGGACGTGGTGGAGCCTGACAAGGGAGGACGAGCGGACGGAAGGGAACCACTCGAGTGGATCCCACGCCTGACACCAAGCTACAGCGTGGGCGCCAGTTCGCTTTCCACTCATGACCTACGGACCCCTTAGGTTGCATAGCGCTCATGACCTACAAGCCCCCATACTCGACTACAACACAGACTCGACTCCCGGGACGACCATTCGCTTCGGGAGTCTGGATTTCGGCGTCAATAAAGGAGAGATGACGAGGGCCTTGGAAGCCCTATCTCCCTTGGCAAGTGACTTGCCCGATGTAGTTGGACGTCTTAGTGACCTCCAACTAAACCCACCTTAGGAGAACCATAGGTCGCAGAACTCACCACCACTCGATCGTACTGAGGTAGTGGGAGTATTGGACCACGTCCCAGACTCGTTCCTGGATATCCTCTTGTCAAGGTCGGAAGACGGACTCGCGTCCCCGCCTAGCGAGGCAAGCTGTGACCCTAGTCAGGAATGCCTTGCAGCCAACACCACGGGAGATCATTTCCCCCACGTGGGGAGCCCGGGCGAGAACTCACCCAGCATCATGGAGCGCACCCCGCCTCAGCTCAACCCGCCTCCCTAGGAGCTACCGTTAGGCCTGAGCCTCTCACGGAGCGAGCAACATCCACGACAAAAAGACAAGGAAGCCTACGGGGGGCGACCATGCCAAGTGGGCGATAGCACGCCACGACGATAAAACCCCGTTGTTTCCCTCGAGCGAGCTAAAATGTCGCAACCGCTGCAGCGTTTCTAGACAAGCTCACCAAGGCGGAAACACCAAGCGAATGGAAGGCCCACCAAGAGATTCGAGACCTCCTTGGTCTTGCTGTGTAGCAACAAGCCAAGAGCTCCATGTCCAGGAGTTGTGAACTAGAGACCAACCGCTAAGCCGCATCCACGCCAACAACAAACGATGCCATGTCGCGGCGACCTCTCAAGCTCGAACGAAGCATGGCACGAGTCCCACCTCGTTGCCCCCAAAAGCAAGGTTGAAGCGTGTGGAGTACGCCTAGCCACGGGATGGGGGGGAAGGATGTGACGGGTCGGGTGACTCCCGTCGGTACAAACAACGTCGTGGAGGCCGTTTGGACCCCAATGGGAGCCGAACCTGAGCCCGCTGCCGCCGGGGCCTCGACCCTTTCTGACGAGACCGCCCAATCTATAAAAGCACAAGTACCAAAATCATCTGCTTCCATGGTTGTTTAAACATACTTGAGCCTTTATAGACCCAGTAGACCGCCGAGTATCCCGAAGGACCTCGGTAAATCAACTCACAACCAAGATCGCAGAATAAGTAAATACACATTCACATACTGGAGTTTTGTAGCAGAAATAATATTACAATAAGTTTACCAATAAGTAGATGAGTGTAAGTACAAAACTTGGTTTGAAAGAAATACAACTTCAACAATATAGATATAACCATAGTTTTGAAATACATTGCTAGCCCAGTGACAATCCTCCAGAAAAATCAGAGATGAGATAACTATATAGAAGGCCGAGTCCACCGACACTTATCCACCATCCTCAGCAGGCCTACATCTTCACCGGCAACATGGTGGGATAAATCCTGAGTACTCGAATGTACTCAGCTAGACTTACCCGTCCAAAATCAGGAAATAAGAAAGTAAAAGAAACCAAGGATCATGCAAGGTTTTATCTGGAGCTAGCTCTTTCTTTTGGAAGAGTACATGAAATATAGTAGTTATTATCATCTTATGGGGTATCATGATAAATAGTCATCTTTTAGCAGTTCAGTATTATTACCTATTCTGCTGCAAATCTAGGTTAGCACCTAGCTAGATGAC
This sequence comes from Zea mays, assembly GCF_902167145.1. Classification (NCBI taxonomy): domain Eukaryota; kingdom Viridiplantae; phylum Streptophyta; class Magnoliopsida; order Poales; family Poaceae; genus Zea; species Zea mays. Next base: position 191,677,537 of record NC_050099.1, on the reverse strand, counting down.
AATTGCCAGTTCACTATGTCTAGTTATAGCTTTAATGATTAATAAAATTCAGAAAGTATCTCATTAAGTAAACAAACAAAAGTACCCCAAACTCTTGATTATAATTATTCATGTCATCATAACTAATCAATATAATCATCCTCAGGATTATAACTATGATGAGATATCTCAAGTCAAGTGCTCACTATCCAGGAGCGATGGCGATTTGAATCAATTACTAACCAGCTAGCGGGGTATTCCTAACACAAATCATACCCACAATACTTCGTGGGATACGATCACCACCATACATATTCCAAAACAGCCCGGCTGCTCGTCGTGGATTCAATAGGGGCCACCATATTATCTAGGGACCGCCCAACTACTAGAGGGTCAGGTCGCCGCCATAACAATGGGTCATCTCGCCATGTCCCCGTCGCTCCTCACCCACCCAATAGGTGCACCGCAAGGTCAAATCCGGCTGGAATAGTACTCTGGCTTCGCGGTCGGAATGAGTTATCCGACCAGCTAAGTGATTAGGCATGCGCTCAACATGACTCGAGGGACCACAATAATACGGTCCTTAATCGACACGGACGGGGATAAGTAGACAACCAAGACCTTCATGCCTTGTGTTTCCTTATCTGCATCATGTCCGGTTTCAAATTAACATTCATACTTATCATTGATATTTCCTGATGACTTTACCCAAATCAGGCATAAGGTAAGCACAAGTACCTTGCAGGTGACAGGAAATCACCCGACTTCTAACGTCTAAGCAGGCTTAAGCATTTAAGCGTAGTTAAGTTACCCAGGTGACAAGGATAGGGATAAACAAGGGTAATCAAGGATAAATGTAGCAATTGTTTCCAAACAACTCCTACAACCTAATGCAACAATCATAGGCAGGTTGGTGAATAAAAATAATTATTGCAAACCATGGGAATTAGATGCCTGGGCTTGCCTGGAATCCAACACTAGGTTAATATTTTTTGTTAGATGGCATCCGCTCAATGAATGTTTATTTTATCAGTCCATCATCTTCGGGTTTGTCTCCAACACCATGTCCTTCATGTCCACGTCCTTTATCTCGCGTGACCACCTAGCGTACCTGAATGATATGCACAATGCACATGTATGAGTATAATGAAAAGCAACACAATACATATGATGTTACATGATAGTGAAGCAAGCACCAAATAGAAAGGCACTGCAAATAATCGCACACAAGCACTAGCTATTTCTATACATTATAGGGCACATCAATCTAGCACCACTGAAGACCTGGGATACTCGACCCTATACTTAACTTAATTTGCACACAAGCATAACATGGAAATGGTAAGCACATCAATCATGGGACACACGCTAACTTGAGTTTCTACAAGTATTCATCAACCAAGAACTAACCGAACCTACTTAGCCAAACAAAAGTAAGTCCAAGCAACAACTTAACATTTGCAGATTTTGGACAGCAACATAGCTTGTACTTACTTTAGCCATAACTAGAGATCCAGACATCCAAAACAGGTGATCCTAGACTTTCTGGAAAGCTAATAAAATTGTCTATAAAACATTTATAATCATCTCAGGCTGATTCAATACCTATCACGGTCAAACAACACAAAGAAGGTGCCTCTGTCCAGATTTGGATAGATTCAGACTTCATACTTCAAACAACTATAACTAAAGATTTAGACCACCAAAAAGGATGATCCATAACTTCATAGAAATCTTAGGAAACATACTACGATGTCTTTATAATTTCTAAGAGCTGTTTCTAAGTTTAACTTAGTCAAACAATGCAATCTCCTAAATCTAAACAGATAATGGATATATTGTGATATTGGACTTGTGAGAAGCATAACTTCCAAACTATTAGACCTATGGCCATGAAATTTTAACACACGAAACATAAAGAAGTTATCTACAACTTTTGTAAAGGACATATCTACAAAAAAACATAGTTTAGTTCACCAAACTAATAGCACGACAAAAATTGTGCATGCAGCCCAAAACAACAAGTATTCTAATTTGGCTCCTATTTAGTCTCTACAGTTATCATGTTCTTGATACTTAGAATACTCTAACACTTTATCAATTATTAGAGTTAAAACCAACTAATAAGATCAATAAGCTAACTCACTAATTACATTCAAATCAATTGGAGCACTAGAGTTACGACATACAATTATTGAGCACATCCATAACATGTTACCTATTAAACTAAACTTAGCTCATTCAATAGGAAAACACCAAATGCTATCAGTTTATATCTTTCTTAATGAGGGAATGACACCAAAAACTAACAAAAGTTAGGCACACCATTTTAGGACACCTAAACTTAGACTATGGGTAGAAGTAGTTTAACTAGCTCTCTAAACCACTTTACTAATTTAACTTGCTTAACACATAAACTAAACAAACATCACTACTTTTAATTTAGCAAATAGAGAATTATCAAAGGAGATATAGCTCCACGGAACCGCATTCTTAACAACCAATACAATAAAATCAACAAAAGCACAAGTGACTCCAATGGAACCTATTACACTCTTTATTCGCATCGCCCATTCAGCCACACAAATCCACAACTCCAAACTTAATCCTCACATCAAACAGTATGTTTGCTCTCCAATCGTGAATGAGACCCTATCATTGCATACAATCGAAATATTTTTCACACATTTAACTTGCTCCTAACAATAATCTGGAACATAAGAAACATTCGCTCTCGTTTCTATTTCACTTACTCTTCTACAAAATTCAATGCACATGCATACACATCCACGCATATATGTGCAATGCATTGACCAATTCATAGGGAGAGAACCACAATTGCACAAAGCGAACCTAGCCGAATGGGATTTGAGTGAATCCACGGTTATTAGTTGGAGTCTGATTCTACGTGCCCTGATTATTGCCTCGAGCTAGAGTGTTGGTATTCCTCTTTGAACAAACATTAGCATAGTGCCCAACTGAAAGGGAAATGTGCCCTTGGGCCATTTCTAAGTATTTTGGTGATTGAGTGCCAACACGAGTGTTTAAATGTGAATCTATGCCCATGGATGAACAAAGTGCAAATCAAGAGTAAAGGTATGTTTCTAAGCCTTAGTACATTGGTTTTGTGTACTAATATACTTGTCTAAGTGTTAGAAACAGAAAGAAGAAGAAAAGAAAAAGAGGTGAAAAAGGCTTGGCTGTGTACAGCCAAGACTCAGCTCAGTCTGGCACACCGGACTGTCCGGTGGTGCACCGGACAGTGTCCGGTGCGCCAGGCTGACTCGGCGTGAAGAGGCCGCTCTCGGGAATTTGCCGACGGCGTACGGCTAAAATTCACCGGACTGTCCGGTGAGCCAACGGTCGGTCGGGCCAACGGTCGGCCGCGCGATCTGCGCGGGACACGTGGCCGAGCCAACGGTCGGAAGGGGGCACCGGACTGTCCGGTGTGCACCGGACATGTCCGGTGCGCCAACGGCTCCCGCATCTGCAACGGTCGGCTTCGCCATTTAAGGAAGGAGATCGGGCACCGGACAGTGTCCGGTGTGCACCGGACTGTCCGGTGCACCCGACGACAGAAGGCAAGATTGGCCTTCCAGATTTGTGCTCAACGGCTCCTAGCTGCCTTGGGACTATAAAAGGGACCCCTAGGCGCATGGAGGAGCACACCAAGCATTCCTACAACATTCCTAAGCACCAAGACATTGATCTCGCGCATTCGTTTCATTGTGATAGCATATAGAGCTCTTGTGGAGTTGTGAACTCTTTGAGTTGTGTTGCGAGCTCTTGTTGCGACTTGTGTGCGTGTTGTTGCTCTGATCTTTTGAAGTCTTGTGTGCGTTGCTCATTCCCCCTTGCTCTGTGTTTCTTGGTGAACTTCAATTGTAAGGGCGAGAGGCTCCAAGTTGTGGAGATTCCTCGCAAACGGGATTGAGAAAAAGCAAGCAAAACACCGTGGTATTCAAGTGGGTCTTTGGACCGCTTGAGAGGGGTTGATTGCAACCCTCGTCCGTTGGGACGCCACAACGTGGAGTAGGCAAGCGTTGGTCTTGGCCGAACCACGGGATAAACCACTGTGTCATCTCTGTGATTGATCTCTTGTGGTATTGTGTTTTGTTGAGACTCCTTTCTAGCCACTTGGCAATCATTGTGCTAACACTTAACAAGTTTTTGTGGCTATAAGTTTAAGTTTTTACAGGATCACCTATTCACCCCCCCTCTAGGTGCTCTCACCAACCTTGTTGCACTTGAAGCATGTAGTGCCAGTAGCAGTGTTCTGGCTAACAGGTCTCGCTGGGGTGCCAGCTAGGGTAGCCTGGCGAGGGCGTGGTGTCTGAGGTGTGGCCTGAGGGGTCTGCTGAGCAGAGCGCTGATAAGACTATTGCCCTCCTCTAGGACAAGCTGGTGTACCCTGAGGCTGAGTATAGCGAGGACGACTGCTGCTGCCCCCTAGCCCTGGGTAATGGCCTTCCTCTTCATCTCGCCAAGCTGAACACGCTTGTGTTCAAGAGTTATGGCCTTGTCCAGAAGCCTCTAGAAAGATAGAAATGAATGAGACATCAGCTGGTACTCGAGTGTCCCAATGAGTCCCTCTAAGAACCGTTCCTGCTTCCTCTCTAAGAGCACCTAGAGGGGGGTGAATAGGTGATCCTATAAAAATCAAATACTTGTAGCCACAAAACTTGGTTAAGAGTTAGTGCAATAGGACAAAGTGGCTAAGGACCGAGCTTTTGTGACACACAATGATTACAAAGTAAGACAACACAAAATACACGGTGATTTATCCCGTGGTTCGGCCAAGTATAACACTTGCCTACTCCACGTTGTGGGTCCCAATGGACGAGGGTTGCACTCAACCCCTTTCAAGTGATCCAATGATCAACTTGAATACCATGGTGTTTTCCTTTCTTATACTTTCTCCCGTTTGCGAGGAATCTCCACAACTTGGAGCCTCTCGCCCTTACAATAGATGATCACAAAGAAGCACGGAAGTAAGGGAGGGGAGAGCAACACACACAAGACTCAAAGCAAGAGCACAATCACGCACACAAAGCCACAACTTGAGCTCACAACACAACTCGAGGAGTTCTCTACTCAAATGGTGCTCAAGTCACTATCTCAAAGAATCGAATGCGCGAGAATGGAGTCTTGGTACTTAGGAATGATCAAGGAATGCTTGGGTGCCTCCTCCATGCGCCTAGGGGTCCCTTTTATAGCCCCAAGGCAGCTAGGAGCCGTTGGAGGCATTCCTGGAAGGCAATTCTTGCCTTCTGTCGGGTGGCGCACCGGACAGTCCGGTGCACCACCAGACATCCACTGTTCATGGTCCGGTGCGGATCTCCTTCCTAAAATAGCACAACCGACCATTGCAGAATTGCAGTCGTTGGTGCACCGGACACTGTCCGGTGCCCCCTGCCAACCGTTGGAGCGGGCCACGCGTCACCCGCGGATTTGGCGGCCGACCGTTGCGCTGGCGGCCGTTGGCTCACCGGACAGTCCGGTGCACCACCGGACAGTCCGGTGAATTATAGCCGTACGCCGCCGACGAATTCCCGAGAGTGGCCAGTTCGCCAGAAACCAGCCTAGCGCACCAAACACTGTCCGGTGCACCACCGGACAGTCCGGTGTGCCAGACTGCGCTGAGTCTTGGCTGCTCCAGCCAACTCTTTTTCTTTTTCTCTTTTCTCTGATTCTAGCACTTAGACAAATAGATTAGTACACAAAAACCAATGTACTAAGTCTAGAAACATACCTTCTTGTTGATTTGCACTTCATTCATCATTTGGCACATAATTACTCACTCAATATGTGTTAAGCATTTAATCACCAAAATATACTAGAAATGGCCCAAGGGCACATTTCCCTTTCAATCTCCCCCTTTTTGGTGATTTATGCCAACACATAAAAAAGCAACCAATAGGAGTGCAACATCCATATACTTGAGAACAAAAAATGTTTTTGATTCAAATTTGGCATATTCGGATCATTCTTTGCCACCACTTGGTTTGTTTTTGAAATCAACTTCATTTTCCTATCTCTAAGTTAAACACACTTGTTTAGGCATAAAGAGAGATATTCCAAGAGAAAATTGACCAAGAGCCAAAAACTTCCCCTTTTCCCATAATCAAAAATTCTTCCCACAAGAGACCAAATTTTGCACATTAAGAGTATTTTGACAAATCAAAAGTTCTAACTCTACTATTTTCTACTATTTTCAAAGTTCTCAAGTGGTAGCTGATCCATTTGCTTTGGCCTTAATTTCTCCCCCTTTGGCATTAAGCACCAAAATGGGATCATTATTGGCCCTCTAAACCCCATTGCCTCACCAAAATCGTCAATTAAGAGTAAAAAGGCAATAAGAGCATGGAGATGAACTTGGAGTAAATTACTCTTTCATCGGAGTGCAGTGTAAGTCTTGCATGGTCCAAGTTCACCTTTCCCTTTCAATCCACCTTTGATACTAAATTAAGTAAACTCAAGCACACGGTTAGTCTCAAAGGGTCAAGTTGTAGCATTTCTCCCCCTAAATATGTGCATCATTCACACATGGACTTGTGAGGTCCGGGGATCCCTTGCACAACTTGAGCACCATAAATAAGCAATAATATGCATAAAGGAACATGATTAAAGACATAAAACATATGTATGCTATAGATCAATCCAACTTATGCGAATCTAATACATTTAGCTCACTACACAACCTGCAAAAGGTCTTCTCATCTAAAGGCTTGGTAAAGATATCGGCTAGCTGGTTCTCGGTGCTAACATAAAACACTTCGATATCTCCCTTTTGCTGGTGGTCTCTCAAAAAGTGATGCCGGATGTCAATGTGCTTTGTGCGGCTGTGTTCAACAGGATTGTCCGCCATGCGGATTGCACTCTCATTATCACATAGGAGTGGGACTTTGCTCAGATTGTAGCCAAAGTCCTGGAGGGTTTGCCTCATCCAAAGTAGTTGCGCGCAACACTGTCCTGCGGCAACATACTCGGCCTCAGCGGTGGATAGGGCAACGGAAGTTTGTTTCTTAGAACTCCAAGACACCAGGGACCTTCCTAGGAATTGGCACATCCCTGATGTACTCTTCCTATCAACCTTGCATCCAGCATAATCGGAGTCTGAATATCCAATTAAGTCAAAGGTAGACCCCTTTGGATACCAGATCCCGAAGCAAGGCGTAGCAATTAAATATCTAAGAATTCGCTTAACGGCCACAAGCTGACACTCCCTTGGGTTAGATTGAAATCTAGCACACATGCATACGCTAAGCATAATATACGGTCTACTAGCACATAAATAAAGCAGGGATCCTGAAAGTCGCCTAGAGGGGGGGGTGAATAGGGTGAAACTGAAATTAACAAAGTTAATCACAACTACAAGCCGGGTTAGCGTTAGAAATAATAATGAGTCCGAGAGAGAGGGTGCAAAACAAATCGCAAGCGAATAAAGAGTGTGACACTGTAATACTCAAAATTCTAAACAAAGAATAATAGAGAGATCTCCTCAATTTTATGTGCCTCATTTGCATCATAAAAAGAGCATACACAAAATTTAGAGATTAATTCAAATAAATGATAAAAGAAAATGCATCATGTGGAGTTTATATGTTTGTGCATTAAATGAAATAATAACAATAATAATAATAAGGATAATAAGATAATAAATACTAGAAGTTAAATCAAACCCTAACTTAAAAATTAGGGTTTTTGAAAATGAGAAGAAGAGAAATGATATAAAAACATAAATAATATAATTATATTTCCAAAACTGGTAATTTAATTTCACAATATTATTTGAGAATAAATTTGACCCAAGTTGGAATTCAAATTTGTAATTCAAATTGAATTTGAGAATAGAGAAAAGAGAATAGGAAATAAAATAGAAAAAAAAGCAAAAGCCTTCATGGGCCGACCAACCACCAATCTGGCCCATGTTACATTCCCCTCCCGTGCGGCCCAACTACGGATTCCCTGCGCGCGCTGTCCCTGACAAACCGGACCCGCTTCCCAGTTCACCAACGCGCGCGAGCACTCACTGCACTGTGGCCCCACATGTTGGGTTCTTCCCCAACGACCTTGCCGTGCATGGCGGGGGCGCGGAGATCTCGCCACTCCGTTGAAGCAGCTCGGCCACGTCCGCGTCCTTAGGGGGGGGAGCACGTCCGGGCTCGCCTCTCCCTCCTTATCCTCCTACCTTCGCGACCCAACTACCCCTCTGCCAGTTTGCCATCGACGCCGAGAGAAAGGGAGAGTGAGAGAGACCTTCGTCGCCGCCACCGCTGTGGTCGGCCATCGTTCCATATTCGGGCTCTCGGGTGTTGTCGGGGCGTCGCTCCACTCATTCCGCACGTGGTTGGCACCTCGAGGGGCACGGATTTTGGTGGCGCGGCTCTCGATTCCTCGCCGGAGCTTGCGCCCAGTCGCTGTTCCGCCCTCCGTCGTGGCCTGCTTCTGCCAGTGGCCCGCACGCTCGGTAAATCACTTCACCGTGCTCGCCTCTGTTTCCTTTTTGCGTGGCTCCAGTTAATTGAACGGGGGTCCCGATCGGGCCGGATTTCACCGCACCATCCATGGCGCCGCCGCTGGGGGTCGACTTGCCGTGGTGAGCTTCGGTCACGGAGGAGAGAAGGGTTTCCAGCCGTTGGATCTTATGCGTATGGCTAAGATTAGAATCGGGAATAACCCTTCGTCCGAGAAGAATCACGACCGTTGATCAGATCCGGGGGCTCCGATCGTATATCACATAGTTAAATCTAGGCTGCTCGTTGTTGATTGGACGATCGGGAGCGTCCCGCCTCGCGATCTAATCCCGCACGCTTGATTTAGATCCAACGACCAGAAACCCTAGATACCCCCCTTCGCGGGTATATTTTGCTAAAGAGACCCCAGGGTTGTACCTATTCAACCCGCCATCCCCATTCACTATTCGCTGAGTCTACAGAATCTTGCGAGTTGGCCCCTGGACTTTCCAGAAATTGACGCTCAGTTCAGAGGACAATAAAAACTGAGAAATGATTAAAGAATTTAGTTTTTAATACAAAAACAATTCTAGAAACTTGTTTATTCCATAGAAAATCCATTCTAACTCCAAATTGAGCCATTCCAATTTCTGAAATTTTGTAATAAGTTTCTTTATCAAATAGTACCACTGTTTTCACATGAAATACACATTAAAATTTATTTCTCACTTAATCCTATATTAAATGCATAAAACCTTAGAAAATCCATAACTTAAAGTCTATAACTCCAAAATTGATAATTCCAGTTCCTATGATCTCATTTTAATGTGTAGATTTTTACTGTGTATTTTATTTGCATGTTTGGTGTGATGTTAATTTATGCTATACTGTGTATGTATTGTGTTGATGCGAGTAGACGAGCAAGCCACTGTGGAAACTGAGGTTCAACAAGTAGAGGTAGCTGAGCAGGAGCTCATTGAAGGCAAGTTGTGCCCTTGACCACTTTTTACCTAATAATGCTCTTTAATATCACTTATCCATGCATAGGTTAATTTTGATGGGACCCAATAGGTCACCCTAGATTTGTTTATCTCATTACCTTGTTTACCCCTGATTCACTTGGGTAGTTTGCTATTGCTTTACCTGGTTTTGGGATAATCATTTACTACCTCTATGTTCCAATTCTTTATGTTATTCTGTTTATGTTCATGTCAAGTCCATTAATGTTAATTGGAACATAGAGCTTAACTTGAGTAACACGTGCCACCACAAGGGTTTAATGGGACGCCCTTGGCTGACTAATTAGGAAAGCTAGTGGAAGACTACCTTACCCGAAAGGGGCAAGGGCAGTAGGGGAGTGGTCAGTGTAGGGAGGTCCTTGGTTGATTTTGCTGCGATGGCGGTCAGCCAAGAACCCTGCATTGGAGCTTCCTATAAACTGTAGCGGGTTTTCGGAAGCTAGTGGAACTTTGTAAAGGCCTCGTAGTGTTGCCCTGCCTCGCTTCCTAGGTAGAGGTGTATGGGATTCGCGACCCCTTGGCAGATGGGTAGCATGACTTGTGGGTAAAGGGTACAACCTCTGCAGAGTGTAAAACTGGTATACTAGCCGAGCTCACGGTCATGAGCAGCTCAGGACTCTCTGATGTTTAAATTATGGAACTTAAATTCAATTTTGTCATTTGCATTGCATGGGTTTATTATTAATTTTGTTCTATTACTTTACTTATGGTTTGGTATTTACTTACACTTAGTAACTGCTAATAAAATTCTGACCAACTACTTAAAAGCAATGCTCAGCTTTAACCCCTGTCATTGATTAAGCCTTACACATCACATGAACTCACACCTTTGTGAGTTTATGTCCACTGGTTCCCCACAACTTGTTGAGCTATGATCATGTGTGAGCTCACTCTTGCTGTCTCACACCCCCCCCCACAGGAGAAGAACGGGTGGTTCAGGAGGAGCCACAAAGCGAGGAGTTTGATCTGATCTAGGTGGCGTTTCTCAGTTGACATTGGCGCCAACGATCCTTAGTTCGTTTTATGTTTATTCTTTTATTTTGTAATAAGTCTTCCGCTATGTAATAAATACTCTGATGTTTTATGACATTTATCTCTATACACTCTATTATTGTATATGTTGTCTTCTTGGCGCATGTATGAGATGCACCTGGCTTTGTTCCTTAAAGCCGGGTGTGACAGAAGTGGTATCAGAGGAATGTTGACTGTAGGACGAAACCTAGATAGAAATGGACAATCCTTACCTACTTACCTTCTTCTGATTCATTCTATACTTACCTTACTCTGATTCTCTCTATACTTATCTTGATCATGTCTCACCTTCTACTGTTCTACTCTGATTATTCTTATCTTTTCTACTTAAAGACAAGATGGATTTCACACTTTGGAATCCTACAACTATGAACTTTTTCAGAGATAGGGAACCTAAGACGAAATTAAAATTATTTTCTCTATTAAAAATGTTGGTTGATTGTTCTGATGATCAATGTCTGATTTGCTTCTTTGATTGATTGAAATAGTATAGACGGGCATCTTAGCATGTACCATCATAAGGTAATGTATTAGCTTTAGTGGATAACACACTAATCTACTTAGCTAATAAATCCCCCGCAGTAACATGCCTTGTAATTACCTGCCTTGTCTACAATCCTTTTCTCTCTTACCCTGTGTTTCTAACCTAGATGGGCTACCCCTATAGTGTTAGAAGAGAGCACTATAGACATGATCCTTGGTATGTCATGGTTAAGAAAGGCACAAAGGCAGTTTATACACTGTGCTAAAGGAACCATAGAAGTCACCAGTTCCAAAAGAGAAAGATTTAAAGTTGGAATTGGAGTAACTACCGCCACCAAACAAGCGGCATTCTTAGTCGATGGGAAGTTTGTTGGTGTCAACATCCGTGTGGTTAGAGATTTTCCGGATGTCTTCCCAAAAGAGTTACCAGAGATGCCACCAGATAGGGAAGTTGAGTTTGTCATTGATCTCTTACCTGTGACTGCTCCTATTTCTAAACGGCCATACAGGATGTTCGTAGAAGAACTAAAGGAACTCAAGAAGCACTTAACAGAGTTACAAGAGGCTGGGTACATTCGTCCGAATTTCTCACCTTAGGGAGCATCAGTTCTGTTTGTACAGAAGAAAAAAAAGATCGCAAGGAATATGCGTGGATTATAGGTCCCTTAACGAGGTCACTATGAAGAACCAGTGTTCATTACTCCGCATTAAGGATTTATTTAATCAGATGAGAGGTGCAAGGGTATACTCGAAGATTGATCTCCGATCAGGTTACCATCAAATGAAGATTAGACCATCGGATATTCCCAAGACGGATTTTTCGACCCGATATGATTTATATGAGTTCATCGTTATGTCATTTGGACTAACTAATGCACCAGCTACTTTATGGATATGAAGAATAAGGTGTTCATGATATGGACAGATTCGTCGTAGTGTTCATCGACGATATTCTTATTTATTCCAAGAGTGATAGTGATCATGAGGAACATCTTTGATTGGTACTACGGAAGTTGCAAGATAATCAACTCTACGCCAAGTACAGTAAATGCGAGTTTTGGATTGGCGAAGTGCCATTTCTTGATCATATTATTTCTAATGGAGGAATATCAGTGGATCCTACTAAAGTTAAGGAGATAATGGAGTGGAGAGTACCCACTACAGTTACTGAGATTCGGAGTTTCTTAGGACTAGCAGGATATTATCGGAGATTTATTGAAGGATTTTCTAAGATTGCTAAACCTATGACTTCGCTTTTGGAGAAAGGAAGAGAATTTAAGTGGGATGAGAAGTGTCAAGACAACTTTGATCAATTGAAGAAGAGGTTGATGTCGCCACTAGTATTGGTTATGCCAGACCTACAGAAAGGATTTGACATCTATTGTGATGCATGTGGCCAAGGCTTAGGATGTGTGCTCATGCAAGAAGGACATGTGATTGCCTATGCTTCTCGTTAGCTAAGGAAACATGAATTGAACTACCCCACTCATGACTTAGAACTGGCAGGCGTAGTGCATGTGCTTAAGATGTGGAGGCATTATATCATGGGGACCAAGTGTTAAGTATACACGGATCATAAGTGTTTGAAGTATATATTCACTCAGAAGGACCGCAACCTTAGGCAACGCCATTGGTTGGAGTTTATTAAGGATTATGATTTGAATATTCCCTATCACCCGGGCAAGGCAAATTTGGTTGCAGATGCCTTGAGTCGAAAGGAGCATGTTCATTCAGCTGTTGTTGCCCAGCTACCCGATGAGATTATTGAGGATTTTAGGAGACTTAACTTGGGGATAGTTGCTCACACTGAAGGAGTTACTATTGATGTGGAACCTACTTTGGAGCAAGAAATCCACAAAGGACAAATTGGTGATGCTAAGATACAAGAGATCAAGAATCTGCTTACGGAAGGTAGATGTCTAGAGTTTACAGAAGGTGAGCAAGGCACCATATGGTTCAAGGACAGGATATGTGTTCCTGATATTGAAAGCCTTCGTGAGACTATTTTAAAAGAGGCCCATGACTCGGATTATTCTATTCATCCGGGGAGTACTAAGATGTATCAGGATTTGAAGCAAAAATATTGGTGGTATGGATTGAAGAGAGATGTGGCTATGTGCGATGCGTGTCAAAGAGTTAAGGCTAAACACCAGAGACCAGCAGGACTACTTCATCCAATGAAGATACCCGAGTGGAAGTGGGAAGAGATTGGTATGGATTTCATTACTGGATTGCCTTGCACCCAGAAAGGATATGGTTAGATATGGGTGATTGTGGAAAGATTGACCAAAGTGGCTCACTTCATTCCGGTCAAGACTACTTACAAGGGATCTCAATTGGTAGAGTTATATATAGCTCGGATTGTGTCTCAACATGGTGTACCGAAGAAGATCATTTTGGATAGAGGATCACAGTTTACCTCTCGATATTGGAAGAAGTTGCACGAGTCATTGGATACAAGATTGAATTTTAGTTCGGCTTACCATCCCCAGACTGATGGGCAGACTGAGAGGACTAACCAAGTGCTGGAAGATATGTTAAGAGCTTGTGCCCTTAAGCATGGTGGTAGTTGGGATAAGAGTTTGCCGTATGTGAGTTCTCTTACAATAATAGCTATCAGGCCAGTTTGAAGATGTCACCATTTGAGGCTTTGTATGGCAGAAAGTGCAGGACTCCACTGTATTGGGATCAAACTGGTGAAAGGCAGTTGTTTGGGCCTAAGATTATACAAGAAGCAGAGGAGCAAGTTCAGCAAATAAGGAAGAATCTAAGAACTGCACAATCAAGGCAGAAAAGCTATGCTGATACTCGGAGAAGACAGCTAGAGTTTAAAGAGGGTGATTATGTCTATTTGAAGGTGTCACCACTCAGGGGTATGAGAAGATTCAGAGTCAAAGGAAAGTTGTCCCCTCGCTTTATTGGACCCTTCTTAATCTTAAAGCGAGTGGGAGAGGTGGCATATCAATTGGAGTTACCGGATCATCTTGCGGATGTTCATGATGTCTTTCATGTATCTCAGCTGAAGAAATGTCTCAGGGTACCTGAAGAGCAACTACCACTAGAGGACCTTAGTGTTCAAGATGATCTGACTTATGCTGAGTACCCCAAAAAGATTCTTGATACACTGACTCGTGTCACAAGGAATAAGGTTATAAAGATGTGCAAAGTGCAATGGAGCCATCATGGAGAAGATGAAGTTACTTGGGAAAGAGAAGAAGAGCTTCAGATAGATTTTCCCCACCTTTTCCCTAGATCTTCCTAAATCTCGAGGACGAGATTATTTTTAAGGGGGGTAGGATTTGTAATACTCAAAATTCTAAACAAAGAATAATAGAGAGATCTCCTCAATTTTATGTGCCTCATTTGCATCATAAAAAGAGCATACACAAAATTTAGAGATTAATTCAAATAAATGATAAAAGAAAATGCATCATGTGGAGTTTATATGTTTGTGCATTAAATGAAATAATAACAATAATAATAATAAGGATAATAAGATAATAAATACTAGAAGTTAAATCAAACCCTAACTTAAAAATTAGGGTTTTTGAAAATGAGAAGAAGAGAAATGATATAAAAACATAAATAATATAATTATATTTCCAAAACTGGTAATTTAATTTCACAATATTATTTGAGAATAAATTTGACCCAAGTTGGAATTCAAATTTGTAATTCAAATTGAATTTGAGAATAGAGAAAAGAGAATAGGAAATAAAATAGAAAAAAAGCAAAAGCCTTCATGGGCCGACCAACCACCAATCTGGCCCATGTTACATTCCCCTCCCGTGCGGCCCAACTACGGATTCCCTGCGCGCGCTGTCCCTGACAAACCGGACCCGCTTCCCAGTTCACCAACGCGCGCGAGCACTCACTGCACCGTGGCCCCACATGTTGGGTTCTTCCCCAACGGCCTTGCCGTGCATGGCGGGGGCGTGGAGATCTCGCCACTCCGTTGAAGCAGCTTGGCCACGTCCGCGTCCTTAGGGGGGGGGGAGCACGTCCGGGCTCGCCTCTCCCTCCTTATCCTCCTACCTTCGCGACCCAACTACCCCTCTGCCAGTTTGCCATCGACGCCGAGAGAAAGGGAGAGTGAGAGAGACCTTCGTCGCCGCCACCGCTGTGGTCGGCCATCGTTCCATATTCGGGCTCTCGGGTGTTGTCGGGGCGTCGCTCCACTCATTCCGCACGTGGTTGGCACCTCGAGGGGCACGGATTTTGGTGGCGCGGCTCTCGATTCCTCGCCGGAGCTTGCGCCCAGTCGCTGTTCCGCCCTCCGTCGTGGCTTGCTTCTGCCAGTGGCCCGCACGCTCGGTAAATCACTTCACCGTGCTCGCCTCTGTTTCCTTTTTGCGTGGCTCCAGTTAATTGAACGGGGGTCCCGATCGGGCCGGATTTCACCGCACCATCCATGGCGCCGCCGCTGGGGGTCGACTTGCCGTGGTGAGCTTCGGTCACGGAGGAGAGAAGGGTTTCCAGCCGTTGGATCTTATGCGTATGGCTAAGATTAGAATCGGGAATAACCCTTCGTCCGAGAAGAATCATGACCGTTGATCAGATCCGGGGGCTCCGATCGTATATCACATAGTTAAATCTAGGCTGCTCGTTGTTGATTGGACGATCGGGAGCGTCCCGCCTCGCGATCTAATCCCGCACGCTTGATTTAGATCCAACGACCAGAAACCCTAGATACCCCCCTTCGCGGGTATATTTTGCTAAAGAGACCCCAGGGTTGTACCTATTCAACCCGCCATCCCCATTCACTATTCGCTGAGTCTACAGAATCTTGCGAGTTGGCCCCTGGACTTTCCAGAAATTGACGCTCAGTTCAGAGGACAATAAAAACTGAGAAATGATTAAAGAATTTAGTTTTTAATACAAAAACAATTCTAGAAACTTGTTTATTCCATAGAAAATCCATTCTAACTCCAAATTGAGCCATTCCAATTTCTGAAATTTTGTAATAAGTTTCTTTATCAAATAGTACCACTGTTTTCACATGAAATACACATTAAAATTTATTTCTCACTTAATCCTATATTAAATGCATAAAACCTTAGAAAATCCATAACTTAAAGTCTATAACTCCAAAATTGATAATTCCAGTTCCTATGATCTCATTTTAATGTGTAGATTTTTACTGTATATTTTATTTGCATGTTTGGTGTGATGTTAATTTATGCTATACTGTGTATGTATTGTGTTGATGCGAGTAGACGAGCAAGCCACTGTAGAAACTGAGGTTCAACAAGTAGAGGTAGCTGAGCAGGAGCTCATTGAAGGCAAGTTGTGCCCTTGACCACTTTTTACCTAATAATGCTCTTTAATATCACTTATCCATGCATAGGTTAATTTTGATGGGACCCAATAGGTCACCCTAGATTTGTTTATCTCATTACCTTGTTTACCCCTGATTCACTTGGGTAGTTTGCTATTGCTTTACCTGGTTTTGGGATAATCATTTACTACCTCTATGTTCCAATTCTTTATGTTATTCTGTTTATGTTCATGTCAAGTCCATTAATGTTAATTGGAACATAGAGCTTAACTTGAGTAACACGTGCCACCACAAGGGTTTAATGGGACGCCCTTGGCTGACTAATTAGGAAAGCTAGTGGAAGACTACCTTACCCGAAAGGGGCAAGGGCAGTAGGGGAGTGGTCAGTGTAGGGAGGTCCTTGGTTGATTTTGCTGCGATGGCGGTCAGCCAAGAACCCTGCATTGGAGCTTCCTATAAACTGTAGCGGGTTTTCGGAAGCTAGTGGAACTTTGTAAAGGCCTCGTAGTGTTGCCCTGCCGCGCTTCCTAGGTAGAGGTGTATGGGATTCGCGACCCCTTGGCAGATGGGTAGCATGACTTGTGGGTAAAGGGTACAACCTCTGCAGAGTGTAAAACTGGTATACTAGCCGAGCTCACGGTCATGAGCAGCTCAGGACTCTCTGATGTTTAAATTATGGAACTTAAATTCAATTTTGTCATTTGCATTGCATGGGTTTATTATTAATTTTGTTCTATTACTTTACTTATGGTTTGGTATTTACTTACACTTAGTAACTGCTAATAAAATTCTGACCAACTACTTAAAAGCAATGCTCAGCTTTAACCCCTGTCATTGATTAAGCCTTACACATCACATGAACTCACACCTTTGTGAGTTTATGTCCACTGGTTCCCCACAACTTGTTGAGCTATGATCATGTGTGAGCTCACTCTTGCTGTCTCACACCCCCCCACAGGAGAAGAACAGGTGGTTCAGGAGGAGCCACAAAGCGAGGAGTTTGATCTGATCTAGGTGGCGTTTCTCAGTTGACATTGGCGCCAACGATCCTTAGTTCGTTTTATGTTTATTCTTTTATTTTGTAATAAGTCTTCCGCTATGTAATAAATACTCTGATGTTTTATGACATTTATCTCTATACACTCTGTTATTGTATATGTTGTCTTCTTGGCGCATGTATGAGATGCACCTGGCTTTGTTCCTTAAAGCCGGGTGTGACAGACACGCGGATTTGTTTTACCGAGGTTCGGTTCTTGCAAACCTACTCCCCGTTGAGGTGGTCACAAAGACCGGGTCTCTTTCAACCCTTTCCCTCTCTCAAACGGTCCCTCGGACCGAGTGAGCTTCTTCTTCTCAAACAAATGGAACACGAAGTTCCCACAAGGACCACCACACGATTGGTGTCTCTTGCCTCAATTACAAGTGAGTTTGATCTCAAGAAAGATTGAGGAAGAAAGAAGCAATCCAAGCGCAAGAGCTTAAAAGAACACAACAAATCACTCTCACTTAACACTAAAGCTTTTGTGGAATTGGGAGAGGATTTGATCACTTGGGTGTGTCTAGAATTGAATGCTAGAGCTCTTGTAAGTAGTTGGAAGGTGGAAAACTTAGATGACTTGAATGTGGGGTGGTTGGGGGTATTTATAACCCCAACCACCAAACTAGCCGTTTGGTGAAGGCTGCTGTCGACGGGCGCACCGGACAGTCCGGTGCGCCATCGGACAGTGTCCGGTGCGCCAGCCACGTCACCCGGCCGTTAGGGTTCGACCGTTGGAGCTCTGTCTTGTGGGCCCGCCTGGCTGTCCGGTGGCGCACCGGACAAGTCCTGTAGACTGTCCGGTGTGCCACCCGCGCGTGCTCTGCTGCTCTGCGCGCGCTGGCGTGCATTTAATGCGTTGCATTCGACCGTTGGTGCGAAGTAGTCGTTGCTCCGCTGGCTCACCGGACAGTCCGGTGTGCACCGGACATGTCCGGTGAATTATAGCGGAGCGGATATCCGAAGCTGGCGAGTTCAGAGTCGCTCTCCCCTGGGGCACCGGACACTGTCCGGTGTAGCATTGGACAGTCCGATGAATTATAGCGAAGCGCCTCTAAGAATTCCTGAAGGTGAAGAGTTGGGCTTGGAGTCCCCTGGTGCACCGGACACTGTCCGGTGGCACACCGGACAGTCCGGTGCGCCAGACCAGGGCACACTTCGGTTATCCCTTGTTCTTTTTATTGAACCCTTTTCTTGGTCTTTTTATTGGCTTTTTGTGAACCTTTGGCACCTGTAGAACTTATAGACTAGAGCAAACTAGTTAGTCCAATTATTTGTGTTGGGCGATTCAACCACCAAAATCAATTAGGAATATAGGTGTAAGACTAATTCCCTTTCAATCTCCCCCTTTTTGGTGATTGATGCCAACACAAACCAAAGCAAATATAGAAGTGCATAATTGAACTAGTTTGCATAAAGTAAGTGCAAAGGTTACTTAGAATTGAGCCAATATAAATACTTATAAGATACACATAGATTGTTTCTTTAATTTTAACATTTTGGACCACGCTTGCACCACATTTTTTGTTTTTGTAAATTCTTTTCAAAGTTCTTTTGCAAATAGTCAAAGGTAAATAAATAAGATTTTGCGAAGCATTTTCAAGATTTGAAATTTTCTCCCTTTGTTTCAAATGCTTTTCCTTTGACTAAACAAAACTCTCCCTTAATGAAATCCTCCTCTTAGTGTTCAAGAGGGTTTTGATGTTAATTTTGAAGAGGGTATACCAATTTGAAATTACATCACAAATAAGATACCAATTTGAAAAATCCTTCTTTAAAACCAATTGAAATACTAAAATTTTTGAAATTGGTGGTGGTGCGATCCTTTTGCTTTGGGCTCATGCTCTCTCCCCCTTTGGCATAAATCGCCAAAAACGGAATCATTAGAGCCCTTTCCTAACTACTTTCTCCCCTTTAGCAAATAAAACGTGAGTGAAGATTATAGCAAAGTTGGAGGGATGCTCGGAACGACGGCGAAGGATGAGTTACGGAGTGGAAGCCTTTGTCTTCGCCGAAGACTCCAATTCCCTTTCAATATACCTATGACTTGGTTTGAAATTCACTTGAAAAGCACATTAGTCATAGCACATGAAAGAGACATGATCAAAGGTATATGTATGAGCTATGTATGCAAGACATCAAAAGAAATTCCTAGAATCAAGAATATTTAGCTCATGCCTAAGTTTGTTAAAAGTTTGTTCATCTAGTAGCTTGGTAAAGATATCGGCTAATTGATCTTTAGTGTTAATATAAGCAATCTCGATATCTCCCTTTTGTTGGTGATCCCTTAGAAAATGATACCGAATGGCTATGTGTTTAGTGCGGCTATGCTCAATGGGATTATCCGCCATGCGGATTGCACTCTCATTATCACATAGAAGAGGAACTTTGGTTAATTTGTAAACGTAGTCCCTAAGGGTTTGCCTCATCCAAAGTAGTTGCGCGCAACAATGGCCTGCGGCAATGTACTCGGCTTCGGCGGTAGAAAGAGCTACGGAATTTTGCTTCTTTGAAGCCCAAGACACCAAGGATCTTCCCAAGAACTGGCAAGTCCCCGATGTGCTCTTTCTATTAATCTTACACCCCGCCCAATCGGCATCCGAATAACCAATTAAATCAAAATTGGATCCCTTAGGATACCAAAGCCCAAACTTAGGAGTATAAGCCAAATATCTCAAGATTCGTTTTACGGCCGTAAGGTGAGCTTCCTTAGGGTCGGCTTGGAATCTTGCACACATGCATATGAAAAGCATAATGTCCGGTCGAGATGCACATAAATAGAGTAGTGAACCTATCATCGATCGGTATACCTTTTGATCTCCGGATTTACCTCCCGTGTCGAGGTCGAGATGCCCATTGGTTCCCATGGGTGTCTTGATGGGTTTGGCATCCTTCATCCCAAACTTGCTTAGAATATCTTGAGTATACTTCGTTTGGCTTAGGAAGGTGCCCTCTTGGAGTTGCTTCACTTGAAATCCCAAGAAGTACTTCAACTCCCCCATCATAGACATCTCGAATTTCTGTGTCATGATCCTACTAAACTCTTCACAAGATTCGTTAGTAGACCCAAATATAATATCATCAACATAAATTTGGCATACAAACAAATCATTTTCAAGTGTTTTGGTAAAGAGTGTAGGATCGGCCTTTCCGACTTTGAATCCATTAGTGATAAGGAAATCTCTAAGGCATTCATACCATGCTCTTGGGGCTTGCTTGAGCCCATAAAGCGCCTTAGAGAGTTTATAGACATGGTTAGGGTACTCACTATCTTCAAAGCCGGGAGGTTGCTCAACATAGACCTCTTCCTTGATTGGTCCATTGAGGAAGGCACTTTTCACGTCCATTTGATAAAGCTTGAAGCCATGGTAAGTAGCATAGGCTAATAATATGCGAATTGACTCAAGCCTAGCTACGGGTGCATTGGTTTCACCGAAATCCAAACCTTCGACTTGGGAGTATCCCTTGGCCACAAGTCGGGCTTTGTTCCTTGTCACCACACCATGCTCATCTTGCTTGTTGCGGAACATCCACTTGGTTCCTACAACATTTTGATTAGGACGTGGAACCAAATGCCATACCTCATTCCTAGTGAAGTTGTTGAGCTCCTCTTGCATCGCCACCACCCAATCTGAATCTTGAAGTGCTTCCTCTACCCTGTGTGGCTCAATAGAGGAAACAAAAGAGTAATGCTCACAAAAATGTGCAACACGAGATCTAGTGGTTACCCCCTTATGAATGTCGCCGAGGATGGTGTCGATGGGGTGATCTCGTTGGATTGCTTGGTGGACTCTTGGGTGTGTCAGCTTTGGTTCTTCATCCTCCTTGTCTTGATCATTCGCATCTCCCCCTTGATCATTGCCGTTATCTTGAGGTGACTCATTTGCTTGATCTTCTCCTTCATCAACTTGAGCCTCATCCTCATTTTGAGTTGGTGGAGATGCTTGCGTGGAGGAGGATGGTTGATCTTGTGCATTTGGAGGCTCTTCGGATTCCTTAGGACACACATCCCCAATGGACATGTTCCTTAGCGCGATACACGGAGCCTCTTCATCACCTATCTCATCAAGATCAACTTGCTCTACTTGAGAGCCGTTAGTCTCATCAAACACAACGTCACAAGAAACTTCAACTTGTCCAGAGGACTTGTTAAAGACTCTATATGCCCTTGTGTTTGAATCATATCCTAGTAAAAAGCCTTCTACAGTCTTAGGAGCAAATTTAGATTTTCTACCTCTTTTAACAAGATTAAAGCATTTGCTACCAAAGACTCTAAAATATAAAATATTGGGCTTTTTACCGGTAAGGAGTTCATATGATGTCTTCTTGAGGATTCGGTGTAGATACAACCGGTTGATGGCGTAGCAGGCGGTGTTGACCGCCTCGGCCCAAAATCGATCCGAAGTCTTGTACTCATCAAGCATGGTCCTTGCCATGTCCAATAGAGTTCTATTCTTCCTCTCCACTACACCATTTTGTTGTGGGGTATAGGGAGAAGAGAACTCATGCTTGATGCCCTCCTCCTCAAGAAAGCCTTCGATTTGTGAGTTCTTGAACTCCGTCCCGTTGTCGCTTCTAATTTTCTTGATCCTTAAGCCGAACTCGTTTTGAGCCCGTCTCAAGAATCCCTTTAAGGTTTCTTGGGTATGAGATTTTTCCTGCAAAAAGAATACCCAAGTGAAGCGAGAATAATCATCCACAATAACTAGATAGTACTTACTCCTGCTGATGCTTATATAAGCTATCGGGCCGAACAGATCCATGTGTAGGAGCTCAAGTGGCCTGTCAGTCGTCATGATGTTCTTGTGTGGATGATGGGCACTAACTTGCTTCCCTGCTTGGCATGCGCTACAAATCCTGTCTTTCTCAAAATGAACATTTGTTAATCCTAAAATGTGCTCTCCATTTAGAAGCTTATGAAGATTCTTCATCCCAACATGGGCTAGTCGGCGATGCCAGAGCCAACCCATGTTAGTCTTAGCAATTAAGCAAGTGTCGAGTTCAGCTCTATCAAAATCTACTAAGTATAGCTGACCCTCTAACACTCCCTTAAAATGCTACTAAATCATCACTTCTTCTAAAGACAGTGACACCTACATTAGTGAATAGACAGTTGTAGCCCATTTGACATAATTGAGAAACGGAAAGCAAATTATAATCTAAAGAATCTACAAGAAAAACATTGGAAATTGAGTGGTCAGGTGATATAGCAATTTTACCCAAACCCTTGACCAAACCTTGGTTTCCATCCCCGAATGTGATCGCTCTTTGGGAATCTTGGTTTTTCTCGTAGGAGGAGAACATCTTATTCTCCCCGGTCATATGGTTTGTGCACCCGCTATCGATGATCTAACTTGAGCCCCCGGATGCATAAACCTACAAAACAAGTTTAGTTCTTGACTTTAGGTACCCAAATGGTTTTGGGTCCTTTGGCATTAGACACAAGAACTTTGGGTACCCAAACACAAGTCTTTGATCCCTTGTGTTTGCCCCCAACATATTTGGCAACTACCTTGCCGGATTTGTTAGTTAAAACATAAGATGCATCAAAGGTTTTAAATGAAATGTCATGATCATTTGATGCACTAGGAGTTTTCTTCTTAGGCAACTTAGCACGGGTTGGTTGCCTAGAGCTAGATGTCTCACCCTTATACATAAAAGCATGATTAGGGCCAGAGTGAGACTTTCTAGAGTGAATTCTCCTAATTTTGCTCTCGGGATAACCAGCAGGGTACAAAATGTAACTCTCGTTATCCTGAGGCATGGGAGTCTTGCCCTTAACAAAATTAGACAATCTTTTAAGAGGGGCATTAAGTTTGACATTATCCCCCTTTTGGAAGCCAATGCCATCCTTGATGCCAGGGCGTCTCCCACTATAAAGCATACTACGAGCAAATTTAAAATTTTCATTTTCAAGTTCATGCTCGGCAATTTTAGCATCTAATTTTGCTATATGATCATTTTGTTGTTTAATTAAGGCCATGTGATCATGAATAGCATTAACATCAACATCTCTACATCTAGTGCAAATAGGGACATGCTCAGTGGTAGATGTAGAGGGTTTGCAAGAATTAAGTTCAACAATCTTAGCACGCAATATATCATTTTTATCTCTAAGATCGGAAATTGTAACATTGCAAACATCAAGTTCTTTAGCCTTAGCAAGCAATTTTTCATTCTCAATCCTAAGGCTAGCAAGATAAATGTTTAATTCTACAATCTTAGCAAGCAAATCATTATTATCATTTCTAAGATTGGGAATTGAAACATTACAAACATTTGAATCAACCTTAGCTAACAAATTAGCATTTTCATTTCTAAGGTTGTCAATAGTCTCATGGCAAGTGCTTAGCTCACTAGATAAATTTTCACATTTTTCAACTTCTAGATCATAAGCATTTTTAACCTTAACATGCCTTTTGTTTTCCTTGATTAGGAAGTCCTCTTGGGTGTCCAAGAGATCATCCTTCTCATGAATGGCACTAATCAATTCATTTAATTTTTTTGTTGCATGTTTAGGTTGGCAAAAAGAGTACGCATATTATCTTCCTCATCACTAGCATTATCATCGCTAGAGGACTCATATCTAGTGGAGGATTTGGATTTAACCTTCTTCTTTTTGCCATCCTTTGCCATGAGGCACTTGTGGCCGACGTTGGGGAAGAGAAGGCCCTTGTTGATGGCGATGTTGGCGGCATCCTCGTCGGAGGAGGAGTCGGAGAAGCTCTCGTCCGAGTCCCACTCGCGGCATACATGAGCGTCGCCACCCTTCTTTTTGTAGTATTTCTTCTTCTCCTTTCCTCTCCCCTTTTTGTCGTCGCCCCTGTCACTGTCACTAGAAATAGGACATTTTGCTATAAAGTGACCGGGCTTACCACACTTGTAGCACACTTTCTTGGAGCGAGGCTTGTAATCTTTCCCCCTCCTTTGTTTGAGGATTTGGCGGAAGCTCTTGATGACGAGCGCCATCTCCTCATTGTCGAGCTTTGAGGCGTCGATTGGTTGTCTACTTGACGTAGACTCCTCCTTCTCCTCTGTCGCTTTGAATGCGACCGGTTGTGCTTCGGATGTGGAGGGGCCATCAAGCTCGTTGATCTTCCTTGAGCCTTTGATCATAAACTCAAAGCTCACAAAATTCCCGATTACTTCCTCGGGAGTCATTAGTGTATATCTAGGATTGCCACGAATTAATTGGACTTCAGTAGGGTTAAGGAAAATAAGTGATCTTAGAATAACCTTAACCATTTCGTGGTCATCCCATTTTTTGCTCCCAAGGTTGCGCACTTGATTTACCAAGGTTTTGAGCCGGTTGTACATGTCTTGTGGCTCCTCCCCTTGGCGAAGACGGAAGCGACCGAGCTCCCCCTCGATCATCTCCCGCTTGGTGATTTTGGTTAGCTCATCTCCCTCGTGCGCGGTCTTGAGCACGTCCCAAACTTCCTTGGCGCTCTTTAATCCTTGCACCTTGTTGTACTCCTCTCTACTTAGAGAGGTGAGGAGTATGGTTGTGGCTTGGGAGTTGAAGTGCTCGATTTGGGCCACTTCGTCCTCATCATAATCTTCATCCCCTACGGATGGTGCCTGTACACCAAACTCAACGACATCCCATATACTTTTGTGGAGTGAGGTTAGATGAAAACGCATCAAGTCACTCCATCTAATGTTGGTGGTTTGCCTAATGGGACGGAAAGTAAAGGCGTATGTTTAGGAATGCGAGGATAGCGTAGGGGGATCTTACTGAACATCTTGCGCTCATGGCGCTTAGAAGTGACGGACGGCGCGTCGGAGCCGGATGTGGAAGGTGATGAAGTATCGGTCTCGTAGTATACCACCTTCCTCATCTTCTTTTTCTTGTCTCCACTCCGATGCGACTTGTGGGAAGAGGCTTTCTTCTCCTTCCCCTTCCCCTTGTTGCGGGACTCTTCCAATGTAGCTTTCCCATGGCTTGTAGTGGGCTTATCGCCGGTCTCCATTTCCTTCTTGGCGTGTTCTCCCGACATCACTTCGAGCGGTTAAGCTCTAATGAAGCACCGGGCTCTGATACCAATTGAAAGTCGCCTAGAGGGGGGGTGAATAGGGCGAAACTGAAATTTACAAAGTTAATCACAACTACAAGCCGGGTCAGCGTTAGAAATAATAATGAGTCCGAGAGAGAGGGTGCAAAACAAATCGCAAGCGAATAAAGAGTGTGACACGCAGATTTGTTTTACCGAGGTTCGGTTCTTGCAAACCTACTCCCCGTTGAGGTGGTCACAAAGACCGGGTCTCTTTCAACCCTTTCCCTCTCTCAAACGGTCCCTCGGACCGAGTGAGCTTCTTCTTCTCAAACAAATGGAACACGAAGTTCCCACAAGGACCACCACACGATTGGTGTCTCTTGCCTCAATTACAAGTGAGTTTGATCTCAAGAAAGATTGAGAAAGAAAGAAGCAATCCAAGCGCAAGAGCTCAAAAGAACACAACAAATCACTCTCACTTAACACTAAAACTTTTTGTGGAATTGGGAGAGGATTTGATCACTTGGGTGTGTCTAGAATTGAATGCTAGAGCTCTTGTAAGTAGTTGGAAGGTGGAAAACTTAGATGACTTGAATGTGGGGTGGTTGGGGGTATTTATAACCCCAACCACCAAACTAGCCGTTTGGTGAAGGCTGCTGTCGACGGGCGCACCAAACAGTCCGGTGCGCCACCGGACAGTGTTCGGTGCGCCAGCCACGTCACCCGGCCGTTAGGGTTCGACCGTTGGAGCTCTGTCTTGTGGGCCCGCCTGGCTGTCCGGTGGCGCACCGGACAAGTCCTGTAGACTGTCCGGTGTGCCACCCGCGCGTGCTCTGCTGCTCTGCGCGCGCTGGCGCGCATTTAATGCATTGCAGTCGACCATTGGCGTGAAGTAGTCGTTGCTCCGCTGGCTCACCGGACAGTCCGGTGTGCACCGGACATGTCCGGTGAATTATAGCGGAGCGGATATCCGAAGCTGGCGAGTTCAGAGTCGCTCTCCCCTGGGGCACCGGACACTGTCCGGTGTAGCACCGTACAGTCCGATGAATTATAGCGAAGCGCCTCTGAGAATTCCCGAAGGCGAAGAGTTGGGCTTGGTGTCCCCTGGTACACCGGACACTGTCAGGTGGCACACCGGACAGTCCGGTGCGCCAGACCAGGGCACACTTCGGTTATCCCTTGCTCTTTTTATTGAACCCTTTTCTTGGTCTTTTTATTGGCTTTTTGTGAATCTTTGGCACCTGTAGAACTTATAGACTAGAGCAAACTAGTTAGTCCAATTATTTGTGTTGGGCGATTCAACCACCAAAATCAATTAGGAATATAGGTGTAAGCCTAATTCCCTTCTAGATCCTATCATAGACCGGTATGCCTTTTGATCAACGGACTTACCTCCTTTGTTGAGGTTGACATGTCCGTCGGTTCCCATTGGAGTCTTTGCGGGCTTGGTGTCCTTCATCCCGAACCGCTTGAGCAAGTCTTGCGTGTACTTCATTTGAGAGATGAAGGTGCCGTCCTTGAGTTGCTTCACTTGAAACCCAAGGAAGTAGTTCAACTCGCCCATCATAGACATCTCGAATTTCTGTGTCATCACCCTGCTAACTCTTCACAAGACTTTTGGTTAGTAGAACCAAATATTATGTCATCGACATAAATTTGGCATACAAATAGATCACCATCACAAGTCTTAGTGAAAAGAGTTGGATCAGCTTTCCCAACCTTGAAAGCATTAGCAATTAGAAAATCTCTAAGACATTCATACCATGCTCTTGGGGCTTGCTTAAGTCCATAGAGCGCCTTAGAGAGCTTACACACATGGTTGGGGTACCGTTCATCCTCAAAACCAGGGGGTTGCTCTACGTACACCTCCTCCTTGATTGGCCCATTGAGGAAAGCACTCTTCACATCCATTTGGAACAACCTGAAGGAATGGTGAGCGACATAGGCTAATAGAATGCGAATAGACTCTATCCTAGCCACAGGAGCAAAAGTCTCTTCGAAATCCAAACCTGCGACTTGGGCATAACCTTTTGCCACAAGTCGAGCCTTGTTCCTTATCACCACTCCGTGCTCGTCTTGCTTGTTGCGGAACACCCACTTGGTTCTCACAACATTTTGCTTTGGACGTGGCACCAGGGTCCAAACTTCATTTTGCTTGAAGTTATTGAGCTCTTCCTGCATAGCCAACACCCAGTCCGGATCTAGCAAGGCCTCTTCTACCCTGAAAGGCTCAATAGAAGAGACAAAGGAGTAATGCTCACAAAAATTAGCTAATCTAGAGCGAGTAGTTACTCCCTTGCTTATATCACCCAAAATCTGTTCGACGGGATGATTCCTTTGAATCGTCGCTCGGATTTGAGTGGGAGGGGTCCGTGGTGCTTCTTCTTCCACAACTTGGTCTTCGTGTGCTCCCCCTTGATCACACGTCTCATCTTGAGGAACCTGTTCATCATCTTGAGTTGGGGGGTTGAGAGCACCTAGAGGGGGGGTGAATAGGTGATCCTGTAAAACTTAAAACTTAAGCCACAAGACTTGGTTAATCGTTAGCACAATAATTGCCAAGTGGCTAGAGAGGAATCTTCAACAAAACACAATAACCAACAAGGATCAATCACAGAGATGGCACGGTGGTTATCCCGTGGTTCGGCCAAGACCAACGCTTGCCTACTCCACGTTGTGGCGTCCCAACGGACGAGGGTTGCAATCAACCCCTCTCAAGCGGTCCAAAGACCCACTTGAATACCACGGTGTTTTGCTTGCTTTTTCTCAATCCCGTTTGCGAGGAATCTCCACAACTTGGAGCCTCTCGCCCTTACACTTGAAATTCACAAAGAAACACGGAGCAAGGAAGGGATTAGCAACACACTCAAGACAAGAAATCACAGCAACACCACGCACACAAGTCGCAATGAGAGCTCACAACACAACTCAATGAGTTCACTACTCAACTAGAGCTCTAATTGCTATCGCAAAGAATCAAAGGCGCGGAATCGATGTCTTGGTGCTTAGGAATGTTGTAGGAATGCTTGGTGTACTCCTCCATGCGCCTAGGGGACCCTTTTATAGCCCCAAGGCAGCTAGGAGCCGTTGAGAGCAATCTAGGAAGGCTGATCTTGCCTTCTGTCGACTAGCGCACCGGACAGTCCGGTGCACACCGGACACTATCCGGTGCCCGATTTCCTTCCATAAATGGCGCAGTCGACCGTTGGTAGCCTGAGAGCCGTTGGCGCACCGGACATGTCCGGTGCACACCGGACATGTCCGGTGCACACCGGACAGACCGGTGCCCCCTCCTAGCCGTTGGCTCGGCCACGTGTCCCGCAGATCGCGCGGCCGACCGTTGGCCCTTCCGACCGTTGGCTCACCGGACAGTCCGGTGTACACCGGACAGTCCGGTGAATTATAGCCGTACGTCGATGATGAATTTCCGAGAGCGACGAGTTCGCCTGTGAACGCCCACCGGACAGTCCGGTGCACCACCGAACAGTCCGGTGAATTATAGCCGTACACCGCCGTCGAAGTCCCGAGAGCAGCCACTTTGCTCGAGTCAGCCTGGCACCGGACATTGTCCGGTGCACCACCGGATAGTCTGGTGCTCCAGACTGAGCAGAGTCTTGGCTGCTCGAGCCAAGGCATTTCCAATTGGATTTTTCCTGTTTCCAGCACTTAGACACAATACATTAGTCCAAAAACAATGTACTAAGTCTGAGAAACATACCTTTATCCTTGATTTGTACTTTGTCCACCATTTTATACTTAGGCACTTGTGTTGGACACTGAACCACCAAAATACTTAGAAATGGCCCAAGGGCACATTTCCCTTTCAATCTCCCCCTTTTTGGTGATTTATGCCAACACAACATAAAGCAAGTAGAACAAGTACAAAATCACTTCAAATAAGAACTCAAATTGTTTTGATTCAAATTTGACATATATGGATCACTCTTTGCCACCACTTGGTTTGTTTTTGCAAATCAAACTCAAATTTCTATCTCTAAGTCAAACACACATGTTAAGACATAAAGAGAGTCATTCCAAGAGAAATTGATTCAAGATTTCAAAAACTCCCCTTTTTCCATAATCAATACTTCTCCCCACAAGAAGCCAACTTTTGACATAAGAGATAACAAAAGAGTTTTGACAAACCAAAAGCTCTAATCTACTATTTTCAAAATTTCTCAAGTGGTAGCTGATCCATTTATCGCTTTGGCCTTTATTTTCTCCCCCTTTGGCATCAAGCACCAAAACGGAATCAATCTTGGCCCTTTAACCCCATTGCCTCACCAAAATCTTCGACTAAGAGCAAATAGGCAATAAGAGTATAAAGATGAACTTGGAAAAGTTACTCTTTTCATTGGAGTGCAGTGGAAGTCTTGCATGGTCCAAGTCCACCTTTTCCCTTTCAATCCTCCTTTGAGACTAAAAACAACCAAACTCAAGTACATGGTTAGTCTCAAAGGGTCAAGTTGTAGCACAGCTCCCCCTAAATATGTGCATCACTTGCAAAAAGGACTCCTTTGTTGAGGTCGGTGTGTCCGTTAGTTCCCATCGGCGTCTTCGCGGGCTTGGCGTCCTTCATCCCAAACCGCTTTAGCAAGTCTTGCGTGTACTTTGTTTGGGAGATGAAAGTGCCGTCCTTGAGTTGCTTCACTTGGAACCCAAGGAAGTAGTTCAACTCGCCCATCATCGACATCTCGAATTTCTGCGTCATAACCCTGCTAAACTCTTCACAAGACTTTTGATTAGTAGAACCAAATATTATGTCATCGACATAAATTTGGCACACAAAAAGATCACCATCGCAAGTCTTAGTAAAAAGAGTTGGATCGACTTTCCCAACCTTGAAAGCATTAGCAATTAAAAAGTCTCTAAGGCATTCATACCATGCTCTTGGGGCTTGCTTAAGTCCATAGAGCGCCTTAGAGAGCTTACACACGTGGTCGGGGTATCGTTCATCCTCGAAGCCAGGGGGTTGCTCTACGTACACCTCCTCCTTGATCGGCCCATTGAGGAAAGCGCTCTTCACATCCATTTGGTACAACCTGAAAGAATGGTGAGCGGCATATGCTAGCAAGATACGAATTGATTCTAGCCTAGCCATAGGAGCAAAAGTCTCCTCAAAGTCCAAACATGCGACTTGGGCATAACCTTTTGCCACAAGTCGAGCCTTGTTCCTCGTCACCACCCCGTGCTCGTCCTGTTTGTTGCGGAACACCCACTTGGTTCTCACAACATTTTGCTTGGGACGAGGCACTAGTGTCCAAACTTCATTGCGCTTGAAATTGTTGAGTTCCTCCTGCATGGCCAACACCCAGTCCAGATCTAGCAAGGCCTCTTCTACCCTGAAAGGCTCAATAGAAGAGACAAAGGAGTAATGCTCACAAAAATTAACTAATCTCGAGCGAGTAGTTACTCCCTTGCTAATATCACCCAATATTTGGTCGACGGGATGATCCCTTTGGATCGTCGCTCGAACTTGGGTTGGAGGTGCCTGAGGTGCTTCTTCCTCTTCAACTTGAACATCCTGTGCTCCCCCTTGATCATGCGCCTCCACTTGAGGTACCTGTTCGCCATCTTGGGTTGGGGGATGCACCATAGTTGAGGAAGACGGTTGATCTTGCTCCAATTGTTCCTGAGGCCGTACATCTCCAATCGCCATGGTGCGTATCGCGGCCGTTGGAACGTCTTCTTCATCTACATCATCAAGATCAACAACTTGCTCTCTTGGAGAGCCATTAGTCTCATCAAATACAACGTCGCTAGAGACTTCAACCAAACCCGATGATTTGTTGAAGACCCTATACGCCTTTGTATTTGAATCATAACCTAATAAAAACCCTTCTACAGCTTTGGGAGCAAATTTAGAGGTTCTACCTTTCTTCACAAGAATATAACACTTGCTCCCAAATACACGAAAATAAGATACATTGGGTTTGTTATCAGTCAGCAGCTTGTATGAAGTCTTCTTGAGGAGGCGGTGAAGGTAGACCCTGTTGATGGCGTGGCAAGCCGTGTTCACGGCTTCCGACCAAAAGCGCTCGGGGGTCTTGAACTCTCCAAGCATAGTCCTCGCCATATCTATGAGTGTCCTGTTCTTCCTCTCTACCACACCATTTTGCTGAGGTGTGTAGGGAGCGGAGAACTCGTGCTTGATCCCCTCCTCCTCAAGGAACTCCTCCACTTGAAGATTCTTGAATTCGGACCCATTGTCGCTCCTTATCTTCTTCACTTTGAGCTCAAACTCATTTTGAGCTCTCCTTAGGAAGCGCTTGAGGGTCCCTTGGGTTTCAGACTTATCCTGTAAAAAGAACACCCAAGTGAAGCGGGAAAAGTCATCAACAATAACTAGACCATACTTACTTCCTCCTATGCTTAGATAGGCGACGGGTCCGAAGAGGTCCATATGCAGCAGCTCCAGAGGTCTTGAAGTGGTCATCACATTCTTGCTGTGATGTGCTCCTCCCACTTGTTTACCTGCTTGACAAGCTGCACAAGGTCTATCTTTTTCGAATTGCACGTTAGTCAAACCTATCACGTGTTCTCCCTTTAGAAGCTTGTGAAGGTTCTTCATCCCCACATGTGCTAAGCGGCGATGCCACAGCCAGCCCATGCTAGTCTTAGCAATTAAGCATGCATCTAGACCGGCCTCCTCTTTTGCAAAATCAACTAAATAACGTTTGTCGTCTAGTACACCCTTAAAAGCTAGTGAACCATCACATCTTCTAAAGATAGACACATCTACATTTGTAAATAGACAATTATATCCCATATTACATAATTGACTAACAGATAGTAAATTATATCCAAGAGACTCAACTAAAAACATATTAGAGATAGAGTGCTCATTAGATATTGCAATCTTGCCTACACCTTTCACCTTGCCTTGGTTCCCATCACCGAATATGATTGAATCTTGGGAATCCTTATTCTTGACGTAGGAGGTGAACATCTTCTTCTCCCCCGTCATATGGTTCGTGCATCCGCTGTCGATAATCCAGCTTGAACCCCCGGATGCATAAACCTGCAAGGCAAATTTAGGCTTGGGTCTTAGGTACCCAACTCTTGTTGGGTCCTACAAGGTTAGTCACAATTTCCTTAGGGACCCAAATGCAAGTTTTATCACCCTTGCATTTTGCCCCTAATTTCCTAGCAACTATCTTCCTATCCTTTCTACAAATAGCTAAGGAAGTATTTAAAGCATGATAAATTGTAGAGGGACCATTCATAACTTTTCTAGGAACATGAACAATATTCTTCCTAGGCACATGATGAACATTTTTCCTAGGCATATCTCTACCATGAATATAGGAAGAACTAGGAGCAAACATAGCATAAGAGTCATAGGCATGTGAATCAAGAGCATTGCAACTCCTATGAGACTGTCTTCTATCATTGTACATAAAAGCATGGTTCCTTTTAGTACTATTTGCCATAGGGGCCTTCCCTTTCTCCTTGGCGGAGATGGGAGCCTTATGGCTTGTTAAGTTCTTGGCTTCCCTCTTGAAGCCAAGCCCATCCTTAATTGAGGGGTGTCTACCAATCGTGTAGGCATCCCTAGCAAATTTTAGTTTATCAAAATCACTTTTGCTAGCCTTAAGTTGAGCATTAAGACTAGCCATTTCATCATTTAACTTTGCAATAGAAGCTATGTGTTCACTACAAGCATCAATATCAAAATCTTTACATCTATTGCAAATAACGACATTTTCTACACAAGTTGTTGATTTACTAGCTATTTCTAATTTAGCATTCAAATCATCATTAATGCTCCTTAAACTAGTAATCATCTCATGGCAAGAAGATAATTCACAAGAAAGCATTTCATTTCTTTTAACTTCTAAAGCATGAGATTTTTGTGCTTCTATAAATTTGTCATGTTCTTCATACAACAAATCTTCTTGTTTTTCTAAAAGCCTATTCTTATCATTCAAGGCATCAATCAATTCATTGATTTTATCTACCTTGGTTCTATCTAGGCCCTTAAATAAACATGAATAATCTATTTCATCCTCATCACTAGATTCGTCTTCACTTGAAGAAGCATAGGTAGAGTCTCGAGTACATACCTTCTTCTCTCTTGCCATAAGGCATGTGTGACGCTCGTTGGGGAAGAGGGATGACTTGTTGAAGGCGGTGGCGGCGAGTCCTTCATTGTCGGAGTCGGATGAGGAGCAATCCGAATCCCACTCCTTGCCAAGATGTGCCTCGCCCTTTGCCTTCTTATAGTTCTTCTTCTTCTCCCTCTTGTTCCCTTGATCCTGATCACTATCATTGTCGGGACAGTTAGAAATAAAATGACCAAGCTTACCACATTTGAAGCATGAGCGCTTCCCCTTTGTCTTGGTCTTGCTCGGCTGCCCCTTGCGTCCCTTTAGCGCCGTCTTGAATCTTTTGATGATGAGGGCCATTTCTTCATCATTAAGTCCGGCCGCCTCAATTTGTGCCACCTTGCTAGGTAGCGCCTCCTTGCTTCTTGTTGCCTTGAGAGCAAGAGGTTGAGGCTCGTTGATTGGACCATTCAATGCGTCGTCCACGTACCTCGCCTCCTTGATCATCATTCGCCCGCTTACGAATTTTCCAAGGACTTCTTCGGGCGACATTTTGGTGTACCTGGGATTCTCACGAATATTATTCACCAAATGAGGATCAAGAACGGTAAAGGACCTTAGCATCAGTCGGACGACGTCGTGGTCCGTCCATCGCGTGCTTCCGTAGCTCCTTATTTTGTTGATAAGGGACTTGAGCCGGTTGTATGTTTGGGTTGGCTCCTCGCCCCTTATCATCGCGAACCGTCCAAGCTCGCCTTCCACCAACTCCATCTTGGTGAGCAAGGTTACGTCGTTCCCCTCATGAGAGATTTTGAGGGTATCCCATATTTGCTTGGCGTTATTCAAGCCGCTCACTTTATGGTATTCATCCCTGCACAATGAAGCTAGAAGAACAGTAGTAGCTTGTGCATTCTTATGTATTTGCTCATTAATGAACATGGGACTATCCGTACTATCAAAGTGCATTCCATTCTATACAATCTCCCATATACTAGGATGGAGAGAGAATAGGTGACTACACATTTTGTGGCTCCAAAATCCGTAGTCCTCCCCATCAAAGTGTGGAGGCTTGCCGAGAGGAATGGAGAGCAAATGTGAATTTGAACTTTGTGGAATACGAGAGTAGTCAAAAGAAAAGTTCGAATTAACCGGTTTTCTTCTCTCGTAATCGTTGTGGTCGTCATCCTTTTGGGAAGAAGTAGACTCATCGCTGTCGTCGTAGTAGACAATTTCCTTGATGCGCCTTGTCTTCTTCTTCTTCCCATCTTTCCGTCTATGGCCCGAGCCGGAGTCTGTAGGCTTGTCATCCTTTGGCTCGTTGACGAAGGATTCCTTCTCTTTGTCGTTGATCACGATTCCCTTCCCCTTAGGATCCATCTCTTCGGGCGGTTAGTCCCTTTGTGAAGAGAACGGCTCCGATACCAATTGAGAGCACCTAGAGGGGGGTGAATAGGTGATCCTGTAAAACTTAAAACTTAAGCCACAAGACTTGGTTAATCGTTAGCACAATAATTGCCAAGTGGCTAGAGAGGAATCTTCAACAAAACACAATAACCAACAAGGATCAATCACAGAGATGGCACGGTGGTTATCCCGTGGTTCGGCCAAGACCAACGCTTGCCTACTCCACGTTGTGGCATCCCAACGGATGAGGGTTGCAATCAACCCCTCTCAAGCGGTCCAAAGACCCACTTGAATACCACGATGTTTTGCTTGCTTTTTCTCAATCCCGTTTGCGAGGAATCTCCACAACTTGGAGCCTCTCGCCCTTACACTTGAAATTCACAAAGAAACACGGAGCAAGGAAGGGATTAGCAACACACTCAAGACAAGAAATCACAGCAACACCACGCACACAAGTCGCAATGAGAGCTCACAACACAACTCAATGAGTTCACTACTCAACTAGAGCTCTAATTGCTATCGCAAAGAATCAAAGGCGCGAAATCGATGTCTTGGTGCTTAGGAATGTTGTAGGAATGCTTGGTGTACTCCTCCATGCGCCTAGGGGACCCTTTTATAGCCCCAAGGCAGCTAGGAGCCGTTGAGAGCAATCTAGGAAGGCTGATCTTGCCTTCTGTCGACTGGCGCACCGGACAGTCCGGTGCACACCGGACACTGTCCGGTGCCCGATTTCCTTCCATAAATGGCACAGTCGACCGTTGGTAGCCTGAGAGCCGTTGGCGCACCGGACATGTCCGGTGCACACCGGACAGACCGGTGCCCCCTCCTAGTCGTTGGCTCGGCCACGTGTCCCGCGCAGATCGCGCGGCCGACCGTTGGCCCTTCCGACCGTTGGCTCACCGGACAGTCCGGTGTACACCGGACAGTCCGGTGAATTATAGCCGTACGTCGACGATGAATTCCCGAGAGTGACGAGTTCGCCTGTGAACGCCCACCGGACAGTCCGGTGCACCACCGGACAGTCCGGTGAATTATAGCCGTACACCGCCGTCGAAGTCCCGAGAGCAGCCACTTTGCTCGAGCCAGCCTGGCGCACCGGACACTGTCCGGTGCACCACCGGACAGTCCGGTGCTCCAGACTGAGCAGAGTCTTGGCTGCTCGAGCCAAGGCATTTCCAATTGGATTTTTCCTGTTTCCAGCACTTAGACACAATACATTAGTCCAAAAACAATGTACTAAGTCTGAGAAACATACCTTTATCCTTGATTTGTACTTTGTCCACCATTTTATACTTAGGCACTTGTGTTGGACACTAAACCACCAAAATACTTAGAAATGGCCCAAGGGCACATTTCCCTTTCAGGGGTGCACCGTCATTGAGGAAGAAGGTTGATCTTGCTCTTTGTGTTCCTGAGGTCGCACATTTCCAATCGCCATGGTGCGAATTGCGTCCGTTGGAACATCATCTTCATCTACATCATCAAGCTCAACTTGCTCTCTTGGAGAGCCATTAGTTTCATCAAATACAACGTCGCTAGAGACTTCAACCAAACCCGATGATTTGTTGAAGACTCTATACGCCTTTGTATTTGAGTCATAACCTAACAAAAACCCTTCTACAGCTTTGGGAGCAACTTTGGAGTTCCTACCTCTCTTCACAAGAATGTAACATTTGCTCCCAAATACACGAAAATATGAAACGTTGGGTTTGTTACCGGTTAGAAGTTCGTACGACGTCTTCTTGAGGAGGCGATGAAGGTAGACCCGGTTTATGGCGTGCAAGCTGTGTTCACAGCTTCCGACCAAAACTGCTTGGGCGTCTTGAATTCTCCAAGCATCGTCCTTGCCATGTCTATAAGCGTCCTGTTCTTCCTCTCTACCACACCGTTTTGTTGTGGTGTGTAGGGAGCGGAGAACTCGTGCTTGATTCCTTCCTCCTCAAGGTACTCCTCTACTTGAAGATTCTTGAACTCGGACCCGTTGTCGCTCCTTATCTTTTTCACCTTGAGCTCAAATTCATTTTGAGCTCTCCTTAGGAAGCGCTTAAGGGTCCCTTGGGTTTCTAATTTATCCTGCAAAAAGAATACCCAAGTGAAACGGGAAAAATCATCAACAATAACAAAACCATACTTACTTCCCCCGATGCTAAGGTAGGCGACGGGTCTGAAGAGGTCCATATGAAGTAGCTCTAGAGGTCTTGTCGTGGTCATCACGTTCTTGCTGTGATGAGTACTTCCCACCTGTTTACCTGCTTGACAAGCTGCACAAGGTCTATCTTTTTCGAAAGAAACATTGGTTAGACCTAACACGTGTTCTCCCTTTAGAAGTTTTTGAAGGTTCTTCATCCCAACATGTGCTAAGCGGCGATGCCACAGCCAACCCATGCTAGTCTTAGCAATTAAGCATGCATCTAGATCGGCCTCCTCCTTCGAAAAATCAACTAAATAGAGTTTGTCGTCTAGTACACCCTTAAAGGCTAATGAACCATCAATCCTTCTAAAGACAGACACATCTACATTGGTAAATAAGCAATTGTAGCCCATATTACATAGTTGGCTAACGGACAACAAGTTATACCCGAGCGATTCAACTAAGAACATATTAGATATGGAATGCTCGGAAGAAATAGCTATCTTTCCTAGACCTTTAACCTTGCCTTGGTTCCCATCTCCAAAGATGATCGAATCTTTGTTCTTGACGTAGGAAGTGAACATCTTATTCTCCCCCGTCATGTGGTTTGTGCATCCGCTGTCGATAATCCAGCTAGAGCCCCCGGATGCATAAACCTGCAAGGCAAATTAGGCTTGGGTCTTAGGTACCCAACTCTTGTTGGGTCCTACAAGGTTAGTTACAATATCCTTTGGGACCCAAATGCAAGTCTTATCTCCCTTGTATTTGGCCCCCAACTTCCTAGCAACTACTTTCTTATTTTTACATGAAAGTACAAAATTAGTGTTGCAGGCATGAAAAACAGTAGCAGATTCATTAGGCATTTTCTTAGGCACATGATGAATAACATTTCCCTTCCTAGGCCTACTCCTACCATGCACAAAAGTAGAACTTGAAGCAATCATAACATGTGAATCATAAGCATCATAACTCCTGTTATAATGAGTATTCCTAGAAGCTTTTCTATCATAGATGAACACATGATTCTTTTGAATACAACTAGCCATAGGGGCCTTCCCTTTTTCCTTGTTGAAAATGGGAGCCCTTTGGCTTGTTAAGTTCTTGGCTTCCTTCTTGAAGCCAAGCCCATCCTTAATTGAGGGGTATCTACCAACAGTGTAGGCATCCCTAGCAAATTTTAATTTATCAAAAACACTTTTGCAAGTCTTAAGTTGAGCATTAAGACTTGCTACTTTATCATTTAATTTGGAAATGGAAATTAAATGTTCATCACAAGCATCAATATTAAAATCCTTGCATCTATTACAAATTACAACATTATCTACACAAGAACTAGATTTGTTAACTACTTCTAGCTTGGCATTTAAATCATCATTAATACTCTTCAAGCTAGCCATAGTTTTATTGCAAGTAGATAACTCAGAAGATAGTAATTCATTTCTCTTTATTTCTAAGGCAAGAGACTTTTGAACACTAATAAATTTGTCATGTTCCTCATATAAAATGTCCTCTTATCTCTCTAGCAGTCTATCTTTTTCGTTCAAGGCATCAATCAACTCATTGATCTTTTCTACTTCAGCTCTATCTAATCCCTTGAACAAGCTAGTGTAATCTACTTCATCATCACTAGAGTCCTCATCACTAGAAGTAGAGTACTTGGGGGAATCTCGAACACTCACCTTCTTTTCCTTGGCCATGAGGCAGGTGTGGCGTTCGTTGGGGAAGAGAAATGACTTGTTGAAGGCTGAGGCAGCGAGTCCTTCATCGTCGGAATCAGAAGATGAGCAGTCCGAGTCCCATTCCTTTTTGATGTGTGCCTCGCCCTTTGCCTTCCTATAGCTCTTTTGCTTCTCTTTCTTCCCGCCCTTTCCTTGTTCCTGGTCACTAGAGTTATCGGGACAATTTGCTATAAAATGACCAGTCTTACCGCACTTGAAGCAGGAGCGCTTTCCCTTTGCCTTGTTCTTGTTTGAGTACTCCTTGCGTCCTTTCAATGCGGTCTTGAAGCGTTTTATGATTAGGGCCATCTCATCCTCGTTTAGCCCGGCCGCCTCAACTTGTGCTACCTTGCTAGGTAGAGCCTCCATGCTGCTTGTTGCTTTGAGAGCAACGGTTTGAGGCTCGTAGATGGGCATTGGGCCATTCAATGCCTCATCAACGTATCTTGCTTCCTTGATCATCATACGCCCGCTTACAAACTTTCCGAGTATTTCCTCGGGCGTCATCTTTGTGTACCTAGGATTCTCACGGATTGAGTTCACAAGATGAGGATCAAGAATAGTGAAGGACCTGAGCATAAGTCGGACGACGTCGTGGTCCATCCATCTAGTGCTTCCGTAGCTCCTGATTTTGTTGACCAGGGTCTTGAGCCTGTTGTACGTTTGCGTTGGCTCCTCTCCCCTGATCATTGCGAACCTTCGCAGTTCGCCTTCCACCAACTCCATCTTGGTGATCATGGTGGCGTCGTTCCCCTCATGAGAAATCTTGAGGGTATCCCAAATTTGCTTGGCGTTATCCAAGTCGCTCACCTTGTGGTACTCGTCCCTGCACAAGGATGCTAGCAAAATAGTGGTAGCTTGTGCATTTTTATGGATTTGCTCATTAATGAAAACGGGGTTATCAGTGCTATCAAAAAGCATTCTGTTTTCAACAATCTCCCAAATACTTGGATGGAGAGAGAATAGGTGACTACGCATTTTGTGACTCCAAAATGAGTAGTCTTCTCCATCAAAGTGTGGAGGTTTCCCAAGTGGAATTGAAAGTAAATGAGCATTGGAGTTAAACGGGATACGAGAATAATATATCAAAAGAAAAGTTTGAGTTAACCGATTTCTTTTTCTCGTCGTCGTCTCTTGGGGAAGAAGAAGACTCGTCGCTGTCGTAGTAGACAATCTTCTTAATGCGCCTCTTCTTCTTCCCGTCTCTTTTCTTATGACTCGAGCCATAGTCCGAGGGCTTATCATCTCTTGGCTCGTTGACGATGGACTCCTTTGTCTTGTCATTGACCACCATCCCCTTTCCCTTAGGATCCATCTCTTTGGGCGATTAGTCCCTTGTGTGAAGAGAACGGCTCCGATACCAATTGAGAGCACCTAGAGGGGGGTGAATAGGTGATCCTGTAAAAATCAAATACTTGTAGCCACAAAACTTGGTTAAGAGTTAGTGCAATAGGACAAAGTGGCTAAGGACCGAGCTTTTGTGACACACAATGATTACAAAGTAAGACAACACAAAAGACACGATGATTTATCCCGTGGTTCGGCCAAGTATAACACTTGCCTACTCCATGTTGTGGCGTCCCAATGGACGAGGGTTGCACTCAACCCCTTTCAAGTGATCCAATGATCAACTTGAATACCATGGTGTTTTCCTTTCTTATACTTTCTCCCGTTTGCGAGGAATCTCCACAACTTGGAGCCTCTCGCCCTTACAATAGATGATCACAAAGAAGCACGGAAGTAAGGGAGGAGAGAGCAACACACACAAGACTCAAAGCAACAGCACAATCACGCACACAAAGCCACAACTTGAGCTCACAACACAACTCGAGGAGTTCTCTACTCAAATGGTGCTCAAGTCACTATCTCAAAGAATCAAATGCGCAAGAATGGAGTCTTGGTGCTTAGGAATGATCAAGGAATGCTTGGATGCCTCCTCGATGCGCCTAGGGGTCCCTTTTATAGCCCTAAGGCAGCTAGGAGCCGTTGGAGGCATTCTTGGAAGGCAATTCTTGCCTTTTGTCGGGTGGCGCACCGGACAGTCCGGTGCACCACCGAACATCCACTGTTCATGGTCCGGTGCGGATCTTCTTCCTAAAATAGCACAGCCGACCGTTGCAGAATTGTAGCCATTGGTGCACCGGACACTGTCCGGTGCACACCGGACAATCTGGTGCCCCCTGCCGACCGTTGGAGCGGGCCACGCGTCGCCCGCGGATTTGGCGGCCGACCGTTGCGCTGGCGGCCGTTGGCTCACCGGACAGTCCGGTGCACCACTGGACAGTCCGATGAATTATAGCCGTACGCCATCGACAAATTCCCGATAGTGGCCAGTTCGCCAGAAACCAGCCTGGCGCACCGGACACTGTCCGGTGCACCACCGGACAGTCCGGTGTGCCAGACTGCGCTGAGTCTTGGCTGCTCCAGCCAACTCTTTTTCTTTTTTCTCTTTTCTCTGATTCTAGCACTTAGACAAATAGATTAGTACACAAAAAACAATGTACTAAGTCTAGAAACATACCTTCTTGTTGATTTGCACTTCATTCATCATTTGGCACATAATTACTCACTCAATATGTGTTGAGCACTTAATCACCAAAATATACTAGAAATGGCCCAAGGGCACATTTCCCTTTCACTCTCATCTTCAGCAACCTCTTCAGGAGCATATCTAGACATCTGTATGAATTTGTCTCTATACTCACTCACTGACATATTTCCATGCTTGAGGGAAAGGAGCTCCTTTTTAATTTTCATCAACCCAGCAGGAATATGATAGTTCCTGAAATTAGTTGAGAACTCTACCCAGGCGATGGTGAAAGTTGCCTAGAGGGGGGGTGAATAGGCAAGTTAAAACTTTTTCAACAAAAACTAGAAGCAAACTGGGTAAAACTGAATTGATCTCGAAATTCACCCAGTTAACTTTGGAAATGAGATGTTCTAGTTGATCCACAGGGTTCAAAATAGTAGATCTGAGAAGGACACTTCTCAAAATCCACACACCAAATATATATAAACAAATCTTCCACGCAATGGTGAGAGAACGAAGAACACAAACAAACACAATGAGCAAGAACACAAGAGACACAAGATTTATCCCGAGGTTCGGTCACACCACCAAGGTGCCCTACTTCCTCGTTGAGGCGCCCACAAAGAGCCGGGTCTCTTTCAACCCTAATCCTCCCTTTGCCAACCACAGAGGTCAAGCCCACACAATAATCTTTGCTCAAACGAGCGGGTAATACAAACTTTCTTGTGGTCTTCCACAAGATTTGGAGACTCACAAGAGACACCTAGTCGTCTAGGAGCTAGAAGCTCCAAGAGTAATGAATCCACAAAGAACTCGATGTAGTACCAAAGCTCGAATCAAGAAGAGCAAGAGGGATTTAGAGATGAAGCACCAAAATCGTAGCTCTTCAATCTCACTCAAAGATTTCTCTCCAAAGATTTGAAATGGGAGAGGCAAGAGGTGTGTGAGAGAGAGTGGGAGGTGTTTCTCAGGTTAGAAATGGAGTCCAAGTCGTGCTCTCCTGTGGGGAGAGAGGTAGGAGTGAGTATATATAGGTGGGGCTCCAAAACTAGCCGTTTTTGACTTTTCTGCCCAAAAACCGGTTGAACCGGTCTCAAAACCGGTTGAACCGGTTTTTCAAAAAGCTGCGCACAGCTTTTTGGCTGACACAGCAGACTGGCAGAAAAAAGTGAACAGTGCAAAAACCGGTTGAACCTGTTTTAAAACCGGTTGAACCTGTTTCCACCAGACAAAAACCGGTTGAGTGTCCGGTTGAGTGTCCGGCTGAACTAGTATTTTGAAAAAAGGTGAACAGTGCAAAAACCGGTTGAACCTGTTTTAAAACCGGTTGAACCTGTTTTTCCAAAAATCAATTTTGACCAAGATAGACTTTAAAAGGTTGTACTACATACTTTCACTAAGGATTAACAAGGGTAAAATGGAAGTTTTGGATCAAGGATTTTTGAGCTTTTGTACCAACACCAACCTTCTTTTTGGATCCCCCTTGATAGTACGACGATTCCTATACTCAAGTTA
The DNA here is from genome assembly GCF_902167145.1 of Zea mays. Classification (NCBI taxonomy): domain Eukaryota; kingdom Viridiplantae; phylum Streptophyta; class Magnoliopsida; order Poales; family Poaceae; genus Zea; species Zea mays. The sequence goes on along the minus strand of NC_050099.1, from coordinate 191,634,911 downwards.
AATAAAATATAATTAAGTAAACTCCTTGAGTCATTGGTGTCTCAAGTGTGATTTCTCCATGGTGTTGCTTCATAAGGATCACAAACATCTTTGTCTCACCTTTTGAAGCAAACACAAATCGAGCCTATGACTTGTGCCATTTCACCATATATGAGTTCAAATCATGGCTTCAAGTCACCTTACTGATGCATCAACATGTTGTAACTCTTCATAGCTGATTAGTTCATCGACTTAGTGCAAGTACTCTCTTCTTCACCTTAGCCATGGTACCTCGGTCTACAAGCCGTCGCTTGGCCTTCACCTTCGCTTAGTTCCTCGAAGCCCTTTCCTTGCTATCTTCACCCTATCAAGCCATTCTTGAGTCACATCCTATTGAGCATCCATTGAGAGAATCATTTCTTCAATATTGTGAACCTTGCTTGAATGTCATCTAGATATAACTGCTAAGATCAATCAAGCTCTAGTTTGATTCTCATATATTCATATATGGACTAATAGTAATATGGTCAAGCCAATTCACGATTCCTCATATCTTGTTCACTTTGGCTTGACCAATCCTCTTAATCACTTCAACCTCTATTATGATCATATTTATGCATAGTGATTTCTCAGGACTTGTCCATATATTCAAACCAATATAGAGACCATATTATATCCATTTGCATTGTCTCACTGGTTATTTGACCTTGTGTTGAACTTTGTTCACTGATCATTATACACTATTCAAGTATGTTCATCATACTGAATTCCCTGTTCAACACTTAGCAAATTTGTTAGACCTTTAAATGTGTTGTTATCCAAATCACCAAAACTCACAAAAGGGATGAATGCACTTTCAATCTCCCCCTTTTTGGTGATTGATGACAACACATTTAAAGCTTACATAAGATTTGATAAATAAGATTTTGAATCCTATGATATAGTTTCCTCCCCCTAAATATGTGCATTTCAGAAAATACCAATTTTGTACTCAAATGCCAAAAGCACATATTTGGGTCAAAGTATGGAGACAACTTATATCATACTATTCATAGGATGCAGTGCGTCATAAAATAAACGTGATGCTCATGACATAGTATGCACTCATCAACTTTCTACATCTTATGTTTTTCTTACGACTTCCCTTTTTTTAATTATTTCTCCCCTTTTTTAAAGTCTTCTAACACTTAGTTACATAAGACTAAAGGTAAGCTTTAATGCAAAATTTCTCCCCCTTTGTCATAAATCTCCAAAAAAAAGGTATAAAGAATATAAAGGGTAGAAATTATGATTAATCAAGATTTGAACACACTATCATGAAAAGGGTCCTTATATGGCACAAAGGTAATGGAGAAGTGCCATAAGTGATGTACCTTTGCGTTTTACCTTTTCAAAGGGGTGTTCCACACTTGTGTTGTATTTAAAGTTCATTTTGCAATCTCTTGTTGGCATAATTGTGACATAGGTCCAAGATATCAGCTGAATATTGTCATACTAATTGAAAGATAAATCTTGATACCTGGAGTCTAGATGTCATCTAGCATTTTCTTATCATAACAAGAGACAACATGAAAATTGCACAAGTATGGATTATACAACTAGTGATCATGTTCAAAAAATATCAATTAAAAACCACCAATTGATACAATTTGAGAGATAATCAGATCACTAATTGCATATTACACTAAGTTCTCCTCAAGTTTTAGTGCACACATATATATGAATTCAATTGATACCTGTTGAGAGTACTTATTTGCAACTTAAAGTACCATTGGCATACAAGGAGTATCAATTGAACATAATCATGTAACATAGGGAACATGCACACTATTTAATCAATTAAGTGCTAGACAGGAGAATTTATAAGCTATGCTACTTCAGATATTTGCAATCCAAAAGGATGTGATACATATTTACCAATTTTAGATGACGTTGGAGTAGCATATACAAGAGAAACTCATTCTCTTATGAAATGTATAGAAGATACATTTATTGGAGCAAAGAATCTTTGATACCCATCAATTTTGTAGTGGAAGCGATTGTCTTTGCCCGAAGGTTCCTTTCTAATTTGAGACTACACACATAATAGACTTGAAAATGAAGTTAGTCTCAAAGATTCAAATTATAGACCATTCTCCCCCTAAATGTATGCATACAAGTGATGAATACTTATTTAGCTTATGCACTTGGACTTGTGAGGTCAGGGAATTAAGTTCTACAATTTGAACCTTGGTACAAATAAAGTATGAAAATATGAAATTACACCAATTTAAGGAATTACTCATAATCAAACGGTATACTAATAGACATGATATGCAATATTTTTAAGCCAAGATTCAAGTGCAACCTTATGATGTGACTTAAGATATTGCATATACATGCATACACTAACTTGTAAAAGCCTAGATACACAAATGTAATACAATAGTTCATGGAGTGACACACCTTTGTTCCATGCCATATGGTCTTCATTATAATCATGAATTTCTATCTTAGCTTTTGATAGGCTTGACATTTCAAAGAGAAACTTATCCTCTTTAAACGATCAAGAGAAACTCATTCTCTTCAAAGAACTACACAAATTCACTAAAAGAAAATGTTAGTCTTTAAGGACACAAGATATAGAATGAGCTCCCCCTAAATGTATGCATCAAGTACTTGAATTACTTGTAACATGCAATTGATTCAATTAAGATTCTTAGAGGAGTTCATCATATATCTTGGTCAAGGCATAATATATTTGAAACAATTGAATTTATGCTAGAGAACACATATCGTTCCCCAATAGAACTAATCCATGGGGTGACATGTGGTAAATATTTGATCATTTCCTTGGAACCACTCATCCTCATTTGATGTTCTCCAAGGTGTGAGACTACACAACATGAACTTGAAAGAAATCATTAGTCTCACAAGATATAGGCTAAACTCTCCATCAATTTGTGCATGCAAGAGTACACAGAGTACACTTATGCACATCAACAATACGAGGTTAAAGGAGATGTTTGCACTATATCTTAGTTTAACATAACATGCTTTACATAGATGATGAAAATTATACCAATTAAAAGTTTAAGAACTAAAAGTATATCAATTGAAATCTTGAAGGGTAGAGCATGCTAATATGAATCTCAAACCTCATAATGAAGGATATCATATAAATATGTCACTGCATCTTCATTATTTGGTTGACAAAAAAAATGTAACTCCCTTCTTGAATCACTGTGATCTCTTTTCTCTTTACGATTTCATCCAACCAAGTGATCTTGAACTTCTTTCATCTTTTCTTGATTCGATCATATTTGATATGAGATCAATTGAAACTCAATGATTGAAACAACCAAGACTCTTATATCCGTAGATTTTGAATCCATCTTGAAAGCTCTTGGAAGGACCTCGTTGTAACACTTAGAAAGAGAGCATTAAAACACAAGAGAGGGTTTCACAAATGATGATCCTTATATGTGGATGGAAAATGAATCATCATTATCGAAACCCAAAAGGATAGACTAAATTCCTTTAAATTAGTGCACACATATAGTTAACGTCAAAGTTATATGCACTATTGAACATTTTATATTGCGGGGAATTTAACCTATACTATGGTACATTCCACTAAGGATAGAATACTAAAACAACTAAAGGAGAGGAAGTTTTCATACCTTGGCCTCTTATCAACTTCATCTTACTTTAGTTGAATAGTATCCTTTAAGCTTGTGATTTATCCAATTTAAAACAAGCACCATCTCTTAACATAGATTTTCTAGGGATAAACTCGACACAAGAGATGGCATTAGTAGCACAAGCACTAGTTTCTTATTTAGCAACCCTTTATATATGGAAGACAAGCGTGTTGCTAAAATAGAGAAACATCATAATATGGACTAAATTTCCTTGAACCCTCATGCACAATATATTTTGAATGACATGGATAATATGCATGGTTATTCAATGAAGTCTAAAGGGATGACTTAATCCATATTATGGTGAGTGTCTAATACAGAAGAATCAAATCCAAATTAACTAGATAGAGAATACATCACATAATTTTGGATTGTTCACCATATGATAATATTCATTCAACTTCCAATTAGACCTTTATTTCATAATCAACAACTGATGTATATCCTCAAGTGCTTCTTTTTCCTTAGTGGCTACACTAGTCACAAAAAGATAAGATTTGAAAATAATATGCACTTGAGATTCAGTTGTTACCACCCTAGCTACTATCTCCAAAGATGATTTATACATTCATTATCGAGCACCCAACTTGATCCATTGAAGGAGTGATCCTGCAAAACAAGTTTAAGCTTCATATCTTGGTACCCAATTTGAATTGGGTCCTTTGAGATCAATAGTAAGAGCCTTGAGTACCCACACAATCCTTATTGTGGCATTTCTCTTTGTGTAGGCACCCACATATACTTGACAACCATCTTACATGGTTTCAAGTCAATATTTAATCACATAGATAAAAACTAGAGTTAAGAATAGGAGCCTTTTCTCCTTTTATTAATACATCATTGTGTTGCCTTCTTGATGATGAACCTACCTTGACTTTGGGTGCACCTAGCTTATCAAGGTTAGTCGCACAAGCATTCATATCATAAAGACAAGTTATGCATGGAATTTACAACTTAGTGATCCAATTCAATGTGAAGCATATGTATATCGATTGAAGTAGATTTCTAAGATATCAAAATATGGGTTTCCAAAATTTAGAGAGTATGGATCACTAATTGTACCTTTTACAGTTTAAAAATCATATCCATGTTAGTGCATATGTATGTGATGAATATCAACAAAAAGATTCCTATGCACTTTTAGAATTAACGATAAGAGAATTTTAAACTGCATCAAGAGTATCTATTTAGAAAACAAAGATTACAATCCATATGAATGAGATACAAATTTACCATTTTGGATTGTCTTAGTATAGCTTACTCAAGTGAAACTTATTCTCTATGACACAAGATATATAATGTTCTCCCACTAGATATGTGCATCAATTATTTGAATGACTTGCCACATGCCCTTTTAATTCAGTTAAGAGTCTCATGAGGAGTATATTACATATCATGGTCAAGGCATGACAAATTTGCAATGAATTGAAGCAATTTGTTCCATACCTTTGCCTTGAGCATTCCTAATCTTTCTTTTAGGTGAAGATTAACCTTTAAAGCTTGTGATTTTACCAATTGAAAGAGCACAATCTCTACTTATGAATTTCCATGAAATATCTTAAAAGAGATTGTATTAGTAACACAAGCGATAGTTTCCTATTTAGCAACCTCTAGTATATGAATGACAAGAAGGTTACTAAAACATGCAAGGAAACCTCATGATATGAACTAAATTACCCTTACAAGCATCATGCATAACATCAATTGTAAAAAAGATGAAAGTAGCACGATTATTTAATTAAGTTCACATGGCAAGTTTAATTCATAGCATGGTGAGTGATTAATGTAGAAGACTCAAAACCAATTTAAACAAGAATGAATACATCACATAGTATTGGTTCGATCTTCTTTGAATGTTGAATGGCACACTCCATTTGGGAAACACATTTTCATGTTGTGAGACTACATAAACACTTAGATAGAAACATTAGTCTCACAACTCTAGTCATATAGAGAATTCCCCATTTGGTAAGTGTTATAAGAATTTGAATTTCTTACTTAGCACTCTATTCATTTAAGAACATGGGATAATACTCTTTATGTCTAGGTCATGGCAATAATATGATGATTAACTTGAAATATGCCACAAGATACATACAATCAATTTAAAGCATGTAGATTGTCACAATATAAAAATATGAACTTGCAATCTACCATATAATTAGATCCTTTCCAAAGCAAGGTAAAATCTTTTAAGTTCATTCTCAAGTGCTTCATTTTTCCTATGTGGCTACAAAAGACACAAAGGAATATTCCAATTAAAAGCAATGTGCACTTAAGAATTAATTGTTACCATCCTTTGGATATCACTTGGTTGTAGGCCTTTTGCTTGATTCGCACAAAGGTTAATCCTTATTTCCTACAACACAAGTTCTTGCTAGAGATGAATATGAAGTTAGTGATATAACAACTCAATTCATCTTTGGGTCAATCTTAAAGGATAGACAATGTAAGATTGATAGCTTGAGATAAGAATTGAGTTGAACCGCTCAAGCACCCCAAAGCTTCATATCATCTCTGGGTACCTGCAAAACTTATTAAGTACATTTTGGTACCCATTTTTGGATGGGTCCGCCAAGGTTAGCTAATAAATACTTAGGCACCCAAATGGCCTTTGTGCTAGTTTTAGGTGAACTAAATATATTTCTAGCACAAGTGTCATTTTTGGGTCTCCTAAGTGAATATGAATGAATTGACACGGTAGGCTTAGGATACTCACTCATGGGACAATCCTTGCATAGGTGTCCCTTTCTTCGGCAAGTGTAGCAAATCTGATTTTTAATTTTGCAATACTCCTTTTTGCCTTGCTTCTTGTTTGCTACATGGTTAGTGAGCCTCTTTCTTTCTAAAGTTAAGCCACTATCCTTTGTGTAGGGACATGACTTAATCTCATGTCCCTTCTCATGACATTGATAACACTTTCTAGCGCATCTTCTCTTATTTGGAAGAGTGACTTGTTTGTTACCTTGTGTGGAGCATGTGGAGGCGTGGTTGAGGCACTTGTCATGAGCTTTGGCTTTCTTCTCTTGATGTTTTCTCATGTCCTTCTTGGAAAGCTTGATATTCTTTTGAAGGGGTTTTGTGCATGCTACTATTGTCCCCTTCTCAAGCTTTTTCACCATATTATCACGGTTATCTTGAGAAGGTTGAGCATGACACTTTCCCTTCAATTGAATCAAGCTCCTTTTTAGCCTCCCATTTTCTTCCTTGAGCTCATTGTTTTCTTTTGCATAGGAAACATTACTTGTTCCTAAAAATTCTAGCTCAATGGAAGATTGGCTTTCTTGAGAGCAACATTTGTTAGCACATGATAATATAGTTTCTATTTGAGTACATGTGCATATGTGAGGTTGGTATGATTTCAAATTAGTTAACATAACCTCATGAGCCATTTCTAACATGATATGTGAATCCATAAATTTATTATGAGAGCACACAAGCATATCATGTTTTTCTTGCAAAGCTAGATTTTCAATATTTAGCTTTTCTATCGTGTTCTTGAGCATAGCATTTTTATTTTCTAATTGAGCAATATATGATGAATTATTAACAGCTTTAATTTGCTCAATTGAAATGTCTTCATACCTTTGGACCAAATCATCATGAGAGCACTTTAGCTTCTCATGCTCTTTGGTCAACTTCTCTAAGTCTTCGATTTTTCTGATGAGGAAGTCTTCTTGCTTATGAAGCATTTCTTTTTGTTCTTCTGCTCTTTTCATGAGTTTGAGCAAGCTCATCCGATGTTTCTTGCTTAGCTGAGAGAAGAATTGTTGAAGATCATCCTCATCTTCACTATCACTTTCTTGCTCCTCCTCATCCTCACTTTCGCTTTCACTGTCACTCCCATTAGCAATGAAGCACATATGAGAAGTGGATTTGAAAGACGAACCTTGTGAAGAGGTGGATTCGTCGTTTGGTCTCCATCGAGCATTTTCTTCTTCAATTTTGTTCTTCGCCTCATCTTCCTTCATTTTGAGGAACATCCTTTCGGCGATTCTCATGACAAGATCTATTGCCCTAGGATCAACATCTGCACCAAAAGATGAAGTCAAGACAATCTCAACTTTTTCAAGCTTAGAAGCACTTTCATTTCTTAGACACCCCGACATGATCTTTTCCTCACGCGGTTAAGCGTTAGAACGAGGATTAGGCTCTGATACCAATTGAAAGTTGCCTAGAGGGGGGGGTGAATAGGCAAGTTAAAACTTTTTCAACAAAAACTAGAAGCAAACTGGGTAAAACTGAATTGATCTCGAAATTCACCCAGTTAACTTTGGAAATGAGATGTTCTAGTTGATCCATAGGGTTCAAAATAGTAGATCTGAGAAGGACACTTCTCAAAATCCACACACCAAATATATATAAACAAATCTTCCACGCAATGGTGAGAGAACGAAGAACACAAACAAACACAATGAGCAAGAACACAAGAGACACAAGATTTATCCCGAGGTTCGGTCACACCACCAAGGTGCCCTACTTCCTCGTTGAGGCGCCCACAAAGAGCCGGGTCTCTTTCAACCCTAATCCTCCCTTTGCCAACCACAGAGGTCAAGCCCACACAATAATCTTTGCTCAAACGAGCGGGTAATACAAACTTTCTTGTGGTCTTCCACAAGATTTGGAGACTCACAAGAGACACCTAGTCGTCTAGGAGCTAGAAGCTCCAAGAGTAATGAATCCACAAAGAACTCGATGTAGTACCAAAGCTCGAATCAAGAAGAGCAAGAGGGATTTAGAGATGAAGCACCAAAATCGTAGCTCTTCAATCTCACTCAAAGATTTCTCTCCAAAGATTTGAAATGGGAGAGGCAAGAGGTGTGTGAGAGAGAGTGGGAGGTGTTTCTCAGGTTAGAAATGGAGTCCAAGTCGTGCTCTCCTGTGGGGAGAGAGGTAGGAGTGAGTATATATAGGTGGGGCTCCAAAACTAGCCGTTTTTGACTTTTCTGCCCAAAAACCGGTTGAACCGGTCCCAAAACCGGTTGAACCGGTTTTTCAAAAAGCTGCGCACAGCTTTTTGGCTGACACAGCAGACTGGCAGAAAAAAGTGAACAGTGCAAAAACCGGTTGAACCTGTTTTAAAACCGGTTGAACCTGTTTCCACCAGACAAAAACCGGTTGAGTGTCCGGTTGAGTGTCCGGCTGAACCAGTATTTTGAAAAAAGGTGAACAGTGCAAAAACCGGTTGAACCTGTTTTAAAACCGGTTGAACCTGTTTTTCCAAAAATCAATTTTGACCAAGATAGACTTTAAAAGGTTGTACTACATACTTTCACTAAGGATTAACAAGGGTAAAATGGAAGTTTTGGATCAAGGATTTTTGAGCTTTTGTACCAACACCAACCTTCTTTTTGGATCCCCCTTGATAGTACGACGATTCCTATACTCAAGTTAAATAAAATATAATTAAGTAAACTCCTTGAGTCATTGGTGTCTCAAGTGTGATTTCTCCATGGTGTTGCTTCATAAGGATCACAAACATCTTTGTCTCACCTTTTGAAGCAAACACAAATCGAGCCTATGACTTGTGCCATTTCACCATATATGAGTTCAAATCATGGCTTCAAGTCACCTTACTGATGCATCAACATGTTGTAACTCTTCATAGCTGATTAGTTCATCGACTTAGTGCAAGTACTCTCTTCTTCACCTTAGCCATGGTACCTCGGTCTACAAGCCGTCGCTTGGCCTTCACCTTCGCTTAGTTCCTCGAAGCCCTTTCCTTGCTATCTTCACCCTATCAAGCCATTCTTGAGTCACATCCTATTGAGCATCCATTGAGAGAATCATTTCTTCAATATTGTGAACCTTGCTTGAATGTCATCTAGATATAACTGCTAAGATCAATCAAGCTCTAGTTTGATTCTCATATATTCATATATGGACTAATAGTAATATGGTCAAGCCAATTCACGATTCCTCATATCTTGTTCACTTTGGCTTGACCAATCCTCTTAATCACTTCAACCTCTATTATGATCATATTTATGCATAGTGATTTCTCAGGACTTGTCCATATATTCAAACCAATATAGAGACCATATTATATCCATTTGCATTGTCTCACTGGTTATTTGACCTTGTGTTGAACTTTGTTCACTGATCATTATACACTATTCAAGTATGTTCATCATACTGAATTCCCTGTTCAACACTTAGCAAATTTGTTAGACCTTTAAATGTGTTGTTATCCAAATCACCAAAACTCACAAAAGGGATGAATGCACTTTCAGATGGTGTCAACAGTGGTGTGAGCAGCACAGTACGAATCCCATCAGTCAGAAGTGGGGCCAGTAAGGTGATCCGATACATATATGACCTTCTCTCTGTCAGTGCATTGAGTGATATTGAGCATTTTCTCCACTGACTTCAGTCAATCATCAGCCTGGAGTGGATTTGGGGAGCTAGAGAAAGTGGGTGGCTTGTGGCTCATGAACTCGCGATGCTTATCCCTAGGTGGTGGTGGTGGTGGATGCTGCTGGTTTTGGCAGAGCTAAGCTTGCATCTCTGCCACGGTGTTGGACATCTGTTGCAACAGTTGCATTTGAGCGATGACAATACCATCAGTCCCAGCAGGCGAGGGATTCGAAGGAGAATTTATCTCCGGTTCTATATAGCTACTGCCCTCCTTTGGTGAATGCATGCAGGTAGATCGACACCGCATCCCTTCCTGGTATTGACCATCTGGTTAGAGACATAGGGTAAGATAGATTTGCAGATAAGACAAATGAGTAATTACAAAACACCCAACTTTTAGGTCATGGTCTTTTTGGGTCAGAATAGCTCAGTGGATTAGAGTGCCACCTACCTAACATTACTATATTGCACCTATGGTGGTACATGCTAGAGTGTAACCACTGTACTAGGTTTGATGGTGTATATAGCCCACAACTATTTCAATCAATCGAAGAAGCGAATCAAGCAATTATCATAAGGACAATCATTCAAGCACTTAAATAGCGATAAAAATATTTTTTCTTATCTTAGGTCCCCTATCTCTTTAGGGATTCATGGATATATGATTCCAATGTGTGACATCCTTTCTGTCTTTCTAGAGTAGAAAGGATTGTCTTTCTAGAGTAGAAAGGATAAGGGTAGTCAGAGTAGAACAGCCAAAAGGTGAGACATGATCAAGAAAAGTATAGAAAGAATTAGAGTAAAGGTAAGTAGGTAAGGGTTTTGTCCAATTCTATCTAGGTTATGTCCTACAGTCAACATTCCTCTTATATCACTTCTGTCACATCCGAGTTTATGGGGCAAACCTGGGTGCGTCTCATATGCGCGCCAAACAAGATCAACGCATATAATGACTCAGTGTATAGAGATGAATGTCACAATCTTTATTACATAATGGAAATGTCTTACAATATAACTGATAATAAATAAAATGAACTAATATCATTATTATCTCATGGCGCCATCAAGCTGACTGAGAGACGACACCTAGACATCGTCGAACTCGTCGTAGTATTCCTCCTCGGCTAGCACCTGCTCTTCACCTGTGGGGGGAAGTTTTATTGCAAGAGTGAGTTCATAGATGTTCATCGCTCAGCAAGTGTGGGGAATAATGTGCATGATGAAAGGGAATTAGGCTTACACCTAGTTCCTAAATAATTTTGGTGGTTGAATTGCCCAACACAAGTAATTGGACTAACTAGTTTGCTCTAGTGTATAAGTTATACAGGTGCCAAAGGTTCACAACAAGCCAATTAAAAAGACCAATGTTGGGTTCAAAATAGAGAGCTAAAGGCATCCCGAAAGACTCCCTGGTCTGGCGCACCGGACTGTCCGGTGTGCCACCGGACAGTGTCCGGTGCACCAGGGGACTTCGCGCTGAACTCCTCAGCCTCGGGAATTTTCAGAGCCGACGCGCTATAATTCACCGGACATGTCCGGTGTACACCGGACAGTGTCCGGTGCTCCAAGAGGACGCGGCTCTGGAACATGGCAGCCTCGGGAATTTGCAACGGCTGCTCCACTATAATTCACCGGACATGTCCGGTGTACACCGGACTGTCCGGTGTAACAGCGGGGCAACGGCTACTTCGGCGCCAACGGCTACCTGCGGACGCATTAATTGCGCGCCAGCGCGCGCAGAAGTCAGGCACGCCCATGCTGGCGCACCGGAAACTCTACAGTGCATGTCCGGTGCGCCACCGGACATCCAAGTGGGCCCAGCGTCAGAGCTCCAACGGTCGGAACCCTAACGGCCGGGTGACATGGCTGGCGCACCGGACATGTCCGGTGTGCACCGGACTGTCCGGTGCACCATGCGACAGACAGCCTCCACCCAAACGGCTAGTTTGGTGGTTGGGGCTATAAATACCCCCAACCACCCACCATTCATGGCATCCAAGTTCTCCACTTCTCAACCACTTACAAGAGCTAGGCATTCAATTCTAGACACACCAAAAGAGATCAAATCCTCTCCAATTCCACTCAAGGCTTTAGTGATTAGCGAGAGAGATTTGTCGTGTTCTTTTGAGCTCTTGTGCTTGGATTGCTTCTTTTCTTTCTCACTTGTTCTTGTGATCAAAACTCCATTGTAATCAAGGCAAGAGGCACCAATTGTGTGGTGGCCCTTGTAGGGAAGTTTTGTTCCTGGTTTTGATTTGAGAAGAGAAGCTCACTCGGTCGGAGGGACCGTTTGAGAGAGGGTAAGGGTTGAAAGAGACCCGGCCTTTGTGGCCTCCTCAACGGGGAGTAGGTTTGCGAGAACCGAACCTCGGTAAAACAAATCCTTGTGTCACACTCCTTATTTGCTTGAGATTTGTTTTGCACCCTCTCTCTCGGACTCGTTTTTATTTCTAACGCTAACCCAGCTTGTAGTTGTGATTAATTTTGTAAATTTCAGTTTCGCTCTATTCACCCCCCTCTAGGCGACTATCACATGAGCTTACTACGGTGGGGGCTCATGTATAATGTAAGGTAAGAGTAGTCTGCCGTTCTGCCCTCCCCCCTTCCGCGCGCAGAAAAAAAATCAAACCGTGGCTACCCAGGGATCGAACCTTAGATCTATTGAGTAGAATGCCTAGCCTTCCACCCTCTAGCCAACATGACTCATGTTGAATTGTGTACAACTTCAACTAAGACGTCTTTTGTGTTTAACCCATTGTCCACTCTGTATGCTCACTGAGTCTAGAAAAACATTTATAGCTTGGCCCCTGATCTTTCTGGAATTTGGGACGCAGTCCAGGAAATAAAGAAAATAGAGAAAAGGAGTTTAGAAATTGATTTTTAATTCATGGAAATTTCATATTAAATCCAAATGAGTTCATTTCAATTTCTATAATTCTATAATATTATTTTTATCACATAATACCTCTATATCAAATACATAGAAACTTTGGAAATTCGTAACTTCCCCATTTTAATTCCAAATTGAATCGTTCCAGTTGTGTTAGTCTCGTATGAATATTTACTACGCAGTAACAACATTGATTATACCATGTTTCATACTTTTATAGTTAGATATTTATTTATCCTATGTTAATTGTGTTAATCTATGTCTATTGGATTAATTTATTTAATATATTAATATAGTATTCTAACTTTATGGTTATACGATGTTTGACCATTAGTCTTGCAAACACACACTTACCTTTTTGTTTAAGCAAAAGCGTATGGTGGTACGTGTCCGACGACTAACGATGTACGAGAGAATTTGTTCCGGTATGTGTGAAACGTGCTCTCCAATAATGAGACCATACAAATCGTGATATATATCAAAGTCTGCATGATACTGATGGTTGCAATGTAGTGGTGAAATAGATAGATTATAAATAACAAAATTTATGTATGGCCATAATCACAAATTGATTATGAAACATTTTCTCATAACGGTATAACACATATTTTGTATATAAGTTATCGTAGTATACTGGTATTATATATTCCCGTTGCAACGCACGAGCATTTAGCTATCATGTATAGAAGTCTGCACGGTACTGTTGGTTGCAATGTAGTGATGAAATAGTTAGATTGAAATAACAAAATTTATGTATGGCTAGGATCACAAATTAATTACGAAACATTTTCACATAACAGTATAACACACATTTGTTCATAAGTTATCATGATATTAAATGTTTCCGTTGCAACGCACGGGCACCCACCTATATGTGTTTATGTCTACATCTATGACAGGAAACACATCTACTACATCTCTCTCCAAGCTCACTTGCTACCATTGCACAATGCGTAGTAGTAGATAAGTATCACCGATATTCTTGAATTATATTTTTGGATGGAGGTAATATTATTTAAAGAAGAGCTTTGCATGCTATTTCTTTTGTTTGAATAATGCATTATACTTAAATTCCCTTTTTGCATGTGTGAAATTTTTCTTCGTAATATTTTTTCCATGGATCAGACTTGTGAGTCATTTTCATAAACCAACGCCAAGCATGAATCCATGTTTCCTACTTCAAACCCCGAACAAACTCCATGAGCAGGAGACACTCGCGTTGTCGTCGCTCATCGATGACGAGAAGAAGCTTGGCGACTGTCAGTTCGACCTCTAAAAGCAGTCTTACGTGGTCGCATGTGCCGCTGTGTACGACAAGCTCCCGCGAAGCCGCCGCTTGGACGCGGTCCAGAGCAGCTGCACCACGCTGTCCATCGTTAAGCAGGGGGGGCCTCATGGTTGTCGCCAACGTCGACGACTCTCGGGTTGTTCTGGACACCGCATCCGACGACGACGCCATCACGCCGTCCAGCTCATCGTCCACCTGAAGCCCAACCTGCCACGTAAGTCGCTACTGACCGGACATGAATTCTTGTGCGCTGGGACGATGGACGTTGCTGACGTTTTGTGAGTGTCCTCAAACATGATGTATGTAGTGGAATAGCGCATCCGGTGGTGCAACGGCCAGGGGGGCTACCTCGCTGATGAGCCCGGGGTACACTTCGTTTGCAGCCCAACCAAGAGTCATCGGTACTCGTCATGTCGCGTGCGTTCAACGACTACTATATCGAGGATTGTGGCGCCATCTTGGCGCCGGAGGTGACACAGAGGAGGATCGACAACAGTGACCAGTTCGTCATCCTCGCCACCGTCAGGGTAGCTTTTGTGCCGGCCTGCCTTTAATTCTCTTCGCAAACACATACACACTTACCTTTTTGTTTAAGCAAGAGCATATGGTGGTGCGTGTCTGATGACTAACGATGTGCGAGGGAATTTTTCCGGCATGTGTGGAACGTGCTCTCCAATGATGAGACCATACAAATCGTGGCATATATCGAATTCTGCATGATACTGATGGTTGCAATGTAGTGGTGAAATAACTAGATTAAAATAACAAAATTTATGTATGGCTAGGATCACAAATTGATTATGAAATATTTTCTCATAACAATATAACACATATTTTGTATATAAGTTATCGTAGTATACTAGTATTATATATTCCCGTTGCAACGCACGGGCATCCAGCTAGTGACAAATTAAGTTTAATTCCATAAGTTACTCATGTGAGGGTCCGAGCTGCTCATGACCGTGAGCACGACTGATATACTAGTTTTACACTTTGTAGAGGTTGCACATCTTTACCCACAAGACATGTTTCCTTTGTCGTCTCGGGTTGGTCGAACCCTTAAACACTACCAAGGTGAGTAGGCGAGGGTACACCGCGAGACCTTTACAAAGTTCCACTAGAAGAGAGAACCCACTACGGTTTCTGAGCCAAAAGCGGTATAGGAATCCCTCATCCAAAAAGCTAAAAGACATTCCGACCCGAGGACCTCCCTATACCTGCACTCCACCCCGCTTGCCCCTTTCAGGGAAAGGTTAACTCACACTAGCTTTTCTAATTACTCAGCCAAGGGTGTCCCATTCCACCCTTGTGGTAGCACTGTTTCCCCAGGTGGTCGCTCCACGTTTCAATTAACATAATAATCTTATCATGAGCAGTAAATAATCCATTGACAGTAAATAGCATGACCATGTATAATATGTATCTGAACACCCAAAACCACATAGAGCAATAGCATATACTACCCAAAAGTTAAGTGGTAAGCAAGGTGCAAAGTATACCAAACTAGGGTACCATATTGGGTCCCATCAATTTAACCTAAGCATATCATAGTTATTAAAAGAAACCTTATTGGGTAAAGAAGAGTTATCATGGGCATAACTTGCCTTCAACGAGCTCCTCCTCAGATTGTTCCACCTGATGAGTTCCGGGTTCCTCGGTCACTTGCTCGTCTATTCGCAACAATACAAACAAACATGGTATGGCCAAAAACTAACATCACACCAAACATGAGAGCAAATTGTAATATGTTGTTCTACGTGTCGATACGAGATCGTAGGTTCAAGAACCACTAAAATCGGAGTTACAGTTAAGAATATATGATTTTTCTGAAGCTTTTGGTGACTAAATAGTGATGCTATGTTCTTTGTTGATAAATATAATTTATGTGAGAAAATATTACAAAGAAGTGACTAATTCAACAATATCTATGCTCTATCTTGATGTTACGGTGCCCGTTCCGACGTTGGCGTGCCTCTCGCTGTGGGGGCTCCTCCCTCTAGTACAATGGGTGCATCGTTGGAGATAGGCGCACCCTATACTCTTTCCTGAATAAAGAGGACATCCGAGAAGAAAGAGCTTGTGGCTTCGTCCCGCGCTCCGGCCGTCTCCCATGTGAGCGGAGCGGCCGGAACAGTCACCGGTCTTGTTCCCGTAGCTACACCGGTGCTAGGGTTATCCGCTTCTTTTTGCTGAGTGATCTAGGTCCACACCTGGGTGGGTGATGTGGATAGTGGGGTCCGACGCGACAAGGGTGCAGCCTTAGTCGGTCGAGCGACAGGTGCCATTATGGCCTTGGGCCCGCCCGACGCGGGCACAATCCTGCGCGGGGTGGAAGTTGTTGAAGTCTCCACGCCCTGGAGTTCGTTGGCGTAGCTCTTGCTGGAGTTAGGCGAGATGATCCTGCCCCCGCAATTGGTGCCACCAGAGAAGAGCTTTTCTCGGATGAATCCGCGATGCGGTGCAGGACGCCTCCTTGATCTGCAACACAGGAGAGGGATACAAAGCGGAACATTTCCCCAACATTGAAGATGACCGAGGTGTTGAAGATGATAGCCATGGGGTCGTCGTGGATCAACGTCGCACCCCCTACCTGACGCGTCAGTTGTTGTTGTTATGGCCTGACTACGCACAACATGGTTCCCACGTGATGCTTTTGAGCAGGACGGTGTCGTTGACTGTGACTCGACGGTACGTGCATGAGCACATCAGATCACATGAAGGTCTATACATGTTTGGGAAAGATGATCGGGGTGTTGAAGATGATGGTCATGGGGTCGTCGTGGATCAATGTCGCACCCCCTACTTGGCGCGCCAGCTGTCGGTGTTTACGGTCCGACTACGCACCACATGGTTCCCATGTGATGCTTTTGAGCAGGACGACATCGTTGACTGTGACTCGATGGTACGTGTAGGAGCACGTCAGATCACATGAAGGTCTATACATGTTTGGGCCGCTAGAATGCATAACACCCTACTTCCTGTTGAGGCTGCGTATTGGAATTTCATTGGTGTATACGGAGGGTGGTGGGGATGAGTTCTCCTGCCGATATAGTAGCGCGTGATTGCTACAAGAATACTGATGAACTATGAGATGGTGCTGGGATGTGACGAGATGAGATATATTTTGTAGGGGTACCCCTTGGCCTTATATAGATGACCAGAGGGTTATCCCTTTATCGCAGCATGTGTTCCTACTTATCTGGAGTTCGGTCGCTTCCTCTGCCGAGTTTAACGCCGAGAGTTTAGCCCTTCAGGTGTGCACAACCTCTTCGCGCGAGATATCAACGTTTCAGTCTGCGCATAACTCGGACATCCAGTCTTCGTCTTCTTAGATCGAGCTCATCCGGCCTGGTTGTGGACTGAGGGCATGTCTCGCTAGACAAACCATCGTGAGGCCCATCAGGCAGCCCATGAGGCGTTTCTAGGTTCGTGAGGACTCGGGGATATCCAACCCACACACTTATTGTGTAAGTTATACGTGAAATCATTTTAAGTATCGAGTTTCAACATAATCAATACTTCACTTTATCATTTTCATATGGGGATTTGGAGTTATCATCTTATAGAATGTTTATTAGTCTTTGTAACTTATTTGCAATTTTTGGTATGCTTTAGAATATTTTATAAATTTAATAGCATTTTGATGATTTTATGAAAAAGAAATGAATAGTACACAAATAGCCTTAAAAATTATGAAATTTTACATAGGCGTGACAAATATACACATATAATCTTTGTTGGGGGCCTTCGGCTCCGAAGGTCCTCAAAAACAGGATTTAACAGTGTTTCTGGAGTATAATGTGTGAACATGCATCTTTGGACCCGAATCGGTACCACAATAGGAGAAGCTCAAAGAATACGAAGGTTGATACAGCGCCGAAGAAGTGAGCAGGAAAGCTTCGGCGTGACTGTAGAAAAGGAAACCGACTTAAAGATGAAAAGGCTATTTAAACCTCGGTGGATTACTATAGAACTACTACCAAATGTAAAGGGCATGGATGTAATTTTATGTGGGGTGTGTTCCGTGCCTATAAATAGGTGAACAGTACCCCCGTACTGTTCACGCTGACTTGGCATTTGCTTTTTGCGTCACGCTTGTGCTTTTACTTCCTTCCAAACTGAAGGTACATCTGTAACTTGATGTCGCTTTTATTCTTCAACAATAATAATACAGAAATGAATTGATAACAACATATAATTGTCTACATTTTACTTCATATTCCATATTTTATATCCTTCTTCTTTTGTTTAACATATACTACGATGATGAAGGTATGTCTTTCATGACCTTCGTCTGAAGATCATTATGTCCTAAGGGAAATAATGCTTCGAAGGACGAAGGGTATTGACATTTAACATCTTGTGTTGCCTTGTTCTTAATTCATAGTATTTGAGAACAAGTCCCCAACATTGGCGCCCACCTCCGGTGAACTCACTTCCATTTCTTGAGCTTTGAACACCTTCGGCAAGCATCACTTTCGTCATGCCGCCGAAAAAAGCTTCAGCAACAGGGGCTGGCACGCTGCAGCCGCTGGACCCCAATCAAGACGTCCTTTCTCTTAGAGAGGCTCGAAGCCAGAAGAGGAAGGCTGTCAGTCCAACACCTCCGGAGGATGATCTAGATCAGGAAATTCAAAATCTGGAGATCCTTCAGCAGCAGGTCCAACGCAAGAAGGAGAAGATGGCTCGTCTAGCTGATCTTCAGAGACAGATAGATGAAGCTTCTGAAGAGGTTCGTCATCTTGTTCAAGATGATCAAAGCCGAAGGCCCCCACGCAGAGAGCTTCATCAGGAAGGCTTCCACAATGAGGATGACTGGTATGAAGATTTCCATCATGGAAACTTTGCTTTTGATGATGCTTCTCCTCTCTCAACAGAATTGCAGGCTACACCTTGGCCACAGACTTACAAGCCACCTCAGCTTCCCATATATGACGGTCACTCAGACCCTAAGCAATTCCTAATGAGCTATGAAGCAACTATATCTTCGTACGGTGGCAATACGGCAGTCATGGCAAAATCCTTTGTCATGGCTGTCAGGAGTGTTGCTCAGACTTGGTACTCTTCTCTTCGGCCAGGGACAATCACTTCTTGGCAGAAATTGAAGGATATGCTGATAACTAGCTTTCAAGGGTTTCAGACGAAGCCGGTCACCGCTCAGGCTCTCTTCCAGTGTACCCAAGACCATGAAGAGTACCTTCAGGCGTATGTCCGAAGGTTTCTGCGTCTGAGGGCACAGGCGCCGACAGTGCCCAATGAGATTGTCATTGAGGCCATGATCAAGGGGCTTCGGCCGGGGCCATCAGCGCAGTATTTTGCCAGGAAGCCACCACAAACGCTGGAGAAGCTGCTCCAGAAGATGGACGAATACATTCGAGCTGACAATGATTTTCGTCAAAGAAAGGAGGAGGCTTTCAGGTTTTCTGAAATGACCAGGGGCTTCGGAGGAAGATTCTATCCAAGGCATGTCAGGTCAATTCACAACTATACTCAAAATGATGATAAGGGGAGTCAGCAGCAAAGGCCACAATACTCCTCACAGGCTTCGGGGCAACAGCAAAGCTCCTTCCGACCGCCAGCTCCAAGAGGCAGAGGCGCCAGGGGCTTCGGCGGAAGATTTGGGGATCAACCCAGGAGAATATTTTGTTTGTTTTGTGGAGAAAACAAGGGCCATACAACTAGGATGTGTCATGTTACCATCCAAAAGCAAAAGGAGATAGCCGAAGCTGCAACACAACAGGGTCAGTCGAAGCAGGTCATGCACACTGCTTCGTATCATTCGTCTTACATCCCAGAATATGTAGGTAACCACCCTGCAGTTTCTGTTGCTTCGGCGAGAAAACCTCAAGCTTCCTGGCAACAGCCCCCGCCCCCACCACCACCACTGCAACAAGGCCAGTAGCCAGAAGGGGGCCAATATGAGCAACGTCAAAGGGACTTCAGAGAACAATCCGAAGCTCGTACAGTCAACAGCACTGTGCCAGAGTTGAAGCACATCTATTAACAAATATCCTACCCTGACAGCAGTCTTTTCCATTCAGTTTTATTTTCTGTGTAATAAAGGACACCTTTTAAATTTCAAGTAATAGTTTTGTTGTTTGTCGCAAGGTACACATATCTTCTACACAGGCTTAAGTTGCTGGAGCTTGAGAATTTGCAATAGCAAGGAGGACCTTCGGATTATTAAATTTATTTTAAAAAAAATAATACGATATGAATTCTTCGAAACAACAAAAAGTCGTTCCAAAAGGAGCGCAGTGTAAGTTTTTTGCTCCAAAGACGTTCCTAAGGGAATGCAGAGCTTACAGCGAAAAGTCAACGCTGATTCCGCCGAAAGTAAAAGGCGAAGAAGCTCCAAAGACGTTCCTAAGGGAATGCAGAGCTTACAGCGAAAAGTCAACGCTGATTCCGCCGAAAGTAAAAGGCGAAGAAGCTCCAAAGACGTTCCTAAGGGAATGCAGAGCTTACAGCGAAAAGTCAACGCTGATTCCGCTGAAGTAAAAGGCGAAGAAGCTCCTAAGGGAGGCTTACAGCGAAAAATCAACGCTGATTCAAAAAAGGATTATGTATTTTATCGCACGGATGTGCGTGTACCTTCGGAATGAATACCATCTCACATAGCATAACATCATCACATCATTTTGCATAACATAAGCATCATACATCATGCTGCATATGGCACAAGAAGGGGGCCTAATATCGATCTTCGGGAAAATGCTTTGAAAAAGGGCAAATCATGCTAAGTCACAAGGAGAAACAATATTGATCTTCAGAGTATAGCTTCGGAAGATATTTTCACGAAGCTTGGATATTTTTCATCAGAACACTTTGGATATTGTTATGATAAATGACAATCCTTCTTCACGAAGCATGAAAAGAAGGGAAGGTATTTTTTCGTCGAAGACTCAAAAACGGTATGTGTTTAAAATTTCATGCATCGTAAAGAATTAAACCATAAAAAACAAGTATGTTACATTCAGGGTTACAAGATATTACACATATCACATTTCAAATGTTTTTACAATAGCACCTAGTCTTCCCTAAGTACTACTTCTGCAGCTTCGTTCAGGAGTCGATCGACAACTTGATCCATGATAGCTTCAGCCATCTTTTTAATTTCATCGTCATCTTTAGGCTGAGGGCCCGGAGACGCTTCAGTAGGATCTGAGGGAGGACAGGATACGACTACATTACTATTACAGCTTGCGAACGAAGTTTATAATCAAAAGTTACAACACAATAAAAACCATTAGTTAATACCTATTTGCCCTTCGGGCTCTATGTTTTTCTCAGCAGCCTCGGCTACTTTTCTAGCTTCGTGGATCCCTTTTTCGCTTTTCTGGATGATTTCTCGGGCCATTTCTCTACCACCATTGTCCCAGATATCGGTGAAAAATTTCCCCCAACCATGCTAGCTTCGGCTGAAGGATCTTTTACATCTTCAACGGACAAGGTGGCTTCGGATTGCGATAAAATCTTTACATGTTCGCAGCCTTTTCCCTCCAAAATGGTGGCAATCCCTCTGGCACCTGAGAAAGCGCAGATGTCTCCGCGGCTATTTAAAATTTCTTCAAAGGCCTCTGCCTCGTGATTAATCCATTCGATGGGATCTTCGGGGTTGCTTCTTTTAAAATTTTCTTCGCTCGAGAATGCGCCAACGCTGGCGAAGCTAGCTTTTATTTTCTTAACACACTCCATAGATTTGTCATAGCATTTTTTCTTGGACGAACGAAGCTCTTTAACAGTTTCTTCTAAATGATTAGCCCATTGGTCGCTAAGTTCTCGCCTCGTTTCTTCAAGTATGCATTCCTCTTTAGCTTTGGCTAGTTGTTTTCGAAGATCTTCAATTTTATGCTTCTGAGCCTCGGCTTGACCTCTAAAAGTAGCTTCGTCTTCTTTTATTTTATTTACCAAGGAATACAATATCTTATCTTTTTTGAGACCTTCGTTCCGTAGTTCAATAACTTCGGAACGAAGGTTGCTCAGGGCCATAACACACCCTTCATCTTCGACATCTTTTTGGGCCCTGAGGGCATTGCTAAGTATAAGGCCCTGCAAACAAAAATGAATGTGTGTCAATAAGTTTGAGCAAATGAAAGATTTTGGTTTCAAGAAAAAACACAAAGGCCTCATTTTTTGTACCTTTAAGCTATTATACGCTAAGCTGTTGGCCAGCTCGTTTTTCGATAGCACTGAGAGCCCGTCTTCTAGTGTTGGGAATCCGAAGCTCTTGCTAATCTCCCGACAGACAGAAATCTCCTTGCTGTCAGGGAGACAATACAAGAAGTCTTCTTCTCCACTGCCGTTGAATATCAACGTCCCCTTAGGATATTTCAGTTTTTGGGCGTAAAACTGGGCCTCTTGTTTTTCCTTTTCAGATAGTTTTTTCCCCGAAGCATGTCGAAGAATATAGTCAAGGACTGTGGGGGATGCTTCGGGGGCAACAGCACTAATTTCTTCAATAGGAATTGGCTCTGATATTTTTTCTTCCTTCGTGGGCTTTGAAGGCCCAGCTTCAGTCTCAGCCTGTTGCTTTGGAGCTTCAGCATCGAAGAATCCAGTTTCTGCTTCGGATGTTTCAACAATCTTCTTTGGAGGTGTGCTTGAGGATTTAATTGTTTCCAGAACATCTAGCACATTGACCATTCTCTTTCTTTTTGGAGCCACCGCAGGCACCTTTTGATTTTTTATTGTCTCAACATTTGCTGAAGGACTTAAAACTTCTGATGTTTTTGATCCCTCAACTGGTCCTTTTACTTCTTCCATTTTTTCTGTCGATGGCGCTTCGGCCATCTTTTTGGTTTCTGGTAACAAAATCTTTGGTTCTTCCAATTCTATTCTTGTTGGCGCTTCGGCCATATCTGCGACTTCTGGCAGCAAGGTTGGCTTGGTTGGCTTTGCAGCTTCGGTGGTTGAAGAGGTCTCTCCGGTGAACTCAGGCACCGAAGCTGGTTCAATATAGCGTGGCCGATGTGTGAGGATCTTTATCTTTTTTCTTTCCGGTGCTGGTTCACTAGGAGCAGCTGCAGCTTCTTCTTTTGCAGAGGTTGTGCTTTTTCTTTTCTGCCCTCGGATGGGATATCGATAGTCAGGGTAGACGAACCCGATTGCGTCAAACACTCGGTTCAGTCTTTTCTTTTTTCGGCCTCCGAAGGCCGCTGACAGTGCAGTATCTTCGGCCTTCGAGTAAGCCCCAAGTAGTTCATCACTTAAATTTTCAATGCTTTTTAGCCAGTCATCATCTGGCTCAATGAATTTATCTCCGAACTTGAAAGTATACTTCAGCCTGATAAGTCCACCTTCGTCAGCCTCTTTTATGGTCTCTTGTGGCATTTCCCATTTTTCCGCGAGCGGCCATACTCTGAAGGCAATATGCTCTTGGACCAAATCTCTTGTTCCAATAAAAGAACAAATAACTCCGAAGGCTCTCTGGCATTCTTCGGTGGCTTCATTCATCTCAACCTTCGGCCTTCGCAGGCCGAAACTTTGCCAAATAGGGCGCATAATTATACCTTTAATGTCTTCCCGTGCTTTCAGGTCATTCTTCACATAAAACCATTCTGTCGTCCAGTCGCCGGGCCATCTCTTCCGAAATATTGGCACGGGGCAGCTTGACCCAGACCGAGAAACGAAACTGTAGCAGCCAAAATTATTGTGATACTGTTCCTTACCCCAGGGTTTTGTCTCGTATGATAATTCGTGTGTGTTGCAGAAACTTTTCGCATCAGGTTCCAGACCTTGGCTTCTCACGGCCCACACGAAGATATTTAGCCTTATAATTGCTTCGGGGGTAAGTTGATGAAGATAGACTTCAAATATTTTCAGCACTTCTACGACAAAGCTGCTCAGGGGAAATCGTAGTCCAGCTTTCAAAAAGCTTCGGAACACTACGACTTCATTTTCCTCAGGGGTCGGACAAGTTTTTTCTCCTTCGTCAGCCCTCACAATGGATAAATCCCGGAAGTACCTTCCCCTCATGTTGACAAGATGATTTTCTTTGATACCTGACTTGCCAAAAACTGAATGGCTTGGTCGCCAGGGGCGATCTTCGGAGTCTTCACCACTACTATCCACATCATAACTGTCGCTGTCATCAGTATCTTCAGACAAATCTTCTAAAATTTCTTTGGTGATTTTTTCTGTATTGGTCTTCGACATTGCTATAAGAAACCCCAGATTCTTCTCTTCATCAAGACTCAGCTTCATCTCAGCAGCAGCCTTCTTATCTTCAGACATCTTCGGAGACACTAAAAAACTGTTTTCAGCTCCGAAGCTTAAAAACTTAAAAAGCTAAGCAAACCTTGGTACGCAAGAGCTAAAAATTGAGTGAGCGAGAACAGCTGGCGAGAGAGCGTGCAAAATGAGCTCGCGGTATGCTCTTATTTATACGCCCAGTGCGTGAAAGATTGAAAGACCCCGCCTGTCAGTGAATGTTGCTATTCTAGCAAAGGGAAGGTGTTTTTTCGGACCTTCGGCTTAAAGCCTTCGTCCATGTCGCAATCTGAATTTGTCGATTTAACAAATTAACATTGCGAGGGGCTACTGTTGGGGGCCTTCGGCTCCGAAGGTCCTCAAAAACAGGATTTAACAGTGTTTCTGGAGTATAATGTGTGAACAAGCATCTTTGGACCCGAATCGGTACCACAGTAGGAGAAGCTCAAAGAATACGAAAGTTGATACAGCGCCGAAGAAGTGAGCAGGAAAGCTTCGGCGTGACTGCAGAAAAGGAAACCGACTTAAAGATGAAAAGGCTATTTAAACCTCGGTGGATTACTATAGAACTACTACCAAATGTAAAGGGCATGGATGTAATTTTATGTGGGGTGTGTTCCGTGCCTATAAATAGGTGAACAGTACCCCCGTACTGTTCACGCTGACTTGGCATTTGCTTTTTGCGTCACGCTTGTGCTTTTACTTCCTTCCAAACTGAAGGTACATCTGTAACTTGATGTCGCTTTTATTCTTCAATAATAATAATACAGAAATGAATTGATAACAACATATAATTGTCTACATTTTACTTCATATTCCATATTTTATATCCTTCTTCTTTTGTTTAACATATACTACGATGATGAAGGTATGTCTTTCATGACCTTCGTCTGAAGATCATTATGTCCTAAGGGAAATAATGCTTCGAAGGACGAAGGGTATTGACATTTAACATCTTGTGTTGCCTTGTTTTTAATTCATAATATTTGAGAACAAGTCCCCAACAATCTTCAAAATTATTTGGACTCAAGAAGTGGTTAAATGATTATAACAACCATGATTTGTGTGAAATAATATCTTACACGGTATTAAAAAATCGTTGCCGATGATATCCATATCTGACTAGTTTCGTATTCAACATACGATGAGAACATTCATATTTGGCTATCCGCATTCAAATTCAAAGTCAAATAAAAATATAAAATAAATATAGTTTCCATGATACCCGATCATAGTAACAAGAGGAGAGGAAAAGTGAATTGATGCAAAGCGTAGTTTGGATCGAATCGCTAGGAAATACTGTAGCCGGCAGACAATTTCACATGTATTTTCTTTCCCTCCACCTCATCCGAACGAGTTCTCATCTTCGATTCCTCTTCGCCGCTGCAGCTCCAGAATGGCTGCTAAACCCTTCCTCTCAATCCCTGCCGCGGCGGTGGCTCGCCTTCCCTTTCGCCTCCTCTGCTCGGCAGCTCCACCTCCCCGCCTCCTCCCTTTCTTCCCCCAGCCATTCCTGCTCCAAAGACGCAGCCTTTCCGCCTCCACCGTACCCGCCGGCAGGCGTAGCAGTCCTCCGGCCCCGGTCATCAGCGAGGGCAGGGATGACGAGGACGCCGCCGTCGGCCGGCCTGTATGTCCTGGATGCGGGGTCTTTATGCAGGATGAGGATCCCAACCTCCCTGGCTTCTTCAAGAACCCCTCCCGCAGCTCCCAGGACGAGACGGGAGGAAGTGGAGAAGTGCTCCTGGCCGCCGATACGGATGCGTTTCTTGAAGAAGAAGATGATAATGATGATCGGAGGGTGGCGGATGACGCGTCGGATGCTGAACTGGAGGGTCTGGACAGCGATATCGATGAGTTCCTTGAAGAATTCGATAAGGGGGACGAAGATGACGGGTTACCGGTGAAAAGCGCCACTGATACCGATGCTTTCGCCAGCGATTGGGACTCTGATTGGGAGGAGATGGAAGAAGACGAGGATGAGAAATGGAGGAAAGAACTGGATGGTTTCACCCTGCCGGGTGTCGGGTACGGGAACATCACTGAGGAAACGATCGAGAGGATGAAGAAAGAGAAGCTGTCCAAGTCCCAGAGGAAGCGCCAGGCGAGGGAGGCCAAAAGGGCTGAGGCCGAGGAGGATTCAGCCCTCGTCTGTAGCCGGTGCCACTCGCTGAGGAACTATGGGCTTGTGAAGAATGACAAGGCTGAGAACCTGATCCCGGACTTTGATTTCGATCGGTTCATCTCGTCTCGGCTCATGAAGCGGTCAGCTGGTACCCCGGTCATCGTCATGGTGGTGGACTGCGCAGACTTCGATGGGTCGTTTCCTAAGCGAGCTGCCAAGTCATTGTTCGAGGCACTTGAAGGAAGGAGAAATTCAAAGGCGAGTGAAACGCCGAGACTTGTTCTTGTTGGTACAAAGGTGGATTTGCTTCCATGGCAGCAAATGGGAGTGCGGTTGGATAAGTGGGTCCGTGGCCGTGCTAAGGCTTTGGGAGCACCCAAGCTAGATGGTGTGTTCTTGATCAGCGTCCACAGAGATTTGGCTGTTAGAAACCTAATTACATACATCAAGGAGTCAGCAGGACCTCGTAGCAATGTTTGGGTGATTGGTGCACAGAATGCTGGGAAATCTACGCTGATCAATGCTTTTGCAAAGAAACAGGGTGTTAAGATCACAAGATTGACTGAAGCTGCTGTCCCGGGAACAACATTAGGCATATTGAGGGTAACAGGTGTTTTACCTGCAAAGGCAAAGATGTATGACACTCCTGGCCTGTTGCATCCTTACATAATGGCAATGAGATTAAATAATGAGGAACGGAAGATGGTTGAAATAAGGAAAGAAATGCGGCCACGATCCTTCAGGGTGAAAGTAAGTGGCTTGATTACTAGTTCTGTCATTTTTTCATTAAGGTTGTTGACCTGTATAATTATTGAAATATGATGTAATATAGTTATTTAAATATGGATTTAATATCTACAAGGGTCCATGATGGGATGTAACTGGAAAGGACTATTTTGTGCAATCAGTTATATGAACCCGATCATTTTGTTTGAAATAACCCACATTGCACATGCTCATGCTCTTGTTCCTGTACTAGAGGCATATCACTAACACCATAATACCATGAGTATGTCAAAGTCCATGCTTGATGCTTCTATCCCAAGAGCGAAATCTGAATTCCCACACCTTCCTAGCATTCTTGTCTTAAACAGAACTTTGTAAGATAACAACATTTTAGTTTGCCAGCATAGTTAATGGCTCTAAACTGTTACAGGTAGGACAATCCGTACATATTGGAGGCTTGGCACGGCTGGATGTGCTAAAATCATCAGTGCAAACTATCTATATAACTGTTTGGGCATCTTCCAATGTTCCCCTCCATCTTGGAAAGACTGAAAATTCTGATGAATTGCGAGACAAACATTTTGGCATCAGACTTCAGGTAAATCTGTTCTAACCTTCTGGAGGTTTCTTGTAATTACAAGACACAACTAGCTAGCATTAATGGAATACCACTTGCCGATTATTTGGTAGTAAGATTACCTTATTATAAACAGTACATGCCTTATGTTAATTGAATAAACAAACCTGCTATTACGTGATGTGTCCCATGCAATTGTAACTGGAGTTTTTGCATCTATAATTGAATTATGAAATAGAAAAATATGCATACTTTGCCAATTTCTGTGTATCATACTGACTCATATGTTCTCCCTGTTCAGCCACCAATTGGCCCAGAGCGAGTCGATGAATTGGGTCACTGGACAGGAAGATCTATTGAGGTGTCTGGGGCAAGCTGGGATGTCAACAGTATGGACATTGCTGTTTCTGGCCTTGGATGGTACTCCTTGGGCCTTAAAGGCACTGCCACTGTTTCCTTATGGACATTTGAGGGCATTGGTGTGACAGAACGTGATGCAATGATTCTGCACCGAGCCCAGTTTCTCGAAAGGCCTGGATTTTGGTTACCTATTGCCATTGCTAATGCTATAGGTGAGGAGACAAGAAAGAAGAACGAAAAGAGAAAGGCTGAGCAAAGAAGAAGAGAGGAAGAAGAGCTCCTTTTGGAAGAAATGGTTTAGTGATGATTCTGTAGCCCAGCCCACAAAGTTAGGATTCTGTTTCTCTTGTCAACACGGGCTTTTGTTTATCCTAGTTCTTGATGTCTTTTGACATAGGCTGCATCCTGTGATTTTTTTTCTTAGCTTATGTATATCTCAAATTTTCTGTGTATTTGTTTTCCATGTGTTTTACAACCAGTTTTGTCAGTTCTGCTTGCATCTTACAGATTCAATTCCTGCAACTTGAGGAAAATTGATATCCTAGATTACCTATTCAGCTGTGTGCAAAATGGGACTGTTTAGACATGCAGAGCAGCCAATTTATTATGTACTATTTTTTGAATTGAAAACAATTTATTATGCACTAAATGTTTTGCCTTCTTATTTGAACTCCAAAGGAAGGTCTCTCTTTACATGGTTGCAGCAGCAAGCGCTCACATGTTAGCATCTGTTTTCAGGTTGCAATGGAGATGTTTCCATGGAGCATTATTAAAAAAAGTAGTGTGTAGAGTGTTGAAATACTTGTAAGTTGGAACCTGCATTGCTACTGGCTAATGATTTTGCACTGGTTAGGACAGATGGTTTCATTCTTTTTCTTGTGCTTCAGGTTTTGAAAGGTTGACGATGTTACTAATTTGACAGCCTAATCCACATATTTAGCTCCAATTATATTTTCAGTTAATCGGTTGCTGTGTTTCTCTATCTCTGTTTTTCTATGTTTCAGATAGCACTTTGTTGATGGAATGAAGATCAAGATGGAAGCATAAATGATAAGGCAGGGGTACTGGTTTTTTTTTCACATCCTTGCCTTTTTCACTATATAAAAAGATTAGACATCCTCCATATCATATTGGTTACACGGTGCTTTTGCCCGTAGTGACGGCCAGGGTTCGATTCTTAAATGCTGTCCGCATTTATTTTTTGATTTTTTCCACGGCCCGCTGGCCAGGGAGAGCAGGATGGCTCGCTCGCTGGAAGAAGATGCACGAAGGATTTGTTCACGCTTAAATATAGTAGGGATTGTATTCCTTCATGGTTGTTCAATAGAGTGATTGCATGAAACAGTGCAGTGCTTAAATTTGTAGTGCCCAAGAAATTAGTGCCTCTATGTCAGTGCTTGCTATAGAACTAAGAATGGCAATATATCTATGCTAGTTTTTGAATCCTGCAACTTTTATATGTTTGTTACCTTCTCATGTTCCATACGGTTTCATGATAGTTTATGGAGGATACAACTGTTCGCGCGTGTGCTTTTCCCTTTTCTTATTGGAGTGCGCCACAATCCACTCTCTATTTTAGTCAACAATACATTGTTAATATGCTATCCAGTGTTCCTGTCCTGCAGGGCAAGGTTTCTAACACCAGGAAGGCCCTGTTGAACATTGGGCAAAAACCAGCTCCTAGCTTAGCTCTCTCTTTCTCTCTTTTTTGTTAGCTCCTGTCTACACTTGATTTTAATTTGCTCTGTTTGACAATGGCCAAGAAGTTAGAAATGCTAATTATGTTACCCATCTATTGTTGATTGCAGGCTGTAGGGAGCCGAAATGTCCTGAGTGATTTTCTGGTTTGATATGATAGCATGAGGGTTTGTGCAGATTATATGACACCATAAGGATGTAAAGTGCTGTATTGCTGATTTTTTAGGCTGTAATCTTTGTCCACTTACTTTCATAGTGCTAACCAATGTGAGATATCAGTGCTTTATTCAATGGTACCTTGAGCTTGATCCCATGGTAATAGAGCCTCCACTACCCTTTTCACCGTATTGCAAACATTCAAACAAAACTTTGATTGAGGATGCAGAGGTAGATAGATGTCTTCTTGATGAGATGAACTCTCTTCTGAACAGAATATCTAATTAGCAGCTGCAATGGATACCGTGTCTTGAAAATAGGTGCTGTGCTGACTCTGGTAATAGGGAATGGGTGGAAAGAGGGAGGTGGCGGCAAATGTGCAAGGGAAGGGATGGCTCGGTGATCTTGGTGTCTTCCTTATCTTAAGATGAACGTCTGTTGAAACATATTTATTATCTTAAGATGAACTTCTGGTAATAGGGAACTGACTACTACTAGCTTTTGTTCATGATAGAAAAAATAAATAAATGTTAACTCCGATGTAGCATTTTATAAATTTGATTATTTATAAATAGCAGAAATGCATGGACCGACCAAACAGCAACCATCCATGCACATGGAATGAATCGATGGAGGTAGCTAGGCCACTTAAAATTTGGAGCCATGAATCTCTCTTGGCCTACCACACCATCCGCTATTTATAGTCCATCTTCTTCTTTGGAACCCTATTATATATTGCCTCTCTCTTTCTCAACACTACCCGGACTGCTTGTTAGCACAAACAGATCGATCGATTACAGCAATGGCGGCCAAGGTGTTCCTCCTCCTCCGACTCAGCATGGTCGCCGTCGTCCTGGCTGCCATCGCCACAGTAGCGCTCGCGGAGGAAGCCGATCCGCGGGCACTGCCGGCACAGTGGACCACCGCGAAGAAGTACAAGGCCACGATGGACGCCAAGACGCGGCAGGCTTTCGACGGCGTGGTGGCCGCCGCTACGGCAGAGAAGCGGTCCCAGGCGGTGGAGGCCGTGCTGCAGCAGCAGCTGAACATGGACGTGTCCCTGTCCAAGGCGACGTCTTCCGGGGACGAGAACAACTACGTGAGCGTGGCCGCCGCCTACGAGAAGGCCGCGGGCGCCGTCATCGCGGCGACGCCGGACAACAAGCTCCGCGCTATGGCGTTCGCGTTCGACGGCGCGGTGGCGCCGGACCCGGGCCGGTGCCCCGCCGTCGACAAGCCCTTCTGCGAGACCTACGCCAAGACGGAGAAGGCCTTCAGCGGAACCATCGCCTCCGGGGACACGCCCAAGAGCAAGCTGGGGATCACGGACGCCGTGCTCAAGCTGAGGCTCGCCACCGACGCCAACATCAACAAGGCCTACGCGGAGGGGGACAAGGACAAGATCGCAAAAATCCTTGCTGCATACGGCCAGGCGGCCGACGCGGTCGCTGCGGCCCCGCCTCCCGAGAAGCTCAAAGTCATGGAGAAGACCTTCTCGGCGGTCGCCGCCGCCGCTCATCAGGAGGCGGCGGCGGCTGCTGCTGCTGCTGCAGTGATTAAGGTTTAAGGGAGAGCTCCTGCATGAAATTAACCACACGTCCACACGTATACACTACGGAACAAGTGTTTCCATCAGACGACCATCAGTGAAAAAAAACCATCCTTCTCTGTGTGTGTGCCGTGTTTTTGTCATTTCTTCTTTCCATTGCTAGAGAAACGGGTTATCTTTTTTTTCCCACATTTATAAGCGGCAATACATGCGTGCACCTGTAGTAGTGTGACCATATGTACTGTGCTCTCGGTTTGTATATCGATAGTAGCATATAAAGCTACTACTCCCGATTTGTAACTATAGATCTCGGTATTAAAGCCATTTTATTTTTATTTTTAAAAAGCCCTACAAGCATTTTTTTGGTGAAGCTAACCTATTTTAGAAAAATTGTTTGGCAAAACAGTTTCATGTAAAGTATAGAGAGAGATAGAAATGAGAGGGAAAGTTATGAAATGCTACTTTTTTAGCTCATCTGTTTCATTCCTTTGGTCAGAGGATAAAAAAAAGAGGTTCAACTATAAAGCTGTTTGAGAAATAGGTGTTTAGTAAAAAACAGTTTTTATAAAATTAGCTTGTAAACAGGACCGTAATATATACAAACGAGTTTGCGTTGCTAGTCATTTGGATTATACTTTATTGAGGACAAATGTATGTATGCTCATAAAATTCTCAAGTTTGAGCGTAAATAGTGCCAGATATAGCGTAAATATTGTTACAATCGTTAAATCGTTAGCGCGATGTCACGTACAACCCCTCCGTAACAGACATGCGTGAATCATGGTGGTTAACGTAAATACCGAGCCAACATGAAAGACGTGGATATATGTGTGATGTGGTATTCATGATCATAAAATTCTCAAGTTTGAGTATAAATAGCATAAATGCGGTTACAATGGTCAGCTGATGTCACGTACAACCCCCACGTATCAGGCGTGCGCGAATCCAGGTGGTTACCGGAAAAACCGAGCCAACTTGAGATATGTGGATATCTCTAGGACATCATATTCATGATCATAAAATCCTCACGTCTAATTGTAAATAGTGTCAGATATAGCGTAAATGTTGTTATAATGGTCAACACGAACTCCAACGCCAGATCTCCGATGGACACGACGGAGAAGATGAAGCTCACAAATTCCAATGGCAAGCGCACCATGGTCTAGCTCTTGGCCTTGACGTTGAACACCCAGAGGGCGTGCCAGCCACCACCGCCATTGCCGTCGAGCGCGCCGGTTACCACCATCTTCTTTTCGTCGTCGACGCAGAAGATGCTCATTGTGCCGGTCTTGAGGCTCGGCGGGTACAACCCTCGATCTCGCGCCAGCCATGGTTGGTACCAAGTGCACAGGCAGACCAAAGTACTGACTTTGATGAAGCAAAGAGGCATTTCTAGCAGATATATACCACAGATGGCATCTTCTAGATGGGTCATCCATCCAGGAACATGCAATAAGCCTAACTCAAATGGAAATTGTGGTCATCCATGGTGCAGTACTCCAATCCTTGTCACCTCACCAGTTGGCCAGACCATTTCAAATCTGATACAGAATGGATTGTTCGGTGTTGAGGATGCAATGAGATGCTGCCATGACTCTTTATCTGCTCTTGCTGCAGTAGCATCTCCAGGAATACATCATAGTGATATCCGACCAGAGAATGTGATCTGTGTTGGTAATGGTTCAAGCCATCCATATTTTGTACTAATTGGATGGGGTCACGCTAGCGCTATCCTAGAAGATAGGGATCGACCTATAATGAATCTGTTCTTCTCATCTACATTTGTGCTCGAGGAAGGCAAGCTATGTGCAGGATCTGATGCAGAAAGTTTAATGTATCTTCTATATTTCTCTTGCGGTGGAGTTTGCCCAGAGCTTGACTCAGTTGAAAGTTCCCTTCAGTGGAGAGAGACATCATGGTCAAGGAGAGTTATACAACAGAAGCTGGGCGACGTCTCAGTAGTGTTAAAAGCTTTTGCGGATTATGTTGATAGTCTTTGCGGAACCCCATACCCAATGGACTATAACATATGGTTAAAAAGATCGAGAAGAACGATAAATGGAGACCATGGGAAGGAAGTTGACACATCAAGTTAATAGTATGGAACATTTTCTTGCAAAATCTGAAATGTGGAGGATCAAGAGTGATGAATCCATTAGTTTTTGTGGTTGTGTAGATAATTTATTTGTGAAAGGTCCGTAGTAGTAGTGTCCATCGTCTTTTCTTTGCCCCTTTGATAAGGGTGTTTCAAAAATTGCAATCTGCTGCTACTATACTCAATGGGATCATTATCACTGTTTACTATTTTGTGCAATATATAGACCCTTGATGATATCAGCAACATGTTGTGCTTTGTAAATAGTCTTTGGTAGATTGGTGAGCCTCTCCTCTAGTTTCCCTCTGAGGTTCTGGTCTCTTTTTATTTGCTGCTATGCTAGGCTTATGGATGTTAACTAGTAGGTAAATGTGGACATCGAGTGTGGTATAGTCAATTATTTTTTAGTATTTCCCGTTTGCAACTGCTCCAGAATAGATATGCAATTAGCGGTGGTGTGGCAAAGTAGCATTTATTTAAGTTGGCTAAGTTATGTGTTGGATGCAACGTTAATTGTTGAAGGTCATGTAAATGATGTTTTGTGCACTGATATATCCTGCCACTGTTGTTCTTAGATCTGTCGGTATGTGTGTGGTGTATAGATTTCCCCCCATATTGTCAGGTACCGTAATTAGGGGTACCCCCAATACTCCTAAGCATGGCTGGAAAACATCTTCAAAACAGACCGTAAAGACTGATAAGCACAACTCAAAATTAAAGCCTCATCTACCAAGGGACGCGATCTCGTCTCGCCCGAGCCCCACCTCGGGCAAGAACAGTAGTCCCGAACGGATTCACTCCTCGCCCGAGGGCCTCCTCAGGCAGTGGGCGCACCCCCGGCTCGCCCGAGGCCAAGTTCGGGCAAACTTTGTCGTACAACAACCTCGGCCAAATCACCTTACCACCGACCGTATCGCATGCACATTTAATGCGGGATCACCTGACACCTTATCCTGACACGCGCGCCTCAGTTGGCAAGGTCGAAATGACCGCAGTCACTTCGCCCCTTTACTGATCGTTCTGACAGGAAAACAACACTATTCACCCCGTTCCGACTACTGTGCCAACCACCAGGGTAAAACTAACGACAGTAAGTCACGACCTCCCCCGAGTTCAGCCTCAGGCGCAACAGGGAGCTCCGCCTCGCCCGACCCTAGGCCTCGGCCTCAGCCTCGGCCTCAGGAGGAGTCACAACCTTGCCCGACCTCAGCCTCGGCCTCAGGAGAAGTCATCGCCTCGCCCGACCTCGGCCTCGGACCGACTACGCCACAGGGGATACATCATTACCCTACCCCTAGCTGGCTGCCTCAGGCTACGAAGGAACAAGACCGGTGTCCCATCTAGATTACTCCGGCAACAGGTAATGATGGTTCCCTGCATGCGTCCATGACGTCGATTGTTCTCAACTCTCTACGAAGGCAAAGAAACGTCAGCAGGACCTAGGGCCGCACCGCCAGCTGCGCTTCTACAGGGCTCAAGCACTTTTCTGCCTGCCACGTTAGCACATAGCTACACCCCCATATGTACATCTAGATCATCTCCTTGTATCTATAAAAGGGGATGCCCAGGGCCTTCCCAAGGGGGCGAGGGCAGATGCGAAAGGGGCTAACTCAGACGGCTCACTCCAAGGCCAAACCCTCTCCCGCGAAGCTCGTAATCCCTACTACGAGCACCCCAGTGCAAGATAATATAAGCCTCATCCCCCCTCTCGTGTTTCATCTTGCATCAACCCATCTGGGTAGGGACACGCAGCGTCAAATTCACTAGTCGGTTGAGGGTCCTCGCGGGTCCAAAACGCCGACAGTTGGCACGCCAGGTAGGGGGCTCGACCTGGGAGGCTTGCCCCATGACAGCCTGTGCCGCCTGGGCCCCCCACCGGAGGGTGCCTTGCGTGGAGGCCAACCAACCAGCGTGGCATGCCGCAACCCCGGCTGCAGAGGCCGACCTCGTATTAAGGGTCTTCAAGGGGGCCAGACCAACCGAGCCCTGCCTCCGCTTGCTGAAAAGGAGAAGGGGCAAATTCAAGACACACAGCGAAATAACTGAAACAGGGGTACCCACAGATACTTACCCGCTCCGTGGCAAGGCCAATCGTGCCTGCGGGGAGACCCCTCAGGCCCCGGTCTCCGTAGGCGCTGCCGAAGGTTGTCCCGCGGCCGGCTTCGACGCCGCTTCCACCTCGGACGCCCGAGGCGCCGAGGGGGCGGCCTGCCCAGGCGACATCGCGATAGCTGGGGGACCATCTTTCCGTACGGCCGGCACGGGCACCTGCTCTTGGGGGACATGCGGTTCGGTCTGACCTCCCGGAGTCACCCCAATTATCTCGGCCAAGGGGTCAAGTACCCCCTCGGCCCGCCTTCGCTCCTCGGACCGGGACCCCAGCGTCCCGGCCCCGAACGTTGGTGACGCCAGCCCACCTGGAAGCTGGCTCGACGACCTCTGGCCCAGCCTCGGATTCGGACTGAGGCCAAGCCAGGCCGCCATGTCATCGTTGAAAGGATCACGATGCCTAAGAGGGGGGGGTGAATTGGGCTTTTCTAAAAATCAACACTAATTAAAACCTAAGCAAGAGCTAAGCAAGAGCCCAACTTCACCCCAACAACTAGCACTAAGAATATAATACTAGAAATGTAACAATGCTAAGACAATACTTCAAGTACTTGCTAAACAAATACACAATGTAAAGTGCTTGAATTAAGTGCGGAATGTAAAGCAAGGTTTAGAAGACTCCTCCGATTTTTTCCCGAGGTATCGAAGAGTCGGCACTCTCCACTAGTCCTCGTTGGAGCACCCGCGCAAGGGTATCGCTCCCCCTTGGTCCTCGCAAGAACCAAGTGCTCACTACGAGATGATCCTTTGCCACTCCGGCGCGGTGGATCCCTCGAGACCGCTTACAAACTTGAGTCGGGTCACCAACAAGATCTCCACGGTGATCACCGAGCTCCCAACGCCACCAAGCCGTCTAGGTGATGCCGATCACCAAGAGTAACAAGCCGTAGACTTTCACTTGACCAAGAGAAGCCTAATGCAAGTGGTGTGTGCTCTAGGTGGCTCTCGCTAGCGCTAATGAGGAACAAACGCGGATTAAGATTCTCTAATCTCCTCACTAGGCTTTTGGTGCTTGCAATGCTCTAGCAATGTGCTGGAATAAATGTGGAGTGCAAGACATTGAATATGGTGGGTGGAAGGGGTATAAATAGCCCTCACCCACCAACTAGCCGTTACAGGCAACTTTCTGCGCACTGGCGCACCGGACAGTCCGGTGCGCCATCGGTGCGCCAACGGTCGTTTCCAACGGCTAGTTCTGACAGCTAGCCGTTGGACTCATGGCACACCGGACAGTGAACAGTCACTGTTCGGTGCACACCGGACAGTCCGGTGCGATGTCCGGTGCGCTACTAAAATTCAACTCCGAAACAGTTGTGTCGGGGACCATAATTAGGGGTACCCTCAATTCTCCTAATTCTCAGCTGGTAACCCCCATCAGCATAAAGCTGCAAAGGCCTGATGGGTGCGATTAAGTCAGGGATCAGTCCATTCGAGCGACTCGATCGTGCCTCGCCTGAGCCTAGCCTCGGACAAGGGCAGCCGACCCCGGAGGATTTCCGTCTCGCCCGAGGCCCCCCTCCAACGGCGGACACATCTCCGGCTCGCCCGAGGCCCTGCCTTCGCTAAGAAGCAACCCTGACCAAATCGCCGCACTGACCGACCAAGTCGCAGGAGCATTTAACGCAAAGGTGACCTGACACCTTTATCCTGACGCGCCCCCCCCCGGCAGAGCCGAAGTGACCGCCGTCACTTCACCGCTCCACTGACCGGCCTGACAGAAGGACAGCGCCGCCTGCGCCACTCCGACTGCAGTGCCACTTGACAGAGTGAGACTGACAGGCAGTCAGGCCCTGCCAAAGGCACCATAGGAAGCTCCGCCCGACCCAGGGCTCGGACTCGGGCTAAGTCCCGGAAGACGGCGAACTCCGCTCCGCCCGACCCAGGGCTCGGACTCGGGCTAAGTCCCGGAAGACGGCGAACTCCGCTCCACCTGACCCAGGGCTCGGACTCGGGCTAAGTCCCGGAAGACGGCGAACTCCGCTCCGCCCGACCCAGGGCTCGGACTCGGGCTAAGTCCCGGAAGACGGCGAACTCCGCTCCGCCCGACCCAGGGCTCGGACTCGGGCTAAGTCCCGGAAGACGGCGAACTCCGCTCCGCCCGACCCAGGGCTCGGACTCGGGCTCAGCCCCAGAAGACGACGAACTCCACTTCGCCCGACCCCAGGGCTCGGACTCCGCCCTGGCCTCTGCCGAACGACATCCGCCTCGCCCGACCCAGGGGCTCGGACTCGGCCTCGGCCATGGAAGACAGACTCGACCTCGGCTTCGGAGGAGCCTCCACGTCGCCCAACCTAGGGCGCAGGCCAGCCACGTCAACAGGAAGCGCCATCATCACCCTACCCCGAGCTGACTCGGGCCGCAGAGAACAAGACCGGTGTCCCATATGGCTAGCTCCGCCAGATAGGCAATGATGGCGCCCCGCATGCTCTGTGACGACGGTGGCTCTCAGCTCTCTTACGGAAGCAGGAGGACGTCAGCAAGGACTCAACCGCTTCGACAACTGTCCCTCCGTCAGGCTCCGTCGCTCCTCCGACGGCCACGACATCACACCAGCTGGGTGCCAAAATCTCTCCGGCTGCCACATCGGCATGTACTTAGGGCGCTAGCTCTCCCCCGCTAGACACGTAGCACTCTGCTACACCCCCATTGTACACTTGGATCCTCTCCTTACGCCTATAAAAGGAAGGACCAGGGCCCTCTTAGAGAGGGTTGGCTGCGCGGGGACGAGGACGGGACAAGCGCTCTCTTGGGGCCGCTCGCTTCCCTCTCCCGCGTGGACGCTTGTAACCCCCTACTGCAAGCGCACCCAACCTGGGCGCGGGACGAACACGAAGGCCGCGGGATACCCACCTCTCTCACGCCGGTCTCCGGCCGCCTCGCTCCTTTCCCCCCTTCGCGCTCGCCCACGCGCTCGACCCATCTGGGCTGGGGCACGCGGCAACACTCACTCGTCGGCCCGAGGGACCCCCCGGTCTCGAAACACCGACAGTTGGCACGCCAGGTAGGGGCCTGCTGCGTGTTGACGAACAGCTTCCCGTCAAGCTCCAGATGGGCAGTCTCCAGCAACCTCTCCGACCCAGGACGGTGCTCCGTTTCGGGAGTCTTGGGTTCATGTCCTTCGACGGCAGCTACGACATGATACTCCTTCCACCGCCACGCGACAACGACAATGGCGGCCGACAGCCCGCCCGCCGGCGGCGGAATCGACGACGTCTTCCCCGCGTGGTGGAAGAACAACATTCGAGCTCGCCCCGTCCTCTGCCCCGCCAACGGAGGAGGAGGCGGGGCAACCAAGGCCAAGCGGGAGGCCGCGCCTCGTTGGCTATCGAGCGAGTCGACGTCCCTAGCGCCCCAACGGGGGGCGCGTCGGGCATCGACCTCGCGTTTGAGACGAAGGCGAGCGCCATCTCCCCGCGACACGCCAATCCCGAGCAAGCGGACGACGCCAGCACGCTCGCGGAAGGCTTGCTGGGCGTCACCCTCGTACCTGAGATGACGGTGCAGTCAGCCCCCGACGTGACTTCATCGCCGTTCGTCGACCAAAAGGTACCGACCGATTCCCATCCTACGTCATTTAGATTCAGCCTCAACCCGCCTAGCGACCTTGCTTTGGCGGGCACTCTCGTAGAGAAGAGTTCAAACCCTCTGGGGTTTCGCATGCGGTCGCCTTGGGACCGGCTGACGGACGTCTCGACCTATGGGCCCTCCGGGTCCGAGGAAGACGACGACCCCAGCATCTGTTGGGATTTCTCTGGACTTGGCAACCCTAGTGCCATGCGGGACTTCATGACCGCATGTGACTACTGCCTCTCCGACTGTTCTGACGGTAGCCACAGCCTCGACGACGAGGACTGCGGCCCAAGCCGCGAATGTTTCCACGTCGATCTAGGGGGTCCCTCCGAAGGCAATCATCTCGGCATGCCGGAGGACGGTGATCTCCCTAGGCCGGTGCCTCGCGCTGACATCCCGCGGGAGCTAGCTGTGGTCCCCGTTCCGGCGGGGGGTCACAACCCACAGCTCGAGCAAGTCCGCGGGGCGCAGGCCAGGCTCGACGAGGGAGCAGGAGCGCTTGAGCCGATCCGCCGGGACGTCGGGCAGGCATGGGCGGGCCAACCCCCGGCCGGAGAAATACGTCACCTGCCCCAGGGTCTCCAGCTCCGCGTCGCCAACGACGTCAGGGTCAGGCCGCCACCCGCATCCAGTGGGGTCGGTCAGAACCTGGCTGCAGCAGCGATGCTTCTCCGCGCGATGCCGGAGCCATCAACCACCGAGGGTCGGCGAATCCAGGGAGAGCTCAAGAATCTCCTGGAAGGCGCTGCGGTCCGACGGGCCGAGAGCTCTGCCTCCCGAAGGCAGGGATACCCCTCGGAACCTCATGCTGCGACTTCCCGATTCATGCGGGAAGCCTCGGTTTACACCGGGCGCACGCGCAACACCGCGCCTGCGGCCCCGGGCCACCTCGGCAACGAGCACCATCATCACGACCGTCGGGCCCACCTCGACGAGAGGGTGCGCCGAGGCTATCACCCCAGGCGTGGGGGACGCTACGACAGAGGGGAGGATCGGAGTCCCTCGCCCGAACCACCCGGTCCGCAGGCCTTCAGCCGGGCCATCCGGCGGGCACCGTTCCCGACCCGGTTCCGACCCCCGACTACTATCACAAAGTACTCGGGGGGAAACGAGACCGGAATTGTGGCTCACGGACTACCACCTGGCCTGCCAGCTGGGTGGAACGGACGACGACAACCTCATCATCCGCAACCTCCCCCTGTTCCTCTCCGACACCGCTCGCGCCTGGTTGGAGCACCTGCCTCCGGGGCAGATCTCCAACTAGGATGACCTGGTCCAAGCCTTCGCCGGCAATTTCCAGGGCACGTATGTGCGCCCCGGGAATTCCTGGGACCTCCGAAGCTGCCGGCAACAGCCGGGAGAGTCTCTCCGGGACTACATCCGGTGATTCTCGAATCAGCGCACCGAGTTGCCCAACATCACCGACTCAGATGTCATCGGCGCGTTCCTTGCCGGCACCAACTGTCGTGACCTAGTGAGCAAGTTAGGTCGCAAGACCCCCACCAGGGCGAGCGAGCTGATGGACATCGCCACCAAGTTCGCCTCTGGCCAGGAGGCGATCGAGGCTATCTTCCGAAAGGACAAGCAACCCCAAGGCCGCCCATCGTAAGATGCTCCCGAGGCGTCTACTCCGCACGGCGCCAAGAAGAAAGGCAAGAAGAAGTCGCAAGCGAAACGCGACGCCGCCGACGCGGACCTTGTCGCCGCCGCCGAGTACAAGAACCCTCGTAAGCCCCCCGGAGGTGCCAACCTCTTCGACAAGATGCTCAAGGAGCCGTGCCCCTATCATCAGGGGCCCGTCAAGCACACCCTTGAGGAGTGCGTCATGCTTCGGCGCCACTTCCACAGGGCCGGGCCACCCGCGGAGGGTGGCAGGGCCCGCGACGACGGCAAGAAGGAAGATCACCAAGCAGGAGAGTTCCCCGAGGTCCGCGACTGCTTCATGATCTATGGTGGGCAAGCGGCGAATGCCTCGGCTCGGCACCGCAAGCAAGAGCGCCGGGAGGTTTGCTCGGTCAAGGTGGCGGCGCCGGTCTATCTAGACTGGTCCGACAGGCCCATCACCTTCGACCAAGACGACCACCCCGACCACGTGCCGAGCCCGGGGAAATACCCGCTCGTTGTCGACCCCGTCATCGGCGACGTCAGGCTCACCAAGGTCCTTATGGACGGGGGCAGCAGCCTCAACATCATCTACGCCGAGACCCTTAGGCTCCTGCGCGTTGATCTGTCCTCCGTCCGAGCAGGCGCTGCGCCCTTCCACGGGATCATTCCCGGGAAGCGTGTCCAGCCCCTCGGACGACTCGACCTTCCCGTCTGCTTCGGAACGCCCTCCAACTTCCGAAGGGAGACTCTGACGTTCGAGGTGGTCGGGTTCCGAGGAACCTACCACGCGGTACTGGGGAGGCCATACTACGCGAAGTTCATGGTCGTCCCCAACTACACCTACCTGAAGCTCAAGATGCCGGGCCCCAACGGGGTCATCACTGTCGGCCCCACGTACAAACACGCGTTCGAATGCGACATGGAGTGCGTGGAGTACGCCGAGGCCCTCGTCGAGGCCGAGGCCCTCATCGCCGACCTGGAAAGCCTCTCCGAAGAGGTGCCAGACGTGAAGCGTCATGCCGGCAACTTCGAGCCAGTGGAGACGGTTAAGGCCGTCCCCCTTGACCCCAGTGGCGACGCCTCCAAGCAGATCCGGATCGGTTCCGGGCTCGACCCCAAATAGGAAGCAGTGCTCATCGACTTTCTCCGCGCGAACGCCGACGTCTTCGCGTGGAGTCCCTCGGACATGCCCGGCATACCGAGGGATGTCGCCGAGCACTCGCTGGATATTCGGGTCGGAGCCCGACCCGTCAAGCAGCCTCTGCGCCGATTCGACGAGGAGAAGCGCAGAGCGATAGGCGAGGAGATCCACAAGCTAATGGCAGCCGGGTTCATCAAAGAGGTATTCCATCCCGAATGGCTTGCCAACCCTGTGCTTGTGAGAAAGAAAGGGGGGAAATGGCGGATGTGTGTAGACTACACTGGTTTCAACAAAGCATGTCCGAAGGTTCCCTACCCTCTGCCTTGCATCGATCAAATCGTGGATTCCACTGCTGGGTGCGAAACCCTGTCTTTCCTCGACGCCTACTCGGGGTACCACCAAATCAGGATGAAAGAGTCCGACCAGCTCGCGACTTCTTTCATCACGCCCTTCGGCATGTACTGCTGTGTCACCATGTCGTTCGGTTTGAGGAATGCGGGCGCGACGTACCAGCGGTGCATGAACCATGTGTTCGGCGAACACATCGGTCGCACGGTCGAGGCCTACGTCGATGACATCATAGTCAAGACGAGGAAAGCTTCTGACCTCCTCTCCGACCTTGAAGTGACATTCCGATGTCTCAAGGCGAAAGGCGTCAAGCTCAATCCCGAGAAGTGTGTCTTCGGGGTGCCCCGGGGCATGCTCTTGGGGTTCATCGTCTCCGAGCGGGGCATCGAAGCCAACCCGGAGAAGATCGCAGCCATTACCAGCATGGGTCCCATCAAGGACTTAAAGGGCGTACAGAGGGTCATGGGATGTCTCGCGACTCTGAGCCGCTTCATCTCACGCCTCGGCGAAAGAGGCCTGCCTCTGTACCGCCTCTTAAGGAAGGCCGAGCGCTTCACTTGGACCCCTGAGGCCGAGGAAGCTCTCGAGAACCTGAAGGCGCTCCTCACAAAGGCGCCTATCTTGGTGCCCCCAGCTGACGGAGAAGCCCTCATGGTCTACGTCGCCGCGACCACCCAGGTGGTTAGCGCCGCGATTGTGGTCGAGAGGC
Source organism: Zea mays (assembly GCF_902167145.1). Classification (NCBI taxonomy): domain Eukaryota; kingdom Viridiplantae; phylum Streptophyta; class Magnoliopsida; order Poales; family Poaceae; genus Zea; species Zea mays. The sequence continues at coordinate 191,591,734 of NC_050099.1, read as the reverse complement.
AAGAAGAGGGGCATGCATTGCCTGTTCAGAGGCCAGTTTACTTCGTTAGCGAGGTACTGTTCGAAACCAAGATCCGCTACCCACAAGTTCAGAAGCTGCTGTATGCAGTGATCCTGACGCGGCGGAAGTTGCGACACTACTTCGAGTCTCATCCGGTAACTGTGGTGTCATCCTTCCCCCTGGGGGAGATCATCCAGTGCCGAGAGGCCTCGGGCAGGATTGCAAAGTGGGCAGTGGAAATCATGGGTGAGACAATCTCGTTCGCCCCTCGGAAGGCCATCAAGTCCCAGGTCTTGGCGGACTTCGTAGCCGAATGGGTCGACACCCAGCTACCGACAGCTCCGATCCAACCGGAGCTCTGGACCATGTTTTTCGACGGGTCACTGATGAAGACGGGAGCCGGCGTGGGCCTACTCTTCATCTCGCCCCTCGGGAAACACCTACGCTATGTGCTACGCCTCCACTTCTCGGCATCCAACAATGTGGCTGAGTACGAGGCTCTGGTCAACGGGTTGCGGATCGCCATCGAGCTAGGGGTCAGGCGCCTCGATGCTCGCGGTGACTCGCAGCTCGTCATCGACCAAGTCATGAAGAACTCCCACTGCCGCGACCTGAAGATGGAGGCCTACTGCGATGAGGTTTGGCGCCTGGAAGACAAGTTCTACGGGCTCGAGCTTAACCACATCGCTCGGCGCTACAACGAGACTACGGACGAGCTGGCAAAAATAGCCTCGGGGCGAACAACGGTTCCCCCGGACGTCTTCTCCTAGGATTTGCATCAACCCTCCGTCAAGATCGACGACTCGCCCGAGCCTGAGGCGCCCTCGGTCCAGCCCGAGGTGCCCTCGGCACATCCCGAGGCACCCTCTGCTCGGCCCGAGGCGGCCTCGGTTCAACCCGAGGTACCCTCGGCCTCCGAGGGTGAGGCACTGCGCATCGAGGAGGAGCGGAGCGGGGCCACGCCTGATCGAGATTGGCAGACCCCGTACCTGCAATATCTCCGCCAAGGAGAGCTACCCCTCGACCGAGCCGAGGCTCGGCGGGTAGCGCGACGCGCCAAGTCGTTCGTCTTGCTGGGCGATGAGAAGGAGCTCTACCACCACAGCCCCTCGGGCATCCTCCAGCGATGCATCTCCGTCGCCGAAGGTCAGGAACTCCTGCAAGAGATACACTCGGGGGCTTGCGGCCATCACGCAGCGCCTCGAGCCCTTGTCGAGAATGCTTTCCGGCAAGGCTTCTACTGGCCAACGGCGGTGGCTGACGCCACTAGAATTGTCCGCACCTGCGAAGGGTGTCAATTCTATGCGAAGCAAACCCACCTGCCCGCTCAGGCTCTGCAGACGATACCCATCACCTGGCCCTTTGCTGTGTGGGGGCTGGACCTCGTCGGCCCCTTGCAGAAGGCACCCGGGGGCTACACGCACCTGCTGGTCGCCATCGACAAATTCTCCAAGTGGGTCGAGGTCCGACCTCTGAACTGCATCAGGTCCGAGCAGGCGGTGACGTTCTTCACCAACATCATCCATCGCTTCGGGGTCCCGAACTCCATCATCACCGACAACGGTACCCAGTTCACCGGCAGAAAATTCTTGGACTTCTGCGAGGATCACCACATCCGGGTGGACTGGGCCGCCGTAGCTCATCCCATGTCGAATGGGCAAGTAGAGCGTGCCAACGGCATGATTCTACAAGGGCTCAAGCCTCGGATTTACAACAACCTCAACAAGTTCGGCAAGCGATGGATGAAGGAACTCCCCTCGGTGGTCTGGAGCCTGAGGACAACGCCGAGTCGGGCCACGGGTTTCATGCCGTTCTTCCTGGTCTACGGGGCCGAGGCCGTCTTGCCCACTGACCTGGAATACGGCTCCCCGAGGACGAGGGCCTACAGCGATCAAAGCAACCAAGCTAGCCGAGAAGACTCGCTGGACCAGCTGGAAGAGGCTCGGGACAAGGCCTTGCTACACTCGGTGCGGTACCAGCAGTCCCTGCGACGCTACCACGCTCGAGGGGTCCGGCCCCGAGACCTCCAGGTGGGCGACCTGGTGCTTCGGCTGTGGCGAGACGCCCGAGGGAGGCACAAGCTCACGCCCCCCTCGGAGGGGCCATTCGTCATCGCCAAAGTTCTGAAGCCCAGAACGTACAAGCTGGCCAACAGTCAAGGCGAGGTCTACGACAACGCTTGGAACATCCAACAGCTACGTCGCTTCTACCCTTAAGATGTTTTCAAGTTGTTCATATACCTCGCACCCGCGCAAAGTTTAGTCTTCAAGGAAGGGTCGGCCTCGCCTCGGCAAAGCCCGACCCTCCCTCGGGGGCTAAAAGGGGGGGAACCCCCTCTACGTTGAAATTTTCCTCGAAAAAAGATCTCTTCTGCCAGAATATCTTTCGTGCTTTCTGACTGCTTCGAAAAGTGGATCCTGAAAACGACGGAGTACACGTAAGCAGCCAAGGCTGACCGAGCCGAGGGACTCCTACGCCTCCGGGATACGGATACCTCACTCATCACCTTATGTGATAAGTAACTCGCGTTCGGATAAAGTGATTCCGCGGACCGAACAAGTCTTCACGTTCGGAAGCTCTTCTGCTGAAGCGATCCTTCGAGCCTTCTCGACTGAGTCGGTGACAGGGCCTCATGGATGGGTGAAAGTGCGCGTAAGCGGCAAGGCCGACCGAGCCGAGGGACTCCCACACCTCTAGGATACGGATACCTCACTCGTCACCTTCCGCGAGAAGCAACTCTCGCTCGCACAAACATCCCTGCTACCGACAAAAAAGCCCAAATACTCGAAACAAGAGGAAAGGAGACGCAACTTTACAACACGGCGAGGGTGTGTATTCTGGCCTCGGCGGCCGCAGAAGGCACACGCTACAAGACACTCTGATCCTGCAGGCTCAGGTCTTGACGCTGGAAGGGGGCAGTAACACCCTCGGCATCGACGACACCTTCAGCAAGGTCCGACCTAGCCTCGGACGGCGACGCGGTCCAAGGATCCCCACTCTGGAGGACGACGTCATCGTCACGCCCGGGCAATCGCTGCCAGGGACTTCTCCGGGAATCCGGCCCGAGCAGGCGGCTCGGCCGGTTACCCCTGGGGCCTCGGCCAACCATCTTCCAAGGGCGCCAGCCCGGCCCGAGGCCTCGGCTCATCGACTCCGGCGTCGGTCCCGCTAACGGACAACCCGGCTAGGCTCCGGCCAAACAGGTTTCATTTTCGAGCCAACTCCGCCTCTGTTCATGCTGATATCGCTACCCCTGGCCTCGGCTCGTCGAAGAGCGGCCAAGGGGTCCTTTTAACTAAGCTAGAGGAGCCTCAGACAACAAGGCCGACCGAGCCGAGGGACTCCTACGCCTCCGGGATACGGATACCTCACTCGTCACCTTGACACGGGGCGACTCATGCTTGGTGAAGCGGTTCAGACAACCAGCAGGCGAGTCTTAGTGCTCGAAAATGAGGAAAAAACACGGCTCCGTGCCAAAATTACATACATGTTCAGGCCTCGACAGCCGCGATGAACAAAAAACCCTGGCATTCGAAGTGCCATTACAAACGGAACTCCGGTCCCCCCTCCGCAGGTACGAACAACCCCACTCGATAGGGGTGGGCCTGCGGAGCAACAGAAGACCGACGAACGGCGCGCCGTCACCCGCTCCAGCAGCGGCGACGACGACGACTTTTGCTCCGGGGGGCCGAACAGCGGCAGCACTGACTTCAGGGCGGATGCTGCTGCCAGGAGGCCCCCGCCCATGCCCAAACTCGTGAGGCAAGGACGGGCAGAAGGCCGTAGAGTTGGAGGTCGGTCCGTGGCCGGCCTTGGCTATCTCGCCGGCGGGAGAACCTCTTCCAGCTGCCGTTGCAGACGCCGGCGCCGCGAGCGGCTCCGAAGCCACTCGCGTCCGAGAGCCAGGCACGGTGCAGCTGCCGGCGCCACGGACGACGACCGCCCTTCCCTCCGGTCACTGAGTGAAGGAGCGGGCCGCCGCCCACACAGGGGCCGACCCCAACTCGGCACACTCCCCTCCCCAGCCCTGGTGATGAAAATCCTTGAGGCTGAGGGAGGGGCAGAGGCCGCTGCCCGGCTCGCTTTCCCCACCATCAAGCTGGAGGTCACCATCTTGGGTGACCGCCAGTGGAGGGGTGCAGCCGGGCTGCATGATGAAAATCCTTGAAGCCGAACGATGGCTGAAAGGTACCAACTCCCACGGAGTTGCGTTCCTCCAACGATGAGGCAAAAAGACGGCGGGTATCCCCCATCCGGGGGCTTGGAAGGTGGAAGGACGCGATGCATAAGGGAGCGAGAAGACATGGTCGCCTTTTGAAAGGGGTCGCCCTCCTTTTAAAGGCAACTCTCCCTACTTGCGCCCCCAACCGTCACGGGCTGGGTCTTCTCCAACACGCTCCAAGGCCCTCCCCTGCGGCGCGGGGGCTGGGTCCCGCATGTCATGCAAACCGACTCAGAGCAGAAGAAGTCAAACCGCCGCGCGTGGTGCACACGACCGCCCAGCGGTTACAAGTGACCCTTCACTTTTGCCCAGACCAACGGGCGAAAGAGGCGGGCAGCCATGCAGGCGGCATGCAACCGCGCCAAGTGGACGCGCTTCTCCGACTCCTGACACGCCAGCATGGAGGCCCAGGCCCACGCGTCACGCAACCGGTGCGCCGGATGCTGCATGCAAGCAACTGCACCGCCACTTGCGCCACCACCGCGCCTCCTCGATTGCGGAACCAATACCGCGACTCGAGGCGACCCAGCGCACGACCCAGCAGCGCCAGCCTGACGCGGCGGTCAATGCAGCCAAAAGTGGGCCGGTAGTAATGACGGTGGCAGGCGGGCGGGAGCAGCGGTCACGTCGTCAGCCATGCTCACGTCCCATCCGGGGGCAGCAAGAGAACCCCCTCTCACGGCGTGAAGACAACACGCCCGTGATCCGTTCCTCGAACGGCTCGCGCACGCGCAACGGCCGCCCCGCCAACCGCTCGCCCCGTCGCATTAACTCCGCGGCAGGACAGGCGGCGCTTCCGGCGGGAGCAGTGGGCAACGCTTCGCCTTCGCCGTAATAACTGCGACAAAAAAGGTACGCCACGTCGTTCGATTTCGTATCCTTTTCCTTTTTTCCTCTTTCTCTATCTCTTGCAGCAGGGACCGGGAAAGGGGGATACCCCGAAAAGGATCCTTCCCCGTGAAGGAACCAGGCTCCGAGCCTCCTTACTGATCAGAGGTTCGAAGGCTGGCCCCCGAAGGGTTTCAACAGCCGCCTCAGATCGCGTGGGCCCTACACCCACTACTGGTCAGAGGTTCGAAGGCCGGCCCCCCGAAGGGTTCCACGGCCGCCTCAGGCTACTCGGGCTCCGCGCCCATTACTGATCAGGGGTTCGAAGGCTGGCCCCCGAAGGGTTCACAGTCGCCTCAGACGCCGAGCGAGGGATGACCAGGGGTACGTTCGATACATAACCAAGGCTCGGGCTGCGCTCCCGAGGTACCCTAGGACATTTCCGAGACCAGCGGGAGCGATCTTGTAACGGAATCCCATCAGAGGGAGGCATCGAGCCCTCGGACCCCGTCGCCAGGGGACCGGGTCCGGCAGATCACCCGCAGGTACTTTTGGGCGTGCCTCTGGGCCCCTAGCCGACCCCTAACGAACGGGGCACGGACGTCCTCTCGGATTACCCGCTTGCAGCTCACCGGAGACACCATGTTCGGCGCCCATCGAGGGTAACATGGCGCTTTCCCCCCTCCTCCTTGCGGAAAGGCGACGCATGGGCGTATGTAAAAAAGCCGAGTCTGTCCCTGATCGCCCTCTCGCCCTGTGCGGAGGCTCGGGGGCTGCTCTCGCAAACCCGGCTCCGGCCGAACCGTTGACAGCGTCAACATACCAGCCCGAGAACTTGGGCCCCGACCGTACACCCGGGCTACGGCCAGTTCGCATGAGGGAACAACCAGACCAGCCGAAGCATTACGCAAGGCATTAAGACCTCGAAGGAGTGAAACCACTCCTCCGAGGCCTCGGGGGCTACACCCGGCGGGTGCGCTCGCGCGCACCCACCGGAACAAAATACAACCGAGGAAGGCTGGTCCCCTTGCAAAAAAGTGCGACGAAAGCCTCCAAGCGAGTGCTAACACTCCCTTCGAGGCTCGGGGGCTACTGTCGGGGACCATAATTAGGGGTACCCTCAAGACTCCTAATTCTCAGCTGGTAACCCCCATCAGCATAAAGCTGCAAAGGCCTGATGGGTGCGATTAAGTCAGGGATTAGTCCATTCGAGCGACTCGATCGTGCCTCGCCCGAGCCTAGCCTCGGACAAGGGCAGCCGACCCCGGAGGATTTCCGTCTCGCCCGAGGCCCCCCTCCAACGGCGGACACATCTCCGGCTCGCCCGAGGCCCCGCCTTCGCTAAGAAGCAACCCTGACCAAATCGCTGCACCGACCGACCAAGTCGCAGGAGCATTTAACGCAAAGGTGACCTGACACCTTTATCCTGACGCGCGCCCCCCGGCAGAGCTGAAGTGACCGCCGTCACTTCACCGCTCCACTGACCGGCCTGACAGAAGGACAGCGCCGCCTGCGCCACTCCGACTGCAGTGCCACTTGACAGAGTGAGACTGACAGGCAGTCAGGCCCTGCCAAAGGCACCATAGGAAGCTCCGCTCGACCCAGGGCTCGGACTCGGGCTAAGTCCCGGAAGACGGCGAACTCCGCTCCGCCCGACCCAGGGCTCGGACTTAGGCTAAGTCCCGGAAGACGGCGAACTCCGCTCCGCCCGACCCAGGGCTCGGACTCGGGCTAAGTCCCGGAAGACGGCGAACTCCGCTCCGCCCGACCCAGGGCTCGGACTCGGGCTAAGTCCCGGAAGACGGCGAACTCCGCTCCGCCCGACCCAGGGCTCGGACTCGGGCTAAGTCCCGGAAGACGGCGAACTCCGCTCCGCCTGACCCAGGGCTCGGACTCGGGCTCAGCCCCAGAAGACGACGAACTCCGCTTCGCCCGACCCCAGGGCTCGGACTCCGCCCTGGCCTCTGCCGAACGACCTCCGCCTCGCCCGACCCAGGGGCTCGGACTCGGCCTCGGCCATGGAAGACAGACTCGACCTCGGCTTCGGAGGAGCCTCCACGTCGCCCAACCTAGGGCGCAGGCCAGCCACGTCAACAGGAAGCGCCATCATCACCCTACCCCGAGCTGACTCGGGCCGCAGAGAACAAGACCGGTGTCCCATCTGGCTAGCTCCGCCAGATAGGCAATGATGGCGCCCCGCATGCTCTGTGACGACGGCGGCTCTCAGCTCTCTTACAGAAGCAGGAGGACGTCAGCAAGGACTCAACCGCTCCGACAGCTGTCCCTCCGTCAGGCTCCGTCGCTCCTCCGACGGCCACGACATCACACCAGCTGGGTGCCAAAATCTCTCCGGCTGCCACATCGGCATGTACTTAGGGCGCTAGCTCTCCCCCGCTAGACACGTAGCACTCTGCTACACCCCCATTGTACACCTGGATCCTCTCCTTACGCCTATAAAAGGAAGGACCAGGGCCCTCTTAGAGAGGGTTGGCCGCGCGGGGACGAGGACGGGACAGGCGCTCTCTTGGGGCCGCTCGCTTCCCTCTCCCGCGTGGACGCTTGTAACCCCCTACTGCAAGCGCACCCGACCTGGGCGCGGGACGAACACGAAGGCCGTGGGATTCCCACCTCTCTCACGCCGGTCTCCGGCCGCCTCGCTCCTTTCCCCCCTTCGCGCTCGCCCACGCGCTCGACCCATCTGGGCTGGGGCACGCGACGACACTCACTCGTCGGCCCGAGGGACCCCCCGGTCTCGAAACGCCGACAAGTTGCTCTCGGGTTTCTGCGAAGGGAATGCCTCTTCCCTGGACCAGCCTGGCCCCACCTGGCAGAGGGTGCACCGGACAGTCCGGTGCACACCGGACAGTCCGGTGCCCTAGGGCCAGAAACCCTAACTCTTGATTTTTAGCTGATTTTCAAATCGGTTTTCGTTCTAACTTGTGTGTGAGTTCTAGAGTGACACCTAGCACTGTATATGAGTGTGATTGTGCACCAACACTACACTAGAACTCTCTTGGTCAAACTACTCATCGACAACCCCTCTTTATAGTATGGCTAAAAGAGAATAAAAGACCACTAAACCGCGAGTGTCCACATCTCCTTGACACTCGGACTCCGTAGACCTTCACCTTTTGTTTCGTCGTTTTAGCCGTCGCTTCGAGTTCTTATCTCCGGGATTGTTTTCACCGTTGTAGTTCTTCTACCTGTCATGCGACCTAACTTACCATTTGTCTCTGCAAAACACACGTTAGTCACATATAATATTACGTTGTCATTAATCACTAAAACCAACCAGGGGCCTAGATGCTTTCAATCTCCCCCTTTTTGGTGATTGATGACAACCCTACAAGTTTTGTGAGAGTAGTTTGTTTTGAAGTTTCTGTCAATAGAAAGGATGGTTAGTTATACTCAGTAATCTTTGACAGAAAGAACGTGTACCATAATAATAAGAGTGAGCGCATACACATCATAAGATTCTTGTTCATATAAAAGTGAAGTTAAATCAATGAAACAAGAACTAGAAGACTGGTGATAAAATATAAGGTGAAAACATAATACACACAGTCAATCATAAGCAACGAGAGTATATATCGAGTTTGTGAGCCAAAAAACATCAAGCTAGTACAGAGAGTAGCAAGCACATATATTACATCAAAATGACTCTCTACTAACTCTCTAACTCCCCCTAGCTCTCACAACTCATATCTCTCCCCCTTTGGCGTCAAACACCAAAAGGGTACCCGAACCTAAACATCTGAAGCAGGAGGAGGCGGCAGGGGCGCATCCGGTCGCGGTCGAGGCAGCAGAGCGAACGCCGGCGGAGGGTCAGAGTCAGTCTCGGATCCAGGGTCTGTGGTAGAAGCTGGAGCTGGTACTGACTCGGACTGAGGCCGCGCTGCAGGAGCTGCCGGAACAGAAGTGGTCACAGATACTGCCACAGCAGTAGTGGTAACAGCAGATGCTGGTGGCACTGGCGGCTGCGGGCAGACAGAGCTGAGAGCCGGACAGGTGAAAGCCAAAGTGACCGGCCGGAGCGGAGAAGTACCAACAGGGGGTCCTCACAAAATCGATGGCACAACTGGAGCGTGAAGCGGAGGAGGTGGAGCAGACTGAACTGGAGGAACTGAGACACCAGACTGCTGTAGCATAAGAGCCATGAATGCCCTGCTCTCAGCCCGATCCTGAAGTAGCTACTGCTGAAGCGCATCCTGCCTGTCCTGCATGTTCTGAAACATCGAGAGCATCCTCTCGGATAACCGGGCCTGCTCGGCTGCCAGGTGAGCCTGCTGCTGGGTGATAGACTGGAGAATCGAAGCAAGAGCAGGGTCCATAGCCGGAGGGGCAGTAGGGGCAGCACTAGAACTCCCAGCCTCATGATCATGTGAGCGTGGAGGCATAGGAGGCGGAGGAGGAACCCCAAAATCATCATCATCATCATCAACTGCTGTAGCCTGAGTGTCGAACTGATGAAGAGCTGCATCCTCGGCCTGAGAGTCAAAAACAGGAGCAGAAGCTGGCACAGGAGTCTCAGGCGCAGGACGGTAGGATCCAAAAACGAGGCATGAGGCCTCAAGTGTGCCCTGAAACCGAGGAGGCTGAATCAGCTGCGCAAAGATGTGGCACAAGTAGTGAGCATAGGGCAACTGCCGACGAGCACGAATCCCATCCAAAACGGTGTCCTCGATCTCACAAATAAGGAAGTCCACGACGTCGAACTCAGAGTGAGAGACCAGGGCACCAAGGAGCCAAAGCTGAATATGTGTGGTAGCCTCCCTGTATCCCATCCTCGGCAGAAGAGTTCGTCTGATAAGCTCATATAAATACTTGGCTGCTGTAGTAAAATCTGCCGGTGAACGTCGCGACCCATCTGTGAAGGGCGGGCGGAACAGAGCCACGACGTGAGCTGTACCCGGAGCCACACCGCCGTGAGGGCGACGAGGAGGGTCAGAAGTGCCGTAGCAGAGGCTGTGAAGACGAGTCGTCGACTCGGGAAATCCAAAAAGCTGGCGAATCTGACTGGCAGTAATGGTGACATCCTCGCGCTCAAAATGAAACCTCATCCAGTGATGATCCGGGTCAATCCATACAGAGGCATAGAAGACTCGTACCCACTCCTCAACATACCTGCCGCTGGTAGTCAAAAGTTCTGAAGGCCAGGCAGATATGTGAGGTGCGCCTCAGAGTCAGCACCGACTGCAAGCAGAAAGGCTGGAAGATCCAAAAGTCGGTGCACTCGCAGAGCTATCTGAGCAGACATCTGGGCTCTGAAAAACGACTCCTGAATACGTGTGCTGAATAGGTCAACTGCTGCAGGGTCCCTCTGAGCTGGTAACCAAGACTCCACGGGTACGTATCTGAACCTACGTACACGTGCCGCTGTAGCACGCTGAAGGTCAAACAGTCTAGGATCCGCAGCAAATGGTTGTACCTCAGTCTCATCGCGCTCCCGGAATCGAGGTGGAGGGATAGGAGGAGCTGAAGCAGGAGCGGGAGGAGGAGGAGCAGTGGAGGTAGCGGGTATGGCTGTGGTGGTAGATGGCACAACAGGAGTGACAGGAGCAGGCAGAGTGGGTGGCGGAGTGGAAGTAGAGGTGTGAGTGGAGGAGCGAGGCCGGGAGGCGAGACGACGAACACGGTATGCGATCTGATCTGACGGAGTCTGCGGCTGATCTCCAAGCTCGGCCTGCGCAGCGGCTGCTGCTGCTGCACAGGCTGCTCTGTCCGTACGCCGCTTCTTGCGGCCTTCCTGCTGCTCCAAGTAAACTGTCTTGCCCTTGACCTGCCTGAAGGGGCGACGAGGATCCTCATCATCGCCTCCCACTGGCGCCGACACATTCTTCGTACGCGGCATCCTGAACTGATGTCTGCAAATGAGAGAGAGTGACTAAGCACAGAGCGAAAATGTCCGATAGATTTAGCAAAGGATGAGATGACTACCTGGAAAGCTCACACGAGAGGTGATGATCCAGGCAGGACGGGAGACGGCACACGAGCAATCAAGGTCACTGAAATGACAGAAGAGGTGAGCACGTATTAGTCACATAGTCATAAGTATATGAAATGTGAATAAATACATACACAGAGAGATATGGCACAGAAAACACGAGACGAGACGATCGATAGGTCAAACGGCGTGAAAACGACGTTTGAACGATAAATAGTGCCATAGGAGGTTTGGAATTTGAATTGAGGCACAAAACGACAGGGAATTGAGCCGATACTTCATGAATAGGTTTATATAGGTGAATATGAGTGAAGTGTGTGCTTGGTATGAATTTAGGCGAAGAAAAAGAGATTTGGGCACTCGGCTCGGAAACGATCACTCAAAACGGGGAATTGAGTGAAATTGAAGCCTGGAAATTCGGATTGGCGTGAAATTTGGCAAATATGTAACTGGAAGTGTTGTGAAGGTGCCTGAAAAATTTGGGTTCGATTGGAGCATTTTTGGCTGGTTTGGGCATTTCACCGAGCACGTGACGTGCAGAGTTCTAGGGTTTTGGTGAAACAGCTATTTGAGGTGGGAAAACCCTCCCGAAGGAGCTAGGAACCTGCAAGGACACTCAATGGACACAAGGGAACACATTTCACAACTTGGTTGCACTGGATTTCACAGGAATTCACAAGATTTGAATTTGATACAAAAGGGGGTGGCACTGCCTAGAGAAACATAGAGAGAGAGAAGGCAGAGGAGGGGAGGAGGCTGCTCACCGAGAGGAGAGGAGCACTGGCGAGGTCGCCGGAGGATCGCCGCCGGTGAAGGGAGATCGCCAGTGAGAGGAGAAATCGCCAGGGACAGAGAGAGAGCGCTGGCAGGGGAGAAGAAATGAGCCTCTGGCTCGGTCTCGGGCTGGAGGCCTTTTTTTAAAACGCGATATGGGCGCACCGGACAGTCTACAGTGCCTGTCCGGTGCACACCGGACAGTGCACAGTAGTTGTCCGGTGAACCACCGGACAGCGCACAGGAGAAAGGATTTTTAGCGCGCGGCTGTCGGTGCACCGGACATTGCACAGTGCAGTGTCCGGTGCACACCGGACTGTCCGGTGAGCCCAGACAGAGGGGAGTTTGGAAAATTGAATTTTTCTATTTAATTTCCAACCAAACCAAATCCCAACTTATAATCACACAAAATAACACTTGTTGGGACAGGTATTGGCACCCTCATATACTTTTTAAAATATTTTGCCATAGGCTAGATAATTTTTAGAGAAAATAGGCAAATGGTGAAATTTGCATTTTGGCTTGCACTAGGGGTTTTCATGAGTGATTTGAGTTTTGAATACTCCCCCTAAGTGTAGTACCTCATGCATATTTCAAGAACCAACAATTGCATAACAAGTAAGAATTTAAGTGCTAAAAGCTTAAAACTAAGACTTGTCAAGTTTGACCCGAGTTAAGCTTTTTCACTCGCTTTGTTGGCGGTTATCTCAACTTGGTTAGACAAGCCCTAGATGCAATACAAGGAATTTAAACATGCAATGCAAGCTTGACAACACCATTTGACATTTTACATAAAATTTCTGAGATCAAGAATATTTAGTTCATTCCTCAACATGCAAAAGCGTGTCTTATCAAGAGGCTTAGTGAAAATATCCGCTAATTGATCTTCCGACCTCACTCCTTCTAAAATGGTATCTCCTTTAGCAACATGATCTCTAAGGAAATGATGACGGATATCAATGTGCTTGGTGCGAGAGTGTTGTACAGGGTTATTAGCAATTTTAACAGCACTCTCATTATCACACAACAAAGGTACCTTTTCTAGAACTACGCCATAGTCTAGAAGAGTTTGTTTCATATATAAAATTTGTGTGCAACAAGCACCTGCAGCAATGTATTCCGCTTCGGCAGTTGACAAGACAACACTATTTTGCTTTTTGGATGTCCATGAAACTAGTGATCTACCAAGCAGATGGCATCCCCCAGAAGTACTTTTCCTATCAATTTTGCAACCGACATAATCCGAATCGGAATAGCCAATTAAATCAAAAGTAGCTCCTTTGGGATACCACAGACCAACGCTTGTGGTGTGCCTGAGATACCTAAGAATTCTCTTAACATCGCGAAGATGAGCTTTCTTAGGATTAGATTGAAATCTAGCACACATGCAGACACTAAACATAATATCGGGCCTAGATGCGGTAAGGTACAATAAACTACCAATCATAGAACGGTAGAGAGTTTGATTAACCGGGTTACCTCCCTCATCTAAGTCGAGATGTCCATTTGTAGGCATGGGGGTCTTGATTGGTTTGAACTTATCCATGTTGAACCTTTTCAACAAGTCTTTGGTATACTTCTCTTGTGAGAGAAAATTACCATCTTTCATTTGCTTGACTTGAAAGCGAGGAAGTACGTTAGCTCACCAATCATTGACATCTCGAACTCCTTCGACATCAACTCACCAAATTCCTTGCAATGATAGTCATTTGTGGAGCCAAAGATTATATCATCAACATATACTTGACAAATGAAAATATCACCGTTATGTTTCTTTGTGAAAAGAGTTGTGTCAACGGTCCCGATCTTGAAGCCCTTTTCGATGAGGAAGTCGCGAAGGCGCTCATACCAAGCCCTTGGAGCCTGCTTTAGCCCATATAGCGCCTTGGACAACCTGTAAGCATGGTTAGGATATCTAGGGTCTTCAAATCCAGGCGGTTTCTCAACATATACAAGTTCATTTATGAAGCCATTTAAAAATGCACTTTTTACATCCATTTGATAAAGTTTTATATCATAGCATGATGCATATGCAAGTAGGATACAGATGGCTTCCAGTCGAGCAACCGGTGCAAAGGTCTCTCCAAAATCTAAGCCTTCAACTTGAGAGAATCCCTTTGCAACAAGTCTTGCCTTGTTTCTTACAATCACACCTTGATCATCTTGTTTGTTTCTGAACACCCACTTTGTTCCAATGATTCTTGCATCTTGTGGGGGCTTCTCCAGGGTCCAAACTTCGTTACGGGTGAAGTTGTTAAGTTCTTCATGCATGGCATTCACCCAGTCCGGATCCAGTAGCGCCTCATCTATACAAGTAGGCTCAACACAAGAAACAAAAGAGTGATGTTCAATAAAAGAAGCATGTCTATGTGATCGAGTAATAACCCCTTGTGAAGGACTCCCGATGATTTGGTTTTGAGGATGAGCTTGAAGTAGTGATGAGTTTCTCCTGTCAACCACTTGGGAAGAAGATCCTGGAGCATCAACATCTTCGGCTTGTACCCTTGCTTGTTCATGAGAGACAAATGTATCTTCATTTGCATGCCTCTCATCTTTTTCATCATCTTGTGGTACATTTGATGAAGAAGGCATGTCAATGATTTGCACTTCTTCTTCATCTTCTTTTGGTTTGATAGCTCCAATAGGCATGCTCTTCATTGCTTCCCTAAGTGGCTCATCACCTATATCATCAAGATTTTCAAGTGCTCCTTGGGAGCCATTAGTCTCATCAAATTCCACATCATATGTTTCTTCTACCACGCCAGTGGCATGGTTGAATACTCGATATGCTTTGGACTTTAATGAATAACCCAAAAGAAAACCAATATCACAACGTCTTTGAAACTTCCCTAGGTGATGGCGTTTCTTGTAGATGTAGCATTTGCACCCAAACACCCGGAAGAAGGAGACGTCTGGCTTTTTCCCATTTAGCAGTTCATAAGGAGTCTTCGCAAGTAGCCGGTGAGGAAATAGCCTGTTTGATGCATAACAAGCAGTGTTGACAGCTTCGGCCCAAAACCTCTCTGGTGTGTTATACTCATCAATCATTGTTCTTGCAAGAGTGATCAAGGTCCTGTTCTTCCTTTCAACAACTCCATTTTGTTGAGGTGTGTATGTTGCAGATACTTCATGCTTGATCCCAATTTCATCACAGTACTCATGAATGTTGGTGTTGTCAAATTCTTTGCCATTGTCACTTCTAATCTTCTTGATCTTGCAATCAAATTCATTTTGTGCTTTCTTGGCAAACTTCTTAAATATAGATGCAACTTCAGATTTGTCATGGAGAAAGAACACCCAAGTGTATCTTGAGAAGTCATCAACAATCACTAGACAGTAGAGGTTGCCACCGACACTTACATAATTTGTAGGTCCAAATAAATCCATATGAAGTAGTTCCAGTGGCCTTGATGTTGACATGAAAGCTTTAGTAGGATGTGTATTAGCAACTTGCTTTCCAGCTTGACATGCACTGCATGGCTTGTCTTTTTCAAACACCACATCCTTTAATCCTCTAACCATATCTTTCTTTAATACCTTCTTGAGTGTGCTCATCCCAACATGTGCAAGCCTCCTATGCCAGAGCCATCCAAGTGAAGCTTTGGTGAAGAGGCAAGTTCTTAAGTCTGCATCTTCTGAAGTGAAATCCACTAAGTAGAGGTTGTTGTACCTAAAACCTTTGAACACCATTGATTCATCATCCATCTTTGTTACAATAACCTCTGTTGGAGTGAATAAGCATTGAAGTCCAAGATCACAGAGTTGACCCACTGATAATAAATTGAAGCTCAAAGGTGCAACTAAGAGAACATTTGATATTGATAGATCATTTGAGATTGCTACCTTGCCAAGTCCTTGCACTTTTCCTTTTGAATTGTCTCCAAATGTGATTTTATCTTGACCATCAACATTTTCATCCAGTGAGGTGAACATCCGTGGGTTGTCTGTCATATGTTGTGTGCATCCACTGTCAATAACCCAATGACTCCCACCGGTCTTGTAGTTCACCTACATCCACAGACAATTCAAGCTTGAGTTTTGAGGGCCCTATATTGCATAGGACCAGTGACTCTCTCAATTAAGGACTTTGCCACCCAGATTTGTCTAGGTCTACTCTTGTTTGGTGGACCTAGGAATGTAACTTTAACCTTTCTATTTGCAACCTTTCTTAGAACATAATGAGCATTGAAAGCAAATGGTCTTGAGTGCTTAGGCAAGGGAGTTGGTGGTTTGGCTTTGCAGTTGTGGGCAAAATGACCTTCATTTCTACACTCAAAGCATTTGATAGGCTTGTGAGTCTGCTTTGGCTTGTATTGAGTGGTAGCTTTCTTTTGCACAAAAGCATTGTATCCAATACCACTCTTGTTGTTTTTCATAACAGTGTTCATAAGCATCTCATTTTGGAGGTATTGACCCTTGTTGAACTTTTGCACACTTGTTGCAAGATGTTCATTTTCACTTTTTAGTTTCTTGACCTCATTTTTAAGCCTTTGATTATCCACTGCCAACTCATTGTTGAAATCATTGTTCTCAATAGCAACCTTTCCTCTAGTAGTTGCATCAGTCAAGTAATTCTTTAATTTTTGGTTGTCTAAAGTCAGGACTTCAACTTTTTCAGTCAATTCAGCATGTAGACTAGTTTGCTCTTCTTGACTCAAATCATCACATGAGGTTGCTACATCAAACTTAACAACAGGGTTAATAGCCTCATGTGTTTTGCAAGATAAAAGTTCATTTTCAACAAGAAGATTGTCATGATCAAATTTAATTTGAGTATAGTCTTCCTTGATCTTTACTAGTCTATTTTGCAACTCCCTATTAGCTTCATTTAATTTGTCACATTTTTCCTTAGCATCTTTTAGGGAGTTTGTGAGCTCATTTATAGTTGATGACATAGTTTTATTCTCTTCTTTTATTTCATCACTAGCCTTTATAACTATGTCATATTTGGCATTTAAAGATTCATTTTCATTTTTCAACCTATCACATTTAGCTTTTGACTTTCTAATGATTTGAGTATATTCTTCAAGCAAGTCAGCTAACTCATCATATGAAGGTGAAGCAAATTCCTCATCACTATCACTATCATCAGCAATATTAATATCATTTTGTACCTTCCGTTCACCCCTAGCCATGAGGCATAGGTGAGAAGTTGATGATGGCGATGGTGGTGGTGAAGAGAAGTCCCCGGCGATGGCGGCAACTTTTTCATCATTCTCTTCTTCACTTGAAGAAGACCCACTTGATGATTCGATGTCGGTGAGCCAGTCACCAACAATATACGCCTTTCCATTCTTCTTCTTGTGGAACCTCTTTTGCTTCCCATCCTTCCTCTTGAAGAATTTATTTTCCTTCTTTTCATCATCGCTGTCATCTTATTTCTTGCCTTTGAACTTATTCTTCTTGGGCTTGTTGCATTGATGAGCAAGATGACCGAGCTCACCACATTTGTAGCAGTCCATCTCAGAAATGGGCTTTCTTTTGTTGGAAAAGAATTTCTTCTTTCTTGAATCAAATTTGATGCCTTCTCTATTTAGCTTCTTCAACATCTTGGTGGTCTTCCTTACCATCAAGGTAATGTTTGCATCAAGGTCATCATCACTTGAGGATTCTTCCTCAACTTGTATTTTTGCTTTTCCTTTTCTTTCATGATTTGTTTTGAGAGCCAAATCCTTTCTTTTGGAAGATGATTCTTCTTTGTCGTTGATGTGCATGTACATTTCATGGGCATTGATCTTTCCCAAAATCTGTGTAGGTGTGGTAACTGAAAGATCCATTTGATGTAGCACAGTGACAATGTGTCCATATTTGTCTATTGGGAGGACACTGAGAATCTTCCTCACAACATCCGGTTGTGAGATTTGAGTAAGCCCCAATCCATTAACTTCCTCTACAAGAATATTGAGACGTGAGTACATAGCATTTGCATTTTCATTAGTAAGCATTTCAAAAGAATTTAACTTTCGCATGGCTATGTGATATCTCTCCTCACGCTCACTTCTAGTTCCTTCGTGTAGAGCACAAATGTCCATCCACAAATCATGAGCATTTTTATGATTTCTTACTCTATTGAACACATCTTTGCAAAGGCCTCTAAAAAGGGTGTTTTGGCCTTAGCATTCCATTTCTCATAATTGAACTCATCACCTACAAGATTTGTGCGATCTCTAGGTTCGGGGAATCCTTGTGTGGCGGCTTTATAGACACCAATGTCTATAGCCTCTAAGTATGCTTCCATACGAATTTTCCAATAAGGAAAATCGTCACCATCAAAAACGGGAGGAGGTCCATCCCCACCGGACATCGTAACTCTAGCGGTTAAGCTAATCTATGAACAACAAGCCTCTGATACCAATTGAAAGGATCACGATGCCCAAGAGGGGGGGTGAATTGGGCTTTTCTAAAAATCAACACTAATTAAAACCTAAGCAAGAGCTAAGCAAGAGCCCAACTTCACCCCAACAACTAGCACTAAGAATATAATACTAGAAATGTAACAATGCTAAGACAATACTTCAAGTACTTGCTAAACAAATAAACAATGTAAAGTGCTTGAATTAAGTGCGGAATGTAAAGCAAGGTTTAGAAGACTCCAATTTTTTCCCGAGGTATCGAAGAGTCGGCACTCTCCACTAGTCCTCGTTGGAGCACCCGCGCAAGGGTATCGCTCCCCCTTGGTCCTCGCAAGAACCAAGTGCTCACTACGAGATGATCCTTTGCCACTCCGGCGCGGTGGATCCCTCGAGATCGCTTACAAACTTGAGTCGGGTCACCAACAAGATCTCCACGGTGATCACCGAGCTCCCAACGCCACCAAGTCATCTAGGTGATGCCGATCACCAAGAGTAACAAGCCGTAGACTTTCGCTTGACCAAGAGAAGCCTAATGTAAGTGGTGTGTGCTCTAGGTGGCTCTCGCTAGCGCTAATGAGGAACAAACGCGGATTAAGATTCTCTAATCTCCTCACTAGGCTTTTGGTGCTTGCAATGCTCTAGCAATGTGCTGGAATAAATGTGGAGTGCAAGACATTGAATATGGTGGGTGGAAGGGGTGTAATAGCCCTCACCCACCAACTAGCCGTTACAGGCAACTTTCTGCGCACTGGCGCACCGGACAGTCCGGTGCGCCACTGGTGCGCCAACGGTGCGCCACCGGTGCGCCAACGGTCGTTTCCAACGGCTAGTTCTGACAGCTAGCCGTTGGACTCATGGCACACCGGACAGTGAACAGTCACTGTCCGGTGCACACCGGACAGTCCGGTGCGATGTCCGGTGCGCCACTAAAATTCAACTCTGAAACAGTTGCTCTCGGGTTTCTGCGAAGGGAATGCCTCTTCCCTGGACCAGCCTGGCCCCACCTGGCAGAGGGTGCACCGGACAGTCCGGTGCACACCGGATAGTCCGGTGCCCCAGGGCCAGAAACCCTAACTCTTGATTTTCAGCTGATTTTCAAATCGGTTTTCGTTCTAACTTGTGTGTGAGTTCTAGAGTGACACCTAGCACTGTATATGAGTGTGATTGTGCACCAACACTACACTAGAACTCTCTTGGTCAAACTACTCATCGACAACCCCTCTTTATAGTACGGCTAAAAGAGAATAAAAGACCACTAAACCGCGAGTGTCCACATCTCCTTGACACTCGGACTCCGTAGACCTTCACCTTTTGTTTCGTCGTTTTAGCCGTCGCTTCGAGTTCTTATCTCCGGGATTGTTTTCACCGTTGTAGTACTTCTACCTGTCATGCGACCTAACTTACCATTTGTCTCTGCAAAACACACGTTAGTCACATATAATATTACGTTGTCATTAATCACTAAAACGAACCAGGGGCCTAGATGCTTTCAATCGTCTTCGTCATCATCATCATCGTCATCGTCGTCAGGCGTGTCCGGCGACGGCTCCAACGGGAGCCCATCTCTTGCTTGCCTCCGACGACGCTTCTCCAAAGCTTCCCGAGCTCGCATCCTCTCGCGAGCTCGGGCCTTTTCCGCGTCCTTCTTCTCCTTGTCCTTCTCCGCGGCGAGCCTACGCGCGGTCCGGCCCGCCGCGTCCTCCGGGACCAGTGGTCGGGAGAGTTTAAAATTCCTCAACCCCTGGGGACGAACAAAAATCCCAACAGTAAGAACTAAAGACGTAAGAAACACGGCGCAAAACAGAAGGAGGGTCGGACACTTACCAGGGACACATACCCATGGTCAGGATGCATCGGGGGTTGGCTAAGTACGCCAGCGTCCAGCCTCCCTATCGTGTCGGCTACCCGTCTGAGGAGGTCGTCGGCGGAGAGGGAGGTCGAGGACATCTGTGAACCCTCCAAATCAACCCCTGGCTTCATCTCCGAAAGCCGCAACCGCCGCTCTGCCAATGGGAGCACCCTCCGGCGGTGGATAGCGGCGACGACCCCCGCGGCGGTAAGGCCCTCAGCTTGTAACTTCTGCAGGGCACGGAGAATGGGCTGGAGCTTCTCCTGGTTTTCGCGTGTGGCCCCCCAGCGCTAGTTATCACCAGCGGCAGTCACCACTCGTTGAGAAAACGGCGGAAGCATCCCGTCGTCATTCCGGAGATAAAACCACCGGTTCTGTCACCCCTTGTTCGAAGACACAAGGGAGGCAGGGATGTACTGCTGTGCCCGCCCCGACCTCAGTTGGAGGGTGCAGCCGCCAGCCCACACCGCCATACGGACCTTCTTCACGTCCGTCGACGCGGCGAAGAACTCCGCGGAGAAGAGATGGGTCCACAGGTCCTAGTGGGGGTCAATCCCTAGAAACCCCTCGCAAACTGCCATGAAAATAGCCGCCTGCGCGATGGAGTTGGGGTTGAAGTTATGCAGCTCCACCCCGTAGTAGTGCGGGAGCGCCCGCATGAAGCGGCTCGCCGGCATCCCAAACCCCCGCTCATGGAAGGGGGTGAAACTGACCACGTACCCCGGCGGCGGAGTCGGGTCGGCCTCGCTCCCGAGGGCCAACCACTCAGGCTGCGGCCCGCCGGAGAGAGGACGGAGCAAACCCTTGGTAACGAGGGCCTGCAAATCCTCCACAGTGACGGTGGAGAAAGGCCACGGGTCGCGCGGCGGAATGACGATCGCCTTATCAGCCATCGCCGAATGGGAGCGGTGGGAGCAGAGGGGACGAGGTGCGCGGTTTTCTCTTCTTTGTCTACTCCCTTAGGTTGCGAAAACAAAGGCAGAAGGCAAACGCAAATGGCAGGGTAAGAAACAACTGCCGGCCCCTCTTCTGGGTATATAAAGGCCCGGGCGAAATCCACCCAAAACTTCGCCTGAACCCTTCATGAATTTCAAACTCGAAGGCAAAGCGGGTTTTCCATCCCTCGAACGACTCGCGCACGTGCAACAGATACCCCGCGAGTCGCCCGTCCCGTCGCATTAACTCCCTGGCAGGACACACGTCTCCTCTAGCAGGTGGGCGGGCGCCGTTTCACCTCCGTCATGATGACTGCCTCAAAAAAGGTGTGCCACACTATTTCGAAATATCTCCTTTCTTCCTTTTCTCTCTCTTTCTCTCTCTCTATGCAGGGATCGGGAAAGGGGACATTTCGAAGGAGCCCTTCGCAGCAAAAGAAATGGGCCCCGAGCCCTCCTACTGATCAGGGGTTCGAAGGTTGCACCCTGCGGGGTTCGGCAACCGCCCCAGAGCACTCGGGCTCTGAGCCCTTTACTGATCAGGGGTTCGAAGGTTGGCCCCTCGGAGGGATTCGACAGCCGCCCTAGAACATGCAGAGTCAGGGATGGCCTTAGGTACGTCCGTTACATGGCCAAGGCTTGGGCTACGCTCCCGAGGTACCCTAAGACATTTCCGAGACCAGCGGGAATGGTTTGTAATGGAATCCCACCGAAGGGAGGCATCGAGCCCTCGGACCATATCAAATGGGTCTGGGTCCAGCGAATCACCTACAGGTACTTTTGGAGCGCGCCTCTGGGCCACTAGCCGACCCTTATCGAATAGGGCTCGGGCGTCCGCTTGGATTACCCAATAGCAACTCACTGGAAACACCATGTTCAGCGCCCACCGAGGGTAACATGGCGTGTCCCCCCCTCCTCCTTGCGGAAAGGCGACGAAGGGGCGTACAATAAAAAGCCGAGACAGTCCTCGATCGTCCTCTCGCTCCGTGCAGAGGCTCAGAGGCTGCTCTCGCACCAGGCTACGGCCAAATTGTTGACCACGTCGACAAACCAGCTTAAAAACTCGGAGCCTGACCATGCACCCGGGCTGCGCCAGGCCGCATGAGGGAACAACAAGGCAGACCGAGGAATCACAAAAAGAATTAAGACCTCAGAGGAGTCAAACCACTCCTCCGAGGCCTCGGGGGCTACACCCGACGGGTGCGCTCGCGTGCACCCATCGGAACAAAATATAACCGAGAAAGGCTGTTCCCCTTGCAAAAAATCCGGTAGAACCTCCAAGCGAGTGCCTACACTCCCTTTGAGGCTCAGGGGCTACTGTCGGGTACCGTAATTAGGGGTACCCCCAATACTCCTAAGCATGGCTGGAAAACATCTTCAAAACAGACCGTAAAGACTGGTAAGCACAGCTCAAAGTTAAAGCCTCATCTACCAAGGGACGCGGTCTCGTCTCGCCCGAGCCCGACCTCGGGCAAGAACAGTAGTCCCGAACGGATTCACGCCTCGCCCGAGGGCCTCCTCAGGCAGTGGGCGCACCCCCGGCTCGCCCGAGGCCAAGCTCGGGCAAACTTTGTCGTACAGCAACCTCGGCCAAATCGCCTTACCACCGACCGTATCGTATGCACATTTAATGCAGGGATCACCTGACACCTTATCCTGACACGCACGCCTCAGTTGGCAAGGTCGAAATGACCGCAGTCACTTCGCCCCTTTACTGATCGTTCTGACAGGAAAACAACACTATTCACCCCGTTTCGACTACTGTGCCAACCACCAGGGTAAAACTAACGACAGTAAGTCACGACCTCCCCGAGTTCAGCCTCGGGTGCAACAGGGAGCTCTGCCTCGCCCGACCCCAGGCCTCAGCCTCGGCCTCGAGAGGAGTCACAACCTCGCCCGACCTCAGCCTCGGCCTCAGGAGAAGTCATCGCCTCGCCCGACCTCGGCCTCGGACCGACTACGCCACAGGGGATACATCATTACCCTACCCCTAGTTGGCTGCCTCAGGCTACGAAGGAACAAGACCGGTGTCCCATCTAGATTACTCTGGCAACAGGTAATGATGGTTCCCTGCATGCGTCCATGACGTCGATTGTTCTCAACTCTCTACGAAGGTAAAGAAACGTCAGCAGGACCCAGGGCCGCACCGCTAGCTACGCTTCTACAGGGCTCAAGCACTTCTCCGCCTGCCACGTTAGCACATAGCTACACCCCCATATGTACAGCTGGATCATCTCTTTGTATCTATAAAAGGGGATGCCTAGGGCCTTCCCAAGGGGGCGAGGGCGGACGCGAAAGGGGCTAACTCAGACGGCTCACTCCAAGGCCAAACCCTCTCCCGCGAAGCTCGTAACCCCTACTACGAGCACCCCGGTGCAAGATAATATAAGCCTCATCCCCCCTCTCGTGTTTCATCTTGCATCAACCCATCTGGGCAGGGACACGCAATGTCAAATTCACTAGTCGGTTGAGGGTCCTCGTGGGTCCAAAACGCCAACACATATGCATCAAAAAGTGCCTCCCAATGGTGATGTCTTTGTTTCCAACAAGAAATATTGATGCTTGTGGTTGTGCAATCATTTCACCTTCAGCTACTTCCTAGTATGATGTCACATGCTCCTAAAATCTGTTGTAATGAATGTTTTGTTCTAATAGATTTCAGCATGGAAGAGATAAGCAGTGTCATCAAATCTCTACCTAGTGATCATGCTCCCACATTGCCCTTATTCCAAAAAAAGGCAGCCCTGTAACTGCGGACAATTACATGCCCATTTCACTCAAACAAGTCACTTAAGAGCATCACCAAACTAGAGATGGCAATGTGAGTTGAAATGGAAACCCTAACTCAGGGTTGGGTGCTTGTATTAATAGACCAAGTTAGATAGGTCTGGTCCACTACACAAGGGTGAGACAGTAATTACAATGAGCCAACCCCAAAACCCTAACGGGTACTCTAACAATGGGGATCTGGGTCCCCACACAAAATTCCTCTATTAGAACTAGGATACGAGTAGGACTAGGAGATGAGGATGAGGGTAATTTAGTCCCCACATGGATCGAAACAAAAAATAGTCTCTATTGGGTTTGTGGGGTCGGGGATGGGGAGCCATCCCCTGTCCCCGATCCCCGCATACTGACCCGTAAACTTCTCTTGATATAAATTAGTCCATTGATATGTTAAAATTAGACTAAAAACTTAATGCATAGTTTATTACAAAATAGCAAACTAAACTCTAAAGTTGATGTCTCTTATAATTTTAAATCTTGTTTGTTCAATTTGTATTGATTTGACAAAATTAATTTGCATTTGTCTCTAAATATTGCATTTTTCTAACGGATATAGATTATCCGTGACGATAAATTCCCCAACAAGGATAAGGATGAGAGAAAAATCTTCCTCGTGGGCGTTGCGGAGACAAGGATTTTTTTCCTCCTCGTGGGGACAAGGAGTCATTCCCCAACAGTGAATTCCCCATTATCATTTCTACACCAAACTCATGTCCATTAGATTACAGTCAGTTATTATGCAGCTTGTCATGCTAATCAATATAGATTCATAAATGGAGAACTATCTAGGATTGCCTTGCATGAGCCTTCCAATTTCTACGTATGTGCCACCGTTCAAAAAAAGGAATAACTATTCTCAAAATAACATTCGAAAAGGTTTTTGATATGATTGAACATCTAGTGATCTTACAAGCCCTCAAACATAAAGGGTTTTTAGAAAAAATGGATCAACTAGGTAAGCCTAATTATCATTGGAACCTTTTGAATGCTCTTGAATGGCATTCAGGCAAGGTGACCCCCTTTAAGCCTTTGCTCTTTATGTTGACAATTGGCCTTTGCAAAGTATGTCTGTTATTAAAACTTGCCCTCGTTTCATCGCGTGAGAGGGTTTCACGGAGGTGAGAAGCCTTCGCGTTTTGACATCTAGCACCAGACCTGAACCCAAAAAATTTATGCAATCTAATTCACGAGGCTACATATTAGTCTCCATGTCCTCATCTTTGTCCACCTCTCTATCATTCCTCTACCAACCTCTGTTCTCCTCTAGCCACAGGGCCACAACCAGATCTACAGTGACGACTCTGAGTTGTAGACAAATCTTGCAAACTTGGAGTGATCAGACATCCTTTGAGTGAGGATTTTGGTGGAGACTTGCCAATAGTGCAATATGCAGATGATACTCTTTCCATCCTATCAGGAATGCTGGAACTCTCTTCAATTTGAAAGGTCTTCTAAGGTCATTCTCAAACTCTGTTGGTTTACATGTGAACTTAAATAAGACCTCTCTAGTGCCAATTAATGTAAGTGTAGAAGAGACTCTCCACTTAGCAAATACTTTTGGCTACAATATAGGCATTATGCCATTTACATACTTGGGGTTACCTTTTAGCACCACAAGGCTATCCATACAACTCTCCAGTTCTATCTAAAAATAAAAAGGAAGGTTGTCTAGTATGAGTAAAATGTTGTCTTAACAAGAAAAACTCATTTTAGTTAATTCTGCCTTCTCAGCACTCCCAACTTTCTACATGTGCGGCCTACAGTTGCCCCCATGACATCAACCAGATTGATAGGTATAGGAAACAATGTCTTTGAAGAAGGTGACATAAATAGAAAAATGAACCTAAAACTAGCTTTCTAGCCTAAATATGAACAATTGTGTCGACATATCTAATATGTTCACAATTGATGATTATTGATATCTTTCGTACCTAAATTCCTATTAAAAGAGAGAAATTAGAGTCATAATCGTTGTTGTGATTTGATATCTTTAATTATACATTGTATGAACTATTTTTTGTCAATTAAAACTATCATTATGTGTTATATTGGGCTATTGGATGATTAGACATTGACACATTGTCATCGTATTGTGGACTACTATATTAGATTATTATAGTATTTAGAAGCATGCAATTAACTCATAGTACGATAAGTATCAAATATCCATATGTATCCATCCAAATAATATTCAATATCGTTTTCTACCTGCACGAATAATACCCGATCATATCATATATTCAATCCACACTTTTACACTTTTACTACTCGTTGGTCACTCACTTTTGATTCTTTCGGATATCTAAAAAAGGCAACAAAATTAAATTAGGTTTCATATTCATCCTTTAATCCTCTTTTCTTAAAGAAGAGGTTGACTAAAGGATGAAGATGTAAGGAATGAACAGGAGAAATACGAGAATTAAGGATGAATTATGCATAATATAACGATGAAGCTCATAATTTAACCTTATGAGATTTTATTTTCCTTTCCTTTCTTATTTAACAAGAGATTACAAATATATCTTCAGCTCCTTAGAGTTACATGGCGAAGGTAAGGAAAGTACAACATCGTAGACAGAGCGATTCGGTTTTCTCTTAGGCCCCGTTTGTTCGTTGGAATTGAATTCCATTATAATAATTATAATTTAGACAAAACTAATTAAGTTTATATATTTAAATATGTAATATATTTGTATATTATCCTAAATCATATGAGAGAGATAGTTATATACTATATTTATGTTATAGCAAAGCAAGTAGAAGAGTGTGCTATAAATTAAGCATTGGAAAAATAGCATGCAAATCTATAGAATCAATTTCTATTCTCACCCCATAAATTTGAGATAGGCTTATATGATAACTTTTGAAAGTGGTGGAATGTCACATTCTAAAAAAATAGCCTATTACATTAGTAAGATTCTAATTCCTCGAAATGAAAGTAAACAAACGGGACCTTATCCTAAAAGGCATGTCTAATGTATGCTACTGTTTCTTTATTTATAGGTATGAGATGCAGCTTCGGTTAAATTACAAATATACCCTTGAACCTATACATTTGTACTAAGGGTAATGCTGTCTTTTCTTCTCGCATCCTTGCTAAATTAGTAATAGTGACCTCGTCTTGGTCTAGTCATCTTCACTACGTGCATGCGTCAACAATCCGAAGCTCTCAGCTTCGTCTCTACAAGCATGATGGTTGTACATTATCTCTAGAATCTCTAGATGAAGGTGTCCTTCAATATCTGTCATGCTACACTTAATAAAATAGGCTGAAAGATAAATAATTAGTTAATGTTTTCGAGAACCTTCGGTTAAAGATGAATCTGAGTGAAAATAATTCGGTAGAGATAACAGATGAGCCCATATCCGTTCCATTTTCACCCATACTAAGGTTGTCTCCAGCAACGTTCCCTAAATTTCGTCCCCTAAAGGAATATTCCCTGTACTTTACAGGACACTCTAAAAGATTATGTCCTCTATATATTCTGTGTCTCCAGCAACGTCCCCTAAATTCGATCCACTAAAGCTACAGTGTTAACAGAATTCCTTTTTCCATTTCTTTTTTTGTTTTCTTTGATTTGTACCCATTTCATCAAATTGTAAGGATGATAAAAATAATGTATTCAATAATTTTACAAATAATAATCTAAAAATGGTTCATTCATAATTTCGAATTGTAACAAAAATAACATTCCAATTTATGATTTCTGTAATTGTTGTTCAAAACCGTGTCACAGTATTTAAATTGTACGAAAAAATGTTTAGAAATTGTCATGCTTCCACCGTAAGCCACGACACTTATTGAAGAAGCCATCGACTAGCTTCGGCTGCACGACAAGAGTATGGCTTCTCTCCGAAGCGTATCCCTTCTATAAATACTCACTACCTCAACACTTCACTCACACTTCGCATACACTCCTCCACAACAATGAACCCGTTCGTAGATTCCAATATTTTTGTTCGCATGGCGCAAGACATGGAAGATGAAGACCATGACCTCGAGGTTGCGACGTACCAACATCGTAGGCGTCGTGCACTTAACGAGCGACGGTATGCTGGTTCCATTCCTGGTCGTGTTCGAATCCATCGTGACCATATCAGCGGTGATGCAAGAATCCGAGCCGACTACTTTTGCGCGCAACCGGTGTACAATGATGCACAATTTCGGAGGAGGTATGTTTTTTGTTACGCACATCTATTCACGTCCATAGTACGTACTTCACACTTGTACTGAAATATAGGTTTATCCAATATAGGTTTCGCATGCGTCGTCATGTGTTCGAGCGGCTCGTTCTTGCTGTGCAACAAGTGGATCCCTACTTCGTTCAACGTCCAAACTGTGCCGGTGAGCTAGGTCTATCTGCCCTTCAGAAAGTTGTTGCTGTCGTACGTATCCTTGCATATGGTGTTCCTGCGGATGCCGTTGACGAATACGTACGCATTGGTGAATCTACGGCACATGAGGCTTTGAAACACTTTTGCATCGCCATCCAAACCGCTTTTGGGGGGTACTATCTCAGGAAACCAACTCGTGCTGATATCGCTAGGCTTCTCCAAGTTGGAGAGGCACGCGGCTTCCCCGGTATGCTAGGTAGTGTCGATTGCATGCATTGGGAGTGGCATAACTGCCCAACTGCATGGAAGGGGATGTTTACCGGTGGGGGTAAACACCCTACAATGATCCTCGAAGCTGTTGCCTCATATGACCTATGGATTTGGCATGCATACTTCGGCATGCCCGGTAGCTGTAACGACATCAATGTTCTTCAACGTTCTAACCTGTTTGATTCGCATCTTACCGGAGATAGTCCACCAGTCACTTTCTCTGTCAATGGACACACGTACAACATGGGATATTACCTAGCAGATGGTATTTATCCGGACTGGCCAGCGTTTGTCAAGACAATCCGTCATCCGTATGATGTCAGGACACAACACTTTGCCACTATTCAAGAGTCTGCTAGAAAAGACATTGAAAGAACATTTGGAGTACTACAGAAGCGATGGGCCATAGTTCGTGGTCCTGCATATGGTTGGTCTCCACAACACATTGGAGATATCATGAAAACTTGCATCATATTGCACAACAACATCGTAGAAGATGAAGGTCCTTCGTCTTTGAACACAAGCTTCGACAACATCGGAGTTCTGGCCGACACTTCTCATGGTTCGATGTCCGAGCGCAATGAGTACATAAACAATAGGTACGACCAACTACATGATCCAGTTAAATATAATCAGTTGCAGGTTGATCTAATCCACCACCACTGGGCGCGGCTTGGATCAGGAGCTACTTAAGTATGTAGTTTATGTTTGTACCATGAATAAAATGTCCTAGTGTGATGTGTAATGTCGTATGTTGTGTTTGTCCCAAGCTAGTATGCAATAATGTCCTAGGTTCTGTTTGTCCCAACCTACTATGCAGAATGTCGTAGCTTCTGTTTGTCCCAAGCTATTATGTGTACTGCAAACAGATGAACTTGGTGACATAGTACGTACTTCAATGTGTAATGTTGTAATGCAACTACTGCAATATGATTAAGCAAGTCTACTATTAGTATGCAACAACAGTTTTCAAGAACCACTACAATGCACAAGTGCACAAACATAAACTTGTTCTCCATTGTCAGAAAAATGACAAGTGCAGAAACATAAACTTGTTCTCCAAACCATGACACAACAGGAAAATGTCAAGTGCACAAGTGCTAAAAATAAACTTGTTTTCGAAAACAACTAACAATACGTCCTCAACCACTACAATGTCTTCATGAACATTCACTTGCTTGACGACGAGCTTCCAGTAACCTTGCCAGAATCTCCTGTTGTTTCGCCTCATAGTACTGTCGAAGGAGGGGGTTACATTTTGTCAAATCCATGCTCAATATCAGAACCTCTTGTTCCGTCTCCTCCTTCACCTTTTGTCGTTCCATCTTCATCTTCTCTAGATTAAGCTTCTTCCTCTCCAATATGAGTTTCTGCCTCTCCTGTTTCTTCATGAACTCCAACTTCTTCTCCTCAGTTGAAGCTACTGATTTGTACACAGATAACCGTTCCAAAGAAAGCTCACCCATCCGTGTTAGGTACTCCAAATCAGTGGATGATGTGTTCTCTGATCTTTGCTTCTTTGCCTTTTCCTTGGCTGAATCACGACCAAGCGGTCTCTTCGAAGTAAAACTTGATGGAGCTGACTCTTCACCAGCATCTAAGTCAACAGTATTTGATTGGGTACCAATAGGGTTCGGTGGAGGATTTTGGTTACCCATGTGCTGGTCCATCCATTTTGGTTGATCCTTCAATATGGACCAACAATGTAAGAAATGGAAGGGCTTCTTTTCAACAACAGCAAACCGAGTAGCCGCAAGAGATGTCTGCAAAACATATAATGCATTTAATGAACCACTGGGATGTAGTAAAGTACATTGATGAAGAACATATGCATAATAGTACATACACTTACCTTATCTGCATCAGTCATGCCACTTGGGTTTTGTCGAAGCACAGCCATCATGTATCCAGCAAATGTAGAACATTGAGTTTTGATACTGTCCCACCTGCTCATGAGAGATTTTGTAGACCTCTTTGGCATTGATCCTCTGCGAGAGTTGTATGCCTCTGTAATCCGATTCCAAAATCCTTGACGCTTCTGACCAGTGTTCACAATGGGATCACAACTCACAGCCAACCAAGCTTGACATACCCTCATATCCTCTTCAGACGTGAAATTTGCTAGCTTTGTGCGTTGAGGAGCCTTCTTCACTGGAGGTGGTGCTGGTGATCCCTGGGCTGGTATCTCAGGCGAAGGAGCAAATGCAGTGTTCTGAAACTGAGTGGCATCATCCTCGGATAGGTAACTTCCATATTGTGCCATAACTTGGTTCCAGTCGGTACCCATGCTGTACAATGAAGGTACTCGCACAAAAAATAGAACATATTTAACTAAATAAGTGTAGTACATTTCAGGCAACCATATGAAATGAATAGAAACCATGACACTGTAAACAGTTTCATGCACAACAAAGTCAGAAGTGGCGAGGACTACATATATTGCAAAGTTCATAACATTAAGCATTACCAAAGATAGGTATCGACAAACATAAACAGCACATGAACTAAAGCAGGAACTTGTGGCACACATCAGTTGTGTTCACATACAAAAGACTAGTACGACATACATAAAACTAGCACATAAACATATTTCCTTAGGTGCTTGCTAATCTAGTACGGATAGGTGTCGTCGGTGGAGTAGTCACGGCCGTCGTCGTAGCCGACGAAATCGTCATTGTTTAACTCTGAATCATAATCAATCAGAAGCTCATCCTCTGTTTGTGATGATTCAGCAAATGGTGAAGGGGCCATGTGCTCCATCTCCCAGTCTGTTTCCAGTGCAAGCTGATCAAGGTCGTTGGCGAGGTCCTCGATCTGAACTAATGCACAATTCATTTCATTCAAGACTGGTCCGCTAACTGGTTGGAAGGCACCGTGGACGACATCGATGATGTCGGCACAACGCTCCTCCACTACTCTGATTAAATGAGCGAGTGCTCTTCGGAGCTTTGCGTTCTCCGAATCCATGGTCTACATAAAACATATGGTTGTGTTAATATATGTACGTCAAAATTTTATGTATACCGTGGCCTAGTTCATAAAATATAATGGTAGAGAGTGTGTACAAATGGATTGTGAATACCAGTCGATATGTTTTTTGTCAATACACACCGCAATGAAATGTTGTGACTGTCAAAATCAAAATGAAGACAGAACCTAGTGGTGATCATTCTGTGTGTGAAAACCATTAGCCAACTCATTGTGAATACACAACGTTTCCTACAACAACATAACTTCTAGCAGAATGAAATTTGGTTAATGTGAACATCAATTATGAAGACAAAACCTAGTGATGATGATTTAGTGTGTCAAAACCTGTCGCCAAGTTTTTGTGAATACACATCCATTCGTACAACAACAAAGCTTGTAGCACATTCAATTGTTCTCACTGCCAATAGCAATAATCAAAACAATACCAACTGCTGAATGAAGCCTACAAGCATGGAATGCGTGTTGGCGTAACCATAAACCCTAGATCTGGACGAGTTCTACAAAATCAATTACTTGAATCATAGAAACCACAATGGATCTGCAAGGGGTACCTTTTTCTCTTCGGATCTGGAGCACCGGAGCTAGTGGAAGACGATGAAGATGGCAGCGACGAGATGCACTTGCGTTTCTGCGCACCTTCCTTCGTCGGCGCCGCGGATCTTCTCCGCTTCTTCGCGATGGCGGTTCGACGGCGACGAACACCGACGGTTGCACCGGACCCTTCGAGCTTTGTCTCCTCGCGGGCCACCTCCTTGCCTCCAACCACCGAGAGCGGTCCGCCGCCGGACCCGCTCGAGCACGGCCTCTTCGAGCCCAGCTTGCCCGGCTCCGCCGACGAGCAGCGCCGCGAGGCCCCCTCGCCGCGATGGATCGAAGTCGCCAGCGACGGGAGTACAGCGCGCTCGGATTTTTCACCCCCGCGCGAGCCCGACGACTCGCCCGGATAGCGCACGTCTCCAAGTCTCCACATCTAGGGTGCGTGCGGCGTCCTCTAAAATTTAGAATCTCATTTAGAGGTCCTTGCTGGGCGCCTAGAGGACGCTTCTGAACTCTAAATTTAGGTACAGAACGCTTTACAGTGCGTTGTTGGAGCTAGCCTAATATTATTACTTTTACCGAAATCCTCCAAGTACGGAACAACGATGCAGTCTCAGCAATCATGTTTTCCAAGCTGCTGTTTTAAGGACAGTTCTGCAAATTGAAGCAATCTGCAACGATTTCAAAACCTGAACAGGCCATGTTAACAGACTATATTAGGTGATAAAACATTCATTACAACACAACTTAGGAGCATCATCAAGCATGTGGCATCATTCAATGAAGTCAATGAAAGGTGAAACAATTGAACACGCATCACCGGTGTTTCTTGTTCCAAACAAAGATAGTATCGCCATCAAGGCATTTCTGATGGATGGGGCAACGCACAGAGAGATTCAAAAACAGTAGTAGGATAAGACTCTGAGCAGCTCAGTAGAACATTTACATAATTACATGGAACCTCGCACCCCACAAATAACTTAGTCAAGCTCAAATGCTACTATGTAACCTCTATTCTAGAGCAGTTACAAATTTACCAACCGATTAACAGTTTAGACACTGATCACAAGAAAAACAAACCATCCTGAAGCCTACCAGAACCGAATAAAATGGGACCAGAATCTCTGAGGGCAACAAGAGCAGAGGCTCACCAATTTACCAAAGATTCACAAAATACATCATGTTGCTGATATCATCAAGGATCTCCTGTGTGAAGGGCTGAAGGCAAGACCAAGGAATAGAAAACATTGACAGTGATCCCATTGAGGATAGCAGCAGCAGATCGCAACTTTTGAAATACCCTTATATCCAAGAAAAATGGTGCAAAAGGATGGACAATACTATGACCTATGGACCTCCCACAAATAAATTATCTACAACAACAACAAAAGGTAATGAGCTGATTATCACTCTTGATCTTCCAAATTTTGGATCTGCAAGAGAATGTGTTGCAGCATTAACTCGAGGATGTGTCAACCTCCTTCCCATGATCTTCGTTTATTGTTCTTCGCAGTCGTTTCAACCAGATCTCATAGTCCATCGGGTACGAAGTTCCACAGAGGCTGTCGACATAATCCGCAAAAGCTTTTAACACTGCTGAGATGTCGCCCAACTTCTGCTGTATGACTCTCCTAGACCATGACGTCTCCCTCCACTGAAGTGCACTTTCGACAGAGTCAAGGTCGGGGCAAACTCCGCCACAAGAGAAATATAGAAGGTAGATTAAACTTTCTGCGTCGGACGCTCCACATAGTTTTCCTTCCTGGAGCGCAAATGTAGACGAGAAGAATAGATTCATTACTGGTCGATCCCTATCTTCAAGGATAGCATGGCCCCATCCAATAAGCACAAAATACGGATGTGTTGAACCATTGTTGACACAGATCACATTCTCCGGCTGGATATCACCGTGACGGACTCCTGCAGATGCTGCTGCAGCAAGAGCAGATAAACAGTCATGGCAACATCTCAGAGCCTCCTCGGCACCAAACAATCCATTCCGTATCAGATTCGAAATGGTCTCACCAACTGGTGAGGTGACAAGCATTGGAGTACTGCACCATGGATGACCACAACTTGCATTTGAGTTAGGGTTGTTACATGGGCCTGGATGGATGACCCGTCCGGACGATTCCATGTGTGGTATATATCTGCTGGAAATGCATCTTTGCTTCATCACGGTCAGTACTTTTGTCTGCCTCTGTACTTGGTACCAGGAGTCCATATCCTCCCATGCCGGATCCAGATGAGAAGGGCTGGAGCCTACATACAGCAAACAAGTTTTGGTAGGTTCTTCCACAGGAGCAGAAGTATAAATAGGAGGATCACTGCCTGTTAGGATGTCACTGATTTGAAAACCTTTCTGTGTGTAAGCATCATCCATCAATACAACAGACCCTATTTCAAGCCTTAAGGTTTCATGTGGTTTCACATCAACTGCTGCTTCCTCCTGTAACTCAACAATTTCAGGAGAATGACTTCGCTGTTGGAATCGAAATAAACCATTGCCATTAGCTTGTCTGTCAACCAGATGTCTTTCTGATCTTCGGCTCTGTAGCCTTGAACTATGTTCCGTTGCCAGTTCATCGAGAGAATACTTAGGCTCTCCGTAAAATTGGATCATCGAGTGAAATATTGCGATGAGAACCTGAAGGGTCCCAATGTCTCCCCAGTTAGCATTCCCAAGTTTGTTCCATACTCGGTCTACGGAACAGACTGAAATTCTGGAATGTTTCTTTATCCATTCAGCAGCACAGTCATAAACGTTGTTGAGATCAAAATCCAGCCTGTTCAAATCACCTTGCACTTTTACCACTCCGCCAAACTGTGAATCAAAAAGAAGCACGTAAACAGAGTCCGAATTGCGAAGAACGGTGGAGGACTTGCTGAGGCTTCGAGATAGCAGGACACGCAGAGCAAAGAACAGTGCCTCCCCTAAGACAGCAGGAGACGGCTCCTCGTCACCCTGTGCGGAAACCATTCCGACATCAGGTCTCAACAAAGCCAGCACGACGATATGATCCCACCTTCCTTGTGAAGGCTTCAAATTCTTCAGCAGCACAGCAGTCGCGCAAACACCATCGAGCCTTCCACTGCTTATAGCCTTCTCAGCAGGATAAAATCTGGAGCTCGTGCTGTGTACACAGGCAACCGAGAACGGCATCGCTTCATCAGGACCCCAGAAAGTTTGCCACAGTCCTTTAACGCCTGCGTGAAGGAAATCCTCCAGAGCAAGATACGCGCTGGCCTCAAAAACATCCGACGTCGACGCGTACAGAGCGCTTGGCATCCGTACTAGCTGCTGAAAAGTAACGCCCTCCAGAGCGTAATCGAAATTGTGTAACTCTGTAAGCTCGAAAGGAACGTCGAAACCTGGCTTCCTGAAACCACAATCTTCGCTGTGACCGGAGAACCAGTCCTCTAGGCTTGACGTCAGAAGCTCGCTGTCCACAAACTTGCGGAGAAAATCCTTGCACGTTGACGACGAGAAGTTACGGCGCCGGCCTCGTGAGGAAGCGCTATGCTTTTTCGGCGCTGAAGCTGAACCGACCGATGTACGGTCAGGCGACTGGTCTGCAAAAATTGCAGCAAATCCCTCAGTTACCAAATGCAAAGTTCGTAATTGTACAAATGGATAGGACCCAACCAAGACGAGCGATCAAACAAAACAAGTAGCAGAGAAATGGTAGGGTACTGAAGATAGCAGCAAGTGTGGCATGAAACAGTAAGTACATCGCAAGGAAAAAACTGGCGAAGAAAGAAATTGGGTATTTGCCTGCAGCTCCCCCAAACCCCACCGCCACTTCCACTAAAAAAAGAATCAAAGAGCAGCACAAGCAATCCGCCCAGAATTCCGTGTACTTCGATAAAGGGAACAGGAGAGGGATTTTTTTTTCTCGGGCGAATCGAAACAGCGCCGCCCAAACTGTGCTATAGCTCAGGGAAAACCCCGGGTCGCAGATCTAGAGCGGAAGGTATCAGTCTGTCTACACAAGGAAGGGAACCGAGAGAGGTAGAGAGTAGAGGGGCCGTAGTTCGTACCTTCCATGAGGAGGCGGCCGGGTCGTCGTTGTCGACTGGTCGTCTCCCCCAGGGGCCAGGGCCGGGCCGGCGGCTAGATTGGAGCGGCTGGTGGAGCTGGAGCGGTAGTCGGACGACTACTCCCGACTGACTCCGTGGTCGCTGGACGGCCGCCCCAGCCGCAACGAGAAGACATCCGTCGCCCCCCGCGAACAGACGGAAGGAGATGGGGAAAAGGTGGGGTTTTTATTTGAAGAGGGAAATCGATCGGCTCCTCGTTTTATTTCGTCTTTTTTTTCCAGCGATACCCGAAATCCTTTGTGTGCGTGCAGGCTGCAGGGGAGGGAGGTGTCTGTGTGCGCTGTAGGTGAGCTGTGCTGTTTTGGGGTTTTGCTCTTTCTGTGCTGCCTCGGTGGGTGGACTCTGCTACCTCGGTGGGTGGACTCTGATGGTTGGCTCGGCTTGGATTGCTGCATCGATCTAGGCACTGTTTCTTTCAATTTTATTTATTTGTTTTTTTTGCTTATGTCTACTAGAAGCTGTTGAAGATTAGGGTTGGAAACTAGCGAAGCTCGACTCGGTGGCTGTTCGGTCTCGGCACTAGTTTGAGAATGATGTTTAGCTCGGTTTGAAGTTGACTCGCGAGATGGCTTGGCTCGTGAGTCGTACCCTCATAAATTATAGTATTATAAAATAATTAAAAATATATAAATGTGGGATATAAATCAGCATTTAACATTAGATGTAAACTAAATTATGAAATATCATAAATTTATCATTAAAAACTAAGAAACAATCCTATTATCTATAGAATTATCCAATATTCATTGTTATTTTATAAATTAATTAATTTGACATAGATCGCAAGCTTGAACGGTTCGGCTCGCCTGAGACTCACGAGCCTTAAGTTTTTTTCAGACCTACTGAATACTGCTAAATATCTAGCTTTTTCATCGCTTCTATAAGAATAACTTTAGCCAAAATCATCTAAAATCAACGTGAACATATAATCGATCGAGCCGTTGCGATAATAAAAAACCGTCACTTTCTATATCGCAAACACTATAAACTCTTTTAGCTTCTTCCGCATATAATCTTCACGATACTCAGATTCTATCTAAAGTTCCCACAACCAGATTTTCTAACAAAAACTCCTAAAAAAAACTGAACCAAACATGCATCTAGTCGCCTACCGCCGCCGCATCTGCAAAGCCATCTGGTGGGCGCCTGCTGCATCGATCGATCTGGTCAAGATGCTCGCTATCCATTCCTACTTTTTGCGTTTATCCGGAGGCGCACAAAACTCTCACTCTCCCCCTCGGTGGTGCAGCTAGAGCAGCAACAAAATTTGTGGCACACTAAAGTTTAGTCCGTGTTCTATCCAATATTTGAGTGCCAAACACACGAATATTAAATATAATCTGATTACAAAATTAATTACATAGATAAAGTCTAAATAACAAGACAAATTTTTTAAACCTAATTAATCTACGATTAGCTTATCGTATCACATGGTCGAATTATACTTATCGTTTAGTCCTTATGGATACAATTAATATAATAATTGAACTATATTTAATATTTTAAATAATATTTAAACATCTGCTGTACACAGACTAAAAGTTAGTGTGGGAAACGAGACATGCTGCCCTAACCCTAAAGAACCTGACGCCACCAGAGCAGGTGTGTGGAGACAGGGGCGATGCAAGGTGTGGCTGATCGAGCAACCTGATGACCAATGTAAAATGTTGGCCATGTGTGGGTGACGTGGCAATGTAATCGAACAATGCGACGGTTGACAAAGTGACATGCATGCCGTTCCAATGCATGACCGGGCCATCTCTCAAATTCACTTTATGGGAGACGGTAAAAAAATGACTGCCTCTGAAATAGGTTTATAGAGGTGGGTCACTTGGGTCATTTTTAGAGAGGTTATTAATGCCTTAAGAGAAACACCTTTGTAAATCTATTTTCAGTAGCAGACATTTCTCTACTACTCTATAAGGAGGCAACGAGGGCGTCCACCACGGCTCCACCCGACATCACAGCAATCCTCGCCCCAGCTCTCCTTTCCATGCGTCGACGCCGCAATCCCCGTCGTCCCGGCTCTCCTCGCCTCCAGATCTTGCCCGCGGCCGTAATCGCCGCCGCCCCGCTCTCCTCACCCCCAGATCGCGCGCCTCCACTATCGCTGTATACCACGCTGCTGCAGCAGCAGGCGAGCAAGAGCCTCGCGTCCGTTTCTGACCTTGGTGAAGCATGCCCCCGCCCGTCCTCGCCCCACACTCCTCTCTCCCTGCAATCCCTGCTCTCTCTCGCCCCGGATCGCCGCAATCCCTCTGATCCGCGTTCGCAATCCCTGCTCTCCTCCGCCCGGATCGCGCGCCCCCGCCTTCATACGCACCCGCACAACCCCCTGCAAGCCCTGTGCGGTCCCCTTCAAGCCCCGCGTGTCCCACCTGCACGCGCACCGGCGCCGCCCCCGCCTGGACGCGACCCGCGCCCTCGCCTGACCCCTACTCGTGCCGTCGCTCGACCCCTGACGTGCGTGCAGGCGGGGGCTATGTGGATCACCTTCCAAACTCGGAGCAGGCGCGACACACGGCGACCTTCCATGGTTGGTCGCCCCCTTCCATGGAAGGCGAGATCAGCGACCATGGTATACGCGTCCCATTCCATACTTAGCGGCCATGGCATGCACCGCGCCCCATTCCTTCCGTGCCCCTGCCCCCGTCCTCTCCGGTGCGACCACCCCTGTCCCACAGCCCTCGGCATCCATGCCCACCTTCCATCTGCGTCCACAAACGAGCCCGTGACCCTGCCTCTGTTCTCATCGCATCCTTGGCGCCCCAGCGTGTTCCCCATCCCGCAGCCGTAGCCCCCGCCCCCACCGTGCGCGAATGCCGGGCTAAAGGCGGGGGAGGTGATGGTGGAGCACCTGGTCCACGTGGTCTGCCGGTGCTGGGCAGCGGAGACCGGCTCGAGGCCGGGCGTACTTACCTCATCGTACCCGTCGACCGCCTCCCCTGCGGCGAGATGGGCGGGGTCATCACCGCGACGTCTCGTGCAGTAGGGACGACAGCGGGGAGATGTCAAGAGGGGTTACCTCAAGACGGACGAGGAGTTCCCCAAGAGGGACGAGAGCAGGGGCACGTGCTGCGTCGTAGCCCTTCTCCGAAAGGGTGGACTGATCGTCTCCAACGCTGGAGACTGTCATGCGGTGCTCAGCCGAGCAGGGAAGGCAGAGGTGCTCACCTCTGACCATCGGACCTCCCAGGAGGATGAGAAGCATAGAATTGAGAATTTGGTATGCCCAGGATGTCGTATCCCTCCTCCTTTCTTTTGCAAACTCTGCTAATGCAATTGAACAATGCACCGTAGCTGGATCGGCTAGATGATTGAGCAATTAATTAACAATCGAGAATACATGAACTATACATTGTTGTGCAATCTCGCTTATGTGCAATCTCGCTTAGTACATGCCATCAAGAGAGATAGGAAAGTTTTTTATAAAGGTCTGTCTTTATCTGAGATTCTTAGTTTCTCAAACTCTATTGTATATCTATTTCTAATTATGTGTGCTCTTCCTTATCCCTGGTCTCCTTGATGCAAAAGGGGATATTGATTTTGTGGGTGGTTTCTTTCATTAGAATGCTCTTCAACTTCCTTACGCTTATTTACATTGGTGAGTTTGTTAACTATGTCTTCATGGATATTTGGATCTACTGTTTTTTAAAAGGTATATACTGTTCTTTTATGATAACTCGTTGTGCATAGGGCATACAACATACTAAACTTGTCATCCCCGATAGGTGTAACGCTCTCTCTGTTGGTTCCACCACTCTATCATAAGTACCAGGATGAGATTGATGAGAAGGTTGGTGTAGCCCATAGTGTACTATCGAGGCACATAGATACCATCATTACCAGGACTTGGTAATCAGCCAAGTAGAAGACTGAGTAAAAGAAATCTTTTGTTGTATTGTTGTGAGTTTTATTATGACTCGATGTGAAAGTGTGAAATCTATTACTTGATAGTATGGGGCAAATTAAGTTTCATTGAATATGCTCTTTATTTGTTTTGATTGGAAACAAATTTTACCGTGAAATTTAGAAATAAAATAATGTTGTGTTGTGCAGATGAAAAAATGTTTCTACCTTTGCTACCTTCTCATCGGTGGAGTGTTGTGCACCTTTCATCCTACTTCTCATCGGTGTCCTCGCCTTCTCCATCTAACTATTCTATGTAAGATCTATCTGAACCCCACCATTTTTATCCTTTTGGGAATTGGGAATCCCAACATGGTTTGCTCAGGCCATTCCTGTCTTATTGGTCCGTTGATGTGCCGCAGGTGATCAAATACATAAGCGTCATCCATGGGTTCGGTCCCTACTTCAATTATCGTGTTACCAAGATTTTTTTTCCATGGTGCCTCTGTGTTTGTCCACAGTCTGTTATTGCCTTATTGGGATGCATCACGATTCCAGAGTTGAGTTCGCTTAGCAGTCATGTTCTCCTTAATGAGTTATGGGGTTAGGGACTTGGATAGGCATGTCTAGACTTGCTATGCATTGCCACTATATTTGGCATGCTTAGAACCGCTACACAAAACTTGCTATGTATTTTGTCTAAAAATACTATATTAGTGATATGCTTGCTAGACCTATATTTTTTTCTCTTCTATTCTTGTATGGGTCTATCAAGAATGATGCAATTAGATAGGGATACATGCTTTGTCAATATTGTATGAGTCTTTGAGTGTAGTAGCAAAAGTCTTGGCACACCATTGTTTTAGTTATTATGATCTGAACAACCCATTTTATATATGGAGCTCGTGGCAATGGTAGTCCCGCAACACGACGATGGAGCGTAGTGCGTTCAGGCTCGCGCTTCTTTGCAACAATGCACTGTTCCCCATGAGGGCTCCCGTCAATATTGCGTTCACGCCGTCCATCGCTAGAACCTTGAGCAATTGGAGGCTTGTTAATTTGTGTTCCGTCGCAACGCACAGGCACATACCTAGTATAATTATAAGGTCCTCAGCTAATCAGGCCCTCAGCTAAAATGCCAAGCATTCATAAAATTCAAAGTAGCATCTTCACCTATTTGAGGAAGAAATAAACTAACATGCTTCAAGATAGACTAGGTGAGTACCCGTGCGTTGCAACGGGAACATATACTATCATGATAACTTATATACAAAATGTGTCTTATATTGTTATAAGAAAATATTCCATAATCTATTTGTGATCCTAGCCATACATAAATTTTGTTATTTTAATTTAGTTGTTTCACTACTACATTACAACCATCAATATCATGCAGACTTCGATATATGTCATGATTTGTATGGTCTCATCATTGGAGAGCACGTGCCACACCTGCCGGTAGAAGTTCCATCGTACATCGTTAGTCATCAGGCACGCACCACCATACACACTTGCTTAAAAAAATGCAAGTGTGTGTTTGCGAAGAGAATTAAAGGCAGGCCGACACAAAATCTACCCCGACGATGGCGAGTGGTCATTGTTGTCGGTCCTCCTCTGCTCACCTCCAGCGCCGAGATGACGCCACAATCCTTGATATAGTAGTCGTCGAACGCGCACGACATGGTGAGTACCGATGACTCTTGGCTGGGCTGCCAAATGAAGTGCACCCCGGGCTCATCAGCGAGGTAGTACACCTGGTCGTTGCACCACCGGATGTGCTACTCCTCTACATACATCTTGTTCGAGAACACTCACACAACAGCAACAATGGTCGTCATCCCAGCGCACAAGAATTCATGACCGGTCAGTAGCGACTTACGTAGCAGGTTGGGCTTCAGGTGGATGATGAGTTGGACGGCGTGATGGCGCCGTCGTCGGTTGCGGTGCCCAGAACAACCCGAGAGTCGTCGGCATTGACGACGACCGTGAGGTCCCCATGTTTGACGATGGATAGCGCGGTGCAGCCGCTCTGGATCGCGTTCAAGCGACGGCTGTGCCGGAGCTTGCCATACACAGCGGCGCATGGGCCACGTAGGACTGCTTCCAGAGGTCGAACTGGCAGTCGCCAAGTTTCTTCTCGTCGTCGATGAGCGACGCCAACGCGAGCGCCTCGTGCTAGTGGTGTTTGTTCGAGGTTTCCAATTAAGAAACATGGATTCATCTTTGGCATCAGTTTATAAAAATAACTTATAAGTCAGATCCATGAAAAAATATTACAGAGAATAAATGTCACACAAGCAAAAAAGGAATTTAAGTTGAAAACATTATTCAAACAAAAGAAATTGAATGCAAGGCTCTTCTTTAAATACTACTCCCTCAATAAAAAAATATAATTTAATAATCTCGGTGATACTTATCTAATACTACACATTGTGCAAGGGTAACAGGTGGGCTTCGGGAGAGATGTAGTATATGTTTTTACTATAATAGATGTAGACACAAACACACATGTGGTGTAGTGGTAGCTACAAGCACATTTACTTGAGGGGGTCCTAAGTTCGAATCCCCTTGGGGCCTGTTTTTTAATTTAATTTTAGCTAGGCGTGGGGTGTACGTGGAATGGTGACCGAACATGAGAATGGACTGTGCGCGAAGGGGGAATCGGAAAGCCAGAACACGGAATGACAGCCTACCCCTTATTGCCTTAATATGCTTTAAGATAGATCTATTATCTTCCCCCGCTAAAAGTTGTAAAATTTATGGTACCCTTCAACCATTAGGAGTTTTGGAGAAATCAAAATGTGTGACTTATGATAAGTAGTTACTTAGGTTCGATTTTCACATCGAAGTTAGGCTCGTGGAATTGAGTAACCTTGTTTCGCTGACCCTTGGTGTAACTTTCAAGTATAGATGGCCAACCGGGCCGCACGGCACGACACTGACACTAGCACGACAGGGCACGGCACGGCTAGGCACGGTAAAGGATCCGTGCCGTGCCTGTTAGTGCCGTCGTGCTGGACCCTCAGCCCAGGCACGGCACTATCAGCATCTATCCGTGTCGTGCCGTGCCACCAGGCACGTTGGCACGCCAGTGCTAGTGCCAGCACGAGCACTATGCATAAAATCCCAGCAACAGCAATCAAACATTCAAACAGAATAACAGATAATTTTATTATGACTGCTAGCAATCAAACAGATACAAGATAATTTCAAACAACATAAAAATGGTCACAAAGAGAGTAAGAGACTAATCAAACAACAATTTTATGAGTTGTAGTGCAATGGCTGCCTCGTTAAAAACCTGTCTAGGTAAAACTCACCCTTGTGAGAAACCCTAGACAGGAAAAAAGAGTACAGCCCAGCTCATTAAAAAGTTTATTGTCCTTACAACAAAGTCCAGTCCAGGTGCATAATATTACAGTCCCATTACAGAAATGGTCACAAAGAGAGTAAGATACTAGAGACTAATCAAGATAAAGATTTTCAAATGTTTCTTCAAGCTCTTTGTCATCCACCATGTGTTGCATCCTTGCTTCAGCATCCTCCCAATCTTTAATGCATGTCAACATCTCAACCACATCAGACTTCAATCTCCTCCTCCGCTCGTCGATGATCCTGCCAGTTAAACTAAAAGTGGATTCTGAAGAGATGGTAGACACAGGAACAGTTAAAATATCTTTAGCCATAATTGACAGTACTGGATAAGTGAGTTTGTGCTGATGCCACCAGTGCAAGATGTTGAAATCATCAG
The DNA here is from genome assembly GCF_902167145.1 of Zea mays. Lineage (NCBI taxonomy): Eukaryota > Viridiplantae > Streptophyta > Magnoliopsida > Poales > Poaceae > Zea > Zea mays. Next base: position 191,548,208 of record NC_050099.1, on the reverse strand, counting down.
TTAACTGGTTGACAGTGTCACAATCTAAGTAAGAAATGAGTTCAGAAGCCGTAGAAGCTGAAGAGTAAGCCGGAGCAAGCGGAATCTAGGAGAGAGGAGAGGACGACTCGGAGTCCCGGTTCCTCAACGGAGTAAGCCGGAGCACCGGAATCTAGGAGAGAGGAGAGGACGACCGGTCCGGCCAACCGGTTCCTCCACGGATTTGAATTCGGAGCACCGGAGCTAGGAGAGAGGAGAGGGAGACCGGAGCTAGGAGAGAGGAGAGGGAGACAGAATCTAGGAGAGAGGAGAGGGAGACCGGAACTAGGAGAGAGGAGAGGGAGACCAGAGCTAGGAGAGAGGAGAGGGAGACCGGAGCTAGGAGAGAGGAGAGGGAGACCGGAGCACCGTAGCTAGAAGATAGGAGAGAGGAGTCCCGGTTCCTCAACCTCAACGGAGTAAGCCGGAGCACCGGGATCTCCGCAGAAGCGCAGATCACACTGGAGGCCGGAGGGGGAGAGGGAGACCGGAGCTGTGTGCCAGTGCCGGACAGTACCGGAGGGGGAGAAGATAGGAGAGGGAGACCGGAGCTAGGAGAGAGGAGATTACCAATGCCGCCGTACCGGACCCCGGAGTCCCGGTTCCTCAACGGAGTAAGCCAGAGCACCGGGATCTCCGCAGAAGCGCAGATCAAACCGGAGGCCGGAGGGGGAGAAGAAGACAGGAGAGAGGAGAGAGATGAGGGAGAACGGAGCACCGGGATCTCCACAGAACCGTAGCGCAGATCACACCGGTTCACAAATGCGCGTGTAAACCCTAACAAGCCGGAGCACACCGGAGGGGGAGAAGAAGACATGAGAGAGGAGCGAGGGTTATGGATCTGAGTTACCCGGTTCACAAATGCGCAGATCCGAGCGGGGGAGAGCCGGAGCCGAGCGCCGAGCGACGATCGATCCGAGCCTGGGCGGAGAACCGGACACCGAAGATGGAGATGGAGACCGCAGACCGGAGCCGAGCGCTGAGCGGAGGAGGAGGCGGAGGGAACGAGGAAGAGAGTTCGCTGTTCGCCGGTCGCCGCGGCTGAGAGAGAGCGAGTGAGGCTTGTTGGGGCGAAGGCAAAGACGCCACCCTTCGCTCGAGGCCTTCGTCGTGGTCGTTGGTCCAACGGAAACAAGACAGCGGGCAGGGACACCCTTCGCCCCATACGAAATCGGACGAAGACCTGTGACGAGGTCGTCCCACCGTGCGGCCTCGTCCAGCATGAAGGCCCACGTGTGATCCAGCCCATTGTAACAGGCCCTGCGTGGCCGCCGCGCGTTACGAGCCTAATTTGTAAAAGCATCCCTGTAATTACAGTCTGTAACCCCGCTTTATGGGAATATTCTGGGGATAACCTAGGTGTCTGAGGGCACATGCGTCCTTAACACAGGACGCTGGGCGCTCAGATACCTATAAATACCCCCGCACAGTGCCCTTGAGAGGCTAGATTGACAGAGCTATTGCCATCTTGCGCGAGAACCTTGTTTACGTCACTAACTCACCCCCGTTGGATCCCCTTGCGACAGAGAGCAAGTTCCAATATTTGGCGCCCACGACCACAATCGCAGCCTCCCCCAGGCTTCGCCCCACCGGAGGGCGCGGACCTCACCGAGGACGGTGAAGTCCTCGGCGTCTCAGCGGAAGAACAGCTACAGTTGCGCGCCCTGCGCCTCAAGAACCGCAATCTCCAGAGGCAAAAGGAGATACTGGAGGCCAAGCGCCAGCGCGTGTCTGCACTAGCCAAGGTGCGGCAGATGATACACGACGAAGAGCAGAAGGCCCAGGACCTCGAGCGGGAGATCGCGCTGATGCAGCGCGAAGGCCACCTCGGCCTGCAGCACGGGCCACCCCTGCAACAGCGCGCACAACTGGAGGACATGCGCGAAGGACACCTTGGCTTGCAGCACGGAGCACCCCTGCAACAGCGCGCACAACAGGAAGACCCGCGCTTCCCACACGTCGCGCCATTCCAAGGGGTCAACTACCTCGACGAGCGAAGTCCCCTGGCGCCACATCTGCAAGTGACGCCTTGGCCCGCCAACTTCCGGGCAGGGACCTATCCCAAGTACAACGGCAGCACTCACCCAGCACAATACATAATGAGTTATCAGGTCGCCGTTGCATCTTCCGGAGGGGACGACGCCACGATGGCCAAGTCTTTCATCATCGCCCTCGAAGGCCCAGCTCTCACCTGGTTCACCAGGTTGCCTCCGCTGTCCATTGATTCCTGGAGAAGCCTCCGGGACAAGTTCCTGCTCAACTTCCAAGGGTACCGCCCAGACACCGACGCCTTGGCCGAACTCTCACTCTGCAAACAGCTGGAAAAAGAGACTCTGCGGGAGTATTACCGCAAGTTTCTTACACTCAAGTCACAGCTGCCCTCAGTTGATGACCAGATCGCCATCCACTACGCCATCAGTGACCTTCGCGCCGGCGTTCTTTACAGCCACTGCATCAGGGACCCGCCCAAGAACCTCCAGGAATTATATCAGCTCTTTGAAAAATATGCCAAGTCCGAAGAGCTCCACCAGCGCAAGGTTGAGTCTCAGCGGAAACCCAAAGACGCTCCACAGTCCAGCCGCACGTGGACGAGGACTCCGCAACCAGACTCCGGTCGAGACGGCCGCAACCAACAGCAAGTGCACAACATCGCCAGCCAGCACCCCGCTGCTGACGCCCCTCGCCACTAGGAGTATCCCCCCAGGGCTGCGGAAACGGAACCCGCGGTAGGGGTCGGGGGCGTGCGCAGCCGCCACGCCGATTCTACTGTCTTTTTCATGGCGAAGACTGCGCCCACCAAACTAAAGACTACCCAGAAATGAAGGCCACCAAAGACAGGATGGCACGGGCGCAGCCAGCCGACAACCCCAGAGTTGTCGCACACACTTATCAGCAACCCCCTCCACCATACATCCACGCCCCCGCCCCGCATCCACCGCACCACACATACCAACAACACCAGGAAGTACAAATCGTACCTCCTCCACCCCCACCTCCACACCAGTAACATCAGAACATCCCCCACCCCCACGCCCCAAAACAAGAAGACTTCGCCGATCAGCCGTATCGCAGAGTCGTTCATATGATCACTGGGGGGTCCAGCACCGACTTCGACACAAAGCGGCAAAAGCGGGACCACTACCGCAGCATCAACCACGTCGCCATCACCGACCCAGTCGTGCAGACGAAGTGGTCCCACGTACCGCTAACCTTCGACGCACGAGACGTCGACCTGCGCAGCGCCCCCCACATCGACGCCATGGTTATCAACTGCAGCGTGGCAGGCTGGGATCTGCACAAAGTCCTAGTCGACAATGGCAGTCAAGCAGACATTATTTTCCTCCATGCCTTCAACCGCATGGGCATAAGCCACAGCCTGCTCAAGCCTTCGGACAACTCATTGTATGGTTTCGGCGGCAAGGGCACTTTTCCTGTCGGCAAAATAGAGCTGCCTCTCTCCTTCGGTGTAGCGCCCAATGCCAGAAGTGAGCAAATAACCTTTGATATCGTCGATATGGTGTACCCGTACAACGCCATCATGGGCCGGGGCTCCATCAACAAGTTTGAGGCAGCCATTCACGGACTGTACCTGTGCATGAAGATACCAGGTCCGTTAGGCGCCATTGCGGTCTACGGCAATCAACAGACTGCGCACAACATAGAGCGGGACTTCGTCCCCGGACAAAGAAACGTGCACTGCCTCACGGCCCAGCGCGAGGTCCCTACGTCCGTCAGCCCAACCGACAAAGAGCACGACAAGGCACAGCTGCAGAGCAACGACGGGACCAAGACTGTCCCCGTCGACTAGGCCACGCCCAAGCAGACAGTCACTATCAGCGAAGACCTCACTTCGCATGAGGAGGAGAAACTCCTCTGCTGCTTGTCCAAGAACAAAGATGTCTTCGCCTGGTCAGCCCTCGACCTGGTCGGGGTCAGCCGATCCATAATTGAGCACAGCTTGGGAATCGACCCTTCGGTGAGACCGAAAAAACAGCGGCTTCGCAAAATGTCCGACGAGAAGACAGAGGCCGCCAAGGCAGAGGTACACCGCCTCCTGGAAGCCAAATTCATCGAGCCGGTGGCTTACCCCACGTGGCTCTCCAACGTTGTAATGGTGCAGAAAAAGAGCGGCAAGTGGCGAATGTGCATCGACTTCACCAGTCTCAACAAAGCCTGCCCAAAGGACAACTTCCCGTTGCCGCGGATCGACAAAATAGTCGATAGCGCGGCCGGATGCGAAGTCATGTCACTCCTCGACTGCTTCTCCGGTTACCACCAGATATACATGAAAGAGGAAGACAAGGCTAGCACCAGCTTTATAACACCCTTCGACACATATTGCTTCATCAGAATGCCGGAGGGACTCAAGAACGCCGGGTACACCTTCTCCTAGCTTACCAAAACAGTGCTCGAAGGGCAAGTTGGCAGAAATATATTCACATATGTGGACGACATCGTCGTCGCCAGCAAGAGCAAGGAGGACCACCTCGCCGACTGAAAGGGAATTAGGCTTACAACTAGTTCCTAAATAATTTTGGTGGTTGAATTGCCCAACACAAATCTTTGGACTAACTAGTTTGCTCAAGTGTATAGATTATACAGGTGTTAAAGGTTCACACTCAGCCAATAAAAAGATCAAATTTGGATTCAACACAGGAGCAAAGGGCCAAACTGAAGACACCTCTGGTTTGGCGCACCGGAGTGTCCGGTGTGCCACCGGACAGTGTCCGGTGCACCACCGGACACGTCCGGTGCACCAGAGGACTCCAACGCAAACTTGCCACCTTCGGGAATTTCCAGAGGCACTCGCGCTATAATTCACCGGACTGTCCGGTGTACACCGGACAGTGTCCGGTGCGCCATGGAGAAGCGGCCTCAGGAACTCGCCAGCTTCGGGAAACTCCAACGGCTAGTCCGCTAAAATTCACCGGACTGTCCGGTGTGCACCGGACTGTCCGGTGAGACTCCGGAGCAACGGCTATCTCCGCGCCAACGGCTCTCTGCCGCGCATTTAATGCGCGCTCTGCGCGCGCAGAAGTCAGGCGCGCCCATACTGGCACACCGGACAAGGAACAGTGCATGTCCGGTGTGCACCGGACACCCAGGCGGGCCCACAAGTCAGAAGCTCCAACGGTCAGAATCCAACGGCAGTGATGACGTGGCAGGGGGCACCGGACTGTCCGGTGTGCACCGGACTGTCCGGTGCGCCATCGAGCAGACAGCCCAGCCAACGGTCAAGTTTGGTGGTTGGGGCTATAAATACCCCAACCACCCCACCATTCATTGCATCCAAGTTTTCCACTTCCCAACTACTACAAGAGCTCTAGCATTCAACTCTAGACACACCAAAGAGATCAAATCCTCTCCAAATTCCACACAACGCCTTAGTGACTAGAGAGAGAGATTTGCTTGTGTTCTTTCGAGCTCTTGCGCTTGGATTGCTTCCTTCTTTCTTGATTCTTTCTTGTGATCAAACACTCACTTGTAATTGAGGCAAGAGACACCAATTGTGTGGTGGTCCTTGCGGGAAGTTTGATTCCCAAGTGATTTGAGAAGAGAAGCTCACTCGGTCCGAGGGACCGATTGAGAGAGGGAAGGGTTGAAAGAGACCCGGCCTTTGTGGCCTCCTCAACGGGGAGTAGGTTTGCAAGAACCGAACCTCGGTAAAACAAATCCGCGTGTCACACTCTTCATTTGCTTGCGATTTGTTTTGCTCCCTCTCTCGCGGACTCGTTTATATTTCTAACGCTAACCCGGCTTGTAGTTGTGATTATTTTTGAGAATTTCAGTTTCGCCCTATTCACCCCCCCTCTAGGCGACTTTCAATTGGTATCAGAGCCCGGTGCTTCATTAGAGCCTCACCGCTCGAAGTGATGTCGGGAGATCACGCCAAGAAGGAGATGGAGACCGGCGAAAAGCCCACTACAAGCCACGGGAGCACTTCATCGGAAGAGTCCCGCACCAAGAGGAAGGAGAAGAAGAAGAGCTCCTCCAACAAAGGAAAGGAGAAGAAATCTTCTTCGCACCACAAAGAGAAGAAGGAGAGATCTTCCTCCCACAAGCCACATCGGAGAGGAGACAAGCACAAAAGGATGAGGAAAGTGGTCTACTACGAGACCGAAACTTCATCAACATCGACCTCCGACTCCGATGCGCCCTCCGTAACTTCTAAACGCCAAGAGCGTAAGAAGTTTAGTAAGATCCCCCTACATTACCCTCGCATTTCTAAAAATGCACCTTTACTTTCCGTCCCATTAGGCAAACCACCAACTTTCGATGGTGAAGATTACGCTAGGTGGAGTGATTTAATGCGATTTCATCTAACCTCACTCCACAAAAGTATATGGGATGTTGTTGAGTTTGGTGCACAGGTACCATCCGTAGGGGATAAAGACTATGATGAGGATGAGGTGGCCCAAATCGAGCACTTCAACTCTCAAGCGACAACAATACTCCTCGCCTCTTTAAGTAGAGAGGAGTATAACAAAGTTCAAGGGTTGAAGAGCGCCAAGGAGGTTTGGGATGTGCTCAAAACCGCGCACGAAGGAGATGAGCTCACCAAGATCACCAAGCGGGAAACGATCGAGGGGGAGCTTGGTCGGTTCCGGCTTCGCAAAGGGGAAGAGCCACAACACATGTACAACCGGCTCAAGACTTTGGTGAACCAAGTGCGCAACCTCGGAAGCGTCAAGTGGGACGACCACGAAATGGTTAAGGTTATTCTAAGATCTCTCATTTTCCTTAACCCCACTCAAGTTCAATTAATTCGTGGTAATCCTAGATATACTAAAATGACCCCCGAGGAAGTTATCGGGAATTTTGTAAGTTTTGAGTGCATGATCGAAGGCTCAAGGAAGATCAACGAGCTTGATGATCCATCCACATCCGAAGCTCAACCCGTCGCATTCAAGGCGACGGAGGAAAAGAAGGAGGAGGCTACACCAAGTCAACAACCTATAGACGCCTCCAAGCTCGACAATGAGGAAATGGCGCTCGTCATCAAGAGCTTCCGCCAAATCCTCAAACAAAGGAGGGGGAAAGACTACAAGCCTCGCTCCAAAAAGGTTTGCTACAAATGTGGTAAGCCCGGTCATTTTATTGCTAAATGTCCTATATCAAGTGACAGTGACCGAGGCGACGACAAGAAGGGGAGAAGAAAGGAGAAAAAGAAGTAATACAAGAAGAAGGGCGGCGATGCCCATGTTTGTCGGGAGTGGGATTCCGACGAAAGCTCAAGCGACTCCTCCGACGACGAGGACGCCGCCAACATCGCTGTCACCAAGGGACTTCTCTTCCCCAACATCGGCCACAAGTGCCTCATGGCAAAGGACGGCAAACGGAAGAAGGTTAAATCTAACTCCTCCACTAAATATGAGTCTTCTAGTGATGATAATAATAGTGATGAGGAGGATAGTTTGCATGTTCTCTTTGCCAATCTTAACATGGAGCAAAAAGAAAAACTAAATGAATTGATTAGTGCTATTCATGAAAAGGATGACCTTTTGGACTCCCAAGAGGATTGTCTAATTAAAGAAAACAAGAAACATGTTAAGGTTAAAAAGGCTTATGCTCTAGAAGTAGAAAAATGTGAAAAATTATCTAGTGAGCTAAGCAATTGCCGTGAGATGATTGACAACCTTAGGAATGAAAATGCTAGTCTAAATGCTAAGGTTGATTCTCATGTTTGCATTGTTTCAACTTTCAATCCTAAAAATAATAATGATGATTTGCTTGCTAGGATTGAAGAATTGAATATTTCTCTTGCTAGCCTTAAAGTAGAAAATGATAATTTGATTGCTAAGGCTAAAGATTATGATGTTTGCAAAGTTACAGTTTCCGATCTTAGAGATAAAAATGATATTCTTCATGCTAAGATTGTTGAACTTAATTCTTGCAAACCCTCTACATCTATTGTTGAGCATGTATCTATTTGTACTAGATGTAGAGATGTTGATGTTAATGCTATTCATGATCATATGGCTTTAATTAAACAACAAAATGATCATATAGCAAAACTAGATGCTAAAATTGCCGAGCACAACTTAGAAAATGAGAAATTTAAATTTGCTCGTAGCATGCTTTATAATGGGAGACGCCCTGGCATTAAGGATGGCATTGGCTTCCAAAAGGGAGACAATGACAAACTTAATGCCCCTCCTAAGAACTTGTCTAACTTTGTTAAGGGCAAGGCTCCCATGCCTCAGGATAACGAGGACTACATTTTGTACCCTGCCGGCTATCCTGAGAGCAAAATCAGGAGAATTCATTCTAGGAAGTCTCACTCTGGCCCTAATCATGCTTTTATGTATAAGGGTGAGACATCTAGCTCTAGGCAACCAACCCATGCTAAGTTGCCTAAAAAGAAAACTCCTATTGCATCAAATGATCATGCTATTTCATTTAAAACTTTTGATGCTTCTTATGTGCTTACTAGCAAATCCGGCAAGGTAGTTGCCAAGTTTGTTGGGGGCAAACACAAGGGTTCCAAGACTTGTGTTTGGGTACCCAAAGTTCTTGTGTCTAATGCCAAAGGACCCAAAACCGTTTGGGTACCTAAAGTCAAGAACTAAAATTGTTTTGTAGGTTTATGCATCCGGGGGCTCAAGTTGGATACTCGACAGCGGGTGCACAAACCACATGACAGGGGAGAAAAAGATGTTCTCCTCATATGAGAAAAACCAAGATCCCCAACGAGCTATCACATTCGGGGATGGAAATCAAGGTTTGGTCAAAGGATTGGGTAAAATTGCTATATCACCTGACCATACTATTTCCAATGTTTTTCTTGTTGATTCATTAGATTACAATTTGCTTTCCGTTTCACAATTATGTCAAATGGGCTACAACTGTCTCTTTACTGATGTAGGTGTCACTGTCTTTAGAAGAAGTGATGATTCAATAGCATTTAAGGGTGTGTTAGAGGGTCAGCTATACTTGGTAGATTTTGATAGAGTTGAACTCGACACTTGCTTGGTTGCTAAGACTAACTTGGGTTGGCTCTGGCACCGCCGACTAGCCCATGTTGGAATGAAGAATCTTCATAAGCTTCTAAAGGGAGAGCACATTTTAGGACTAACAAATGTTCATTTTGAGAAAGACAGGATTTGTAGCGCATGCCAAGCCGGGAAGCAAGTTGGCACTCATCATCCACACAAGAACATCATGACTAGTAGGCCACTGGAGCTCCTACACATGGATCTATTCGGCCCGATTGCTTACATAAGCATCGGCGGGAGTAAGTATTGTCTTGTAATAGTGGATGATTATTCTCGCTTCACTTGGGTGTTCTTTTTGCAGGAAAAATCTCATACCCAAGAAACCTTAAAGGGATTCTTGAGACGGGCTCAAAATGAGTTCGGCTTAAGGATCAAGAAAATTAGAAGCGACAACGGGACGGAGTTCAAGAACTCTCAAATTGAAGGCTTCCTTGAGGAGGAGGGCATCAAGCATGAGTTTTCTTCTCCCTACACCCCACAACAAAATGGTGTAGTGGAGAGGAAGAATCGAACTCTATTGGACATGGCAAGAACCATGCTTGATGAGTACAAGACTTCGGATCGGTTTTGGGCCGAGGCGGTCAACACCGCTTGCTACGCCATCAACCGGTTATACCTTCACCGAATCCTCAAGAAGACATCCTATGAACTCCTAACCGGTAAAAAGCCCAACATTTCATATTTTAGAGTTTTTGGTAGCAAATGCTTTATTCTTGTTAAGAGAGGTAGAAAATCTAAATTTGCTCCTAAAACTGTAGAAGGCTTTTTACTAGGATATGATTCAAACACAAGGGCATATAGAATCTTTAACAAGTCCTCAGGACTAGTTGAAGTTTCTTGTGACGTTGTGTTTGATGAAACTAACGGCTCTCAAGTAGAGCAAGTTGATCTTGATGATATAGGTGAAGAACAGGCTCCATGCATAGCGCTAAGGAACATGTCCATTGGGGATGTGTGTCCTAAGGAATCCGAAGAGTCTCCACATGCACAAGATCAACCATCCTCCTCCACGCTAGCATCTCCACCAACTCAAAATGAGGATGAAGCTCAAGTTGATGAAGTAGAAGATCAAGCAAATGAGCCACCTCAAGATAACGGCAATAATCAAGGGGGAGATGCAAATGATCAAGACAAGGAGGATAAAGAGCAAAGACCGCCACACCCAAGAGTTCACCAAGCAATACAACGAGATCACCCCGTCGACACTATTCTCGGCGACATTCATAAGGGGGTAACTACTAGATCTCGTGTTGCACATTTTTGTGAGCATTACTCGTTTGTTTCCTCTATTGAGCCACACAGGGTAGAGGAAGCACTACAAGATTCGGATTGGGTGGTGGCGATGCAAGAGGAGCTCAACAATTTCACAAGAAACGAGGTATGGCACTTAGTTCCACGTCCTAACCAAAATGTTGTAGGAACCAAATGGGTCTTCCGCAACAAGCAAGATGAGCATGGTGTGGTGACAAGGAACAAAGCTCGACTTGTGGCCAAAGGATACTCCCAAGTCGAAGGTTTGGATTTCGGTGAAACCTATGCACCCGTAGCTAGACTTGAGTCAATTCGCATATTATTAGCCTATGCTACTTACCATGGCTTTAAGCTTTATCAAATGGACGTGAAAAGTGCTTTCCTCAATGGGCCAATCAAGGAAGAGGTCTATGTTGAGCAACCTCCCGGCTTTGAAGACAGTGAGTATCCCAACCATGTCTATAAGCTCTCTAAGGCGCTTTATGGGCTCAAGCAAGCCCCCAGAGCATGGTATGAATGCCTTAGAGATTTCCTTATTGCTAATGGCTTCAAAGTCGGCAAGGCCGATCCTACACTCTTCACTAAAACTCTTGACAATGATTTGTTTGTATGCCAAATTTATGTTGATGATATCATATTTGGGTCTACTAACGAATCTACTTGTGAGGAATTTAGTAGGATCATGACACAGAAATTCGAGATGTCTATGATGGGGGAGTTGAAGTATTTCTTAGGATTCCAAGTAAAGCAACTCCAAGAGGGCACCTTCATTAGCCAAACAAAGTACACTCAAGACATTCTAAACAAGTTTGGGATGAAGGATGCCAAGCCCATCAAGACACCCATGGGAACCAATGGGCATCTCGACCTCGACACGGGAGGTAAGTCCGTGGATCAAAAGGTATACCGGTCGATGATTGGTTCATTGCTTTACTTATGTGCATCTCGACCAGACATTATGCTTTCCGTTTGCATATGTGCAAGATTCCAAGCCGACCCTAAGGAATCACACCTTACGGCCGTAAAACGAATCTTGAGATATTTGGCTTATACTCCTAAGTTTGGGCTTTGGTACCCTCGGGGATCCACATTTGATTTGATTGGTTATTCAGATGCCGATTGGGCGGGGTGTAAGATTAACAGGAAGAGCACATCCGGAACTTGCCAGTTCTTGGGGAGATCCTTGGTGTCTTGGGCTTCAAAGAAGCAAAATTCGGTCGCTCTTTCAACCGCCGAAGCCGAGTATATTGCCGCAGGTCATTGTTGCGCGCAATTACTTTGGATGAGGCAAACCCTGCGGGACTACGGTTACAAATTAACCAAAGTTCCTTTGCTATGTGATAATGAGAGTGCAATCAAAATGGCCGACAATCCTGTCGAGCATAGCCGCACTAAACACATAGCCATTCGGTATCATTTTCTTAGGGATCACCAACAAAAGGGGGATATCGAGATTTCATACATTAACACTAAAGATCAATTAGCCGATATCTTTACCAAGCCACTTGATGAACAAACTTTTACCAAACTTAGGCATGAGCTCAATATTCTTGATTCTAGAAATTTCTTTTGCTAGTTTGCACACATAGCACACAAGTATACCTTTGATCATATCTCTTTTGTATATGCTATGACTAATGTGTTTTCAAGAGTATTTCAAACCAAGTCATAGGTATATTGAAAGGGAATTGGAGTCTTCGGCGAAAACAAAGGCTTCCACTCCGTAACTCATACTTCGCCATCACTCCAAGCAACTCTCTATTCTTTGGGGAGAAATGAGCATCAAAGAAAAGGACTTCGTCTTTGGGAGAGAGTAAGAGCCCAAAGCTAAAGGACCGGACTTCGCCTTTGGTATAATCTTAACTCATTTATTTATGACCAAAGGGGAAGATAGCACTTCGAGGGCTCTAATGATTCCGTTTTTGGCGATTCATGCCAAAAAGGGGGAGAAATGAGCCCAAAGCAAAAGGCAAAAGGACCGCACCACCACCGATTTCAAACTTAGTGTTGAATATTTATCAATTGATTTTCCTATTGTGTTCAAAAAGGGGGAGAAAGTAGTATTTCAAAATGATATATCAAAACCCTCTTGAACACTAAGAGGTGGATCTGTTCTAGGGGGAGTTTTGTTTAGTCAAAGGAGAAGCATTTGAAACAAGGGGAGAAGAATTTTAAATCTTGAAAATGCTTTGTATAATCTTATTCATTTACCTGTGACTATTTGCAAAAGAACTTTGAAAAGGATTTCCAAAAGAGTTTGCAAAAACAAAACATGTGGTGCAAGCGTGGTCCAAAATGTTATTTAAGAAAGAAACAATCCATGCATATCTTGTAAGTATTAATATTGGCTCAATTCCAAGCAACCTTTACACTTACATTATGCAAACTAGTTCAATTATGCACTTCTATATTTGCTTTGGTTTGTGTTGGCATCAATCACCAAAAAGGGGGAGATTGAAAGGGAATTAGGCTTACAACTAGTTCCTAAATAATTTTGGTGGTTGAATTGCCCAACACAAATCTTTGGACTAACTAGTTTGCTCAAGTGTATAGATTATACAGGTGTTAAAGGTTCACACTCAGCCAATAAAAAGATCAAATTTGGATTCAACACAGGAGCAAAGGGCCAAACTGAAGACACCTCTGGTTTGGCGCACCGGACTGTCCGGTGTGCCACCGGACAGTGTCCGGTGCACCACCGGACACGTCCGGTGCACCAGAGGACTCCAACGCAAACTCGCCACCTTCGGGAATTTCCAGAGGCACTCGCGCTATAATTCACCGGACTGTCCGGTGTACACCGGACAGTGTCCGGTGCGCCATGGAGAAGCGGCCTCAGGAACTCGCCAGCTTTGGGAAACTCCAACGGCTAGTCCGCTAAAATTCACCGGACTGTCCGGTGTGCACCGGACTGTCCGGTGAGACTCCGGAGCAATGGCTATCTCCGCGCCAACGGCTCTCTGCCGCGCATTTAATGCGCGCTCTGCGCGCGCAGAAGTCAGGCGCGCCCATACTGGCACACCGGACAAGGAACAGTGCATGTCCGGTGTGCACCGGACACCCAGGCGGGCCCACAAGTCAGAAGCTCCAACGGTCAGAATCCAACGGCAGTGATGACGTGGCAGGGGGCACCGGACTGTCCGGTGCGCCATTGAGCAGACAGCCCAGCCAACGGTCAAGTTTGGTGGTTGGGGCTATAAATACCCCAACCACCCCACCATTCATTGCATCCAAGTTTTCCACTTCCCAACTACTACAAGAGCTCTAGCATTCAACTCTAGACACACCAAAGAGATCAAATCCTCTCCAAATTCCACACAACGCCTTAGTGACTAGAGAGAGAGATTTGCTTGTGTTCTTTCGAGCTCTTGCGCTTGGATTGCTTCCTTCTTTCTTGATTCTTTCTTGTGATCAAACACTCACTTGTAATTGAGGCAAGAGACACCAATTGTGTGGTGGTCCTTGCGGGAAGTTTGATTCCCAAGTGATTTGAGAAGAGAAGCTCACTCGGTCCGAGGGACCGATTGAGAGAGGGAAGGGTTGAAAGAGACCCGGCCTTTGTGGCCTCCTCAACGGGGAGTAGGTTTGCAAGAACCGAACCTCGGTAAAACAAATCCGCGTGTCACACTCTTCATTTGCTTGCGATTTGTTTTGCTCCCTCTCTCGCGGACTCGTTTATATTTCTAACGCTAACCCGGCTTGTAGTTGTGATTATTTTTGAGAATTTCAGTTTTGCCCTATTCACCCCCCTCTAGGCGACTTTCACCGACCTCGCCGAGACATTCGCGAACATGCGAGACGCACGACTTCGCCTGAACCCAGAAAAGTGCGTCTTCGGCGTTCGCCAAGGGAAAATACTGGGCTACCTGGTCTCACACCGCGGCATCGAGGCCAACCCAACCAAAATCCAGGCCATCATCAACATGACGCCTCCGCAGTCCGCCAGAGACGTTCAGCGCCTGACGGGTAGGTTGGCCGCCCTCAACAGATTCATCTCCAAGTCCGCTGAGCGAAGTCTCCCTTTCCTCAAAACTCTCCGTGGCACAAAAGACTTCGCTTGGGGACCAGAGCAGGCAGCAGCCTTCGCCTCATTAAAACAGTACATGTCGGAGTTGGCAGTTCTTACAAGCCCCGACTCTTCGCTACCCCTGTTGCTCTATGTTGCGGCTTCGCCGCATGCGGTCAGCGCGGCACTGGTGCAGGAGCAGACAGTTGAGGGCGTGATCAGGCAGTGCGCAGTTTATTACGTCTCTGAAGTGCTGACACTGTCAAAATGTAACATGACAGAACTGGAGAAGATTGCCTACGCAGTCGTTATGTCTTCGCGCAAATTGCGCCATTATTTTGAAGCATTCAAAGTCTGAGTCACCTCAGACAGGGGACTCGGTGAATTGTTCAGAAACCCGGAGGCATCGGTGAGGATTGCCAAGTGGGCGGCCGAACTCTCCGGCTACCACATCAATTTCGAGCCCAGGACAGCCATCAAGTCACAAGTCCTGGCAGACTTCGTCGTCGACTGGACTGGGCCAATAACACAGCTAGACCCGTCCGCAGAGAAGGTTTGGACGATCCACTGCGACGGCGCATGGTGCCATGCGGGGGCAGGCGCCGCTGCGGTCATCACCTCACCCGCCGGGGTCAAGCACAGATATGCAGCATGACTAAGCTTCGCTCTGGAATCTGACAGATGCACAAATAACATAGCAGAATACGAAGCAGTCATCCTCGACCTCTGCAAGTTGAGGGCTCTTAGGGTCACCACCTGCATTATCAGAACAGACTCCAAGGTGGTTGCCGGCCAAGTCGAGAAAGACTATGCAGCAAAGGACCCGGCACTTATGCAATACCTCGCGGCCATCTGAAGTCTCGAGAGATAATTCAAGGGATTCACCTTGCAGCATGTGGACCGGGCCAAGAATGAAGAGGCCGACGCACTGGCCAAGGCTGCCGCCAGAGGCGAGTCCCTACCCTCCGACGTGTTCTACCACGTCATCGGCACGCCAGCCGTCCGGAGCCCCGAAGGGCTCCAAATAACCAATGACAGCGAGGGCCACCGCATAGTCAACCTTATCATGACCGAAGACTGGCGGGCACCAATAACCCTGTTCCTACAGGGGTACTACCACCCAACCGACATCAACGAGGCAAAGCGCCTCAAACATCGAAGCCAGGACTTCGCACTGATTGAGGGCCAACTCTACAAGAAAGGGGTCAGTCAGCCAATGCTTAAATGTGTCACCGAGACCGAAGGCGTCCAAATCCTGCGCGAAGTCCACAGTGGTACTTGCGGCTCTCACGCAGGGCCGAGGGCCCTAGCCGCAAAGGTGATCCGCCAAGGTTTCTACTGGCCCGCAATGATCTGCGCCGCAAATCGGGTCGCAAGGTCCTGCGAAGCCTGCCAGAAGTTTTCTCCTCGTTCAGGCAGCCCCTCGCAATTCACAAAAACTGATCGCCCACACATGGCCTCTCCAGCGCTGGGGCCTAGACATCGTCGGGCCCCTGCCCACGGCTTAGGGGAACCTTAAGTTCGCCTTCATCGCTGTCGAATACTTCACCAAATGGATCGAGGCGAGGGATGTTTCCACAATAACATCAAAGACTGTACAGAAATTCTTTTGGCAAAACATTGTTTGTCGCTTCGGAGTACCGTCCGAATTAACAGTCGACAACGGCAAGCAGTTCGACAGCCAAGACTTCAAGGATTTTTGCTTCTCCATTGGCACCAGGCTTGCCTTCGCCTCAGTATATCACCCCCAGTCCAACGGAGTTGTGGAACGCGCCAATGGAAAAATTTTCACAGCTGTCAAAAAGATGCTCCTCGATGAAAAAAGGGCAAGTGGGCCGATTTGCTACCTGAGGCGGTCTGGGCGCTAAACACAACTGAGTGAAGGGCGACCGGGTTCACCCCTTTCCGCCTCCTATATGGATCGGAGGCCATGACCCCACAAGAAATAAAACATGGGTCCCCGCAAACAGTCCCATCAGCCGTCCCCGACGTGGACGAGCCCACTTCAAAGGATCTCATTGATGGAGACCGAGTCTTCGCCCTACAGGCTCTCAATAAATACCAAGCCCAAACAAAAGCATGGCGCGACCACACAGTCATCCCGAGGGAATTCAGCGAAGGGGACCTCGTACTCATCCGAACAGCTCGGACAGAGTCCAGGGGCAAGCTGGAGCCCAAGTGGGAGGGCCCTTTCATCGTCAAGATGAAGGCTTCCCCCAGCGCTTACAGGCTCGCAACGCCAAACGACGAAGACCTGGAGCACTCCTGGAACATCGACAATCTCCGCAAATTTTTTGTTTGACTCATCAGGGCCGATTCGCCCTTGTAATTCGCGAAAACAATTTTATTCTGGCCCGCACTCTTTTCCTCCCGGGGGGTGAGGTTTTTAACGAGGCGGAGTCATGTAATATACAAGTGAAAAATCCCCCGCAAAAACCAGCGTCGAAAAAAGACCGCGCCGACGGTCTTCGACATTCGACCAAAACAAAGTCACCGCGAGGCTCAGCGCTAGCCACCCTCGCGTGCGACAACTCTGCGCACAAGTGCGAAGACCATCCGTGCAAAAGTCGCCTAAGGGTGCAGCCGGACTAGCACAACAAGTGCGAAAAATCGTAGTCTTCCGCGAAGACTATCCGTGCAGAAGTCACCTAAGGGTGCAGCCGGACTAGCACAACAAGTGCGAAAAATCGTAGTCTTCCGCGAAGACTATCCGTGCAGAAGTCGCCTAAGGGTGCAGCCGGACTAGCACAATAAGTGCGAAAAATCGTAGTCTTCCGCGAAGACTATCCGTGCAGAAGTCGCCTAAGGGTGCAGCCGGACTAGCACAATAAGTGCGAAAAATCGTAGTCTTCCGCAAAGACTATCCGCGCAGAAGTCGCCTAAGGGTGCAGCAGGGATAGCGCAACAAGTGCGACGAATTGAAGTCTTCCGCAAAGACTATCCGTGCAACAATTGCTTAAGGGTACAGCCGGACAAAGCTTAACAAGTGCGAAAACGACTACACCAAACTGTCCGCACAAAAACCGACTACATGCGCACCAGACCAACATAACAAATACACCAGACCACGTACGTAACGCCTTCGCGAACATAACCGAGTGTGCGAAGGCACACAACCTCATCATACAAGCCATTACACATGTACAAGCGAGGGCATCACACTCTACATCGGCTCAACCTTCGGGATAATTCCCATCTCCCTATAGTTAAATAACATTATCCTAAGCTCCTCACCCGCCAAAAGACTTCGCAACTCCCCCTCACCCGCACTCACAGCGGCCGGCAAAGACAACAGTTCCTACCTGCCAGCCCTACTCACATGAAGCCGACCACCGTCCGCCCCACTCACTCTCCGCTTCGCAACCGCCCTTCGCCGCCTGCGCCCAGCACTCGGACCAGGCACAACTTCAGCCTCCACAGCATGCGGCGAAGCCTCCGCGGCTGCCACATCCAAGGCCGCAAAGTAGTCGAAGTCCTCATCCGACGACTCTTCAGTCCACTCAACAGAGCTCTCAGAGTCACCAAACTCGGAAAACTTAGATGCAGACTCATCCGATTTATTCCCATCATCCACGGTCGAAGCCGCCAAAAAATTAGCAGTAGCGGTTGCGTGCGCAGGCCCAAAATCTTGAACCTGCGCAGCAACCAAGGTTTAGCAACAATATCCAAAATTTCCTAACTACCCACACCCACTAGGCCACCTGCGAAGACCCAGCCGTCGCGGGAGCCTCCGCTGTCGGCTCTGCCGCCACCGTCACAGGATCCTCAGCCCTCGGCGCAGCAGTTGGCGGCGGGTCTCCGCCGGCCGCAGTGGCTGTGGGGGCATCAGGAACGCCTTCGGCGGTCTCCGGGGGCGGGCCTCCGCCGGCCGCAGCGGCCGCGGGGACATCAGGAGCGCCTTCGGCGGTTTCCGGGGGCGGTTCCAGGGCGGCCTCGGACACAGCCGCCGCCGGGTTCGACTCCGGGTCAGGCAGCGCGCTGTTCAAAGCCCCAAAGTCATCCACCCTCTCGCCACGCGCCGCCTGAGACACAGCACACAAATTCAGCAAACCCATACATAGCCCACATTCAACAAACACCAAACAAAAGCCAAACATTACCTGACCCCTCGCCGTCTCGGCCCGCTCCCTGACCACCTCTCGACCGTGGGGGCCCCACATCCGGTCGTAGAGGGCTCCGGCGGATTCCTTCACTATAGGGTCCTCAACCTTGTAGATATCACGCTCAAAATCCTCATCAGCTTGGTCGAAGACCTCATAGTGCCGGCACCCTTCGCGAGAGAGCGCGTTCATCGCCCCCTCGCAGGTGACCAGGGAGGCATAGGACATAAACCCCTCCACGATGGTGGGGAGCGCCTGCAATTCCTCCTGTACCCACTCAAGGCAGCGAAGTCCGGGCTCTCGGTCCGGCACTTCGAAATCAGCGGTCCGCGTGCCTAGCTCATGGTATGAATCCATAAGCTGTTTGCGTGTCCGCTCAGCCTCCGCGCGCGTCGAGGCCTCGGCCCTCTCCACACGAGCCCGCAGAGCGCTGAGCCGCTCCTCCAACTGCTCGGTGCGCTACTTGGCAAGACTGCCCTCCGCCCGCGCCAAATTGGCCTCCGCCTGCGCAGCCTGCGCCTTGGCGAGGGCCTCATTGGCCTCCTTCCTCTCCTCCGCCAGTTGGCGCCGGAGGACAGTCTTCTCACCCTCCAGCACGGCCACCTTATCCGCCAGCTTGCGGCATTTACTGTCGGCGGCCGACTTCTCCCGGACGGCGTCAGCATGTTGCGTCCGAAGTCTCTCGACTTCGGCAGACACAACTGTCGTGAGGGCCCCCGATGCCGCGCGGTCTGCGAAGTCAGCCGCCTGCAAAACACACATAAGGCCGCAGCCCCAACGAAGCCGAAAAAAAACCGAAGTCTAGCTCAACGTACCTGACTTAGCGCCTCCTTCATCTCCTTCAGCCGGCGGGACACAGCACCCGCCTCGTCCCTGACAGCAGTGAGTGCCGGCATCTCGCCGCCGGCACTAAGAGAACCGCCCTTCGCCTTTGGCACTGCGGCAGCCGCCGTGGTCGCCGCGGCAGGCGGAACAACAACAAGTTGGCCTTCGTCTGACCCTGCGACGTATCAACAAATTACAAAAAAAAACGAGCCAACGACTTACCAACAAGATAGTCGTCCACACTAATGTCGGTGGCGAAGTCGGCGACGCGCTTGCCCGGCGGCGGCAAATCTCGGGCCGCCTTCGCGGCCTCCGGCACCCTGCTGGATGCCGGTGCAGCCTTCGCAGACTTGGAACCACCGGCGGCAGCCGCAGCCTCCGGCGCCCTGTTGGATGCAGGGACGGCCGACTTCGCCGCCAGCGGCGGCTGGCCTCCGTCGGGGGCAGTAGCCTTCGCAGCCCCCCGCTGCCTCTTCGGCCTGGCTTCATGAAGCCTGACGACCGCCTGGCGCTTCTGTGCAGCTCCCTGGCGATCCTTGTCCATCACTGCCGACACAACAGCAGCAATATTCCGCCCGTAAGGAAACACTTTCTATTCACGAACCATGCGAGATGTAAAAAAGTCTTCGCCGGCCGCGCGGGGGATAGGAACATTCTTAGGCCACCAACCCCCGGTAACCCTTAGCATCCGCGCCGAAGACTCCCGGAGCTCGGGCGAAGACATCCTTCCCCTCGGGGCCGCGCATGTCCTCATCAATTCTCTAGCAAAACCATCGGAAACCCCAAGTCCTCCCATAGCAGTACCTAGTTTCCTCTTCTTAGAGGACGAGGCGGCCGCCGGCGCGGGGTCGTCTCCAGACTCTACCACCGGTTTCTTCCCGCGACGATCCACATCGTCTTGGCCGGGATAACCGCCATACGGCAGACGATTCAACTCAAAAACTCTATTCAAGCGGTCATTCGACCCGCGAATATCCCAGCTACGCTGGCCCTCTGTCCTCGGCACGTACAGACCAACGATCCGCACCGCCCCATCCTCCGCCTCACGCACAAAGGCGGCCGGATCGCGGCTATGCAGATCCAGTGCGAAGGCAGGACTTCGCACCAGCTTCCCACCATGGGAAGGCATCTGGCGAGGGCACACTTCACCCAACGCCCAGCCATGCGCCAAAGGCCATACCCCGTACGCCACAAATTCCTCAACCAAATCGCGCCCGCTGCTCAGGCCGGCGACGCACCGAAGGGCCCCTTCATCTGCATCCTCCTCCACCACTTCAAAAGGCGGGTATGCTGAAATGCGAGCACATCTCGGACACGGGGAGCCCCGGATGGTCTTCGACTGTACCCTCCGCAACGTAGAACCAAAACTCATGCCAATTGCCCCACTTGTTGCGGGCGCAAGGAACCAACTCAACTACCTCCATCGTGGTCTTGCCGGTCTTCGGCGTAAATGTGCAGGACCCAAACTGGGCAACTTCATCTCCAATCATCCTCTTCTGCCAGTGCAGGCAATAGTACTTCGCGAAGACTTCGACTGATGGTCGTCCGCCGTACGAAGTCGTCGCCCAGACATACTTCGACAGAGCCACCACGACATTCGGAGTCAGCTGATGGATCTGAACGTTAAATCTGCGTAGGACTTCTCCAACAAATCGGTGCGCAGGCAGGCGGAGACCAGCGACAAAGAACGCCTCGAACACAACCAATTCGCCTTCCGGCTCGGGGACTTCCTCCGTCCCCGGGACACGAGCGACTCCGCCGCCAAAGTAACCAAGCCGCTGCATATCTTGCACGCGGACCGACGACATCCGCGACACACCAAAATCCACCGTATCGCCGGCGCGCAACTCCTCCGCCGCCACAGTACTCAGCGTTTCCTCAGACGACGCGTCGGCCGGCGGCGTAGCAGCAGCAGAGGAAGAAGAGGTCGGCATCGCTACGTATCGTCGGCGGCGGCGGGCGGTCTGCTTCACTCGAGCCAGATCTCCGGCAAACAAGAGCAAGGAGGGCAGACGAGCGACAAGATGGTGGAAAAAGGCGGCTAGGGTTTTCACGGAGCGCGGAAAGATAAAGTTCAAACCGCGCCGCCCCCCGCTCCCTTTTATACACAGGGCGCGGCGCTTCGGGAAACCCGCAGTCCAACAGTACGGTGTCAATCAACGGTCATGTCAAAAATCCCCGCGGAACCACTTCGAGCGAGGGCAGCGTCTCCGCCATCTAGCGACGTCTTCGGCACCAGATGACTTAGTCGAACTGGTCCCTCGGAGGGCAAATGTTGGGGCGAGGGCAAAGACGCCACCCTTCGCTCGAGGCCTTCGCCGTGGTCGTTGGTCCAACGGAAACAAGACAGCGGGCAGGGACACCCTTCGCCCCATACGACATCGGACGAAGACCTGTGACGAGGTCGTCCCACCGTGCGACCTCGTCCAGCATGAAGGCCCACGTGTGATCCAGCCCATTGTAACAGGCCCTGCGTGGCCGCCGCGCGTTACGGACCTAATTTGTAAAGGCATCCCTGTAATTACAGTCTGTAACCCCGCTTTATGGGAATATTCTGGGGATAACCTAGGTGTTTGAGGGCACATGCGTCCTTAACACAGGACGTTGGGCGCTCAGATACCTATAAATACCCCCGCACAGTGCCCTTGAGAGGCTAGATTGACAGAGCTATTGCCATCTTGCGCGAGAACCCTGTTTACGTCTCTAACTCACCCCCGTTGGATCCCCTTGCGACAGAGAGCAAGTTCCAACAAGGTTGTGAGGCAGTGAGCGAGTGAATGAGTGAGGCACACGGTTAGGGTTAGGGTTACACGCGGTCCGCGGACGCGCCCGCTGGACTGGATTAGTGGGCTGGGGGCGGCGGCTAAGTGGCTGGGCTGGGCCGTGCCTACGCCGTGCCGGCCCATTTAGCCGTGCCGTGCCTGGGCCGACACTACGGGCTGAATTGGTGGCCCAGGCATGACACTGTATACGTACCGTGCCCGGCACTGGCACTAAAAGGAACGGGCCGTGCGGTGCCTGGCCGTGCTTTTTAGTGCCGTGTCCGGGCCGGCCCATCGTGTTAGTGCCTTTTGGCCATCTATACTTTCAAGGACAGCATTACCATCTACTGTAGCTAGGATGATGTGACTGTTATAATACGCATACACAGTAGTAGCTAGTATTACAATTACCGGCCAGCGGCGCCGTGAGAGTCACCGTCGCCGGTGAAATCGGTGATCGAGATCATGCCGGCGGTGGCCCTTCCATCCTGATGTAGTCGTACATGACCCCCAAGAATGGCCCGAACGCCATTGTCTGTGTGATGCTGATGCTGTTCTCGCCTCCCCGCAGCAGGTAGCCTCTGATGGGGAACTCGAAGATCCACTGCACGCCGCCGTGGATGCCGTGCCGCGCGATGGCGTTGCCGTCGCCGAACTCGGGCGTCCTGAACACGGCTTCCCTGCTCGCCCTACCGTTCACGCGCACCATGAGCCTGGACATCTGGGCAGCTGCAAGAGCAATGCGCAGGGTGTAGGTGCCGTTTGCCACGACATGGTCGAGGCTGAAGCGTATCTGCCGTGTCGTCGGCGTACTGACGTTGCCAACCATCCTGCAGAGAAGTGCAGACGACAAAAGATGCATGTGTTCATGCATGCATGACTACATTCACAACCGGAATCGCGACTTTGCCGAGTGTAACACTCGGCAAAGATTTCATCGGCAAAGGGTTCTTTGCCGAGTGCTTTTTTTCGGACACTCGGCAAAGACTTTGACATTTTTTAAATTCTAGGAACAACTTACCTGTTGCCCTATCATTTTTCACTATTATTTTGAATCAAACTTATATGTTTTGTAAATGGTGAGATTCGAACTCGCAACCTCTCTCTCGCGCATACCCTACTATACCACTACACTACTACACCAATTATGTTTATATTACGTTTCCATTCCCCATGTACTATAACAAATCGAGAGTAATTTGATTATTTAAGGCACTAAATGAGTTCATTTGAAAATGTGACCAACTATAAAGTTGCATAACTTTTTGAGATCTAAAAGTTTTATTTTAATAGTTTCTACATCCGAGACCGTTTACAAAATTTGAATTTTAAATTTAAAAACTTCACACGAAATTTTCAATGATAAGATGATTTCAAATCAAAAAATTGTCAACTACAAAGTTTCATTACATTTCAAGACCTACAACTTTTATTTTGGTGGTTTTTCCATCCGAGACAGTTTGAAAAATTCAAATTTCAAAATTCAAACATAATTTTGCATAACAAGATGATTTCAAACTAAAACATTGTCAACTACAAAGTTTCATAACTCTTCAATACCTACAACTTTCATGTTGGTGGTTTTTCCTTTCGAAGTCGTTTTCAAAATTCAAAATTTAAATTTTTTAAATTCAGACGTAGTTTTCGTTGACAATATGACTACAAATGAAAAAGTTGTCAACTATAAACTTCTATAACTTCTCAAGATCTACAAAGTTTATTTTGGTTGTTTGGTAATTTGTTTATCTCAGATGATGGTTCTAACAATATGCAAAATTCTATACGTCTCTCTCGTAGTTTCATAAACTACGAGAGAGATATAGGTTTTATGAACAAATTTATTTTTATTTTGTCATATGAAGAAATGTTCAATATATAAATTGTACATCATGATGAGTTATACAAATTTGTAGTTGAAAACTTTTTCATTTGAATTAATTTACTACTTTAAAATGTGATTGTTAAATTGTCTTTGCCTAGTGTTGGAGAAAAAACACTCGGCAAAGAGCTCTTTGCCGAGTGTTGTATTTGTGACACTCGGCAAAGAGTCATTTGCCGAGTGTCAAAAAAAGACACTCGGCAAAGAAACTCTTTGCCGAGTGTCAAAAATAAAACACTCGGCAAAGAGCTTCTCCGCCGAGTGTTTTCTTTTACCGAGGGTTTTTTGCGTGGCACTCGGCAAAGAGCTCTTTGCCGAGTGCCCGAAATAAAACACTCGGCAAAGAATATGGCACTCGGCAAAGAGCCAAATTCCGGTAGTGATTTTCTCTTTAATTCTTTTCTAGACCATGCATGATCACATTCAACCTTATTACCTTGTGACATGTGCGAAGAACCAGTTCTTGGAGTAGTCGCTCTGACCAACGGTGAAAACCAGATCACTTCCAGCAGGATGCAGCTCGGCGTACCTCTCCCACAGGCCGTACTGCCTGTACTTGTGCTCGCCGAGGAAGAGCTTGCTGGCGTACCTGGGGTCGGCGTCGGGGACGAAGAACTCCGCCGCCGTCCGGTCCGGGACGCCCATCTCCCACAGCGTCGGGCCCGACCGCGGCGGCGCGAACAGGAGGCTGCCAAGGTCCACGGCGCCGCCTGGCGCCACGGCCACCGTGGAGGCGTGCGCGTAGTCTCCGAGGAACCCGGGGACCCATGCGTAGAGGCCGTAGCGCGTGCCGGCCCGGACGCCGGCGATGCTGAACCGGCCGTCGGCCGCCGCCCTCGTCCAGAACTGGTAGCCCTTGCACTGCGTCGCCCAGGAGCCAGGCTGCCCGCCGGGCGCCGCGAGCCCGACGAACGCCGCTGCAGCAGGCACGTCAGTGCCACCGCCGCCGCCGTTGCTCCCGAACGCGTCCCTGACCAGGAGCGTGCCGGTGACCGTGCCCCTGTCGCCCGCCTTGGCGTAGTCCGGCGACTCTGGGAAGCTGTACGGCCACTTGCCGGCTTCCGCTCGCGCCTGCGCCTTGGCGTCGTCCCAGAGAGCCCGGAGGTCGCCCTCGCCGCCGCCTCCGGGGTTGGACTTGGAGTTGAGGTAGATGAACACCGGGCCCAGCACCTTCTTCCAGTACTCGCCGTCGCCTAGGCTCAGCATTATGTCGTTCCCAGTGTAATGCTTCCCGAGAAACACCTGACAATGTTGCCGTCAGTTTCGGATCCAGAAACCAATTAAGGAGGAGGAGGAGGAGGAGGAGGAGAAAGTCTTGTATTTTCATTCTTACGGCCATGGAGGTGGGTCCGACGTGGGACGTGAGCTCCCGCTTCATGGGGCCGCCACTCTTGAACTCGTTGCTGGGCGTGATGACCCAGAAGCCCACGGCCGGGCTGGTGGTGGTGCCGGTGCGGCCGCCGCTGATCCAGCCATGGACGGCGTTGTCCCTGTTGTCCAGCGAGTACTGGTACTTGTCGTCCACCTCCCCCCTGAACTGTGGCTCCACGGGGTCCACCAGCAGGACGGCCTCCTTGTAGGCCAGTGGAGCACCACGTGGCGCGACCCTGTCTGCCTCGCTGGGCATGTACCTCTGTATGTCGTCTGAGATCGCCATGTAGCTGAACCTGTATATACATGGTCATCAGCTTGCGGTAGAGACCGGCCGGTTCGAGATGCGTACGTAGCAGTAGAAGCCGGAAACTGACATGGCCGCGTTGAGCTTGAAGGCGATCCGGGCCTCGGCGACGCTGAGAGCAGGGTAGCCGCTGGCGTGCTCCAAGATGGCGTAGCAGTAGAAGCCGGAGCTGCCTCTCAGCATCACAAACCTGAAACACGCACGCAGCAGCAATTCACTAGCTAGCAACAGCATGCAGTGCAACAGTATGTATACCTCTTGTCGATGTTCAGCCTGACGCTGTTTGGGAGCGATGGATTGTAGTCACTCCTGAAGGAAAGCTCCACTTTCTCTTCGCTTGAGGATACTACCCTCAACTCTGAACCGTCCAACCTGTACCCAAAAAAAAAAAACAATCCCAAGTATTAATTCTTGTATGTATATTGTCTTGTTAATTTGCGAGCTCACATGTCGATCATTCCTGGCCGACGACCTGACCCGGGGTAGTCCCAGAACACGTCCCAATACCTGCAGGAGAAAAAATATCGATCGATGAATCTATTAAGCACCATTTGTGGCATCTTAGGATGGCCGGATGGTACGCGTTCTGAACAGTTCATAGATATAGCTCGGACGGTTCGCGATTAGATTAACTTGGATGAAAGTCCTTGTCCTATGTGTATTTATCCAATTAACGGCACGAAAATCTGTTAGGATACACCTATGAACAGGTCTAAATCTCCTCTATACATATATATGAAGGGTACTGTCAATTGGAACAACACAATCGAATCCATCAATACAATCTACTTTATTTACTTGTTCTTTATCGCACTAGGAGGTAGAGTAATTTAGATATAATTTAGCTTTCTCCCAACCCTAAATCTTCATACATATTCGACTCTACGTCGTTTAGGGACATTTCGTATGGCCTGCCAAATTCAAACCGCCTCCTGGAACTTCCCTCCTGAGGGCGCCAGTTCTAGGGTTTTTCGAGAAAGAAGATGACTCAGCGCCGTCGCGGACCGTCCAGGCCTGCGGTGCAGACCGTACATACGGCGCATGCAGATCGAGAGGAGCCACTCCTTTAACAAGGTCACGGACCATCTATGCTCCCACAATGAGCACTGTCAGGTGGCTTATTACCCGGCCTTAGCGTTTGGCCTCAAATCGGAGTCGATAATTT
The DNA here is from genome assembly GCF_902167145.1 of Zea mays. Taxonomy (NCBI): domain Eukaryota; kingdom Viridiplantae; phylum Streptophyta; class Magnoliopsida; order Poales; family Poaceae; genus Zea; species Zea mays. Next base: position 191,521,528 of record NC_050099.1, on the reverse strand, counting down.
AAAAAAACTCGAATGACTTATGAGAAGAACAAAGATCTCATTCAGCCAATCAGGCCCCTGCTAGTTAAACAGCTAGCAGATCCATGGTTTGTTATTTACCCTCCAGTGTTGCCCCCGCGGGTGTAGTAGTAGAGAAGATTTTGTTGCCCGCCGTTGTAGCGGACGCTGATGATGTGCCCCTGGGGCGTTGACAGCGTCACCTGCACCACGCCGTTGTCCACAGTTACCTGTAGATATCAACACATGTATGTATGTACATGCTCATTGATTTTGCATTTTAAGATTGCCCAGCTTTGGACTTTGGAGCTAGCAACCCCTTAGCTTAACTAACAATAATTGCATACATGTCAATAATTATTAGTGGTAAAAGAGTATCGATCTCATCAAAAAAGATTTGGCGTACGACAGCGCAGCGGCCAAACGCGCGCACACCTGGCGTTGGTTGACGCTTACTGTAACACCATGCTGGCCTGCGTCGTCCGGCGGCGGGACGACGACTGCGGCGGCGGCGGCCAGGTGCAGTACGGTCGCCGCTCCAACGGCGACGAGCAGGATGACGGCCGCCCCCGCCATCCGCGGCATTGACGACCTCGCAGCATCAGACGCGGCGGCAGCGGCCATGGTCGTCGATGCCTGCTGGTGGATGGCTGGCCCGGCCGGCTACGCACATGGGTCGTCGGAGCTGAGGTCGTCGTCGTCTCTACTGGCTACCCGTCCTGCTGCAAAGATATACTGCATATATATAGACTGAGCACTCATATACATGTATATATGTAAAACTGGCTTCATGAATGTAAAATGAATTTCTACTCTCGAGTGTCTAGACTCTAGAGCCAACGACAACAATGCAAGATGAAGCAAGTGCCCGTCATGACACACACCTCTATCATCTCAGTTTTCTTCTTCTGATGATGATGAAGGCGCAGCCCATGCGATGCGGCCCGCTGTGTGTGTATATATATCATCAGCGTCAGCTGCAAAAGCCGTCGACGACGTAAAGCAAAGCCCATCTTTTGATTTTTTTTTGAATGGTCAAACTTCAGTTTCAACGTTTAAAAAAAGTCGGTTTCTGAAATTAAATAAAGATCGATTCCTTTTATTTTACCATTCTTGCAAATCTACCAAGATTATAGCATTAGGTATACTAAGCGTTTTTCGGGTATCCTTTTTTTTGTATACTTAGTTGTCAGCTACACCACCGCGCCTATATTTTTATTGTTGGAGATTTTAAATTATATAATTGGGCTGTACACTACTTATATGAGACTCCGTTCGGATCCATCCATCGATTAAACCTGTACTAGCTAGAAAAACCAATTAAAGGCTTGTTCGGTTCTACCCCAATCCATATGGATTGAGGAGGATTGAGGGGGTTTCAATCCCTAGTAAGTCAAAATCTCCTCCAATCTATATCAATCCACTCCAATCCATATGGATTGAAAATAACCGAACAAGCCCTAATAGGTAACTAAGTTTGGTGGTACGTACGTATAGATGAAACATGCATTAGCTGGCATATTAGCTGAGAATCCAAATTAAATAAAATCTCATCTTATTTTTATCAGCTAATTGCTAGTTGTATGAGACTCAAATAAACACGCCCTTGACACCACACCACTACTACATACTACCACGTCTTCTTCTACAAATGGTTTTAAAAAAGATATGCCTAGATGTACGTAGTGCAATTAAAAGGTCCTAATAATAATGCTTATATATATAAACACTGCAAGCTACATATATAGAGTGGTTTTCTCGCTTAATCAACATTTTTTTTACTTTTGCCTAGTTTTGGCATTGCCCCTCTTTTGATATGACCAAAGTTTGACTTTGGCCACTCCAGTCACAACCAAACATATACCCTCCCTAGCTATTTGGCTGCATTCCTTATAACAACGTGTTTTTGTTATGGCAAAAGTGTATATAGTCTTAATTAGTATATGAATTTTGGTGGATAAAACAACAACATTAAATTACTAACTTGTTTGTTATTAAAATACTGAGCCACGGAATTAGTCATATAATCTCTTTGTGTGACACCCTATAGAATGAAGCCCACACGTTTTTTTCGGAAGTGGACGGTATAGCCTAAAAGGTCGTAGCACCATCAAGAGAGAGAGAAATATGTAAAGAATTATGGAGAAATATGTAAAGAACTAGCCTAAAAGGTAGCACACATGGCTTGATATCTAGCCCTATATATCTAGTAGGAATGGCATGTGCTATCGCTACAACGAAGAGCCTATCTCTCGCGCTCAGCTCCGTCCTCTAAGATGTATACTTGTTCATTGTTATTCATACATGTACATATATCTCACTCAGTTCCGTCCTCCCGGGATGTATACTTGTCACACATGCACATATGTATATACGTACATATATATAGCTCTCTATATATCACATCTGGACTATACTACCAAGCTAGGACAAGTGGACAACAAGGAAATATTGTTTTTGATGCATATATACGAATGCTGACGGTGATGCCGATCGATTTGGGGCTGCTCTCGTTCGGCGCAAGGGGTTTCAATTCCAGCAGCCTGAACGCTTCCAGGACAAGGATCAGGTGAATCCGGTTGGTTCACTGGAACCTGCTGGTCACCTATGGATCCGGCTCTGGAATCAAATAATAAACTCTACAGCATGAGGCCCGTATGTTCGTTTCAGGCAGGAATTAATGAAAACATTAGCAACCTGTTTGACATCAAAGCAAGATCACATGTTTGACAGCAAATCAAGGTCATTTGTTGGTATTTGGTAGCAACTTGTCACAGCTAGCATGCGGTATTAGCAGCTTGTTTGACAGCAGCAAATATTTATCTACACTGCATGAAAAGCAACGGACTGGACAAGTAGCAGACAGAAATAGAGTCTTCATCGATAAAAAATGTCTAGGTTATCTAGTGATATTGATAAATATGTAAAGACCATAGACCTTAGATCTCCGGCCTGCTGCAGACTCAAGCTAGCTAGCTAGCCTGATGGACAAAAGGTTCAGCATCAGTCCCAGCACTGGCATGACAATAGTATTTGGATTCATGACTAGGAACGTTGACAAATCTTGAAAGGTGATTCTACGCAAGGAAGCAGAAATATGGTACTATATATGCAATAGACAGTCCGGAAACAAGAACAGAATATGTCTGGGTTAATGTGTTTTAGCCCTTTAATTACCATCAGTTATATGCATTGCTAGATGCAGAATAATGAGCAGCGCTAGCGTACGCAACCAAAAACCAAGCTCTAGCTCATCAGCCGTGTTAGCTGATAGAATAATGCACATGGCCATCTATTGCCCAGAAACAAATTAAGCAAGTAGACTGAGATTTTACACGCCGTCTCGTTTCTGAGCCAAATCGAGGCTGATTATTTTTTTTTGAACAAGTGGCAGGAGCTCTGCCTTTCAATTAAGAGAGAGGGAAAAAGTTAGAGTACATAGGGTCGGCAACCCTCAGGCCATAGGATCGAGCACCTAAGAAGGAACACGACAGACAACCCTAGTACAAGCCAAGGCGGCTGGACGTACTTTTATAGAGCAAGACACACTCTCTTACTCTCCCTGCGATCTGGAGCGGTGACAGCGAGCAATGCTAAAAGATTCTTCGGTTTCGCTCCTTCCAAAGGTTCCACATAGTGTAGATGACCAGGTCATTGAACTCCCTTTTGCGATCTTGCGGAAAGAGAGTCTCCGTCTTCTCCCACCACTCGCTAATGCTGGAGATGTTGCTCCAATCCACATGTTGTGGTAGGGAAAAGCTTTCCCAAGCAAGAACTATGTTCCAGACCTCATGAGTGAAGGGGCAGGTTAGGCATAGATGGAGTCTTGATTCTATAGGTCCATTGCATAGGGCGCAAGATGGGTGGTGTGGCCATCCACAACGTGCTAGGTTGTCTGCTGTGAGGAGTTTATTTTGGATGAGCACCCAAGCGAAGAATTTACATTTGTTCTTTGTTCTAGCCCGCCAAATGAGGCTGATCTTGTGGTTGATGTAGGAACCGAAGAATTGGGCTCTGTAGGCTGAGCTGGAGGAGTAGAGACCGTGTTGTGTCCATTTCTAGACTAAAGTGTTCTCTACATCCGGCTGCAAGCTCACCTGTCAGATCCTAGTCCAGAGGTAGACAAATTCCTCAAGTTGCGTGGTGGTTGTGATTTTCCCTCACAGAGACTGAATCCAAGCACTGTTAGTCAGTTCTTAGGCCACAGATTTATTCTTCCTTCTAACCAGCTTGAAGAGGTGAGGTGCCAGGTTGTGTGGAGCCTCCCCATTCAGCCAGCCATGGTGCCAGAACTTTGCTTTGATGCTGTTCCCAATCACCACCGTGGTGGACGCCTGAAACAGCAGGCGATGTAGCTTGTTGCAAGGGATCTAGAGCCCCTCCCAAGGTTTTGAGTTGTCTGTCCATTCTTGCCAAAGCCAACGGAGCCGGAGGGCATGGCTGAATTTCTCAAGATCGAGCACCCCTAGACCCCCTAGGTCCTTTGGTCTAGCCACCGTTTTCCAATTAACAAGGCAGTGCCCCCCGTGCACGTTATCCTCGCCTTTCCATATGAAAGAGCGTCGAATCTTATCAATTTGCTTTCTAGCCCATTTCGCAAGGGGGAATATGGTTAGGTGGTAGATCGGCATGGAGGAGAGCACTGAAGATACTAGGGTGAGGCGTCCTGCGCGGTTAAGCAGTGGACCTTTCCATCCGGCAAGTCGCTGTCCGATCTTCTCCACTAGTGGTTGGACATGAATTTTTTGGAGTGGGCGGGTGTGGAGTTGAAGATCGAGGTATTGGAAAGGGAAGGTTTTGCAGCATCCCGGGAACGGCTGGAGGATGTTGGACAAATCCACATTTTCACAACGGATGGGGTGGATGGAGCTTTTCTCAAAATTTGTTGTTAGACCCGTAGCAGCTCCGAACACATTGAGGATCTGTTTGACCACTTGCAGGTCATTATAGGTTGGATTGATGAAGATAGCCGCGTCGTCAGCATAGAGCGAGGTTCTGAGCTTAGCTGCAGCAAGAGGGAGAGGTGTCAGGACGCCATGCTCTGAAGCAAGGTCTAAAATCCTTTGCAGTGGGTCAAAGGCAAGGATGAACAACATGGGAGAGAGGGGGTCCCCTTGTCTCACCCCACACATGTGGTCGAAGCTTTCTCCTTGAACACCATTTATCAGGGCCCTAGAACTCGCCGTGCTAAAAAGGATGGTAATCCATTCACACCAACGGTGTCCAAATCCACGAGCTTGTAGATATTCTAAAAGGTAGCTCCAATTTATCATGTCGAACGCTTTCTGGATGTCCAGCTTTAGGAATAACGCTGGCGTTTTGGTCTTTTGGAATTGCCTGACAATATTTTGCACGTACAAGAAGTTATCCTGGATGCATCTCTTCCGAATGAAGGCACTTTGACACTTGAGACAAGACCGTCTAGGTGGGGCGCAAGCCTATTGGCCAATAATTTTGAGAAAATTTTGGCAACACTGTGTATGAGGCTGATGGGGCGGAAGTCACTCACCCGCAAAGCATCCTTTTTTTGGGGGATGAGAACAATATTGTCTGCATTCAGTAGTTTGAAACCTTGCCTATTTAAGTTGTGGAGCTGATTAAACGCTGTTGTTAAATCGTCCTTAATGATGTCCCAGCACGCCCTGTAGAAGGTACCTGTGAACCCGTCCGGGCCTGGCGCCTTGTCGCGAGGCATTGAGAGGATAGTCTATTTGATTTCTTCCTGGGAGAAAGGAGCTTCCAGGGAGGAAAGATCAATGTGGTGGTAGCCTAGCGAATTCCAGTCGAACGTCCTTGCTCTAGGGGCCGTTGTGCCCAAATGCTGCTTGAAGTGGTCAGTGATGACCTTCTCCTTTCCTTCCTGTGTGACGACCAAGCCAGTCTCAGTTTGCAAGGCTTGGATGAAGTTCTTCCTTGCCCTAGAGCATGCCCGGAGATGGAAAAATCTTGAGTTGGCATCCCCAAGGCGGACGACAGTCAAGCGGGACCTTTGTCTGATTCGTGATTTCTCAACGAGTGCTAGTCCCAAGGATTTAGCTTTCAATCTTCTGAGGAGGTTCAATTCGACAAGAGATAGAGTGCGCACTTCCTGAGCAGTTTCTAAGCGAAGAATCACTTCCTTGACTATAGCCAGCTGAAGTTTCGTGTCTCCTACTTTCACTCTCCTCCAAGCTTTGATGGCCTTGGTCGTCCGTGCCAGTTTGATGTGTAGGCGCAAGAGTGGTTGCTGGACAGAGGGTAACGGCTTATTCTAGGCTGAATAGACCGCTTCTTTGAATCCGTCAATGCGTGTCTAGAAGTTCTCGAAGCGGAAGGAGTTGTTTGTTTTGCGCATTATCTCCCCCTGTAAGAGCAGAGGTGTGTGGTCCGACATGAGGGAGGGCAGGGAGTGGATGTAGCAGGTTGGGAAGAGAAGCTCCCAATCGGGCGTGCAGAAGAATCTGTCAATTCTTGTCATGGTTGGTTCAGCCTGCCCATTGCTCCAGGTGAATTGGCGGCCATTCAGACGAAGTTCCTTAAGGTGGATGTCATCTATGGTGGATTTGAATGAACCCATGAGGCGCCTATTTAGGTTTAGATTGTTCTTGTCTGAAGCCTGGTAAATGAGATTAAAATCCCCAAGGACTAGCCACCTCTCGTGCCCCTAGGAGGCAAGGGCCCTCAATTCCTGAAGAAATAGGAGTTTGTCTGCATCGGATTGGGGCCCGTAGACCACTGTAATCCACCACTCTGTGCCGTCCGCTTTCATGGTGATCATGGTTCTGATGGCATTGTCGGAAGTAGATACGTTAGAGAGTGTGAAGAAGTCTTCCGACACAGCAAGCAAAATGCCCCCTCTAGTTTGGTTTGCTGGCCGAGCAGCATAGTTAGTGAAGAATTTTGACCCTAAAGTACGTGCAATGACATGGTGGTCTACCATCGACAGCTTTGTTTCTTGGAGACATACGATTGTGCTACCTGTATCACGAACAAGATCATGCACAGTGTCCCTTCTCGCCCCTTCATTGAGGCCTCTCACATTCCAGCTCAGGATTTGGCAGTGGCATTGAGTCATTCCTGTACCAGAGAAAACCCAACTGCAACGCCCGTCATACGGACTGGCGTGCAGGTTCTGGAACTGAAGGTAAACATCACAAACACAACGAGCGCCGACGGCATAGAAGTAGTGGAGCAACCCGCTGGATATATTGAAGTAGGGTACATGCAGATAGCAATGGACGACTGGAGTTTGTGGCCGCCCAGCCGGACACGCGAAACACACTTGAAGGCGCATATGTAGACAAATCTTGCGAAGGTAATCAGTAGTTGTAGGCCTCTGGCTGCTACCTCATGCCCCAGCGAGCTAACAAGAACTAATGTAGTGATACAAGTGGCATATCACATCCCCTGGAACAAGCAGAAGTGTGCACACTTTCCACAGACAAAGTAGATGACAATAAATAGACCTAACATGGCAAAGTTGTTTCCCACAACATCATTCCACAGCTCAAGATGACTGTAGTCCAGCCTCATTAGAGTCATCCAATCTGCATAGGGCGACCAAAGCCTTGGTGGCTAGGTGGGTCAGCGGGCCATTGAACAGGCTGAAGTAGCGCTTGAGTGTAGCATCCCAAAAATTCAAATCCTGAAATTTTCTCAAACTCTCTCTAAATTCAAAATGAATTTCAAATTTCATTTCAAAATGTTTGTTTGCGAGTTGATATCAGCAAATAAAATATAGTGGTCTATATTCTCTCCAAAATCCTCCTCCAAATATCCTACAAATATTTCCCCAGTGATCTCCTTCAAATTCTTTCCAGAAATACTGTCCAGATATTTCCCCAGTGATCCCCCTCAAATTCTTACCAGAAATATTGCCCAAATATTCCACCAATATATCTCCAAGTATTTTCTTCCTAAGAAATACCTTCATAATCATTTTTCAAGTCCCTACAAATATTTTCTTCATAACTTTTCTCATGCTCATACGTATACGTATGCCTCCAGTGTCATACGGTGAGCTCTACAAGCTAATCTCACTTATACAAGACAAATACATGCTAATCTCCCACTAATCCTCTCATCCTCCCACTAATCCTCTCATCCCTCCCCCTAATCCCCCACCATGGCTATAAATAGAGGAGCAAGGGCCTCCTCTCATCCCACCCCAAGCCATTTCATGGCAACTCTCTCCCCCCCACACACACCCACTCCATGTTCCACACAAGCACACACTAGCACAAGGATCGTTCGGTCGTTCTTCGATCGTTCGTCCCCCTGTTCTTAGTTTGTTCATTCATTCATCCGATCGTTCGATCGTTCGTCCGATTGTTCATGGTTCGTTCGTCCGATCGTTCGATCGTTCGTCCGTCCGTTCGTCCAAATAATCTTTTTCCTGCTGTTATGCTACCAAAATTCCGATCGTTCGTTCGTTCGATCATTTGATCGTTCATCGTTCGTTCATAGTTCCTATTCATCGTTCATCGTTTGTTCATAGTCCCTATTCATCGTTCTTCCAGATAATCTTTGTCCTGCCGTTATGCTGCTAAAATTCTGGTCGTTCGTTCGTCCGATCATTCGATCGTTCGTCCGTTCGTTCGTCCAAATAATCTTTTTCCTGCCGTTATGCTACCGAAATTCCGATCGTTCCATCATTCGATCGTTCATCGTTCGTTCATAGTTCCTATTCATCGTTCATTGTTCGTTCATAGTCCCTATTCATTGTTCTTCCAGATAATCTTTGTCGTGCTGTTATGCTGCCGAAATTCTGATCGTTCGTTCGTCCGATCATTCGATCGTTCGTCCGATCATTCGATCGTTCGTCCGTTCGTTCATAGTTCCTATTCATCGTTCGTTCATACGACTATTCACCATCACTATTCACCATTACTATTCATTGTTACTATTCATCGACACTATTCACCATCGTTACTATTTGTTATTACTATTCATCGGTCATCCGATCACCCCAAATTTCAACTACTCATCCATCATGCTGTCCAGTCCACCTAAGACCAGCCAGACCCATATTCCAGTCATACGAACTCCGGTGACTGTGATTTTCCTTCCAGTAGGGAACTTCCCATCTGGTCACCTATCCCAGGTTTCTCCAAGTTGAGCACGCTTAACTTTGAGATTCCTTCGAACCAGGCTCCCAAACTCAGATTCCAATAATTATTGTTTCTAAATTCTTATCAAACTATTCCCTATCCAACCATGTCATCCCTTAAGCATGGTCCATATTCTAGAAAACTCCCAAAATACTATTGTCCCATATTCTGCCTATAACTCTCATGTTCATACTAAGTCAGACGATTCATTCATCACTATTCTCACTAACAGTGAACTTCACTGTGCTACACCACGTACACCCAGCTACCCTCTCCCTCTCCACACACACTCAACAGCCTCAGCCAAGGAAAACACCCTACCCACTCAGTTACTCCGCTCTTCCGGCTACACGCATAGTGTCGCTTCGCCTCCAGTCCACCCTCCTGGCAAGCACCTCCGCTCCACCACCAGTAATATCACAACACCACATGACACAGATTCTACTCAAGACTCTACCCATCCATATATCGCTATTCTGACCACTATACTAAATATTTGTTGGTATACTTGCTGGTTTGTATGTTTGCTTGTTCATGTTGCGTAGTTATCGGAGCGTTCGTGCCGTCTCGTGGAGGCCAGGTCTGCAAGTCTACGCCAGGCAGTGGAGCCAGAAGCCAGTTCCGCGAGCTCTCCTTCCCCCTTCGCTAGATAAGCACGGCAAGCTCACTGGATCCCTTTGATGCATAAATTACCTATGATTTTTTAACCACAACCCTCAGCCTGTTATTTTATGCATGATATGATTTTGAGACAAGTTATTATGGCCACCCAAGCTGCTTGCCGCAATCAATCCTTAATATATTTGTTACAAATGATTTGAGAAAAGGTGTGAGTTTTTCAAAAGAAAATGCTTTTCAAAATGTGTATGATGAAGGGTTTTCACCCTTATCACCTTTGAGTAGGGATGATCAGGGACTCCCTGGTTTAGGGGAGGGCCTAAGGTGATGGCTCAGCTGGTTTAGGCGTGAGCAGAAGGATTGTCCCCTCATATAAGGACCGGTTTGTCATCCTTCACTACTTGTACTCATGATAAGTACAACCACTCGAAATTGTGTGGGCAGTCACTCAATCTGAACTCGTACGGTTCAACCCCAGGGTTATGAAGGCTGGGGAGCACCGGGAGGATAAGGAGGGGGGATGTTTTGTCCGGTTTAGACATGGTGGTGGCCTGACTCCTTCCGGTATAACCGTTAAGGTTAGGACGTGCGAGGAAAGAAAGAGATTCGGTGTCGGATCTCATGGCAGTAAGATCGCAGAGCTGGACTAGTGGGTAAAGTGTACACCTCTGCGCAGAGTTTGAAAACCTATTCGAATAGTCTGTGTCCACAGGAATGGACGAGTCTGGTGTGGTATGGCAATTAGTGTTTTGTTTTCAAAAAAAAGAGGTGCGTTTGAAAAAAGTGGTTTTTAAAAGGTCCGGCGGTTGCGCCGTGAGCTATGGTGGACAGGAAGTCCAGTAGCTATTTTTGAAAATGAAAACCAGTGGGAAACTGCTGAGATACCTGGATGGGTTAGTCCAGGGGATTTTGTTCTAATAGCGAAAAACTTCCTGCTCATTTGGGAGAGGATGCGCTTTGAAAAATACAAAATGTTTTACAAAACAACCCTGCATAAAATATTGTTGTTTCTGCAAAATATCCTGAGCTCCACATATTCCATGCATTATATCTGATTTCCCCATTCCGCGGGTGAAGGTGAGCTGCTGAGTACATTTGTACTCACCCTTGCTTATTTGTTGTTTTTCAGAGAAAAAGGAGATCGGGTAAGAGTTACGACTGTTCCCAACCTTGCCTGTGGCTGTTGGACCGCTGATTTGCTTCGCTGCGTATATCGGGCTGCTTCAGCCCCACTCTGATGATATGTCCCGAGTTGTGGACCAACTCTTAAAGTTGATTGCCACCTTTATAGGTTTTTCTCGTTTAAGCAGATCTGTAATCATCTGATGTATAAATGTGTTTACTAGCCTCCTGGGACTAGTAATTGTATCACATTTGAGTCCCAGAGGATTGGGGCGCTTCATTGAGCTCCTCGTCAGTTGCCCGGTTCTGCATCTGATCAAAGTCCGACTCTGGTAGGATTCCAAGCCGCTTCATGAGCACTTGGCGCACGCGGCTCTGAATGTCTCCACGCGGCCAAGCGATGGCCGCTAGCCTCGCGCTCTTGCGGGTAGAAGTTCCTGCACGTCCCTTGAAACTTCTTTGTGTCTTCTTGGGGAGCTCATACCGCTGATCTTGCGGGCGCAATATAGGTTGGGCGACAGGGGCAGAGATGCTGTCGATGAAAGACGTCGCCGCTTGCAGCTCCTGGCGCGGTGCCGATCTGCTGCGTCTGCGGTAGACGCATCCGGGGCGGAAGCGGCGCACGGGTGTGGTCGACCCCGTCAGCATGGTGGTGCCAATCGCCGGCGGGCTTGGGGGAGGTGGGTGCGTGCTGTCGAGGTCATCGCGGCGGGCATCCAAGGTACAGCGTGAACCCCCAGCGGTAGTGTCGGGGACCATAATTAGGGGTACCCTCAAGACGCCTAATTCTCAGCTGGTAACCCCCATCAGCATAAAGCTGCAAAGGCCTGATGGGTACGATTAAGTCAGGGATCAGTCCACACGAGTGACTCGATCACGCTTCACCCGAGCCTAGCCTCGGCCAAGGGCAGCCGACCTCGAGAGACTTCCGTCTCGCCCGAGGCCCCCCTTTTTACGGCGGACACATCACCGGCTCGCCCGAGGCCTTGGCTTCGCTCAGAAGCAACCTTGGCTAAATCGCCACACCGACTGACCAAATTGCAGGAGCATTTAACGCAAAGGTGGCCTGACACCTTTATCCTGACGCGCGCCCCCCCCTGCAGAGCCGAAGTGACTGCCATCACTCCACCGCTCCTCTGACCAGTCTGACAGAAGGACAGCGCCGCCTGCGCCACTCCGACTGCGGTGCCACTCGACAGAGTGAGTCTGACAGGCAGTCAGGCCTTGCCAAAGGCGCCACGACGAACTCCGCTCCGCCCGACCCCAGGGCTCGGACTCGGGCTAAGACCCGGAAGACGGCGAACTCCGCTCCGCCCGACCCCAGGGCTCGGACTCGGGCTAAGACCCGGAAGACGGCGAACTCCGCTCCGCCCGACCCCAGGGCTCGGACTCGGGCTAAGACCCGAAAGACGACGAAACTCCGCCTCGCCCGACCCCAGGGCTTGGACTCGGGCTAAGACCCGGAAGACGACGAAACTCCGCCTCGCCCGACCCCAGGGCTCGGACTCGGACTAAGACCCGGAAGACGACGAAACTCCGCCTCGCCCGACCCCAGGGCTCGGACTCCGCCCTGGCCTCGGCTGAACGACTTCCGCCTCGCCCGACCCCATGGCTCGGGCTCGGCCTCGGCAACAGAGGACAGACTCAACCTCGGCTTCGGAGGAGCCCCCACGTCACCCTGCCTAGGGCACAGACCCGCCACGTCAACAGGAAGCGCCATCATCATCCTACCCCGAATCGACTCCGGTCACGGAGAACAAGACCGGCGTCCCATCCGGCCAGCTCCGCCGGATGGGCAATGATGGCGCTCCACAAGCTCTGTGACGACGGCGGCCCCCAGCTCTCTTACGAAAGCAGGGCGACGTCAGCAGGGACTCGACCGCTCCAACAGCTGTCCCTCCGCCAGGCTCCGTCGCACCTCCGACAGCCACGACATCACGCCAGCAAGGTGCCAAGACCTCTCCGGCTGCCACATTGGCATGTACCTAGGGCGCTAGCTCTCTCTCCGCTAGACACGTAGCACTCTGCTACACCCCCCATTGTACACCTGGATCCTCTCCTTACGACTATAAAAGGGAGGACCAGGGCCTTCTTAGAGAAGGTTGGCTGCGCGGGACCGAGGACGGGACAGGCGCTCTCTTGGGGCCGCTCGCTTCCCTCACCCGCGTGGACGCTTGTAACCCCCCTACTGCAAGCGCACCTGACCTGGGCGCGGGACGAACACGAAGGTCGCGGGACTTCCACCTCTCTCACGCTCGACTCCGGCCACCTCGCCTCTCCCCCCTTCGCGCTCGCCCACGCGCTCGACCCATCTGGGCTGGGGCACGCAGCACACTCACTCGTCGGCTTAGGGACCCCCCTGTCTCGAAACGCCGACAGTTGGCACGCCAGGTAGGGGCACGCTGCGTGCTGACGAACAGCTCCCCGTCAAGCTCCAGATGGGCAGTCTCCAGCAACCTCTCCGGCCCGGGGCGGTGATTCGTTTCGGGACTCTTGAGTTCATGTCCTTCGACGGCAGCTACGACATGATACTTCTTCCACCGCCGCGCGACGACGACAATGGCGGCCGACAACCCGCCCACCGGCGGCGGAATCGACGACATCTTCCCCGCGTGGTGGAAGAGCAACATTCGAGCTCGCTCCGTTCTCTCCCCTGCCAACGGAGGAGGAGGCGGGGCCGTCAAGGCAGGCGGGAGGCCGCGCTTCGTTGGCCGTCGAGCGAATCGACGCCCCCGACGCCCCGACGGAAGGCACGCCGGACGTCGACCTCGCGTTCAAGACGGAGGCAAGCGCCGTCCCCCCGCGACACGCCGACCTCGAACAAGAAGACGACACCAGCGCGCTCGCGGAAAGCCTGCAGGACGTCGCCCTCGTACCTGAGATGACGGTGCAACCAGTCCCCGATGTGACTACGTCGCTCCCCGTCGACCAAAAGGTACCAACTAACTCCCATCTTGCATCATTTCGACTCGGCCTCAACCCGCCAAACGACCTTGTTTTGGCGGGCGCTCTCATTGAGGCGAGTGCAACCCCACTGGGGTTTCGTATGCGGTCGCCTTGGGACCGGCTGACGGACGTCTCGACCTACGGGCCCTCTGGGTCCGAGGAAGATGACGATCCCAGCATCTGTTGGGATTTCTCCGGACTTGGCAACCCCAGTGCCATGCGGGATTTCATGACCGCATGTGACTACTGCCTCTCCGACTGTTCCGACGGAAGCCGCAGCCTTGGCGACGAGAGCTGCGGCCCAAGCCGCGAATGTTTCCACATCGAGCTAGGGGATCCCTCCGAAGGCAACCATCTCGGCATGCCGGAGGACGGTGATCTTCCTAGGCCGGTACCTCGCGCCGACATCCCACGGGAGCTAGCTGTGGTCCCCGCTCCGGCGGGGGGTTACGACCCACAACTCGAGCAAGTCCGCGAGGCGCAGGCCAGGCTCAACGAGGGAACAGGAGCGCTTGAGCCGATCCGTCGGGACGTCGGACAGGCATGGGCGGGCCAACCCCTAGCCGGAGAAATACGTCACCTGCCCCAAGGTCTCCAGCACCGCGTCGCCAACGATGTCAGGCTCAGGCCGCCGCCCGCATCCAGCGGGGTTGGTCAGAACCTGGCAGCCACAGCGATGCTCCTCCGCGCGATGCCGGAACCATCAACCACCGAGGGTCGGCGAATCCAGGGAGAGCTCAGGAATCTCCTGGAAGGCGCTGCGGCCCGACGGGCCGAGAGCACTGCCTCCCGAAGGCAGGGATATCCCTCGGAACCTCATGCCGCGACTTCCCGATTCATGAGGGAAGCCTCGGTCTACACCGGGCGCACGCGCAACACCGCGCCTGCGGCCCCGGGCCACCTCGGCAACGAGCACCATCGACGCAACCGTCGGGCCCACCTCGACGAAAGGGTGCGCCGAGGCTACCACCCCAGGCGTGGGGGGCGCTACGACAGCGAGGAGGATCGGAGTCCCTCGCCCGAACCACCCGGTCCGCAGGCCTTCAGTCGGGCCATCCGACGGGCGCCGTTCCCGACCAGGTTCCGACCCCCGACTACTATCATGAAGTACTCCGGGGAAACGAGACCGGAACTGTGGCTCGCGGATTACCGCCTCGCCTGCCAACTGGGTGGGACGGACGACGACAACCTCATCATCCGTAACCTCCCCCTGTTCCTCTCCGACACTGCTCGCGCCTGGTTGGAGCACCTGCCTCCGGGGCAGATCTCCAACTGGGACGACTTGGTCCAAGCCTTCGCTGGCAATTTCCAGGGCACATACGTGCGCCCCGGGAATTCCTGGGACCTTCGAAGCTGCCGGCAACAGCCGGGGGAGTCGCTCCGGGACTACATCCGGCGATTCTCGAAGCAGCGCACCGAGCTGCCCAACATCACCGACTCGGATGTCATCGGCGCGTTCCTCGCCGGCACCACTTGCCGCGACCTGGTGAGCAAGCTGGGTCGCAAGACCCCCACCAGGGCGAGCGAGCTGATGGACATCGCCACCAAGTTCGCCTCTGGCCAGGAGGCGGTCGAGGCTATCTTCCGAAAGGACAAGCAGCCCCAGGGCCGCCCATCGGAAGAGGCTCCCGAGGCGTCTGCTCCGCGCGGCGCCAAGAAGAAAGGCAAGAAGAAGTCGCAATCGAAACGCGACACCGCTGACGCGGACCTTGTCGCCGCCGCCGAGTACAAGAACCCTCGGAAGCCCCCTGGAGGTGCAAACCTCTTCGACAAGATGCTCAAGGAGCCGTGCCCTTACCATCAGGGGCCCGTCAAGCACACCCTCGAGGAGTGCGTTATGCTTCGGCGTCACTTCCACAGGGCCGGGCCACCCACCGAGGGTGGCAGGGCCCGCGACGACGACAAGAACGAAGATCACCAAGCAGGAGAGTTCCTCGAGGTCCGCGACTGCTTCATGATCTATGGAGGGCATGCGGCGAATGCCTCGACTCGGCATCGCAAGCAAGAGCGCCGGGAGGTCTGCTCGGTGAAGGTGGCGGCGCCAGTCTACCTAGACTGGTCCGACAAGCCCATCACTTTCGACCAAGCCGACCACCCCGACCATGTGCCGAGCCCGGGGAAATACCCGCTCATCGTCGACCCCGTTGTCGGCAATGTCAGGCTCACCAAGGTCCTGATGGATGGGGGCAGCTGCCTCAACATCATCTACGCCGAGACCCTCAAGCTCCTGCGCGTCGATCTATCCTCCGTCCGAGCAGGCGCTGCGCCCTTCCACGGGATCATCCCTGGGAAGCGCGTCCAGCCCCTCGGGCGACTCGACCTCCCCGTCTGCTTCGGGACGCCCTCCAACTTCCGAAGGGAGACCCTGACGTTCGAGGTGGTCGGGTTCCGAGGAACCTACCACGCCGTACTAGGGAGGCCATGCTACGCGAAGTTCATGGCCGTCCCCAACTACACCTACCTGAAGCTCAAGATGCCGGGCCCCAACGGGGTCATCACCGTCGGCCCCACGTACAAACACGCGTTCGAATGCGACGTGGAGTGCGTGGAGTACGCCGAGGCCCTCGCCGAGTCCGAGGCCCTCATCGCCGACCTGGAGAACCTCTCCAAGGAGGTGCCAGACGTGAAGCGCCATGCCGGCAACTTCGAGCCAGCGGAGACGGTCAAGGCCGTCCCTCTTGACCCCGGTGGCGACACCACCAAGCAGATCCGGATCGGTTCCGGGCTCGACCCCAAATAGGAAGCAGTGCTCGTCGACTTTCTCCGCGCAAACGCCGACGTCTTTGCGTGGAGTCCCTCGGACATGCCCGGCATACCGAGGGATGTCGCCGAGCACTCGCTGGATATTCGGGCCGGAGCCCGACCCGTCAGGCAGCCTCTGCGCCGATTCGACGAGGAGAAGCGCAGAGTGATTGGCGAAGAGATCCACACGCTAATGGCAGCAGGGTTCATCAAAGAGGTATTCCATCCCGAATGGCTTGCCAACCCTGTGC
Organism: Zea mays; assembly: GCF_902167145.1. Taxonomy (NCBI): domain Eukaryota; kingdom Viridiplantae; phylum Streptophyta; class Magnoliopsida; order Poales; family Poaceae; genus Zea; species Zea mays. The sequence goes on along the minus strand of NC_050099.1, from coordinate 191,504,763 downwards.
TTGTGAGGAAGAAAGGGGGGAAATGGCGGATGTGTGTAGACTACACTGGTCTCAACAAAGCATGTCCGAAGGTTCCCTACCCTCTGCCTCGCATCGATCAAATCGTGGATTCCACCGCTGGGTGCGAAACCCTGTCCTTCCTCGATGCCTACTCAGGGTATCACCAGATCCGGATGAAAGAGTCCGACCAGCTCGCGACTTCTTTCATCACGCCGTTCGGCATGTACTGCTACGTCACCATGCCGTTCGGTTTGAGGAATGCGGGCGCGACGTACCAGCGGTGCATGAACCATGTGTTCGGCGAACACATCGGTCGCACAGTCGAGGCCTACGTCGATGACATCGTAGTCAAGACAAGGAAGGCTTCCGACCTCCTCTCCGACCTTGAAGTGACATTCCGATGTCTCAAGGCGAAAGGAGTCAAGCTCAATCCTGAGAAGTGTGTCTTCGGGGTGCCCCGAGGCATGCTCCTAGGGTTCATCGTCTCCGAGCGAGGCATCGAAGCCAACCCGGAGAAGATCGCGGCCATCACCAGCATGGGACCCATCAAGGACTTAAAAGGTGTACAGAGGGTCATGGGATGCCTCGCGGCCCTGAGCCGCTTCATCTCGCGCCTCGGCGAAAGAGGTCTGCCTCTGTACCGCCTCTTAAGGAAGGCCGAGTGTTTCGCTTGGACCCCTGAGGCCGAGGAAGCCCTCGGCAACCTGAAGGCGCTCCTTACGAAGGCGCCTGTCTTGGTGCCCCCGGCGGATGGAGAAGCCCTCTTGGTCTACGTCGCCGCGACCACTCAGGTGGTTAGCGCCGCGATCGTGGTCGAGAGGCAAGAGGAAGGGCATGCATTGCCCGTTCAGAGGCCGGTCTACTTCGTCAGCGAAGTGTTGTCCGAGACCAAGATCCGCTACCCACAAGTTCAAAAGCTGCTGTATGCTGTGATCCTAACAAGGCGGAAGCTGCGACACTACTTCGAGTCTCACCCGGTAACTGTGGTGTCATCCTTCCCCCTGGGGGAGATCATCCAGTGCCGAGAAGCCTCGGGCAGGATCGCAAAGTGGGCGGTGGAAATCATGGGCGAAACGATCTCGTTCGCCCCTCGGAAGGCCATCAAGTCCCAGGTGTTGGCGGACTTCGTGGCCGAATGGGTCGACACCCAGTTGCCGACGGCTCCGATCCAACCGGAGCTCTGGACCATGTTTTTCGACGGGTCGCAGATGAAGACAGGAGCCGGCGCGGGCCTGCTCTTCATCTCGCCCCTCGGGAAGCCCTTGCGCTACGTGCTGCGCCTCCATTTCCCGGCGTCCAACAATGTGGCCGAGTACGAAGCTCTGGTCAACGGGTTGCGGATCGCCATCGAGCTAGGGGTCAGACGCCTCGATGCCCGCGGTGATTCGCAGCTCGTCATCGACCAAGTCATGAAGAACTCCCACTGCCGCGACCCGAAGATGGAGGCCTACTGCGACGAGGTTCGGCGCCTAGAAGACAAGTTCTTCGGGCTCGAGCTCAACCACATCGCTCGGCGCTACAACGAAACCGCAGACGAGCTGGCTAAAATAGCCTCGGGGCGAACGACGGTCCCCCCGGACGTCTTCTCCCGGGATCTGCATCAACCCTCTGTCAAGATCGACGACGCGCCCGAGCCCGAGGTACCCTCGGCTCAGCCCGAGGTACCCTTGGCTCAGCCCGAGGCACCCTCGGCACAGCCCGAGGTACCCTCGGCCCCCGAGGGCGAGGCACTGGACGTCGAGGAAGAGCAGAGCGGGGCCACGCCAGATCGAGATTGGCAGGCCCCGTACCTGCAGTATCTTCGCCGAGGAGAGCTACCCCCCGACCAAGTCGAGGCTCGGCGGGTAGCGCGACGCGCCAAGTCATTCGTCTTGCTGGGCGATGAAGAGGAGCTCTACCATCACAGCCCCTCGGGCATCCTCCAGCGATGCATCTCCATCGCCGAAGGTCGGGAACTGCTGCAAGAAATACACTCGGGGGCTTGCGGCCATCACGCAGCACCCCGAGCCCTTGTCGGGAATGCTTTCCGACAAGGCTTCTACTGGCCAACGGCGGTGGCTGACGCCACTAGAATTGTCCGCACCTGCGAAGGGTGCCAATTCTATGCGAAGCAGACCCACCTGCCCGCTCAGGCTCTGCAGACAATACCCATCACCTGGCCCTTCGCTGTATGGGGTCTGGACCTCGTCGGTCCCTTGCAGAAGGCGCCCGGGGGCTACACGCACCTGCTGGTCGCCATCGACAAATTCTCCAAGTGGATCGAGGTCCGACCTCTGAACAGCATCAGGTCCGAGCAGGCGGTGGCGTTCTTCACCAACATCATCCATCACTTCGGGGTCCCGAACTCCATCATCACCGACAACGGTACCCAGTTCACCGGCAAAAAATTCTTGGATTTTTGCGAAGATCACCATATCCGGGTGGACTGGGCCGCCGTGGCTCATCCCATGTCGAATGGGCAAGTAGAGCGTGCCAACGGCATGATTCTACAAGGGCTCAAGCCTCGGATCTACAACGACCTCAACAAGTTCGGCAAGCGGTGGATGGAGGAACTCCCCTCGGTGGTCTGGAGCCTAAGGACGACGCCGAGTCATGCCACGGGTTTCACGCCGTTTTTCCTGGTCTACGGGGCTGAAGCTATCTTGCCCACCGACCTGGAATACGGCTCCCCGAGGACGAGGGCCTACACCGATCAAAACAACCAAGCTAGCCGAGAGGAATCGCTGGACCAGCTGGAGGAGGCTCGGGACAGGGCCTTACTACACTCGGCGCGGTACCAGCAGTCCCTGCGACGCTACCACGCCCGAGGGGTCCGGTCCCGAGACCTCCAGGTAGGCGATCTGGTGCTTCGGCTGCGGCAAGACGCCCGAGGGAGGCACAAGCTCACGCCCCCCTGGGAAGGGCCATTCGTCATCGCCAAAGTTCTGAAGCCCGGAACATACAAGCTGGCCAACAATCAAGGCGAGATCTACGGCAACGCTTGGAACATCAAACAGCTACGTCGCTTCTACCCTTAAGATGTTTCCAAGTTTTTCATATACCTCGCACCTACGCAAAGTTTAGTCGTCAAGGAAGGGTCGGCCTAGCCTCGGCAAAGCCCGACCCTCCCTCGGGGGCTAAAAGGGGGGAGACCCCCTCTGCGTTGAATTTTTCCTCGAAAAAGGATCTCTTTTTAGCAGGATTTCTTTCGTGCCTCTTGACTACTTCGGAAAGCGGATCCTGGAAACGACGGAGTACACGTAAGCAGCCAAGGCTGACCGAGCCGAGGGACTCCTACGCCTCCGGGATACGGATACCTCACTCATCACCTTCTGCGATAAGTAACTCGCGCTCGGATAAAGCGACTCCGTGGACCGAACAAGTCTTCACGTTCGGAAGCTCTCCTGCCGAAGCAGTCCTTCAAGCTTTCTCGACTAAGTCGGGGACAGGGCCTCATGGACGGGTGAAAGTACGCGTAAGCGGCAAGGCCGACCGAGCCGAGGGATTCCCACGCCTCTGGGATACGGATACCTCACTCGTCCCTTCCGCGAGAAGCAACTCTCGCTCGCACAAACATCCCTGTTACCGACAGAGAGTCCAGATGCTCGAAACAAGAGGAAAAAAGACGCAGCTTCGCAAGCACGGCGAGGGTGTGTTTTCTGGCCTCGGCGGCCGCAGAAGGCACACGCTACAAGACGATCTGATCCTGCAGGCTCGGGTCTTCACGCTGAAGGGAGCCGTAGCACCCTCGGCATCGACGGCGTCTTCAGCAAAGTCCGACCCAGCCTCGGACGGCGACGCGCTCTAGGGACTCCTCCGGGAATCCGGCCCAAGCAGGCGGCTCGGCCGGTTACCCCTGGGGCCTCGGCCAACCGGCTTCCAAGGGCGCCAGCCCGACCCGAGGCCTCGGCTGATCGACTTTGGTGTCGGCTCCGCTGACGGACAACACGACTAGGCTCCGGCCAACCAGGTTCCCATTCTCGAGCCAACTCCGCCTCTGTTCATACTGATATCGCTACCCCTGGCCTCGGTCCATCGAAGGGCGGCCGAGGGGTCTCTTTAACTAAGCTAGAGGAGCCCCAGACAACAAGGCCGAACGGGCCGAGGGATTCCTACGCCTCCGGGATACGGATACCTCACTCGTCACCTTGACATGGGGCGACTCATGCTTGGTAAAGCGGTTCAGATAATCAATAGGCGAGACTTAGTGCTCGAAAATGAGGAAAAAACACGGCTCCGTGCCGAAATTACATACATGTTCAGGCCCCGACAGCCACAATGAACAAAAAACACTGGCATTCGAGATGCCATTAACTCCGGTTCCCCCTCCGCGGGTACGAACGACCCCACTCCATGGGGAAGGCCTGCGGAGCAACAGAAGACCGACGGGCGGCTCGCCGCCGCCCACTCTGACTACGGCGACAGTGGGCCGGCGCTGCTGTGATCTTGCCCTCGCTCCCGCCGACGCTCGAGGGGCGAGGACAAGCACGCCGGCACGGTGGCCCGGGGCGCGGGTGGTGGCAGTGATCCCGTCGGCGACGAGGACTTCTCGATCCGCCTCCGCCTCGGCACCGACGGCAGGGGACACCAGCCCCCCGGCAGATCCCCACTCAAATCCTCCCAGACGAGTGGGGCATCGGCTTCTGCGCGAGGGCGCCGTCCCAGTGCAAAAGCAGGACCACCCCAGAACACGAACGCCGCCCTAACAGCGCGCGGCATCGTGGGTGGTCCTCCCGTACACACGGCGCGGCGGTCGCCCTCTGGCAGGAGGGGCCGCCGGAAGCCCGGCCGACGACTCCGACACGCTGGAGGTGACGACGCCCGCCGTCGATCAGCCCCACGCTGTCTAAGTTCGCGCCATCCGCAGGGCCAGCAAGCGCCTCCACCCCCAAACGCCGCGGAAAAGGGTGACCCGCGGACCCGCGCGGAAGGTAGAGCGCCGGCTCAGCGTGGCCCCCACCCCAGCGAGGATGATGAACATCCTTGAGGCTGAGGGTGGGACCAAGATCGCAGCCCGGCTCTCTTTCCCCCACCATCAAGCCGGAGGTCACCATCTCGGGTGACTGCCGGTGGAGGGGAGCAGCCGGGCTGCATGATGAAAATCCTTGAAGCCGAACGATGGATGAAAGGTACCAACTCCCATGGAGTTGCGTTCCTCCAACGAGGAGGCGGAAAGGCGGCGGATACCCCCCATCCGGGGGCTTGGAAGATGGAAAGACACGACGCATAAGGGAGGAAGAAGACATGGTTGCCTTCTGAAAGGAGTCTCCCTCCTTTTAAAGGCAACTCTCCCTACGTGCGCCCCCACACGCCGCGGGCTGAGTCTTCTCCAACACGCTCCAAGGCCCTCCCCCGCGACTCGGGGGTTGGGTCCCGTATGTCATGCAAACCAGCTCAGGGCAGAAGAAGCCAAACCGCCGCGCGTGGTGCGCACGACCGCCCAGCGGTTACAAGCGACCCCCCACTTTTGCCCAGACCAACGGGCGGAAGGGGCGGGCAGCCATGCAGGCGGCATGCAACCGCGCCAGGTGGACGCGCTTCTCCGACTTCTGACACGCCAGCTTGGAAGCCCAGGCCCACGCGTCAAGCAACCGGCGCGCCAGTTGCTGCATGCAAGCAACCGCACCGCCACTCGTGCCACCGTCGTGCCTCTTCGGTTGCGGAGCCTATGCCGCGACTCGAGGCGACCCAGCAGCGCCAGCCTGGCGCGTCGGTCAAAGCGACCGAAAGTGGGCCGGCAGTAATGGCGGTGGCAGGCGGGCGGGCGCAGCAGTCACGTCGTCAGCCAGGCTCACGTCTCATCCTGGGACAACAAGAGAGCCTCCTCTCACGGCGTGAAGACGGTGCACCCGTGACCCGTTCCTCGAACGGATCGCGCACGCGCAACGGCCGCCCCGCCAACCACTCGCCCCGTCGCATTAACTCCGCGGCGGGACAGGCGGCGCCTCTGACGGGAGGAGCGCGCGACGCTTCACCTTCGTCGTAATAACCGCATCAGAAAAGGTACGCCACGTCGTTCGATTTCGTATCCTTTTCCTTTTTCCTCTTTCTCTATCTCTTGCAACAGGGACCGGGAAAGGGGGATACCCCGAAAAGGATCCTTCTCCGCGAAGGAACCGGGCTCCGAGCCCTCCCCCCCTACTGATCAGGGGTTCGAAGGCTGGCCCTCCGAAGGGTTCAACAGTCGCCTCAGATCGCGTGGGCCCGACACCCACTACTGGTCAGGGGTTCGAAGGCCAGCCCCCCGAAGGGTTCCATGGCCGCCTCAGGCTACTCGGGCTCCGCGCCCATTACTGATCAGGGGTTCGAAGGCTGGCCCCCGAAGGGTTCACAGTCGCCTCAGACACCGAGCGAGGGATGACCAGGGGTACGTTCGATACATAACCGAGGCTCGGGCTGCGCTCCCGAGGTACCCTAGGACATTTCCGAGACCAGCAGGAACGATCTTGTAACGGAATCCCATCGGAGGGAGGCATCGAGCCCTCGGACCCCGTCGCCAGGGGACCGGGTCCGGCAAATCACCCGCAGGTACTTTTGGGCGTGCCTCTGGGCCCCTAGCCGACCCCCAACGAACGGGGCACGGACGTCCACTCGGATTACCCGCTTGCAGCTCACCGGAGACACCATGTTCGGTGCCCATCGAGGGTAACATGGCGCACTCCCCCCCTCCTCCTTGCGGAAAGGCGACGCAGGGGCGTATGTAAAAAGTTGAGTCTGTCCCTGATCGTCCTCTCGCCCTGTGCAGAGGCTCGGGGACTGCTCTCGCAAAAACTGGCTCCGGCCAAACCGTTGACAGCGTCAACATACCAGCCCGAGAGCTTGGGCCCCGACCGTGCACCCGGGCTACGGCCAGTTCGCATGAGGGAACGACCAGACCAGCCGAAGCGTTACGCGAGGTATTAAGACCTCGAAGGAGTGTAACCACTCCTCCGAGGCCTCGGGGGCTACACCCGGCGGGTGCGCTCGCGCGCACCCACCGGAACAAAATGCAACCGAGAAAGGCTGGTCCCCTTGCAAAAAAGTGCGACGAAAGCCTCCAAGCGAGTGCTAACACTCCCTTCGAGGCTCGGGGGCTACTGTCGGGAACCATAATTAGGGGTACCCTCAAGACGCCTAATTCTCAGCTGGTAACCCCCATCAGCATAAAGCTGCAAAGGCCTGATGGGTACGATTAAGTCAGGGATCAGTCCACACGAGTGACTCGATCACGCTTCACCCGAGCCTAGCCTCGGCCAAGGGCAGTCGACCTCGAGAGACTTCTGTCTCGCCCGAGGCCCCCCTTTTTACGGCGGACACATCACCGGCTCGCCCGAGGCCTTGGCTTCGCTCAGAAGCAACCTTGGCTAAATCGCCACACCGACTGACCAAATTGCAGGAGCATTTAACGCAAAGGTGGCCTGACACCTTTATCCTGACGCGCGCCCCCCCCGGCAGAGCCGAAGTGACTGCCGTCACTCCACCGCTCCTCTGACCAGTCTGACAGAAGGACAGCGCCGCCTGCGCCACTCCGACTGCGGTGCCACTCGACAGAGTGAGTCTGATAGGCAGTCAGGCCTTGCCAAAGGCGCCACGGCGAACTCCGCTCCGCCCGACCCCAGGGCTCGGACTCGGGCTAAGACCCGGAAGACGGCGAACTCCGCTCCGCCCGACCCCAGGGCTCGGACTCGGGCTAAGACCCGGAAGACGGCGAACTCCGCTCCGCCCGACCCCAGGGCTCGGACTCGGGCTAAGACCCGAAAGACGACGAAACTCCGCCTCGCCCGACCCCAGGGCTCGGACTCGGGCTAAGACCCGGAAGACGACGAAACTCCGCCTCGCCCGACCCCAGGGCTCGGACTCGGACTAAGACCCGGAAGACGACGAAACTCCGCCTCGCCCGACCCCAGGGCTCGGACTCCGCCCTGGCCTCGGCCGAACGACTTCCGCCTCGCCCGACCCCATGGCTCGGGCTCGGCCTCGGCAACAGAGGACAGACTCAACCTTGGCTTCGGAGGAGCCCCCACGTCACCCTGCCTAGGGCACAGACCCGCCACGTCAACAGGAAGCGCCATCATCATCCTACCCCGAATCGACTCGGGTCACGGAGAACAAGACCGGCGTCCCATCCGGCCAGCTCCGCCGGATGGGCAATGATGGCGCTCCACAAGCTCTGTGACGACGGCGGCCCCCAGCTCTCTTACGAAAGCAGGGCGACGTCAGCAGGGACTCGACCGCTCCAACAGCTGTCCCTCCGCCAGGCTCCGTCGCACCTCCGACAGCCACGACATCACGCCAGCAAGGTGCCAAGACCTCTCCGGCTGCCACATTGGCATGTACCTAGGGCGCTAGCTCTCTCTCCGCTAGACACGTAGCACTCTGCTACACCCCCCATTGTACACCTGGATCCTCTCCTTATGACTATAAAAGGGAGGACCAGGGCCTTCTTAGAGAAGGTTGGCCGCGCGGGACCGAGGACGGGACAGGCGCTCTCTTGGGGCCGCTCGCTTCCCTCACCCGCGTGGACGCTTGTAACCCCCCTACTGCAAGCGCACCTGACCTGGGCGCGGGACGAACACGAAGGCCGCGGGACTTCCACCTCTCTCACGCTCGACTCCGGCCACCTCGCCTCTCCCCCCTTCGCGCTCGCCCACGCGCTCGACCCATCTGGGCTGGGGCACGCAGCACACTCACTCGTCGGCTTAGGGACCCCCCTGTCTCGAAACGCCGACAGGTAGAGTCCAGACCGGTCCCATGTTGACGTCGAGGCACGGACCGTGCGCGCCTCCCAGGGCATCGGCGAGGCATCCGTTCTCGGCTGCGACCGCGAGCAGCCGTGGCCATTCCACTGTTAGGGGAGGCGTCATGGCGAGGACGCGGTGACGGGCTCATGCTTTGTCCCCTGCCTCTGAATTGGCGATGCCACTGCTCTCGGCCGCCTCCATTTGTTGCAGAGCCATCTATGTACACAAGCTGGCATGGCGCGACATGGTCAGGGAAGACGTCAAGGCTGACATGCTGGCTCCCATTCTGCTGTAGCAAGCTGTCATCCACAAAGCGAGGAAGGTGCCGGCGGCCGCCGGTGGTTGATCTTCTGTCGTCATGGCGCTCCCTGCGTGGCTCCTAGCGGTCTCGCTCCCTATGAGGAGCGCGAGAAAGGCTCCTGAAGAGACGGGAGCTCCATGAGTCCTCTTTACGGCTGCGGCGGCCGCGACGCTCTTCGTCATCATCGTCATCGCCACAGCAACCATCAATGGCGACCGGAGCCAGGTCATGGCGATCCCGTGGTGTGTGCTCTCCGTCAACAACGCCCAACGCCCACCTGAACTCGCGGGTGGAGCAGCGACCGTCACTTTCCGGTGGATCCTCGACGAGGTCGAGGTGGACGATGACTCGGAAGTGGGAGCAGGAGCGACGAGCTGGTGGAGTAGCTCCATCTCAAACCAACGACAACCTGCGGGAGATAGTTAGCCAAGTTACCTTAGGAATGCAGGACGGGTCCTCTGTCCAGGCCCAGAGACAGAGGGCACGCATGTCCTCCTTCCTCAGCGACTGAAGCTCGACATAGTCCAGATCGCAGGCCCTTGCCACCACACGCTTGGCGATGCTCTCGTTCCAAGCGTGAAGGGGAATCCCCTCCAGGCAGAGCCGGACGTGATACTTGAGGTCCACAGGGTCTGCTTGGGTCATCGGTAGCCACCGCCGAACACGGATGTCGAGGTTGCCGGAGAGGAATTCCCTGCGCTCCAAAGCCGTCTCCCTGTGGTGCTGATGGGAGAAGGTGACGACGAAGTCCGCTGGGTGGTGTCTTGCTACGGAGATGTCGTCGGGGCACACGCAGAACTGGTGGCAGAACGCCCTCTTCATCCTATCGGCGCTCACCTCAGGTCAGTCCCGCCCTAGCCAGGCAACGACGGTGTGGGTCGAGAGCCTCTCTAGCTCTGCCTCCATGTCGCCAGTGGATGCAGCGACGTCGAAGGTTTCACTGGGGCACGTCCCTGGATCGCCTGGTCGAGGCAAGGTGGCTTGAACGAGCGGAGGGAAGTCGTCGCTGTGGAGTCTGGGGGGCGATTGCGGGGCAGCCGTATTCTGGGAGGTCTTGGCCTTGGGACAGAGCCAAGCTTTATGGCCTGGGCCTCCGCATCCGAAACAACGCAGAGGGTCCCTGCAGGAGGAAGCACGATGTCCTCTGCCCAAACAATGGAAGCATTTACCACTCAGTCTTACCAGCAAGTTGTCTCTGGCCGAATGTGATGGCAGCGACGGCCTGGTGGTTGGACGTCTTGAATGCTCGCGGGCACCATACGAGCGCTTGCGCCGGATCGTTGTCCATCCATCCAGCACATCTTTGGCGACGTGGTCAGGCCTGCCGCAGCTCGCGGGTGTCCCATGGACGGAGGACAGACGCGATGTGGTCGCAGTGAGGGGGGCCGCAGTGAATGTGGATCTGCTGCCAGATGCGCGTGGCGTGGCGGAGATGCAGTGCAGAGGAGGAGTAATGGCAAAGCGCACACGTTTGGTGGGAGCGGGGGTGGCCGTTTGGCAGGGGACAACAGCGCAAGGTTCTAGAACCACAATAACTGAGGCTGGGCGGGGTCTCCTCTGTGTTCCTACCGGCGGTGGAGGCAGAGGTGGACAGGGCGGGGGCGTGGTAGGAGAGCGCGTCGGCCGAGGTGAAACAGGGCTTGGGAGGGAGGCAGCGGGCTGATCTATCGATCTACGGTGGAGGAAAGAGGTGGGGAGCTGGGTCGAGGTGGGGGGGTCGGCTGCAATGGCGGGGAGTAGGCACTCGCTCGCCATGGGGCTGAGGGGGAAGAATGGCTGAGGTCCCCTTTTTGCACAGTTCGAGGCTGATTATGTATCTGCTTCACAGCCATAGAGGAAAGCCTCTCTATTTTCATTGCTCTTGATAAGGACTGCATATGATTTTGCTTTCCTTGCTGGGTCACATATGCATTGTGTTCAGAACTGATATCCACCTTTTAGTGAGAAGAAAGTTCCTCCAGCGGTAACATCAACGTAACTACAAAATAATTGAGTTATCCCATGGTAAAAACCTTGAATCAAGGGCCACTATTCAATCTCATAATGGGTACAACCTTAATGTACTCCCGAAGACATTCACATGCTTTGGGAATTATTGTCGTGTTTGCTTTGTTGTTGGAATCCAGAATTTTTTCCTCGAAGAGTATTGGATTTACCCATTGAGAAGGATTTTTAGGAAACTTTGTTGTAGCTATCCTAGGTGGTGACATCTTGACGATTGGCATAGAACCATTGCTTTGGCTTTCCAAGCAAAGGAGGATAGAAAAAAGTGAAGGCAAATGGCATCTAAAGTGACTCCCTTATTCATGAGGGTGCTAGACACCTTAATGAAGTGTTTAAAGTGTGTGTTCGTATCCTCGTAAGGTTTACCATATAATGGATTGGCTTGCACCATGTTGATAATTGCGGGCTTCAGCTCAAATTGGGCATACCTTAAGTTGATGTTCGGTCTCGTGGCCATATTAGCAGGTGATAGAGCAAAAAAGTCATGGATGGTCTTTTGAACCATAGTCTCCTTTGATATTGGTGCAAAACCTCCTTCCTTGAATGGTTTGAAATTTGAGATGGACTTTTGAGGGGGCACTAGAAGATGACTAGAACCCCTTAGAAGCTTTTTAGAATTTTCAATGTAGTTGCTCAATAATTGAAAACTAAGTACTTGCTTCACAACAAGGAGAAATATAGGCAACAGTAAACTTCTACGAATATTTGATAACTAATTTGATGGGAAGATTAATGATATGTTTGGTTCTACCGGCTTCTAATTCAAATGGCAGACAAGAGATACTGAACTAACCAACCCTCCTCTCTATTTATAGAGGCTTATTCTCACTTTCTAAATTACTCCTATTTACATAGAGTCTATCATCCACTCCACGGGAGGCGAAATGGACTAACTCCTAGGTTTTCGATTCGACGGCCATGTCCTTCACACAGAGTTGCTTCGCCTTGACGTACCCTCCGCGATCACGCCACGTGTCACCACTGGTTCCCTCTGGTCCACTCTATCACGTCCTCGCACGAGTGCGTGTCCCAGGTGTTAGCCACCGCGGCTGGTCACTCGGTTGCTTCGTTCCGTCAGTCAAGACTTAGCACTCGCCCTTCACCGCTCCCGGTTGAAAGTCGCCTAGAGGGGGGGTGAATAGGCAAATCTGAAATTTATAAAGTTTAAGCACAACTACAAGCCGGGGTTAGCGTTAGAAATATAATCGAGTCCAAAAGAGAGGGCGAAAAACAAATCACAAGCAAATAGCGAGAGTGACACGATGATTTGTTTTACCAAGGTTCGGTTCTTACAAACCTACTCCCCGTTGAGGTGGTCACAAAGACCGGGTCTCTTTCAACCCTTCCCCTCTCTCAAATGGTCACTTAGACCGAGTGAGCTTCTCTTCTCAATCAATTGGGACACTTAGTCCCCACAAGGACCACCACACAATTGGTGCCTCTTGCTTTGATTACAAAGAACTTGGGAACAAAAATAGAGGAAGAAGAAAAGCAATCCAAGCGCAAGAGCTCAAAAGAACACGACAAAACTCTCTCTTCTAGTCACTATTGCTTTGAGTGGAATTGGGCCTTGGAGAGATTTTGATTCACTCTAATTGTGTCTTGTATTGAATGCACTAGCTCTTGTATTGAATGTGTTGGCTGAAAACTTGGATGCATTGAAGTGTGGTGGTTGGAAGGTATTTATAGCCCAACCACCAAAGTGGTCGTTGGGGAAGGCTGCTGTCGAAGGGTGCACCGGATAGTCCGGTGCGCCAGCCACGTCACCCAACCGTTAGGGTTCGACCGTTGGAGCTCTGACATGTGGGGCCACCGGACAGTCCGGTGGTGCACCAGACAGTCATTGTTCACTGTCCGGTGCGCCTTCTGTCGCCTGCTCTGACTCTACGCGCCCAGTCCGCACTGTTCACTGTACACTTTTGCAGTCGACCGTTGGCGCTGTAGCCGTTACTCCGCTTGGCACACCGGACAGTCCGGTGCTACACCGGACAGTCCAGTGAATTATAGCGGAGGGCATTTCCAGAAACCCGAAGGTGGCAAGTTCGGAGTTGATCTCCCTGGTGCACCGGATACTGTCCGGTGGCACACCGGACAGTCCGGTGCGCCAGACCAGGGCAGCCATCGGTTGTCTTTTGATCTTTTTATTTGAACCCTTTCTTGGACTTTTTATTGGTTTGTGTTGAACATTTGGCACCTGTGGAACTTATAATCTAGAGCAAACTAGTTAGTCCAATTATTTGTGTTGGGTAATTCAACCACCAAAATCATATAGGAAAAGGTTTGACCCTATTTCCCTTTCAATCTCCCCCTTTTTGGTGATTGATGCCAACACAAACCAAAGCAAATATATAAGTGCAGTAATTGAACTAGTTTGCATAAGGTAAGTGCAAAGGTTACTTGGAATTAAACTAATTTACATTTCATAAGATACACATGGATGCTCTCTTCTAATTTAACATTTTGGACCACGCTTGCACCACTTGTTTTGTTTTTGCAAATATTTTTGGAAATTTTTTTCAAAGTCTTTTTGCAAATAGTCAAAGGTATATGAATATGATTTTGAGAAGCATTTTCAAGATTTGAAATTTTCTCCCCCTGTTTCAAATGCTTTTCCTTTGACTAAACAAAACTCCCCCTCAATGAAATTCTCCTCTTAGTGTTCAAGAGGGTTTTAGATATTAATTTTGAAAGGGGTCATACCAATTTGAAATTATATCAAAAATAATATACCAATTGAAAAACTTCTATAATACAAATTGAAAGACTACATTTTTTGAAATTGGTGGTGGTGTGGTCCTTTTGCTTTGGGCTAATACTTTCTCCCCCTTTGGCATGAATCACCAAAAACGGATACTTTGTGAGTGAAATATAAGCCCTTTTTCAAACTCTCTCCCCCTTTGGCAAATAATATACGAGTGAAGGATTATAACAAAGTGAAGAGCGATGTGGAGTGACAGCGAAGGATGAATAATACGATGGAGTGGAGTGGAAGCCTTGTCTTCGCTGAAGACTCCATTTCCCTTTCAATCTATGACTTAGCATGAAATACACTTGAAAACCACATTAGTCATAGTAAAAAAAGAGATATGATCAAAGGTACATGAATGAGCTATGTGTGCAAAATATCAATCAAAATTCCTAGAATCTAGAATGTTTAGCTCATGCCTAAGTTTGGTAAAAGTTTTCCCATTTAATGGCTTGGTAAAGATATCGGCTAATTGTTCTTTGGTGCTAACATATGCAATCTCGATATCCCCCCTTTGTTGGTGATCCCTCAAAAAGTGATACCGAATGGCTATGTGCTTAGTGCGGCTGTGCTCAACGGGATTATCCGCCATGCGGATTGCACTCTCATTATCACATAGGAGAGGAACTTTGGTTAATTTGTAACCATAGTCCCTAAGGGTTTGCCTCATCCAAAGCAATTGCGCGCAACAATGGCCTGCAGCAATGTACTTGGCTTCGGTGGTAGAAAGAGCTACAAAATTTTGTTTCTTTGAAGCCCAAGACACTAGGGATCTTCCCAAGAACTCACAAGTCCCTGATGTGCTCTTTTTATCAATTTTACGCCCTGCCCAATCAGCATCTGAATAACCAATTCAATCAAAAGTGGATCCCTTGGGGTACCAAAGGCCAAACATAGGTGTTTGAACTAAATATCTCAAGATTCGTTTCACGGCCCTAAGGTGAACTTCCTTAGGATCGGCTTGGAATCTTGCACACATGCATACGAAAAGCATAATATCCGGTCGAGATGCACATAAATAAAGTAGAGATCCTATCATCGACCGGTATACCTTTTGATCTACGGATTTACCTCCCATGTCGAGGTCGAGATGCCCATTAGTTCCCATGGGTGTCTCGATGGGCTTGGCATCCTTCATTCCAAACTTGGTGAGTATGTCTTGAATATACTTGGTTTGGCTGATGAAGGTGCCCTCTTGGAGTTGCTTGACTTGAAATCCTAAGAAATACTTCAACTCCCCCATCATAGACATCTCGAATTTTTGAATCATGATCCTACTAAACTCTTCACAAGTAGATTTGTTAGTAGACCCAAATATGATATCATCAACATAAATTTGGCATACAAACAAATCATTTGCAATAGTTTTAGTAAAGAGAGTAGAATCGGCTTTTCCGACTTTGAAGCCATTAGTGATAAGATAATCTCTTAGGCATTCATACCATGCTCTTGGGGCTTGCTTGAGCCCATAAAGTGCCTTAGAGAGTTTATAGACATGGTTAGGGTACTCCCTATATTCAAAGCCGGGAGGTTGCTCAACATAGACCTCTTCCTTGATTGGTCCATTGAGGAAGGCACTTTTCACGTCCATTTGATAAAGCATAAAGCCATGGTAAGTAGCATAGGCAAGTAATATACGAATTGACTCAAGCCTAGCTACGGGTGCATAGGTTTCACCGAAATCCAAACCTTCGACTTATGAATATCCCTTGGCCACAAGTCAGGCTTTGTTCCTTGTCACCACACCATGCTCATCTTTCTTGTTGCGGAAGACCCACTTGGTTCCTACAACATTTTGATTAGGACGTGGAACAAGATGTCATACCTCATTCCTCGTGAAGTTGTTGAGTTCCTCTTGCATTGCCAACACCCAATCCGAATCCCTTAATGCATTTTCCACCTTGTATGGCAATAGAAGACACAAAGGAGTAATGTTCACAAAAATGAGCAACACGAGATCGAGTGGTTACCCCCTTATGAATATCGTTGAGGATGGAGTTCACGGGGTGATCTTGTTGTATTGCTTGATGGACTCTTGGGTGTGGTGATCTTGGACCCTCATCATCTTCCTTGTCTTGATCATTGGCATCTCCCCCTTGATCATTGTCCTCCTCTTGAGGTGGCTCTTCTTGATCTTCATTTTCATCATCTTGAGCTTGATTCTCATCTTTGTTTGGTGGAGATGCTTGATTTGAAGATGATGGTTGATCTTGTGCATGTGGAGGCTCTTCGGATTCCTTAGGACACACATCCCCAATGGACATGTTCCTTAGCACGATGTATGGAGCCTCCTCATCATCTAGCTCATCAAGATCAACTTGCTCTACTTGAGAGCCGTTAGTCTCATCAAACACAATGTCACAAGAAACTTCAACTAGTCCAGTGGACTTGTTAAAGACTCTATATTCCCTTGTGTTTGAATCATAACCAAGTAAAAAGCCTTCTACAGCCTTAGGAGCAAATTTAGATTTTCTAGCTCTTTTAACAAGAATAAAACATTTGCTACCAAAGACTATAAAATATGAAACATTGAGCTTTTTACCGGTTAGTAGTTCATATGATGTCTTCTTGAGGATTCGGTGAAGGTAGAGACGGTTGATGGCGTAGCAAGCGGTGTTGATCCGAAGTCTTGTACTCATCAACCATGGTCCTCGCCATGTCAAGTAGAGTTCTATTCTTCCTCTCCACTACACCATTTTGTTGTGGCGTGTAGGGAGAAGAAAACTCATGCTTGATGCCCTCATCCTCAAGAAAGCCTTCAATTTGAGAGTTCTTGAACTCCGCCCCGTTGTCGCTTCTAATCTTTTTGATCCTTAGGCCAAACTCATTTTGAGCCCGTCTCAAGAATCCCTTTAAGGTCTCTTGGGTTTGAGATTTTTCCTGCAAAAAGAACATCCAAGTGAAGCGAGAATAATCATCCACAATTACAAGACAATACTTACTCCCGCCGATGCTTATGTAAGCTATCGGGCTGAATAGGTCCATGTGGAGTAGCTCAAGCGCCCTGTCGGTCGTCATGATGTTCTTGTGGGGATGATGAACACCAACTTGCTTCCCTGCTTGACATGCGCTGCAAATCCTGTCTTTCTCAAAATGAATATTTGTTAGTCCCAAAATGTGCTCTCCCTTTAGAAGCTTATGAAGATTCTTCATCCCAACGTGGGCTAGTCGGTGATGCCAGAGCCAACCCATGTTAGTCTTAGCAATTAAGCAAGTGTCGAGTTCAGCTCTATTAAAATCAACTAAGTATAGCTGACCCTCTAACACTCCCTTAAATGCTACTGAATCATCACTTCTAAAGACAGTAACAACTATATCCGTAAAAAGACAATTGTAGCCCATTTTGCATAATTGAGAAACTGAAAGCAAGATGTAATCTAAAGAATCTACAAGAAAAACATTGGAAATGGAATGGTCAGGTGATATAGCAATTTTACCAAGACCTTTGACCAAACCTTGATTTCCATCCCCGAATGTGATAGCTTTTTGCGGATCATGGTTTTTCTCATAGGAGGAGAACATCCTTTTCTCCCCAGTCATGTGGTTTGTGCACCCGCTATCAATTATCCAACTTGAGCCCCCAGATGCATAAACCTACAAAACAAGTTTAGGCCTTGTTCTTAGGTACCCAAACGGTCTTGGGTCCTTTGACATTAGAAACAAGCACCTTGGGTACCCAAACACAAGTCTTTGACACCTTGTGTTTGGCCCCAACATATTTGGCAACTACTTTGCCTGATTTGTTTGTGAGCACATAAGAAGCATCAAAAGTCTTAAATGAAATATTAGGTTCATTTGATGCCGTGGGAGATTTCTTTTTAGGCAATTTAGCATTAGTGGATTGCCTAGAACTAGATGCCTCACTCTTATACATAAAAGCATGATTAGAGCCAGAGTGAGACTTCCTAGAATGAATTCTCCTAATCTTGTGCTCGGGATAACCAGTAGGATATAAAATATAACCCTCGTTATCCTGAGCCATGGGAGATTTGCCCTTAACAAAGTTGGACAATTTCTTAGGGGCACTCATCTTGACATTGTCTCCCTGTTGGAAGCCAATGCCATCCTTAATGCCAGGGCGTCTCCCACTATAGAGCATGCTTCTAGCAAATTTAAATTTTTCATTTTCTAAGTCATGCTCATTAATCTTAGCACTAAGTTGATCTATGTGATCATTTTGTTGTTTAATTAAAGCTAGGTGATCATGAATACATCAACATTAATATCTCTACATCTAGTACAAATAGTAACATGCTCAATGGTAGATGTAGAGGACTTGCAAACATTTAATTTATCAATCTTAGCATGTAACAAAACATTTTCATTTCTAAGATTGGAAATAACATCATTGCAAACATTCAAATCTTTAGCCTTAGCAATTAATTTTTCATTCTCAATTTTAAGGCTAGAGAGAGATGCATTCAATTTGTCAATCTTAGTAATCAAACTAGCATTATTATTTCTAAGACTAACAATTGAATCATCACAAACATCTAACTTCTCAACCTTAGCAATTAATTTGGCATTTTCATTTCTAAGGTTTGAGATAACATCATGGTAAGTGCTTAGTTCACTAGTCAATTTTTCACATTTTTCTACTTCTTGAGCATAAGCATTTTTAACCTTAACATGCTTCTTATTTTCTTTAATTAGGAAGTCCTCTTGGTATCCAAGAGTTCATCCTTCTCATGAATAGCTCCTATTAATTCATTTAATTTTTCCTTTTGTTGCATGTTGAGGTTGGCAAAAAAAAGCAAGCAAATTATCCTCATCATCACTAGAGTTATCCTCATCACTAGATGTTGCATATTTAGTGGAGGTTCTAGATTTTACCTTATTTTTGCCGTCCCTTGCCATGAGGCACTTGTGGCCGACGTTGGGGAAGAGAAGACCCTTGTTGACGGTGATGTTGGCGGCGTCCTCGTCGGAGGAGGAGTCGGTGGAGCTCTCATCGGAGTCCCACTCCCGGCAAACATGGGCATTGCCGCTCTTCTTCTTGTAGTATTTCTTCTTTTCCCTCCTCTTTCCCTTCTTGTCGTCGCCCCTGTCATTATCACTAGATAATGGACATTTTGCAATAAAATGACCGGGCTTACCACACTTGTAGCAAACTTTCTTGGAGCGGGGCTTGTAGTCCTTCCCCTCCTTTGCTTGAGGATTTGGCGAAAGCATTTGATGATTAAAGCCATCTCCTTATTGTCGAGCTTGGAGGCATCGATGGGGAGCCTACTTGACGTAGACTCTTCTTTCTTCTCCTCCATCACTTTGAATGTGACGGGTTGCACCTCGGGTGTGGAGGTGGCGCCTCGCTCGATGATTTGTTTGGAGCCTTTGATCATCAATTCAAAGCTCACAAACTTTCCTATCACTTCCTCAGGAGACATTAGTTTATATCTAGGATCACCACGAATTAATTGAACTTGAGTAGGGTTAAGAAAAACGAGTGATCTAAGAATAACCTTGACCATTTCATGGTCATCCTATTTGGTGCTCCCTAGGTTGCGCACTTGATTCACCAATGTCTTTAGCCGATTGTACATGGCTTGTGGCTCCTCTCCTTGGTTGAGCATAAATCGACCGAGCTCCCCCTCGATCGTTTCCCGCTTGGTGATCTTGATCACCTCATCTCCTTCGTGCGGGGTCTTGAGTACGTCCCAAATTTCTTTGGCACTCTTCAACCCTTGTACCTTATTATACTCCTCTCGACTTAGAGAGGCGAGGAGTATAGTGGTGGCTTGGGAGTTGAAGTGCTGAATTTGGGCTACCTCGTCCGAGTCATAGCCTTCATCCCCCACAGATGGTTCCTGCGCTCCAAATTCAACAATGTCCCAAATGCTAGCGTGGAGTGAGGTTAGATGGTGCCTCATTTTATCACTGCACATGCCAATCTCTTTGATAAGATGCTCAAGGAGTCGTGCCCCTATCATCAGGGGCCCGTCAAGCACACCCTTGAGGAGTGTGTCATGCTTCGGCGCCACTTTCACAAGGCCGGGCCACCGGCGGAAGGTGGCAGGGCCCACAACAACGACAAGAAGGAGGATCACAAGGCAGAGGAGTTCCCCGAGGTCCACGACTGCTTCATGATCTACGGTGGGCAAGTGGTGAATGCCTCGGCTCGGCACCGCAAGCAAGAGCGTCGGGAGGTCTGCTCGGTAAAGGTGGCGGCGCCAGTCTACCTAGACTGGTCCGACAAGCCCATCACCTTCGACCAGGGCGACCACCCCGACCGCGTGCCGAGCCCGGGGAAATATCCGCTCGTTGTGACCCCGTCATCGGCAACGTCAGGCTCACCAAGGTCCTCATGGACGGAGGCAGCAGCCTCAACATCATCTACGCCGAGACCCTCGGGCTCCTGCAGATCGATCTATCCTCGATCCGGACAGGCGTGATGCCTTTTCACGGGATCATCCTCGGGAAACGCGTCCAACCCCTCGGACAACTCGATCTGCCCGTCTGTTTCGGGACTCCCTCCAACTTCCGAAGGGAAACCCTCACGTTCGAGGTGGTCGGGTTCCGAGGAACCTACCACACAATACTGGGGAGGCCATGCTATGCCAAGTTCGTGGCCGTCCCCAACTACACCTACCTCGCTCAAAATGTCGGGCACCAACGGGGTCATCACCGTCGGCCCCACGTACCGACACGCGTACGAATGCGACGTGGAGTGCGTGGAGTACGCCGAGGCCCTCGCCGAATCTTAGGCCCTCATCGCCGACCTGGAGAGCCTCTCCAAGGAGGCGCTAGATGCGAAGCGCCACGCCGGCAACTTCGAGCCAGCAGAGACGGTTAAGTCTGTCCCTCTCGACCCCAGCAACGACGCCTCCAAGCAGATCCGGATCGGCTCCGAGCTCGACCCCAAATAGGAAGCAGTGCTCGTCGACTTTCTCCACGCGAACGCCAAAGTTTTCGTGTGGAGTCCCTCGGACATGCCTGGCATACCGAGGGATGTCGCCGAGCACTCGCTGGATATCCGAGCTGGATCCCGACCCGTGAAGCAGCCTCTGTGCCGATTTGATGAAGAAAAGCGTAGAGCCATAGGCGAGGAGATCCACGAACTGATGGCTGCAGGGTTCATCAAAGAGGTATTCCATCCTAAATGGCTTGCCAACCCTGTGCTTGTAAGAAAGAAAGGAGAGAAATGGCGGATGTGTGTAGACTACACTGGTCTAAACAAAGCATGTCCGAAGGTTCCCTACCCTCTGCCTCGCATCGATCAAATCGTGGATTCCACTGCTGGGTGCGAAACCCTGTCATTCCTCGACGCCTACTCAGGGTATCACCAAATCAAGATGAAAGAGTCCGACCAGCTCATGACTTCTTTCATCACACCTTTTGGCATGTACTGCTACGTTACTATGCCATTTGGTTTGAGGAATGCGGGTGCGACATACCAAAGGTGCATGAACCACGTGTTTGGCGAACACATTGGTCGGACCGTCGAGGCTTACGTCGATGACATCGTAGTCAAGACGAGGAAAGCCTTCGACCACCTCTCCGACCTTGAAACGACATTCAAGTGTCTCAAGGCGAAAGGCGTAAAACTCAATCCCGAGAAGTGCGTCTTCGGAGTCCCCCAAGGCATGCTCTTGGGGTTCATCGTCTCCGAGCGGGGCATCGAGGCCAACCCGGAGAAAATCGCGGCCATCACCAACATGGGGCCCATCAAGGACTTGAAAGGTGTACAGAGGGTCATGGGATGCCTTGCGGCTCTGAGCCGTTTCATCTCGCGCCTCGGTGAAAGAGGCCTACCTCTGTACCGCCTCTTAAGAAAGACCGAGTGCTTCACTTGGACCCCCAAGGCTGAGGAAGCCCTCGAGAACCTGAAGGCGCTCCTTACGAACGCACCCATCCTGGTGCCTCCCGCTGCCGGAGAAGCCCTCTTGATCTACGTCGTCGCTACCACTCAGGTGGTCAGCACCGCGATCGTGGTCGAAAGACGAGAAGAAGGGCATGCATTGCCCGTCCAGAGGCCGGTCTACTTCATTAGTGAGGTACTGTCCGAGACCAAGATCCGCTACCCACAAATTCAGAAGCTGCTGTACGCGGTGATTCTAACGCGGCGGAAGTTGCGACACTACTTCGAGTCTCATCCGGTGACTGTGGTGTCATCCTTCCCCCTGGGGGAGATCATCCAGTGCCGAGAGGCCTCGGGTAGGATTGCAAAGTGGGCGGTGGAAATCATGGGCGAGACAATCTCGTTCGCCCCTCGGAAGGCCATTAAGTCCCAAGTCTTGGCGGACTTTGTGGCTGAATGGGTCAACACCTAGCTCCTGGCAGCTCCGATCCAACCGGAACTCTGGACCATGTTTTTCGACGGGTCGCTGATAAAAACAGGGGCAGGCGCGGGCCTGCTCTTCATCTCGCCCCTCGAGAAGCACCTCCGCTACGTGTTGCGCCTCCATTTCCCGTCGTCCAACAACGTGGCTGAGTACGAGGCTCTGGTCAATGGGTTGTGCATCGCCATCGAGCTAGGGGTCCGACGCCTCGACGCTCGCGGTGACTCGCAGCTTGTCATCGACCAAGTCATGAAGAACTCCCACTGCCGCGACCCGAAGATGGAAGCCTACTGCGATGAGGTTCGGCGCCTGGAGGACAAGTTCTACGGGCTCGAGGTCAACCACGTCGCCCGGTGGTACAACGAGACTGCGGACGAGCTGGCAAAGATAGCTTCGACACGAACAACGGTTCCCCCGAACGTCTTCTCCCGGGACCTACATCAACCCTCAGTCAAGACAAACGACACGCCCGAGCCCGAGAAGGCCTCGGCCCGGCCCGAGGCACCCTCGGCTACCGAGGGTGAGGCTCTGCACATCGAGGAAGAGCGGAATGGGGTCACGCCTAATCGAAACTAGCAGACCCCGTACCTGCAATATCTCCACCGAGGAGAGCTACCCCTCGACAGAGCCGAAGCTCGGCGACTGGCGCGGTGCGCCAAGTCATTCGTCTTGCTGGATGACGGGAAGGAGCTCTACCACCGCAACCCCTTCGGCATCCTCCAGCGATGCATATCCATCGCCGAAGGCTAGGAGCTCTTATAATAAATACACTCGGGGGCTTGCGGTCATCACGCAGCGCCTCGAGCCCTTGTTGGAAACGCTTTCCGACAAGGTTTCTACTGGCCGACCGCGGTGGCCGACGTCGGGTGGATTGGGTCGCCGTGGCACACCCCATGACGAATGGGCAGGTAGAACGTGCCAACGGCATGATTCTGCAAGGACTCAAGCCGAGGATCTACAACGACCTCCACAAGTTCAGCAGGCGATGGATGAAGGAACTCCCCTTGGTGGTCTGGAGCCTGAGGACGACGCCAAGTCGAGCCACGGGTTTCACGCCGTTCTTTCTAGTCTATGGAGCCGAGGCCATCTTGCCCACAGACTTAGAATACGGTTCCCCAAGGACGAGGGCCTACGACGACCGACGCAACCAGACCAACCGAGAAGACTGACTAGACCAGCTGGAAGAGGCTCGGGACATGGCCTTACTACACTCGGCGCGGTATCAGCAGTCCCTGCGACGCTACCATGCCCGAGGGGCTCGGTCCCGAGACCTCTAGGTGGGCGACTTGGTGCTTCGACTATGACAAGACGCCCGAGGGCGGCACAAGCTCACGCCTCCCTGGGAAGGGCCGTTCGTCATCGCCAAGGTTTTGAAGCCCGGGACGTACAAGCTGGCCAACAGTCAAGGCGAGGTCTACAGCAACGCTTGGAACATCCGTCAGCTACGTCGCTTCTACCCTTAAGATGTTTTCAAGCCGTTCATATACCTCGTTTACATATGAAGTCTAACCATCAAGGAAGGGTCAGCCTTGCCTCGGCAATGCCCGACCCTCCCTCGGGGGCTAGAAGGGGGGAACCCCCTCCACGTCAAAATTTTCCTCGGAAAAAGTCTTTCTTCCAGAATATCTTTCGTGCTTTTCGACTACTTCGGTAGTGGGATCATGAAAACGACGGAGTACACGTAAGCAAGCAAGGCCTACCGAGCCGAGGGACTCCTACGCCTCCGGGATACGGATATCTCACTCATCACCTTCTGCGTGAAGTAACTCGCGGTCGGATGAGTGATCCTGCTGACCGAACAAGCCTTAACGCTCAAAAGACTTTCTGCCGAAATGGTTTTTCGGGTTTTCTCGGCTACGTCGATAATAGAATCCCGCGGACGAGCAAGAGTACACGTAAGCGGCAAGGCCGACCGAGCCGAGGGATTCCTACGCCTCCGGGATACGGATACCTCACTCATCACCTTCCGTCAGAAGTAACTCTAGCTCGGATAAATGATTCTGCTACTGATGAGCAAGTCTTGATACTCGAAACAAGAGGAAGAGAGACGCAGCTTTACAACACGACAACAGTATGTTTAGGCCTCGGCGGCCGCAAAAAACATATACGCACTACAGACAAAGCTGATCCTGCAGGTTCAGACATCAAGGAGGGAGCAGCAGCACCCTCGGCGTCAACTCCACCTTCGACGAAGTCCGACCGAGCCTCGGACGGCAACACGGTCGGAGGATCTCCGCTCCGAAAGACGACGTCAGCACCACGCCTGGGCCATCGCCGCCAGGGTCTCCTCCAGGAACCCGGCCCGAGCAGACGGCTCGGCCGGCCGCCCCGAAGCCTCAGCCAGCTGTCCCCCGAGGACACCAGCCCGGCTCGTGGTCTCGGCAACTCGACTCCAGCGTTGGTCCCGCCAGTGGACGACCCGGCCAAGCCCCGGCCGACGAAGCTTCCTTTTTCGAGCCAACTCCGCCTCTGTCCACGCTGACACCGCTGCCCTCGACCCCGGCTCACCGCAGAGCGGCCGAGGGTTTCTTAGACTAAGCAAGTGAAGCCTCGGGCGGCAAGGCCGACTGAGCCGAGGGATTCCTACGCCTCCGCTATACGGATACCTCACTCGTCACCTTCCGCACATAGCAGCTCATATTTGGTCAAGCAGTTCGGCTAACCGACAGGCGAGTTCTAGTGCTCAAAATGAGGAAAGGACACGGTATTACACCCAAAAATACCTACATGTTCAGGCCCCGACAGCCACAATAAACAAACACTGGCACTCAAGGTGCCATTACAAACGGAACTCCGGTTCCACTCCCGTAGGTACGAACAACCCCCCACATTGGAGGGCCTGCGGGGCGACAAAACCCCTGGTGGCTCACCGACGCCCGCTCCGATAGCAGCGACAACGACCTCCGCTCCGAGTGGCCAAACAGCAGCAGCGATGACCTCAGGGCGGACGCTGCTGCGACGAGCTCCTCGCCCATGTCCCCACTCGAGGGGCGAGGACAAGCTATCAAAGCCAAAGAGCCGGAGGCCCGGAGCGCGGATGGTGGCGGCGATCTCGTCGGCAACGAGGACTTCTTCAGCCGCCACCACCTCAACGTCGACGACGGCAGCCATCTGCCCACCGGCAGATCCCCACTCGGATCCTCCTGGACAGGCGAGCGCCGACCTCCGCGCAAGAGGCATCGTACCGGAGCAAAGGCAGGACAACCCAAGAACACGAGCGCCGCCCTAGCAGCGCGCGACGTATTGGGCGGCCCTCCGGTGCGCGCGGCGCGGCGACCGCTCGTACGGTGGGAGGGGGCACCGGGAGCCGAGCTAGAGCCAGCTGAGCCAGCGAGCCCAACGCGCTGAAGCTGACGACGCTCGCGGCCGACCAGCCCCGCGTTGTCGGAGTTCGCCCCTTCCGCTAGGCCAGTGAGCACCCTCTCCCCTGAATGCTGAAGGAGAGGGTGACCCACGAACCCGTGCGGGAGGTAGAGCTCCAGCTCAGCCCGCCCTCCGCCCCAGCAAGGATGATGAAGATCCTTGAAGCCGAGGGTGGGGCAGAGGCTGCAGCCCGGCTCACTTCTCCCCACCATCGAACTGGTGGTCACCGTCTTGGGTGACCACCGGCGAGGGGATGCAGCCGAGCTGCCTGATGAAAATCCTTGAAGCCGAGCGATGGCTGAAAGGTACCAACTTCCACGAAGTTGCATTCCTCCAACGACAGCAAGACGAAAGCGACGCGAGCGCTCCCTATCCGGGGCTCGGAAGGTGGAAGGACGCGATACATGGAGTGCGAAGACATGGTTGCCGTCCAAGGGGGTCACCCTCCTTTTAAAGGCGACTCTCCCCACTTGCATCCTCAGCCGCCGCGGACTGAGTCTTCTCCAACACGCTCCAAGGTCCTCCCCCTACGACACAGGGGCTGGGTCCCACGCGTCATGCAAGCTGGCCCAGGACAGAAGAAGCCAAACCGCCGCGCGCGGAGCGCGTAACTGCCCAGCGGTTACAAGCACTCCTCCACTTTCGCCCAGACCAGCGGGTGAGAGGGCGGACCGCCATGCAGGCGGCATGCAACCGCACCAAGGGGGTGCACCCTTTCGACTTCGACACGTCCAGCATGGAGGCCCAGGCCCACACGTCATGTAACCGGCGCGCCGGTTACTATGTGCGAGAAACTGCACCGCCACTCGCGCCAGTACCGCGCCTCCTCGACTGCGGAACCGGTGCCGCGACTCGAGGCGACCCTGTGCATTACCCGATAGTGCCAACCGAGCACATCGGTCACGGGTTAGTCAGCCGCGAGAGAAGGCGCGACGGTCGATACGGCCAGAAATGGGCCGGCAGTAATGGCGGTGGCAGGCGGGCGGAAGCAGCAGTCAAGTCGTCAGCAAGCTCACGCCCCCTCCTAGGACAGCGAGAGAACCCTCTCCCACGGCGTGAAGACGACGCGCCCGTGTTTCGTTCCTCGAACGGCTCGCGCACGCACAACGGCTGCCCCGCGAACCACTCGTCCCATCGCATTAACTCTACGGCGGGACAGGCGGCACCTTTGGCAGGCAAAGCAGGCGACGCTTCACCTCCGCCATAATGACCGCGTCAAAAAAAGGTGTGCCACGTCATTCGATTTCGTATCCTTTTCCACTTCCTCTTTCTCTCTCTTGCCACAGGGACTGGGAAAGGGGATACTCCGAAAGGGATCCTTCTCCGCGAAGGAAGCGGGCCCCGAGCCCCCCTACTGATCAGAGGTTCGAAGGCTGGCCCCTCGGAAGGGTTCAACAACCGCCTCAGAGCACTCGGGCTCCGCGCCCACTACTGGTCAGAGGTTCGAAGGCTGGCCCCTCGGAAGGGTTCAACGGCCGCCTCAGGCCACTCGGGCACCGCGCCCACTACTGATCAGGGGTTCGTAGGCTGGCCCCCAAAGGGTTCGACAGCCGCCTCAGAGCACGCAGAGTGAGGGATGACCCTGGGTACGTTCGATACATAACCAAGGCTCGGGCTATGCTCCCGAGGTACCCTAGGACATTTCCGAGACCGACGAGAACGATTTTGTAACGGAATCCCACCAGAGGGAGGCATCGAGCCCTCGGACCCCGTCAAAAGGGGACCGGGTCCGGCGAATCACCCGCAGGTACTTTTGGAGCGTGCCTCCGGGCCACTAGCCGACCCCTAACGAATGGGGCACGGGCGTCCACTCGGATTACCCGTTAGCAACTCACTGGAGACACAATGTTCGGCGCCCTCCGAGGGCAACATGGCGCTTCCCCCCTCCTCCTTGCGGAAAGGCGACGCAGGGGCGTATGAAAAAAGTCGAGTTTGTCCTTGACCGTCCTCTCGCTCTGTGCGGAGGCTCGGGGGCTGCTCTCGTAAACCCGGCTCCAGCCAAGCCGTTGACAGCGTCAACATACCAGCCCGAGAACTTGGGACCTGACTAAGCACCCGGGCAACGACCAGTTCGCATGAGGGAACAACCAAACCGGCCGAGCCATCACGAAAGGCACTAAGACCTCGAAGGAGTCAAAACACTCCTCCGAGGCCTCGGGGGCTACACCCGGTGGGTGCGCTCGCGCGCACCCACCGGAACGAAATGCAACCGAGAAAGGCCGGTCCCCTTGCAAAAAAGTGCGACAAAAGCCTCCAAGCGAGTGCCAACACTCCCTTTGAGGCTCGGGGGCTACTGTTGGGGACCATAATTAGGGGTACCCCCAAGACTCTTAATCTCAGCTGGTAAACCCCATCAGCACAAAGCTGCGAAGGCCTGATGGGCGCGATTCAGGCCAAGGCTCCGCTCAAAGGACACGATCCCGCCTCGCCCGAGCCCGACCTCGGGCAAAGACAGCCGACCCCGGAAGATTCACGCCTCGCCCGAGGATCCCCTCAAGCAACGGATGCACCGTCGACTCACCCGAGGCACAGCTCGGGTAGGCTTCGCGGAGAAGCAACCTTGGCCAAATCGCCACACCAACCGACCATATCGCAGGAGCATTTAATGCAAGGATCGCCTGACATCTTATCCTAACGCGCGCTCTTCAGTCGACAGGGCCGAAGTGACCGCAGTCACTTCGCCGCTCCACTGACCGACCTGACAGGAATACAGCGCCGCCTGCCCTGCTCCGACTGCCGTGCCACTCGCCAGAGTGAGGTCGACAGCGGCTAAGTCCAGCCTCGGGCGACATAGGAAGCTCCGCCTCGCCCGACCCCAAGGTTCGGCCCCCGTCTCGGCCTCGGAAGATGGACTTCGCCTCGCCCGACCCCAGGGCTCGGACTCAACCACGACTTAGAAGACGACGAACTCCGCCTCGCCCGACCCCAGGGCTCGAACTCAGCCTCGGCTCCGGAAGACGATGGACTCCGCCTCGCCCGACCCCAGGGCTCGGACTCAACCACGACTTAGAAGACGACGAACTCCGCCTCGCCCGACCCCAGGGCTCGGACTCAGCCTCGGCTCCGGAAGACGATGGACTTGAAAGTCGCCTAGAGGGGGGGTGAATAGGGCGAAACTAAAATTCTCAAAAACAATCACAACTACAAGCCGGGTTAGCGTTAGAAATATAATAGAGTCCGTGAGAGAGGGTGCAAAACAAATCGCAAGCGAATGAAGAGTGAGACACGTGGATTTGTTTTACCGAGGTTCGGTTCTTGCAAACCTACTCCCCGTTGAGGAGGCCACAAAGGCCGAGTCTTTTTCAACCCTTTCCCTCTCTCAAACGGTCCCTCGGACCGAGTGAGCTTTCTCTTCTCAAATGCTTGGAACACAAAGTTCCCACAAGGACCACCACAAGATTGGTGTCTCTTGCCTCAATTACAAGTGAGTTTGATTGCAATGAAGATTGAAAGAAAGCACGATTGCAAAAGCCAAGCGACAAGAGCGACAAATAACACACGGATCACTTTCTCTCTCAAGTCACTAATCACTAATGATCTCTTTTCTCAATTGTGAAACTTGGAGAGATGGAGGCTTTGAATGTGTCTCAGAATGGATTGCTAGCTCTTGTATTGAATGTTGAAGGTTGGAATGCTTGGATGTCTTGAATGGAGGTGGTTGGGGTTGTATTTATAGCCACCAACCACTTCCTAGCCGTTACTCCATTCTGCTGAGCGCGGACGGTCCGCCCGCCAGGTCCGGACGGTCCGCCCCTGTAGATCAACGGCTGAAAATGCAACGGTCACAGTAACGGCTATATCAATGGCTATATTGCATTTAATGCGTCGTCAGATGTCAGACAGACCCAGTCGCGGACGGTCCGGTCGTGCACCCCGGACGGTCCGCGAGGCCGCTATAATTCATTCTTCCGAACCCGTCACCTTCGGGTTTTTCGGATCCTTGCCTACCGGACGGTCCGCGCCTGAGGCCGGACGGTCCGAGCGAGGTCTCAGACGGTTCGCGCTTATCCTCCGGACGGTCTATAGTGCAGACTCGGATTTTTGCATTGGTTCTGTCCGAGGGTCATCCTTGTGTCGCGGACGGTCCGCCGCAAGGGCCCGGACGGTCCGCGCTTGGCCTGTTTTTCCAAAAAGCTTCTCCTGTCCGGAATAATCTACGGTATTCCGGACAGTCGATTTAGTATAGTTATAGATGAACCTTTGGCACCTGTAGAACATATAATCTAGAGCAAACTCGTTAGTCCAATTATTTGTGTTGGGCAATTCAACCACCAAAATCAATTAGGAAGTAGGTGTAAGCCTAATTCCCTTACAATCTCCCCCTTTTTGGTGATTGATGCCATCACAAACCAAAGCAAATATAAAAGTGTATAATTGAACTAGTTTGCATAATTGTAGGTGCAAAGGTTACTTAGAATTGCGCCAATAAGAATTCTTGCATGGATTGTTTCTTTATTTTTAACATTTTGGACCATGCATGCACCACACGTTTTGTTTTTGCAAATTCTTTTGTAAATCCTTTTCAAAGTCTTTTAGCAATTAGTCAAAGATAGATGAATAAGATTTCTAGAAGCATTTTTAGGATTTGAAATTCTCCCCCTGTTCCAAATGCTTTTCCTTTGACTTAAACAAAAACTCCCCCTAAATGAAATCCTCCTCTTAGTGTTCAAGAGGGTTTTGATATATCAGTTTCGAAATGCTACTTTCTCCCCCTTTTGAACACAATAAGATACCAATTTTGAAATACCAATTGAAAATCTCTATTTTAAAATTAGGTGGTGGTGCGGTCCTTTTGCTTTGGGATAATACTATCTCCCCCTTTGGCATGAATCGCCAAAAATGGAGTCATTAGAGCCCTTGAATTACTCTCTCCCTCTTTGGTCATAAATAAATGAGTGAAGATTATACCAAAGACAGAGTGTTGCGCGGAGTGATGGCGAAGGATGAGTTACGGAGTGGAAGCCTTTGTCTTCACCGAAGACTCCAATTCCCTTTCAATACACCTATGACTTGTTTTTGAGATAAACTTGAAAACACATTAGTCATAGCATATGAAAGAGGCATGATCAAAGGTATATAGATGAGCTTATGTGTGCAAATCAACAAAAGAAGTTTCTAGAATCAAGAATATTTAGCTCATGCCTTAGTTTGTTAAAGGTTTGTTCATCAAGAGGCTTGGTAAAGATATCGGCTAATTGATCTTTAGTGTTAATATATGAAATCTCAATATCTCCCTTTTGTTGGTGATCCCTAAGAAAGTGATACCGAATGGCTATGTGTTTAGTGCGGCTATGCTCGACGGGATTATCCGCCATTTTGATTGCACTCTCATTATCACATAGAAGAGGAACTTTGGTTAATTTGTAACCATAGTCCCTGAGGGTTTGCCTCATCCAAAGTAGTTGCGCGCAACAATGTCCTGCGGCAATGTACTCGGCTTCGGCGGTTGAAAGAGCTACGGAATTTTGCTTCTTTGAAGCCCAAGACACCAAGGATCTTCCCAAGAACTGGCAAGTCCCCGATGTGCTCTTTCTATTAATTTTACAACCCGCCCAATCGGCATCGGAATAACCAAGTAAATCAAATGTGGATCCCCGAGGGTACCAAAGCCCAAACTTAGGAGTATAAGCCAAATATCTCAAGATTCGTTTTACGGCCGTAAGGTGAGCTTCCTTAGGGTCGGCTTGGAATCTTGCACACATGCATACGGAAAGCATAATGTCCGGTCGAGATGCACATAAATAGAGTAATGAGCCTATCATCGACCGGTATACCTTTTGATCGACGGATTTACCTCCTGTGTCGAGGTCGAGATGCCCATTGGTTCCCATGGGTGTCTTGATGGGTTTGGCGTCCTTCATCCCAAACTTGTTTAGAATGTCTTGAGTATACTTCGCTTGGCTGATGAAGGTGCCCTCTTGGAGTTGCTTCACTTGAAATCCTAAGAAGTACTTCAACTCCCCCATCATAGACATCTCGAATTTATGTGTCATGATCCTACTAAACTCTTCACATGTAGATTCGTTAGTAGACCCAAATATGATATCATCAACATAAATTTGGCATACAAACAAATCATTTTCAAGTGTTTTGGTAAAGCGTGTAGGATCGGCTTTTCCGACTTTGAATCCATTTGCAATAAGGAAATCTCTAAGGCATTCATACCATGCTCTTGGGGCTTGCTTGAGCCCATAAAGCGCCTTAGAGAGTTTATACACATGGTTAGGGTACTCACTATCTTCAAAGCCGGGAGGTTGCTCAACATAGACCTCTTCCTTGATTGGTCCGTTGAGGAAGGCACTTTTCACGTCCATTTGATACAGCTTGAAGCCATGGTAAGTAGCATAGGCCAATAATATACGAATTGACTCAAGCCTAGCTACGGGTGCATAGGTTTCACCGAAATCCAAACCTTCGACTTGGGAGTATCCCTTAGCCACAAGTCGAGCTTTGTTCCTTGTCACCACACCATGCTTGTCTTGCTTGTTGCGGAAGACCCACTTGGTTCCTACAACATTTTGATTAGGACGTGGAACCAAATGCCATACCTCATTCCTAGTAAAGTTGTTGAGCTCCTCTTGCATCGCCACCACCCAATCCGAATCTTGAAGTGCTTCCTCTACCCTGTGTGGCTCAATAGAGGAAACAAAAGAGTAATGCTCACAAAAATGTGCAACCCGAGATCTAGTGGTTACCCCCTTATGAATGTCGCCGAGGATGGTGTCGACGGGGTGATCTCGTTGAATTGCTTGGTGGACTCTTGGGTGTGGCGGCCTTGGTTGCTCATCCTCCTTGTCTTGATCATTTGCATCTCCCCCTTGATCATTGCCGTCATCTTGAGATGGCTCATCTCTTTGATTTTCTCCTTCATCAACTTGAGCCTCGTCCTCATTTTGGGTTGGTGGAGATGCTTGCGTGGAGGAGGATGGTTGATCTTGTGCATGTGGAGGCTCTTCGGATTCCTTAGGACACACATCACCAATGGACATGTTCCTTAGCACGATGCACGGAGCCTGTTCTTCACCTATTTCATCAAGATCAACTTGCTCTACTTGAGAGCCGTTAGTCTCATCAAACACAACGTCACAAGAAACTTCAACTAGTCCTGAGGACTTGTTAAAGACTCTATATGCCCTTATGTTTGAATCATATCCTAGTAAAAAGCCTTCTACAGTTTTAGGAGCAAATTTAGATTTTCTACTTCTTTTAACAAGAATAAAACATTTGCTACCAAAAACTCTAAAATATGAAATATTTGGCTTTTTACCGGTTAGGAGTTCATAGGATGTCTTCTTGAGGATTCGGTGTAGATATAACCGGTTGATGGCGTAGCAGGCGGTGTTGACCGCCTCGGCCCAAAACCGATCCGGTGTCTTGTACTCATCAAGCATGGTTCTTGCCATGTCCAATAGAGTTCGATTCTTCCTCTCCACTACACCATTTTGTTGTGGAGTGTAGGGAGAAGAGAACTCATGCTTGATGCCCTCCTCCTCAAGAAAGCCTTCTATTTGTGAGTTCTTGAACTCCGTCCCATTGTCGCTTTTAATTTTCTTGATCCTTAAGTCGAACTCATTTTGAGCCCGTCTCAAGAATCCCTTTAAGGTCTCTTGGGTATGAGATTTTTCCTGCAAAAAGAACACCCAAGTGAAGCGAGAATAATCATCCACAATAACTAGACAGTACTTACTCCCGCCGATGCTTATGTAAGCGATCGGGCCGAATAGGTCCATGTGTAGGAGCTCCAGTGGCCTGTCACTAGTCATGATGTTCTTGTGTGGATGATGAGACCCAACTTGCTTTCTTGCTTGGCATGCGCTACAAATCCTGTCTTTCTCAAAATGAACATTTGTTAGTCCCAAAATGTGCTCTCCCTTTAGAAGCTTATGAAGAT
This sequence comes from Zea mays, assembly GCF_902167145.1. Lineage (NCBI taxonomy): Eukaryota > Viridiplantae > Streptophyta > Magnoliopsida > Poales > Poaceae > Zea > Zea mays. The sequence goes on along the minus strand of NC_050099.1, from coordinate 191,471,483 downwards.
TCTTCATCCCAACGTGGGCTAGTCGGCGATGCCAGAGCCAACCCATGTTAGTTTTAGCAATTAAGCATGTGTCGAGTTCAGCTTTATCAAAATCTACCAAGTATAGCTGACCCTCTAACACACCCTTAAATGCTATTGAATCATCACTTCTTCTAAAGACAGTGACACCTACATCAGTAAAGAGACAGTTGTAGCCCATTTGACATAATTGAGATACAGAAAGCAAATTGTAATCTAAAGAATCTACAAGAAAAACATTGGAAATAGTATGGTCAGGTGATATAGCAATTTTACCCAATCCTTTGACCAAACCTTGATTTCCATCCCCGAATGTGATAGCTCGTTGGGGATCTTGGTTTTTCTCATATGAGGAGAACATCTTCTTCTCCCCTGTCATGTGGTTTGTGCACCCGCTGTCGAGTATCCAACTTGAGCCCCCGGATGCATAAACCTACAAAACAATTTTAGTTCTTGACTTTAGGTACCCAAACGGTTTTGGGTCCTTTGGCATTAGAAACAAGAACTTTGGGTACCCAAACACAAGTCTTGGAGCCCTTGTGTTTGCCCCCAACAAACTTGGCAACTACCTTGCCGGATTTGTTAGTCAAAACATAAGATGCATCAAAAGTTTTAAATGAAATATCATGATCATTTGATGCATTAGGAATTTTCTTTCTAGGCAACTTGGCACGGGTTGGTTGCCTAGAGCTAGATGTCTCACCCTTATACATAAAAGCATGGTTAGGGCCAGAGTGAGACTTCCTAGAATGAATTCTCCTAATTTTGCTCTCGGGATAACCGACAGGGTACAAAATGTAACCCTCGTTATCCTGAGGCATGGGAGCCTTGCCCTTAACAAAGTTAGACAAATTTCTAGGAGGGGCATTAAGTTTGACATTGTCTTCCCTTTGGAAGCCAATGCCATCCTTGATGTCAGGGCGTCTCCCATTGTAGAGCATACTTCTGGCAAATTTAAACTTTTCATTTTCTAAGTTATGCTCGGAAATTTTAGCATCTAATATTGTTATATGATCATTTTGTTGTTTAATTAAAGCCATGTGATCATGAATAGCATTGATATCAACATCTCTACATCTAGTACAAATAGAAGTGTGCTCAATGGTAGATGTAGAGGGTTTGCAAGATTTTAATTCTACAACCTTAGCATGCAACATATCATTCTTAGTTCTAAGGTCGGAAATAGTAGTATTGCAAACATCAAAATCTTTAGCCTTAGCAATTAACTTTTCATTTTCAATCCTAAGGCTATCAAGAGAAATATTCAATTCATCAATCCTAGCAAGCAAATCAACATTATCATCTCTAGGATTGGAAATTGAATCAATACAAACATGGGAATCAACCTTAGCAATTAATTTAGCATTTTTATTTTTAAGGTTGTCAATGGTTTTATGGCAAGTGCTTAGCTCACTAGACAATTTTTCACATTTTTCAACTTGTAGAGCATAATCATTTTTAACCTTAACATGCCTTTTGTTTTCCTTAATAAGGAAGTCCTCTTGAGAGTCCAAGAGATCATCCTTTTCATGAATAGCACTAATCAATTCATTTAATTTTTCCTTTTGTTCCATGTTAAGGTTGGCAAAAAGGGTACGCAAATTATCCTCTTCATCACTAGCATTTTCATCACTAGAAGACTCATATCTAGTGGAGGATTTAGATTTAACCTTCTTTTTGCTGTCCTTTGCCATGAGGCACTTGTGGCCGACGTTGGGGAAGAGGAGTCCCTTGGTGACGGCGATGTTGGCGGCGTCCTCGTCGGAGGAGGAGTCGGTGGAGCTCTCGTCCGAGTCCCACTCCCGGCAAACATGGGCATCGCCGCCCTTCTTCTTGTAGTACCTCTTCTTTTCTCTCCTCTTTCCCTTCTTGTCGTCGCCCCTGTCACTGTCACTAGATATAGGACATTTTGCAATGAAATGACCGGGCTTACCACACTTGTAGCAAACTTTCTTGGAACGGGATTTGTAATCCTTCCCCTTCCGTTGCTTGAGGATTTGGCGAAAGCTTTTGATGATTAAAGCCATCTCCTCATTGTCGAGCTTGGAGGCGTCAATTGGTTGTCTACTCGGTGTAGACTCCTCCTTCTTCTCCTCCGTCGCCTTGAATGCCACCGGTTGTGCTTCGGACGTGGAGGGTTCATCAAGCTCGTTGATCTTCTTTGAGCCTTTAATCATACATTCAAAGCTCACAAAATTCCCGATTACTTCCTCGGGAGTCATTAGTGTGTATCTAGGATTACCACGAATTAATTGAACTTGAGTGGGGTTAAGGAAAATGAGAGATCTTAGAATAACCTTAACCACCTCGTGGTCGTCCCACTTCTTGCTCCCGAGGTTGCGCACTTGGTTCACCAAGGTTTTGAGCCGGTTGTACATATCTTGTGGCTCCTCCCCTTGGCAAAGACGGAAGCGACCGAGCTCCCCCTCGATCGTTTCCCGCTTGGTGATCTTGGTGAGTTCATCACCCTCGTGCGTGGTCTTGAGTAGGTCCCAAATCTCCTTTGCATTCTTCAACCCTTGCACCTTGTTGTATTCCTCCTTGCTTAGAGAGGCGAGGAGTATGGTTGTAGCTTGAGAGTTGAAGTGCTCGATTTGGGCCACCTCGTCCTCATCATAATTTTCATCCCCTATGGATGGTACCTGTGCACCAAACTCAACAACATCCCATATACTTTTGTGGAGCGAGGTTAGATGAAATCGCATTAAATCACTCCACCTAGCATAATCTTCACCATCAAACGTTGGTGGTTTGCCTAATGGGACGGAAAGTAAAGGTGTATGTTTGGGAATGTGAGGGTAGCGTAGGGGAATCTTACTATACTTCTTGCGCTCTTGGCGCTTAGAAGTGACGGATGCCGCGTCGGAGCCGGAGGTGGATGTTGATGAAGAATCGGTCTCGTAGTAGACCACCTTCCTCATCCTCTTCTTCTTGTCCCCACTCCGATGCGGCTTGTGGGAAGAAGATTTTTCCTTCTTCTCTTTGTGGTGAGAAGAGGATTTCTTCTCCTTCCCTTTGGAGTGTGAAGAAGACTTCTTCCCTTTGGAGGAGTCCTTCCTCTTCTCCTTCCTCTTGGTGCGGGACTCTTCCGATGAAGTGCTCCCGTGACTCGTAGTGGGCTTGTCGCCGGTCTCCATCTCCTTCTTGGCGTGATCTCCTGACATCACTTCGAGCGGTTAGGCTCTAATGAAGCACTGGGCTCTGATACCAATTGAAAGTCGCCTAGAGGGGGGGGTGAATAGGGCGAAACTGAAATTCTCAAAAACAATCACAACTACAAGCCGGGTTAGCGTTAGAAATATAATAGAGTCCGCGAGAGAGGGTGCAAAACAAATCGCAAGCGAATGAAGAGTGAGACACGTGGATTTGTTTTACCGAGGTTCGGTTCTCGCAAACCTACTCCCCGTTAAGGAGGCCACAAAGGCCGGGTCTTTTTCAACCCTTTCCCTCTCTCAAACGGTCCCTCGGACCGAGTGAGCTTTCTCTTCTCAAATGCTTGGAACACAAAGTTCCCACAAGGACCACCACAAGATTGGTGTCTCTTGCCTCAATTACAAGTGAGTTTGATCGCAATGAAGATTGAAAGAAAGCACGATTGCAAAAGCCAAGCGACAAGAGCGACAAATAACACACGAATCACTTTCTCTCTCAAGTCACTAATCACTAATGATCTCTTTTCTCAATTGTGAAACTTGGAGAGATGGAGGCTTTGAATGTGTCTCAGAATGGATTGCTAGCTCTTGTATTGGATGTTGAAGGTTGGAATGCTTGGATGTCTTGAATGGAGGTGGTTGGGGTTGTATTTATAGCCACCAACCACTTCCTAGCCGTTACTCCATTCTGCTGAGCGCGGACGGTCCGCCCGCCAGGTCCGGACGGTCCGCCCCTGTAGATCAACGGCTGAAAATGCAACGGTCACAGTAACGGCTATACCAACGGCTATATTGCATTTAATGCGTCGTCAGATGTCAGACAGACCCAGTCGCGGACGGTCCGGTCGTGCACCCTGGACGGTCCGCGAGGCCGCTATAATTCATTCTTCCGAACCCGTCACCTTCGGGTTTTTCGGATCCTTGCCTACCGGACGGTCCGCGCCTGAGGCCGGACGGTCCGAGCGAGGTCTCAGACGGTCCGCGCTTATCCTCCGGACGGTCTATAGTGCAGACTCGGATTTTTGCATTGGTTCTGTCCGAGGGTCATCCTTGTGTCGCGGACGGTCCGCCGCAAGGGCCCGGACGGTCCGCGCTTGGCCTGTTTTTCCAAAAAGCTTCTCCTGTCCGGAATAATCTACGGTATTCCGGACAGTCGATTTAGTATAGTTGTAGATGAACCTTTGGCACCTGTAGAACATATAATCTAGAGCAAACTCGTTAGTCCAATTATTTGTGTTGGGCAATTCAACCACCAAAATCAATTAGGAAGTAGGTGTAAGCCTAATTCCCTTACAATCTCCCCCTTTTTGGTGATTGATGCCAACACAAACCAAAGCAAATATAAAAGTGTATAATTGAACTAGTTTTGCATAATTGTAGGTGCAAAGGTTACTTAGAATTGCGCCAATAAGAATTCTTGCATGGATTGTTTCTTTATTTTTAACATTTTGGACCATGCATGCACCACACGTTTTGTTTTTGCAAATTCTTTTGTAAATCCTTTTCAAAGTCTTTTAGCAATTAGTCAAAGATAGATGAATAAGATTTCTAGAAGCATTTTTAGGATTTGAAATTCTCCCCCTGTTCCAAATGCTTTTCCTTTGACTTAAACAAAAACTCCCCCTAAATGAAATCCTCCTCTTAGTGTTCAAGAGGGTTTTGATATATCAGTTTCGAAATGCTACTTTCTCCCCCTTTTGAACACAATAAGATACCAATTTTGAAATACCAATTGAAAATCTCTATTTTAAAATTAGGTGGTGGTGCGGTCCTTTTGCTTTGGGCTAATACTATCTCCCCCTTTGGCATGAATCGCCAAAAACGGAGTCATTAGAGCCCTTGAATTACTCTCTCCCTCTTTGGTCATAAATAAATGAGTGAAAATTATACCAAAGACGGAGTGTTGCGCGGAGTGATGGCGAAGGACGAGTTACGGAGTGGAAGCCTTTGTCTTCGCCGAAGACTCCAATTCCCTTTCAATACACCTATGACTTGTTTTTGAGATAAACTTGAAAACACATTAGTCATAGCATATGAAAGAGGCATGATCAAAGGTATATAGATGAGCTTATGTGTGCAAATCAACAAAAGAAGTTCCTAGAATCAAGAATATTTAGCTCATGCCTTAGTTGTTAAAGGTTTGTTCATCAAGAGGCTTGGTAAAGATATCGGCTAATTGATCTTTAGTGTTAATATATGAAATTTCAATATCTCCCTTTTGTTGGTGATCCCTAAGAAAGTGATACCGAATGGCTATGTGTTTAGTGCGGCTATGCTCGACGGTCCGAGCGAGGTCTCAGACGGTCCGCGCTTATCCTCCGGACGGTCCATAGTGGAGACTCGGATTTTTGCATTGGTTCTGTCCGAGGGTCATCCTTGTGTCGCAGACGGTCCGCCGCAAGGGCCCGGACGGTCCGCGCTTGGCCTATTTTTCCAAAAAGCTTCTCCTGTCCGGAATAATCTACGGTATTCCGGACAGTCGATTTAGTATAGTTGTAGATGAACCTTTGGCACCTGTAGAACATATAATCTAGAGCAAACTCGTTAGTCCAATTATTTGTGTTGGGCAATTCAACCACCAAAATCAATTAGGAAGTAGGTATAAGCCTAATTCCCTTACAGGACTCCGCCTCGCCCGACCCCAGGGCTCGGACTCAACCTCGACCTCGGAGGAATCGCCACCTCGCCCAAACTCGGGTCCGGACCGGCCACGTCGCCAGGGGGGCCATCATTACCCTGCCCCTAGCTAGCTCAGGCTACGGGGAACAAGACCGGCGTCCCATCTGGCTCGCCCCAGTAAACAAGTAATGATGACACCCCGCACGCTCCATGACGATGGCAGCTCCTAGCCCCTTACGTCAGCGAGGAGACGTCAGCAAGGATCCGACAGCCCCGACAGCTGTACTTCCGCAGGGCTCCAGCTCTCCTCCGACGGCCACGACATCACATGAACAGGGCAGCAACACCTCTCCGACAGCCACGACGACATGTACATAGGGCACTAGCTCCTCTCTGCTAGACACGTTAGCACATTGCTACACCCCCCATTGTACACCTGGGCCCTCTCCTTACGTCTATAAAAGGAAGGTCCAGGGCTCTCGTACAAAAGGTTGGCCGCGCGGGAGAACGAGCCGACGCATAAGGCTCTCGCTCTCTCTCTCTCCCACGCGAACGCTTGTAACCCCCTACTGCAAGCGCATCCATCCGCCCTGGGCGCAGGACAACACGAAGGCCGTAGTTTCCCCTTACTGTTCTCCCCCTTTGTGTCCCGTCTCGCGCCGATCCATCTGGGCTGGGACACGCAACGACAATTTACTCGTCGGTCCAGGGACCCCCAGGGTCGAAACGCCGACAGAGTCGCTGCCGTTAGAGGCCTCCATCCGTAGCGCTGGGTGGTTTTGAGGCCAAGTTTTGAGGCCCAAACTCAGCAAAATCCACCATCCGTAGCGCTGGGTGGTTTTGAGGCACAAACCACCAAACCTGTCGTTAGTACCGCACCTTGTGCGCATCCTCCACGATCAGACGCGTGTGCCGCCCGCCAATACTCGACCATGCCGGCAACACGGTCCACTCCACCACGTCCTCGCACGAGTGCGTGTCCCAGGTGTCAGCCACCGCGGCTGGTCACCCAGCTGCTCCGTTCCGTCAGTCAAGACCCATCACTCGCCCTTCACTGCTCCCGGCCCATTAGTATGAGCCCGCATGACCTTCGCCTCAGTCGTCGACCACCGCTCGTATGCTTCACACCTGCATATCACAAGCCGACCGACAAGGTTGGACAAGCATAACCTTACACTCTTGTTGGAGAGGAAATCTCCCTAAATCCTAAGATGAGGAGGGGCCTAAGCGTTTTGCTTGTTAGTTGGAAAATGGGAAGAGCACAAGAACACACAAGGATTTAGAGTGGTTCGGGTCGCCAGAGCGTAACACCCTACTCCACTGTATGATGTATTGCTTGAGAGCTTGTATGAACTTGTGAGCGTCTTGAATCACTTGGGTCTAAGTGAGCCTGTCCCCTCGTAACGTTGCATGCCTCCCCTTTTATAGTTGAAGGGGGTATGCACAATGGTACTGAGCCCCGACATATGGGCCCAGGGACATAACAGACATAGCTCTTGGAGCTACAGATATTCGCCACTGGTGCAATCTTCTCGCGCCTTGACATCCGAGATCTGCGTATCCTCGGCGTGCAGGGGAAGCTTCCCGTATAAGGGATGATGAGCACAGTGCGCCGCGTGGCACGGGCGCACTGTTTGACAACAGACTGGACATGCGCGCCATCTGCAGGATGACCCTGACGTCGTCTGTCAGCGGAGTGGACAGGACGCATTAAATGCTGAGAGGGCACATCGTCTGTCAGCGTGGTGGCAGGCGGCGCGTCCTCTCCGCAATAAATGCATAGGCTGCGTGGCTTTAGAGGCCATATGTCAGGCTCCGCCCGTTGGCTTATGTCACGGGCCACGAGCCACGCGGCAGCAGCGGGTCTCCTCCTGAGCGGGGAGCGCAGGGCAAGGCCTGGACACGTGCCAGCACCGGACCCTTACTCATGTCGGGGTTCTCCCCGTCCCGGGACATTGTTGTGGTCCGAACCTTACTCGGAGGGACCTGGGGCCCATCCGAGGGACCCGACATGCCTTCTTGGGAGTTTCGGACTGTGCGTACAGGGGTCTGGTGTCCCTTTGTGGAGGTTCGGACCCAATGATACATCCTGGGGTGTATTATCTTTCCTTGCCACGTGGTGCCCTTAGGCCTGCCCATGTGGTGGGGTCGGGTGCCGTTCTCCGTGTGGCCAGGAGACGTCGTACGTGTATAGCGTCTTCATATTGTAGAAGAGGGTACCCCTGATTCAGGGTACCGATAACTCTGGTCAATCCACGAACTACTCAAGAGCGCTATCCGTTGATAATCACTCATCGTCAACACGAACCACAATAGAAAAGTCAACCTTGTGTGTTTGCACGTAAAGGAAGAGCGTAGCGTAGGATCTAAATTAAAATCGTTGGTTTTAATAAGATATAAAAGAATCGAAAGAGTTCATTTAATAATAAAAACACAATTAGGACAGGAGAGATTTTACCCCGTCGAATTAAGGACAACGAAATCTACAGCAACGAACTGCCAAGAGATCGAAATCTTGGAAGTCAAAACAGGGCCGGTCCTGAGGTTTCTTGGACCCGGGGCGAAACAAAAAATTAGGGCCCTCAAAATTTTTTGAATGATAAACGTCTATAATATATATACTTTCTTCTAAATACATAAGCAAATTTTTGAATGATAAAAATCTATAATATATCAAAACAACTTTAAATCTTTGTACATATTATCTCAAAATTTTCTTTTAATGTTTCTTGATACGAAGTTATTGATAATAGTGTTGCTATCAACCTCGTATAATAATTTTTCTCAATGCATAAAGTAGCCAATCCATTGAGCCGATTTTGAGACATTGTTGACCTTAATAGTTCTTCAACAATTTCAACTTTGAAAAGCTTCTCTAAGCCGATGTCATAGTCACAAGCACAGTAAACAATATCCAATAAGCGATTGAAATATTTGGATACAGATCCATTTGCCAAACATACTAAAAAATCTCCATAGAAGATATTGGTATTTCAGGCAAACTTAACTTCAAAACCTTCAACTCAGATAGTAGATTGTTTACCTCAACGTCAGAACTATCCTGCGAAAAGAGGCAAGTGAAACGGTCATACTACACACAACACCTAAGATTATATATACATGTACATTACTTGGGGCCCTTCTAAAATCGGAGGCCCGGTGCGGCCGCTCCACTTGCCCCCCTCCAGGACCGGCCCTGAGTCAAAATCAACCAGATTCGGCGGCTGGTGTGGCTTAAGTATATGTGGACCATACATCTATCTCCGTACGTTATTGCAACTTGTTGGATAGATAAAAAATGACCTAAACGCGCATGCATGCATATGTATACACAAGTTGTCGTTGCACTAATTTATCAAAGAAATCATCCTTGACAGGATAGACGAAGGCCGATCGATCGATCGACCTGCACAGATAGGCACCGGGCACGTTGACACCTGGCCGGATAGAAACCTGCTTCTTCTCAGCTGGATCATCTCCGTCGACCCGTCACCAGACACGTTACTGCGTGCTAAAGATCGACCTCGTGGAGAATAAACAAGGTTCACCGCGAGACAGTGACCCCCTGCGGCTCTGTGGCTGATTCGTTCAGCTCTGGATATATTTGACCGTATCTATAATATGTATTTCTATATATATATATAGACAAGTTATTAATTGCAATTCTATATGCACGAGCAACTCGTGTGATTTGACCATATATATATAATATGTTTTTTTTTTGCATTGGGGGAAAGAATCGATGTTGGTTGGTATTAGCTTGTAGCTGTCATATATTTCGTCGTTTTTAACTTTTTTATAGGCTATTAGTAGTGCAGTGCCTAGATACTAGTTAGTATGCTGTAGCACAGACAATATATTGGCAAATATAATATGCATATACATACAGACAATTAGTGGAGAGAAATCAAACCAGGCCCCACTAGTGCGTGCGTAACATCTACTGCTATATATATTATACCACAGAATGAACTTTAGAAGCGATCAAAGCTGGTTTCCGGACGCGGCAATAGTAAGTCCAGTTCGCGCAAAACGAGCGTGTAAAACACTTGTCGGGGACCTAATTAGGGGTACCCTCAAGGCTCCTAATTCTCAGCTGGTAACCTCCATCAGCATAAAACTGCAAAGGCCTGATGGGTGCGATTAAGTCAGGGATCGGTCCATACGAGGGACCCGATCACGCCTCGCCCGAGCCTAGCCTCGGACAAGGGCAGCCGACCACGGAGGATCTCCGTCTCGCCCGAGGCCCCCCTCCAACGGCGAATGTGTTCCCGGCTCGCCCAAGACCCTGTCTTCGCTAAGAAGCAACTCTGACCAAATCGCCGCACCGACCGACCAAGTCGCAGGAGCATTTAATGCAAAGGTGGCCTGACACCTTTATCCTAACGCACGCCCCCCAGAGCCGAAGTGACCGCCGTCACTTCGCCGCTCCACTGACCAGCCTGACAGAAAGACAGCGCCGCCTGCGCCGCTCCGACTGCGGTGCCACTCGACAGAGTGAGGCTGACAAGGCGGCTAGGCCCGGTCGAAGGCACCATAGGAAGCTCCGCTTCGCCCGACCCAGGGCTCGGACTCGGGCTAAGTCCCGGAAGACGGCGAACTCCGCCCGACCCAGGGCTCGGACTCGGGCTAAGTCCCGGAAGACGGCGAACTCCGCCCGACCCAGGGCTCGGACTCGGGCTAAGTCCCGGAAGACGGCGAACTCCGCCCGACCCAGGGCTCGGACTCGGGCTAAGTCCCGGAAGATGATGATCTCCGCCTCGCCCGACCCAGGGCTCGGACTTGGGCTCAGCCCCGGAAGACGACGAACTCCGCTTCGCCCGACCCCAGGGCTCGGACTCCGCCCCGGCATCAGCCGACGACCTCCGCCTCGTCCGACCCTGGGCTCGGACTCAACCTCGGCCACGGAAGACAGACTCGACCTCGGCTTCGGAGGAGCTTCCACGTCGCCCAACCTAGGGCGCAGACCAGCCACGTCAACAGGAGGCACCATCATCACCCTACCCCGAGCTGACTCGGGCCACGGGGAACAAGACCGGCGTCTCATCTGGCTCGCTCCGCCAGATAGGCGATGATGGCGCCTTGCATACTCTGTGACGACGGCGGCTCTCAGCCCCCTTACGGAAGCAAGAGGACGTCAGCAAGGACTCAACAACTCCGACAGCTGTCCCTCCGCCAGGCTCCATCGCTCCTCCGACGGCCACGACATCACACCAGCTGGGTGCCAAGATCTCTCCGGCTGCCACAACGGCATGTACTTAGGGCGCTGGCTCTCCCCTGCTAGACACGTAGCACTCTGCTACACCCCCATTGTACACCTGGATCCTCTCCTTACGCCTATAAAAGGAAGGACCAGGGCCCTCTTAGAGAGGGTTGGCCGCGCGGGGACGAGGTACGCGCTCGCTTGAGGCCGCTCGCTCCCTCTCCCGCGTGGACGCTTGTAACCCCCTACTGCAAGCGCACCCGACCTGGGCGCGGGACGAACACGAAGGCCGCGGGATTCCCACCTCTCTCACGCCGGTCTCCGGCCGCCTCGCTCTCCCCCCTTCGTGCTCGGCCTCGCGCTCGACCCATCTGGGCTGGGGCACGCGGCGACATTCACTCGTCGGCTCAGGGACCCCCCCGGTCTCGGAACGCCGACAGTTGGCGCGCCAGGTAGGGGCCTGCTGCGTGTTGACGAACAGCTTCCCATCAAGCTCCAGATGGGCAGTCTCCAGCAACCTCTCCAACCCGGGACGGTGCTCCGTTTCGGGAGCCTTGAGTTCATGTCCCTCGACGGCAGCTACGACATGATACTCCTTCCACCGCCGTGCGACAACGACAATGGCGGCCGACAGCCCGCCCGCTGGCGGCGAAATCGACGACGTCTTCCCCGCGTGGTGGAAGAACAACATTCGAGCTCACCCCGTCCTCTCCCCCGTCGACGGAGGAGGAGGCGGGGCAACCAAGGCCAAGCAGGAGGCAGCGCCTCGTCGGTTGTCGAGCGAGTCGACGGCCCCAGCGCCCCAACGGGGGGCACGTCGGGCATCGACCCCGCATTTGAGACGAAGGCGAGCGCCATCTCCCCGCGACACGCCAATCCCGGGCAAGCGGACGACGCCAGCACGCTTGCGAAAAGTTTGCTGGACGTCACCCTCGTACCTGAGACGACGGTGCAGTCAGTCCCCGACGTGACCTCCTCGCCGCCCGTCGACCAGAAGGTACCGACCGATTCCCATCCCACGTCTTTCGGATTCAGCCTCGACCCGCCTAGCGGCTTCGCTTTGGCGGGTGCTCTCGTAGAGGCAAGTCCAAACCTTCTGGGGTTTCGTACGCGGTCACCTTGGGACCGGCTGATGGACGTCTCGACCTACGGGCCCTCTGGGTCCGAGGAAGACGACGAGCCCAGCATCTGTTGGGATTTCTCTGGACTTGGCAACCCCAGTGCCATGCGGGACTTCATGACCGCATGCGACTACTGCCTTTCCGACTGTTTCGACGGTAGCCGTAGCCTCGGCGACGAGGACTGCGGCCCAAGTCGCGAATGCTTCCACGTCGATCTAGGGGGTCCCTCCGAAGGCAACCATCTCGGCATGCCGGAGGACGGTGATCTCCCTAGGCTTGTGCCTCGCGTTGACATCCCACGGGAGCTAGCTGTGGTCCCCGTTCAGGCGGGGGGCCATGACCCACAGCTTGAGCAAATCCGCGGGGTGCAGGCCAGGCTCGACGAGGGAGCAGGAGCGCTTGAGCCAATCCGCCGGGACGTCGGGCAGGCATGGGCAGGCCAACCCCCGGCCGGAGAAATACGTCATCTACCCCAGGGCTTCCAGCACCGCGTCGCCGACGACGTCAGGGTCAGGCCACCACCTGCATCTAGTGGGGTCGTCCAGAACCTGGCTGCAGCAGCGATGCTTCTCCGCGCGATGCCGGAGCCATCAACCACCGAGGGGCGGCGAATCCAGGGGGAGCTCAAGAATCTCCTGGAAGGCGCCGCGGTCCGACGGGCCGAGAGCTCTGCCTCCCGAAGGCAGGGGTACCCCTCGGAACCTCATGCCGCGACTTCCCGATTCATGCGGGAAGCCTCGGTCTACACCGGGCGCACGCGCAACACCGCGCCTGCGGCCCCGGGTCGCCTCGGCAACGAGCACCATCACCGCGACCGTCGGGCCCACCTCGACGAGAGGGTGCGCCGAGGCTACCACCCCAGGCGTGGGGGACGCTACGACAGCGGGGAGGATCGGAGTCCCTCGCCCGAACCACCCGGTCCGCAGGCCTTCAGCCGGGCCATCCGACGGGCGCCGTTCCCGACCCGGTTCCGACCCCCGACTACTATCACAAAGTACTCGGGGGAGACGAGACCGGAACTGTGGCTCGCGGACTACCGTCTGGCCTGTCAGCTGGGTGGAATGGACGATGACAACCTCATCATCCGCAACCTCCCCCTGTTCCTCTCCGACACCGCTCGCGCCTGGTTGGAGCACCTGCCTCCGGGGCAGATCTCCAACTGGGATGACCTAGTCCAAGCTTTCGCTGGCAATTTCCAGGGCACGTACGTGCGCCCCGGGAATTCCTGGGACCTCCGAAGCTGCCGACAGCAGCCGAGAGAGTCTCTCCGGGACTACATCCGGCGATTCTCGAAGCAGCGCACCGAGCTGCCCAACATCACCGACTCGGATGTCATCGGCGCGTTCCTCGCCGGCACCACCTGCTGCGACCTGGTGAGCAAGCTGGGTCGCAAGACCCCCACCAGGGTGAGCGAGCTGATGGACATCGCCACCAAGTTCGCCTCCGGCCAGGAGGCGGTCGAGGCTATCTTCCGGAAGGACAAGCAGCCCCAGGGCCGCCCTTCGGAAGATGCCCCCGAGGCATCAACTCAGCGCGGCGCCAAGAAGAAGGGCAAAAAGAAGTCGCAAGCGAAACGCGACGCCGCCGACGTAGACCTTGTCGCCGCCGCCGAGTACAAGAACCCTCAGAAGCCCCCCGGAGGTGCCAACCTTTTCGACAAGATGCTCAAGGAGTCGTGCCCCTATCACTAGGGGCCCGTCAAGCACACCCTTGAGGAGTGCGTCATGCTTCGGCGCCACTTCCACAGGGCCGGGCCGCCCGCGAAGGGTGGCAAGGCCCGCGACGACGACAAGAAGGAAGATCACCAGGCAGGAGAGTTCCCCGAGGTCCGCGACTGCTTCATGATCTATGGTGGGCAAGCGGCGAACGCCTCGGCTCGGCACCGCAAGCAAGAGCGCCGGGAGGTCTGTTCGGTGAAGGTGGCGGCGCCAGTCTACCTAGACTGGTCCGACAAGCCCATCACCTTCGACCAAGCCGACCACCCCGACCATGTGCCGAGCCCGGGGAAATACCCGCTCGTCGTCGACCCCATCATCGGCGACGTCAGGCTCACCAAGGTCCTCATGGACGGAGGCAGCAGCCTCAACATCATCTACGCCGAGACCCTCGGGCTCCTGCGTGTCGATCTGTCCTCTGTCCGGGCAGGCGCTGCGCCCTTCCATGGGATCATTCCCGGGAAGCGCGTCCAGCCCCTCGGACAGCTCGACCTTTCCGTCTGCTTCGGAACACCCTCCAAATTCCGAAGGGAGACCCTGACGTTCGAGGTGGTCGGGTTCCGAGGAACCTACCACGTGGTACTGGGGAGGCCATGCTACGCGAAGTTCATGGCCGTCCCCAACTACACCTACCTGAAGCTCAAGATGCCGGGCCCCAATGGGGTCATCACCGTCGGCCCCACGTACAAACACGCGTTCGAATGCGACGTGGAGTGCGTGGAGTACGCCGAGGCCCTCGCCGAATCCGAGGCCCTCATCGCCGACCTGGAGAGCCTCTCGAAGGAGGTGCCAGACGTGAAGCGTCACGCCGGCAACTTTGAGACAGTGGAGACGGTTAAGTCCGTCCCCCTCGACCCCATCAGTGACGCCTCCAAGCAAGTCCGGATTGGCTCCGAGCTCGGTCCCAAATAGGAAGTAGTGCTCGTCGACTTTCTCCGCGCGAACGCCGACGTCTTCGCGTGGAGTCCCTTGGACATGCCTGGCATACCGAGGGATGTCGCCGAGCACTCGCTGGACATCCGAGCCGGAGCCCGACCCGTCAAGCAGCCTCTGCGCCGATTCGACGGGGAGAAGCGCAGAGCCATAGGCGAGGAGATCCACAAGCTAGTGGCGGCGGGGTTCATCGAAGAGGCGAAAGGCATCAAGCTCAATCCCGAAAAGTGGGTCTTCGGGATGCCCCAGTGCATGTTCTTGGGGTTCATCGTCTCCAAGCGGGGCATCGAAGCCAACCCGGAGAAGATCGCGACCATCGCGCAGCACCCCGAGCCCTTGTTGGGGGCACTCGGGGGCTACACGCACCCCTGGGAAGGGCCGCTTGTCATCGCCAAAGTTCTGAAGCCCGGAACGTACAAGCTGGCCAACCGTCAAGGCGAGGTCTACGGCAGCGCTTGGAACATCCAACAGCTACGTCACTTCTACCCTTAAGATGTTTTCAAGTTGTTCGTATACCTCGCTCCCACGCAAGTCTTAGTCGTCAAGGAAGGGTCAGCCTCGCCTCGGCAGAGCCCGACCCTCCCTCGGGGGCTAAAAAGGGGGGGAACCCCTCTGCGTCAAGATTGGGGAACCTCTCTGCGTCCAAAATTTTCAATCAAAAAGGATTTTGCGTTCCCCCGGCTATGTCGGAAGCAGGACCCCAAGGAGCGAACGCGGGTGCATGTAAGTGGCAAGGCCGACTGAGCCGAGGGACTCCTATGCCTCCGGGTTAGGGACACCTCACTCGTCACCCGCCACGAAAAGTGACCCCTACTTGGGGAAGCCACCGTGTTGCTAACAGGCGAAGCCGGACACGCAAAATAAAAGGGAAAGGAGTACAACTTCATGCGACGGTAACAAAGTGTTCAGGCCTCAGCGGCCGCAGAAAGACACACGTGCATCCAACAGAAACTGTTCCAACAGAGTTAGGCGTCGCCTTGGGAAGGAGCCGCGCCTTCAGCTTCGTCCCCACCTTCGGCAAAGTCCATCACGGCTTCCGGCGACGGCGCAGGTGGGAGGATCTCTGCCTCAAAGGTGGTCGCCAACACTGCGCTCGGACCTGCGGCGGCCGCATCGAGCCTCTGGACTTCTGCCAGGGCGGCTTCATCTTCGTCAGGAAGGCAATACCCCTCGCTAATCCGCTCCAGGTCCACAACGTAGTGGGAAGCGAGCACGGCGAAGGCCCGCCTGACGCCGTGGTGTAGCGCCTCGCGGAGTCTACCGCGCACATGATCGCCCAAGACCTGAAGGCGACTATGAGGGGAGCTTCCTGAGGGGACGTCACCGGAGCCAAGGACCCGGTAAACGTCCGAGATGGCCTCGGACATGGCCGCGTGGTCGGCCTCCCTCTGCTCGGCCGCCCCGGCAAGCGCCTTGGCAAGCGCCTTGGCGGACTCATTGAGGGCGGACTCAAGCTCTGCGAACAGCCAGAAGAAAGACCTCAAACACGAGCAGAGGAAACAAGCAGGAACGAAAACCGAAGATGGCCAAGGCGTACCTCCGACTCGGGCACGTTGCTCCGAGGCTGCGACCTGGGCTACGGCTAGGTCGGCTGCAATGGTTTCGGCCCGGCTTTCGGCCTCGGCAGCCCGGCCCCGAGATTGGTCCCGCTCCTTGACGACCCGGTCGAACTCCGACTGCTGCCGCGGCCGCCTCCGCGCGCGCCGCTGCCGCCTCGGTTCTCAGATCGGTGCAGAGCAACCGAAGGTCTGCTACCTCGGCACCTTGCTGAGAGAGGCGCGTAGTAGCCCTAGCGAGCGAGGTCCTCAGGGATCGCAACGAGCCCCAGACGTCGACCTCGCGCCGGATGAACGACGACTTGGCGGCGCTCCGATCCGTCAGATCCTGAGGGAAGGAAGCGGGGCGTCACGAAGGACACCTTGGTCACAAAAGAGAAAAGGTATGCCTGAAACTGTTACCTGGAGGATTTTGGGACGTCCCTGCAGAAAACCTCCAGCGACGACCGGAGCGACCCCACCGTTGCTTCGGCACACTCGCGGAGCTCGTCCCAGGACTGGTCCTCCCGTTCATCGTCAAGAACGAAGTCGGGATCCGAGGCCTCACGGGTCCGGAACCGGAGCAACTGGCGCCGGCCCTCGGAGCTCCGCCGCACAGCGACGAGACTGTCGCCCGGCGGGACGGATCGCGTCTCCACGCCCCCCTCTTCCGAGGCACCGAGCGCCGACGCCTCAGCCGTCTCGACGTCGGCAGCAACCGGTCGCTCCCCGACCGGGACGGCGGCGACTTCAGTAGCGCCAGGTGCCGACATCGCCGGCACGTCCGGTGGGCCCAGGGCCATGCCCGCGTCAGCCGCCTCCCCTATCACAATGA
Source organism: Zea mays (assembly GCF_902167145.1). NCBI lineage: Eukaryota > Viridiplantae > Streptophyta > Magnoliopsida > Poales > Poaceae > Zea > Zea mays. The sequence goes on along the minus strand of NC_050099.1, from coordinate 191,454,352 downwards.
CCGCCTCAGCAGAAGAGCCAGCTTCGGGAACCCGCTCCACGGCGGCTGGTGCCGCCTGAGCCCCCTGCTGTGGAGCACCTTGCGAGAAGGTCAGCTGAACGGCAAGGCCCGGTGCGGCGCTGGCCACGCAAGCCGGCGCCGTCTTAAGGGCCTTCCGGGGTGCCAGGTCAGTCAGGCCATGGCTTCGCTTGCTGAGAGAAAAAAGAAAAATCACGACCGGGACATGCGAGTGAAGAGCCAGGACGAAGACATTCCAAGATACTTACCCGCTCTGGGCCATGACCAACCGAGCCTGGGGGGAGGTCTCTCGGATCTCGATCCCCGGAGCCACCGCCGTGGTCCGCTTCGTCGGCAGCTTCGGCACCACCCTTGCTTTGGGCGCCCTGAACGCTCGGGGGGGCGGACTGCCCAGGCACCGCCACGGCGACCTGAGGGTCGCTCCCCTGCGCTGCCCGCGTGGGCGGCGGCTCTCGGGGAGCAGACGCCTCGGCCTGGCCCCCCGGGGTCTCCTCAACTCCTCCAGCCGAGGGGTCAAGTACCCCCTCGGATTGCCCCCACCTCTCGGGTCGGGACCCCGGCGTCCCGACTCCAGGGACTGACGGCATCAGCCCGCTCGGGGGCTGGCTTGACGGCTCCTGGCCTGACCCCAAGCCAGGGCTGAGTCCAAGGCGGACACCCATGTCGTCTTCCTCGTCATCATCTTCATCATCGTCATCGTCATCGGGCGTTTCCGGCGACGGTTCCCTCGGGAGCCCCTCCCTCTCCTGCCGGCGACGAAGCTTTTCCAAAGCGTCTCGAGCCCGCCTCCGCTCGCGGGCCCGGGCCTTCTCCGCGTCCTTCTTCTTCTTCTTCTCCTCCGCGGTGACCCGCCACGCTGCTCGGCCCGCCGCATCCTGCAGGACCCGTGGCAGGGAAGGCTTGTGCCACCCTACCTCCTGAAGACGGATGGAAATCCTGACCGTAAAAACCAGGGGCAACCCGACGCAAGAAGAAAGAAGGAGGGGACACTCACCAGGGTCACGCACCCTTGGTCAGGGCGCATCAAAGGCTGGGAGAAGGCGCCGGGGTCCGGCTTCCCCAACGCAATGGACACCCGCCCGTGGAGAACGTCGAAGGGAAGAGGATCAGAGGACATCCGCGAGCCCTCCAAGTCAGCCTCCGGTGTCATCTCCCAAAGCGGCAGCCGTCGCTCCGCCAAGGGAAGCACCCTCCGGTGGTGGTTGGCAGCAATCACTCCCGCAGCGGTGAGTCCCCCCTTTCGCAACGCCTCCAAGGCCTTGAGAAGGGGTTCAAGGTTCTTCTGCCTTTCGTGCAGGGTCCCGTGGCGCCAAGCATCGGCGGCGGTGGTGACTACTCGCTGGGAGAACGGCGGGAGCAACTCGCCGTCATTCCGGAGGTAGAACCACCGGCGCTGCCACCCCTTGTTCGAGGACGCAAGGACTGCGGGAATATACAGCGACGCCCACGACTGCCTCAACAGGAGGGTGCAGCCGCTGGCCCGCACCGCCGCGCGAACCTTCCTCTCCCCCGTCGGCGAAGCAAAAAGCTCCGCAAAAAAGAGATGGGTCCACAAATCCCAATGGGGGCGATCCCCAAGTACCCCTAACACACCGCTACGAAGATGGCGGCCTGCGAGATGGAGTTGGGGCTGAGGTTGTGCAACTCCACCCCGTAGTGGTGCAGGATTGCCCGCATGAATCGGCTCGCCGGCACACCAAATCCCCGCTCGTGGAAGGAGATGAAGCTCACGATGTACCCCGGCGGTGGGGACGGAGCGGCTCCGCCCACGGGGGGAATCCATTCCGGCCGCTGCTCATCGGTGAGAGGGCGGAGTAAACCCTCGCCGACAAGATCCTCCAGATCACTCGCCGTCACCGTGGAAAAAGGCCATGGGTCGCGCGGCGAGATGATGGTCACCCGGTCAGCCATCACCGAGCGGAAGGGGTGGCGGCGCAAGGGACAGGGAGGGCGGTTTCCTCTTCTCTGGCTAAGTCTCTCGGGTTGCGAAAACCTGATAGGGAGGCAGAAAGAGGAGCAAAGAACCATTGCCAGACCCTCTCCCGAGTATATAAGGACTCAGGCGAGACCGGTCCAAACGTTCCGCCCGGACCGGACGCGGGATTCAAAAACGCAAAGCGAAACAGCCGTTCCCCGAACGGCTCGCGCACGCGCAACGACCGCCCTGCCAACCACTCGCCCTGTTGCATTAACTCCGCGCCGGGACAGACGGCGCCTCTGGCAGGAGAAGCGGGCGACGCTTCGCCTTCGCCATAATGACCGCGTCAAAAAAGGTACGCCGCGTCGTTTGATTTCGTATCCTTTTCCTTTTTTCCTCTTTCTCTCTCTTGCAACAGGGACCGGGAAAGGGGGATACCCCGAAAAGGATCCTTCCCCGAGAAGGAACCAGGCTCCGAGCCCCCCCTACTGATCAGAGGTTCGAAGGCTGGCCCCTCGGAAGGGTTCGACAGCCGCCTCAGATCGCGTGGGCCCTACACCCACTACTGGTCAGAGGTTCGAAGGCCGGCCCCTCGGAAGGGTTCCACGGCCGCCTCAGGCTACTCGAGCTCCGCGCCCACTACTGATCAGGGGTTCGAAGGCTGGCCCCCAAAGGGTTCACAGCCGCCTCAGACGCCGAGCGAGGGATGACCATGGGTACGTTCGATACATAACCAAGGCTCGGGCTGCGCTCCCAAGGTACCCTAGGACATTTCTGAGACCAGCGGGAACGATCTTGTAACGGAATCCCATCAGAGGGAGGCATCGAGCCCTCGGACCCCGTCGCCAGGGGACCGGGTCCGGCAGATCACCCGCAGGTACTTTTGGGCGTGCCTCTGGGCCCCTAGCCGACCCCTAACGAACGGGGCACGGACGTCCACTCGGATTACCCGCTTGCAGCTCACCGGAGACACCATGTTCGGCGCCCATCGAGGGCAACATGGCGCTTTCCCCCCCTCCTCCTTGCGGAAAGGCGACGCAGGGGCGTATGTAAAAAAGCCGGGTCTGTCCCTGATCGCCCTCTCGCCCTGTGCAGAGGCTCGGGGGCTACTCTCGCAAACCCGGCTCCGGCCGAACCGTTGACAGCGTCAACATACCAGCCCGAGAACTTGGGACCCGACCATACACCCGGGCTACGGCCAGCTCGCATGAGGGAACCACCAGACCAGCCGAAGCATTACGCGAAGCATTAAGACCTCGGAGGAGTGAAACCACTCCTCCGAGGCCTCGGGGGCTACACCCGGCGGGTGCGCTCGCGCGCACCCACCGGAACAAAACGCAACCGAGAAAGGCTGGTCCCCTTGCAAAAAAGTGCGACGAAAGCCTCCAAGCGAGTGCTAACACTCCCTTTGAGGCTCGGGGGCTACTGTCGGGGACCATAATTAGGGGTACCCTCAAGGCTCCTAATTCTCAGCTGGTAACCCCCATCAGCATAAAGCTGCAAAGGCCTGATGGGTGCGATTAAGTCAGGGATCAGTCCATACGAGGGACCCGATCACGCCTCGCCCGAGCCTAGCCTCGGACAAGGGCAGCCGACCCCGGAGGATCTCCGTCTCGCCCGAGGCCCCCCTCCAACGGCGAATGTGTTCCCGGCTCGCCCAAGGCCCTGTCTTCGCTAAGAAGCAACTCTGACCAAATCGCCGCACCGACCGACCAAGTCGCAGGAGCATTTAATGCAAAGGTGGCCTGACACCTTTATCCTGACGCACGCCCCCCAGAGCCGAAGTGACCGCCGTCACTTCGCCGCTCCACTGACCAGCCTGACAGAAAGACAACGCCGCCTGCGCCGCTCCGACTGCGGTGCCACTCGACAGAGTGAGGCTGACAAGGCGGCCAGGCCCGGTCGAAGGCACCATAGGAAGCTCCGCTTCGCCCGACCCAGGGCTCGGACTCGGGCTAAGTCCCGGAAGACGGCGAACTCCGCCCGACCCAGGGCTCGGACTCGGGCTAAGTCCCGGAAGACGGCGAACTCCGCTTCGCCCGACCCAGGGCTCGGACTCGGGCTAAGTCCCGGAAGACGGCGAACTCCGCCCGACCCAGGGCTCGGACTCGGGCTAAGTCCCGGAAGACGGCGAACTCCGCCCGACCCAGGGCTCGGACTCGGGCTAAGTCCCGGAAGACGGCGAACTCTGCCCGACCCAGGGCTCGGACTCGGGCTAAGTCCCGGAAGACGATGATCTCCGCCTCGCCCGACCCAGAACTCGGACTTGGGCTCAGCCCCAGAAGACGATGAACTCCGCTTCGCCCGACCCCAGGGCTCGGACTCCGCCCCGGCATCAGCCGGCGACCTCCGCCTCGCCCGACCCGGGGGCTCGGACTCAACCTCGGCCACGGAAGACAGACTCGACCTCGGCTTCGGAGGAGCTTCCACGTCGCCCAACCTAGGGCGCAGACCAGCCACGTCAACAGGAGGCACCATCATCACCCTACCCCGAGCTGACTCGGGCCACGGGGAACAAGACCGGTGTCCCATCTGGCTCGCTCCGCCAGATAGGCGATGATGGCGCCCTGCATACTCTGTGACGACAGCGGCTCTCAGCCCCCTTACGGAAGCAAGAGGACGTCAGCAAGGACTCAACAGCTCCGACAGCTGTCCCTCCGCCAGGCTCCATCGCTCCTCCGACGGCCACGACATCACACCAGCTGGGTGCCAAGATCTCTCCGGCTGCCACAACGGCATGTACTTAGGGCGCTGGCTCTCCCCTGCTAGACACGTAGCACTCTGCTACACCCCCATTGTACACCTGGATCCTCTCCTTACGCCTATAAAAGGAAGGACCAGGGCCCTCTTAGAGAGGGTTGGCCGCGCGGGGACGAGGACGAGGTACGCGCTCGCTTGAGGCCGCTCGCTCCCTCTCCCGCGTGGACGCTTGTAACCCCCTACTGCAAGCGCACCCGACCTGGGCGCGGGACGAACACGAAGGCCGCGGGATTCCCACCTCTCTCACGCCGGTCTCCGGCCGCCTCGCTCTCCCCCCTTCGCGCTCGGCCTCGCGCTCGACCCATCTGGGCTGGGGCACGCGACGACATTCACTCGTCGGCTCAGGGACCCCCCGGTCTCGGAACGCCGACAACACTGTTTTATACTTTAGACAATAGTATTTATAAAGTATAGAGTTTAAAATAGAGAATGATGACCACACTTTGTTAATACGCGCCGGTTCTCCATCGTGTCTGTAAATTTTCTACCATCAAGGCCAATGCTGGATCTAAGAAAATTTGTTTTGTCTAGTCTGAACATGCATATGCTGAAGCATGTCTGCTCTCCTCAAATCTCCTTCGGGATTCGAAGGAGATTTGAGTTTCCGAACTAACCCTTAGGCAGCACCACAAGATCTAGGTTTTCGGACGCGGCAAGAGTAAGTCTAGCTCCGGTAGTCCGTGCAAACGGACGTATAAAACACTGTTTTATATTGTAAAATGATATTATTTATATAGTAGAGTTTAAAATATAGAATAAGATAGTGAGTGAGGCATTTAGTTAGTCTACTGACCACCTCTGTTAATACGCGTCGGTTCTCCATCGCATCTGTAAACTTTCTACCATCAAGCTAAGGGCATATGCTGGATCCAGGAAATTTGCCAGCGTGCGCGGTTAGATTTAGGGCTGAACGGATCAAAGTTGCTAGATTCTTTCTCTAGTCGAAGCATGTCTGCTCTCCTTAATGGCTAGTTTAGGAATTCAAATCCCCCTCGAGATTTGAAGGAGATTTGACTTTCCAAACTAACCCTTAGACAAGAGTTAGTTGAATCCAATACCATACTTGACGACGACGACGTACGTAACTGCATAGGTGGCACCGAGAACTTGACAACAATTCGAGCCACATAAGAAATTATTTGCCACATTATTAGCTTGTTCTTCCTTCTTCGGTGCAGTTCTAAGCCCGATGTCTCGTAGCCTCCTGAGATGCAGCATTGATCCGCTCACCTTGCTCTCTTAGAAGCACACAAACTCCTCCGATGCAAACCTCTGCATCAAGCAGCTCGCGCCACGTGCCGCATGCCACAAAGAACGAAAAACTCCATCTATCCAGCCGCAGTCGTCTCTTCCCCGGCCCGCGCGCGGTATATATATATGACTAGCGCATGCACATCACCGGTAGCCTCGCCGCCATAGCCATGCCGCTCGATGGCAAGCAAGTCCCATCATCTGTCCTGCCACTTGCACACGACAAAAGCTAATCCACTTGGGCATCGTCGTCTGTCCTTCATCATCTTCAATCGCTTCAAATCCCTGCTGGAGATCTCGGTCAAGCAAATTAAAGGAATAAGGGAATGCAACACACACATTATTCATTCTTCCAAGAATTTTGTTGAAAGCTCATTAAAAAAAGTTATATTCGTTGCTTATTTATCTTAAGAGAGAAAATTACTTTCTGCTAGTGCATAATCTCTTATTTGAAAACGTATTTATGTACGTCACAGAATGAGTTCTCCCAATGCAAATTACCCAAAATAGGATTTTTACATTCCATTCTTCAAGAGACCCATACGAGGCCACAAGTTAGGCCCCGTTTGGTTAGAGAGGCTAATCTTTAGTCTTTGGTTTTTAATCTCGTTTAGTCTGTATTTTGCCAAACGGAATGACTAAAGTATGGACTAATTGATTTTAGTCTCTAGTCGGTCACATGGGTGCTAAAATGGACTAGCTCATGCACATCACCACCGGCCGGTAGCCCTCACCGCCATAGCCATGCCAGCTCCATCGCAAGCCCAATCGTCATCTGCCCTGCCACTTGCCGTCGTCTAAAAGCCAAATGAAACCTCACCTTCGATCGTTCGACCTCTCCAATTAATAATCTAAAAATTGAAATGGATTATAATCTAGTAGGTCGGATGGAGGGTAATATTCCCTGTACGTTTTGATGGATCGCTCATGCACGCATGCATGCCGTACAAGCTACAGCCAAGCCACCGTACACTACGTCGCTCCGATCCTGCGTGATAGCAACCTCTCCTACTCCAATAATGCGTATCGTTCCACGGAGGACGACACGGCGGAGTCGATCGCCGGGATTTCCTTTTTAACGTACACAATTAAGGCGACGGGCCGTATCTAGGGCAGGTCGTTCAGCCGCTCTCTGGTTGCAATTGCATGCATATGGCCCGGACGGACGACGCGCAGCAGCTCGTCGTCTCGTCGTCGTCCTGGTCGCCGCCGTCCGCCGACGTCGGGGACCCTGCTCATGCATGATCGGTCCACCTTAATCTATTCCACTGTATGCATGATTGGGTAACGTCCTTCAACGATTTCCATTCTCTGTGCCATCATTGTGTGCCCATCCGTAATAATAGGTGTTTGTTAATTACTGCTGAGATACAATAATTAACAAACACCTGGTATTAATTAAACCCGGTGGGTGGGTATCACTTACGGAGTAGGAGTACTACTAGCTGGCAGCTCAATCATCCACACACTAGACTACTAGTACTGACTATACTGACACGTGGCTGGCCACGAGAGGAACAGGGATATGCTGCTGAGTTGACTCAAATTGTGTGGTGGTGTGGTGGATGGAGAGCTCGCAGGCTAGGCTAGTCTAGTCTAGTAGCAGCAGCACTATATATAGGTTTTTCCTGCCAGCTAGCTAACGCGGGACAAGCGTGTCTCCCATGTGGCCATGTGCTGCTGCATGCACACGGGGGTTCATGATGTGCGCAGAGGATCTGGCTAGTAGGAGATGTGTATAAGTGCCTTGGTTGTTCGCTTGGGATATGAGGACCATAGTAACTGATGCGCGCCTCACGCGCTTAGAAAACATTTATGATTTAAGTGACACCGATAGTATTTTTTTTGACAAACTATTCATATGTATTTTAGATTGTATATGTATATACAAAAGATTGAACAACTGCATAGATTCATTACTTGGTTCTAGAACAAAAATTGAAAATGGAAGTATTACCTGCACATCTTTTTATATGATATCAGTGGAATTGTAGTACATGATTGGGGCATGCATGGTAACTATTTTATCATGCGATCCAGAGAGGGTGTCGAGGTGTTCTAGGAAGCATCACGAGAGAACTCCCCAGTCTTGATCCCCTGCACACAGAGAGCAATCGTACTTCAAGGTGAGAAGTAGGTTGAAGTCATAATTGAAGGGATGCTGATGGAATCCAAGAAGCCTTGTGTCGACAGGAAGCAACCGTATAGCGCGAGCCGAGGGACGAAAAGAGCGTATGGAAAGACAGGGAGCTGCCTGAAGCAGCATCCATAGTGTTTTCAACCGCATTTGTTACAGTCCGCTAGATGGCACTCAAGATGGTTGATAAAACTAACGAGGCGATGTTGATCATTGAGAGACGACATGTAATATAAAGGCTCATATCAATAAACAGATACCTGGTGCTGAAGCTGGAACTGGAACTTTGGGCAAGATGATACAGTGCTCTTGGAAGCAATTACTGACGCCATCCTCAATACATGAGTGGGAGTGTCAAGAGGCCTTTGATACGAAGGGCAAAGGAAATGGCTATAGAGTAATGCAATGCAGATGCAGGGGTGTTTTATTCCTTAGAGAATTAACAACAGCTTCAAGCAAGAGATCAAGTCATTATAAAACTAAATCAACAGAGTTCATTACCTAACAATGTCAAGAAGCCGAAGCCGAAGGCCAAGAATACGCCCCATCTTTATGTTGTTCATAGAACTATGGCACGGGTAAAATATACAATAGTTGTAAGTGAAATATTTGTAATATAAGTGGCAACAACAGTATTTTTTTTAGACAAACTATTCATATATACTGTAGATTGTTTATGTATATACAAAAGATAGAACAACTCTATAAATGCATTAATTGGATCTGGAACAAACAAGATCATCTAAAATATAACTTGGTGAATTATGACAAGCGTTAGTTGTTCCTGTTTGAATATTTGGAATTGGATTGTTATTTTTACATAAAATTTCTTCAAAGGAATGAGGACGGGCTTACTTCACCATTTTATTGGAAGGGGAGCTGACCTGAGACGATGGAGATGCCTGCGACACTACCTCACAGACCTGCAGAGAGAAAAGGTGAGGACAGAGGGGATTAGTGTGATTATAATTTCAAGTTCAATCCTCACATACCTGCAGAGAGAAAAGGTGAGGACAGAGGGGATTAGTGTGATTATAATATCAAGTTCAATCCTCATAGACCTGCAGAGAGAAAAGGTGAGGACAGAGGGGATTAGTGTGATTATAATATCAAGTTCAATCCTCACATACCTGCAGAGAGAAAAGGTGAGGACAGAGGGGATTAGTGTGATTATAATATCAAGTTCAATCCTCACATACCTGCAGAGAGAAAAGGTGAGGACAGAGGGGATTAGTGTGATTATAATATCAAGTTCAATCCTCACAGACCTGCAGAGAGAAAAGGTGAGGACAGAAGGGATTAATGTGATTATAATATCAAGTTCAATCAGGTCCAGACTGTCTACCCTAGGCCACAACTTCACGTATACTTGTTTGATCTAGCTTCCTGGTCGATTCCTAATTGTCCAAAGTCTAAAGTTTGAAATTGAGGGTACAAAATAATTAATTAAATTAACTTTAAACTTTAAAGGAAAACAAAGGAACACGATATATATATGTGCATACCTGGGATTCAGCAAATGAAGACATGCAACTAATGTCGACGACGTTCATGGTTGCGCTCAGAATGTTTTTCCTCCTTGCCCGTTCATCCTCCGGACAACACAGGTTGGGGTGGAGGGGGGTGGACAAAAGTAACCTGAGAGAGTGCACACCAGCAAGATCGGCCTTATCAACAGTGCCACAATGGAGGAAAGTCACGTCCTCGAAGAGGGGGCAGCATGGGCGAGCGCTCCGGCGACATCCTTGTCAGCCTCACCAATTTAGAGACCTCGCACCGCAGGGACTGCTTGGTGAGGAAGGAGATAGGAAGGGCGGCATTAGGGGCGGGGCACCTCTGGAGGTTGCCGGTGACTCTGTGCTTGAAGCCCAGGGCGGGTTGACCTACCACCCCGCTACCTCCTTCTGTAGGACGCGGCGTGGAGCTGTGCCGGCACGCGGCCGGGAGCACCGGACACCAGAGCGCTGGAGTCGGAAGCAAGAAGGACGCGACAACGCGGGGTGAAGATTCGCGGTCGCGGAGACGACCGAACATGGCGCGCAACACGACATGGCTACTCGGCTAGGGAGGAGGGGACAGGGAGCTCCACCGGTGCGAGGGCGGGGGGGAGGGGAGACGGTGGAGGTGCTGACACCGTGGTCCGTGGTGGGAGCTAATGGAGCTCTAGGGGGGCCTTCTCTAGTCTGGAAGCTTTGCGGGCGTCGTAGAATGGAGAAGGGTAGGATGCTTCGCCATACGTCGATGCGCGATCCAACGGCTGCAATTTTAGACGATGACGTGGATAGGCTAGGGAGCGCCGTTTTGGACCGGCTTTGTTATATAGAAATATCAGCGGTGGAGGACGCCACTAAGGTATGCGCGGTTGGTGGAATATGTCACATGCCTTGCGATTGCATAACGCTCAATTAGAATAAATTCAGAAATCATCATTGTCCAAGGAACCCGGTTGCATTCTGGCATTTGTTCAAACACATGTCCCTTGCATCCACCGTTAGTTAGTTGGCTATGGTAGTACCCTAGTAAGGATTGTGTTTTCCTAGCTTGACGAGGAATTCCTGATTGGCTTTTTATTGGAACACCTCGCGTGCCAGGGGTGATGTCTGCGTGTTCTGGACACAACAGGTAACATTGTCATTCGACGCCACGATGTTCTGCTAGCCATTTCATCAAACACAAACACTTATAGCTAAAAATAACAAAATAAACTCCTCCTACTCATTATCTCAAAATTGAGTATTAAACATGGATGGTATGTTATGTCAAAAGGAAGAAAAAAAGGTATATGGAAAGAAGGAAGGATATATCAGAAGGACAAAAGATATACCGGAAAGGACAAAGGAAGACATGATAGAAAGATGAATATTGATCATATAATGAGCGGATGGAGATCAATGTAATCTCAAGATGATGTGACTTGATCGTTAGCTTGATAGAGTGAATACTACAAGAAAAGGGCTTTCGAGTGATTAAACGAAAGGTGAAGGCCAAGTAGAGAGGCTAGTGGACCGAGGGTACCATGGCTAAGGTGATGAAAAGAGTACTTGCGTGGAGTCAAGAGACTAATCAAGCTGTGAAGAGTCATGTTGCGCTAAGAAAAATGAAGAAGGAAATGGACTTTGGGTCATTCCAACATTGGGGTAGGTTCTTGTTGTCGGAACTCATTAGAACAATATGTTTGCTAAGAATCACTTTGTGGAAATAACTTGGCTCGCTGCATTATTGAAGATAGAACTAAAAACTATGAGAAACCAACCACACGACGACGATAGGATATCTCACTGATACTGGCGAAGACATGAGCTGGTGGTAGTGGGCCCTACTATCATGCCATAATTGCTGAAAGACAATTTACGTGAAACACCAAAAGAGAACTCATCAGAGGTTGACGCTAGCGCTGTTGAAGTGGGAGCCAAAGCTAAAAAACGAACTACACAAGATGACCAATAATGACGGATATAATAGGCACGCACACGAAATAAAAAAAAACATCTGCAATAATTGGGCAGGTGCGTGGCAACAGTTAACTACGGTGGTTATATATGAACGCTGCCACAATTGGTGGACTGACAGATTGTAAGTAGGGCCTTGGTTGTCTACGCTTCAGACCAAATCAAACAACAAAGCTATCTATAATGTGTTTTTTTCCAAATCAAACAACAAATAGTTTAGCGTTTCTACGAGGATTTTCATTACGTTGTTTTCAAGACTATAATGTCATATTGAACAAAATAAAATATAGATGAAATACTCACTGTCAATTAAGATGATTTTACATGCATTTAATTTCAGAACTAATTGGGAGTTAATAATCGTGCCAAAAGGTTTTCCTTCTCATAAAATCCACTTAATTCTTCTCTTTCTTTTAAAAAAAATACTGTCACGTCATCGGATGTCAAGCATCTTGTGGGTTATTATATTCACTCATAATCACTATTGTATGACATGCACTATTAGTGCCTTCAGTTCGAGGAATCAAATTATTTTAGACGAGGAGAAGCATCGCAACTGTACTTTCAAATAAAAGCTAATTCCTCCATTCTTTTTTATTTATCACATATTAGTTTTAAAATAAACTACTGGACGATATAAATATTCGAAAACAGAATTAATATTTATTAGGTTTTGTCCAGGTTATAGAAGTCTATGTTTAATTCGGTATAAAATGGTTAAGATAAAATAAAGAGAAATAAATTTAATAGATTTAGCTCATGTTATAGAAAAATTCTGGATCCATCCTGCCCCAAACCAAACACACTATGATGGTTCCTTCTGGCATCTTCTTCCGGGAGCTGTAAAGAACCGAGCTGATGTTACAAGAACAAACAAACAAACAAGAAAGAAAGGGAAAAAACTCTTTTTTATTTCAGGTTCATTTCAGTTACTGGAAAAAGATGTTTTTTTCCTTCAGGACGATTTCAGTTTTGTTTTGTTTTGTTTAGAACATCTTTTCCCTCTCAGGTTCACTTCAGTTACCAGAGAAAAAAACGTTCTTTTTCGTTCAGGTTAATTTCAGTTCTCCGTTTTTCCTTTTTTTTTTAAAAAAAAGCTCCTTTGTGGAGGCAGGAGGCTGCAGTGCGTCCTGCCGTCCTGATGAATCGCCTGGCGTGCTGCGAGATCCCCGGTGAACTGGCAACGTCGTCGACTCGACTCGGCGAGCAAACCTGCGTGCGCAGACTCTCCTCCGTATAGCATACGTGCGTGCATGTGCCGGGGGCCGGGCATCACCGTCGCGAGTGAATGAACGAGTCGCCGTCGTCGCGGCGACCAATCATGCAGCTGCGCGCCGCACGCACAGTGCGCCACGAGCCCACCACGGCGGCGGCGCGCGACGGCGACACGGCACCGGCACCCGTCGGTTCCGTTCCAGGTGTGGACGGCTCCGTACCAGTCGCCTAACTGACTGCGCCCTGCGGCAGGAGCCCCACCTCTGACAAGACCAGGCACATTTTCTTTCTTTCTTTCATTTTTTCCTTCCGATATTCCAACCAAAAAAATGCTTGGCTGGCAGCTTGTCCATTTCCCGTCAGCCTGCCTGTGCAGTGCAGTCCATGTGGTGGATGCAGTTGGAAATCCATTCATTCCTTCGTCCCCCACCTCTCGCTTCATCTCCATCTCCTCCTCATGCTGCTGCTGCCACTGCCACTATAATAGCCCAGCTAGCTAGAGGTCACCCATCAAGCTGCCCATTCCCTCGTGACAGCAGCTGCCTGCCTGCTCCGAGGCGCCACCCAGCTCTTCCTCGCCCCAGCAGCCGCTTCCCGAGATCCTTTTCACTTTCACCACCAGGGTACATAGACCGCATCTGCGGTGCTCTGCGCTCCTCGGACTCGATTTGTTGGTTCATCCATCCAGCTGCCGCCGGACGTCGATCAGCTACCTATCTGTAAGCTCCCTCCCTTCCCTTCCTTCGCTGCCCTTGCCCTCTCTCTCTCTTCTCCTTCCTCCCCCAACCGAATTCCTTTTCGGTGTTTGGATTCACAACAATGGAATCCCATTCTTTCTAGTTCAGAGCTCCAGCTCCAGGGCCTAAATAAAAGGGAGTTTCTTTTTCGTGTTTGGATCATATAAACTAACTAATAACAACGGGAAAAAAAAGGGAAGGGGAGGGATCTCTTTCGTTCGTGCTTTTGCCGCAGCTGCCACCTGAAATCTGGCCTCTGCCGAACGTCTCCAGGCCTGCTGTTTGTTAGCCTTGCTGCAGTTGCAGAGCTTTCTGGGCCGCAGTCCTTCCTTCCCGCTGCTCCATCTGATCTCTCCCTTCCCCCGCCTGAAAAATGCCTCTTCTGCTGTGATCCATGTTCCTTGGATGGTTGTTGCTCAACTCGTACGGATGGAATAGGATTAGGAATACAGATGTGAATATGCCCCCCTCGCCTGCTGCCTGCCTTCCCCTGCGTGGACGACTCACTGAAAACTGAATATTCAATTCGATTGCAGTGGCTAGCTTGGCTGTTCTCTCTGCAGGCAGTTGCCATCGTGTCTGATCATACTAATATTCTGTCCAGATCCCAAGGAGGCAAAGGTTGGTCTAACTTCTCCTTGACTACTAATTGATTATTCGGATATTCCAGTGAGTGAGTGAGTAGAGAGAGAGAGAGAGAGAGAGCGCTTTTGTATTTCGTGAGAAAGAGTACTTAGCAGCCCCATGCATGAATCGAATTGTTCACCAGTTTCCTGATGACTTCCTTCCTTGCTTCCTTCCTGTGGTGAGGGAGGGAGAGAGCTGGAGAGGAATAAGAACAAGAATAACAAACAAGGCACAAGCAGGCTGAACCGACGGCTGTTCGCCTGCCTGCCGTGGATATGCTCTCAATTGGGCGCCTTCTATCTAGTTCTGCAGGGCAAAAGAACAATTGACTATTGCATATCATTGTCCTCCCACCATGATTCCAAAGATTAGACGATATCGACATGCAGCATACTGAACGCATCAAGCATCCTGATCCAACTCGTGTCTATCCTGCTGCCATCTTTTTTTTCCTTTCACCGTCATCTGTACAGTGTGCCTGTAAGACTAACTAAACTAACAGACTGGGTGAATTTTTTTTTCCACGCATGACAGTGAAACCACAGGACCGAGCGTGGAAACTCCCGGACCGGACATTCCATTTTCCATTCCGAAGGGGGGGTGAGAAGGCGGGGAATGAGTACAACCAAGGTGAAGAGACGTGTGGGCAAGTATGAGCTCGGCCGGACCATAGGCGAGGGCACCTTCGCGAAGGTCAGGTTCGCGAGGGACACGGTCACCGGCGAGGCCGTGGCCATTAAGATCCTGGACAAGGAGAAGGTCCTCAGGCACAAGATGGTTGAGCAGGTGAGGTCGCTTTCGGTCACGTACTTCGAATTATTGCTGTGTTTTTTTCCTTTCTTTCTGAAGTTTGGTGGCGGTTCACATCTCGTTGATTGTGGGGTCTGTCTCTGTCTGTCCCCTCCTCCTGTAGTGTCTCTGCTTTTGAATAGTCTATGGGCTTAGCACCTTTGTTCAGCATTCAATTAGCAGTTCCCGGTTGTTGTTGGTGACATGTTTATTTACATGTTTGATTGAATGCAGATCAAGCGGGAGATCTCGACGATGAAGCTGATCAAGCACCCTAACGTCGTCCGCATATACGAGGTACCTTTTTTGGTCTTCTTGTTGATCTTACAGAGTTGTTTATCAGGAAAGGACCAAACCAGAATAATTCCTAGACTAATCGTTTAGCATGCACAGTTTCTTTTCACTGAGGAGCAGGCGCCCACGCTGATCTTTTCTGACAAATCGATGTTTTCGATAATTTCTAGGTGATGGGAAGTAAAACAAAGATCTACATTGTGTTAGAATTCGCTACCGGTGGCGAGCTCTTTGATACAATTGTAAGTGATATGCACATTGCCCGTTCCAGTTTATGCAGTTTCTGCTATACCCACCACAGCCTTACTGTTTCAGTGCCCTCAAAGTTTTTCGATGTATCACCGACAGATTTTCATTGATTAACTGTATTACTCACTGCAAAGGTTAACCATGGTCGAATGAGGGAAGACGAGGCAAGGAGGTACTTCCAACAGTTAATCAATGCAGTTGATTATTGTCATAGCAGGGGTGTGTACCACCGGGATTTAAAAGTAAGCTTGTTTTCTCTGTGTGCTTTTTTCTTCAATCAAGGACTCTATTTTCAGAATCTAAACTGTGATGCTTGCAGCCTGAAAATTTGCTGCTTGATTCATATGGTAACCTGAAGGTCTCTGACTTTGGGCTCAGCGCGCTATCTCAGCAAATCAAGGTAATGGCTTCTTGCTTGTATGTCTACAAGTTAACAATGAGTACTGGGGTAATTACAGGGTAAAAATCAGCACATTTTGCTCCACAAAAATAACCATAGCCCTTCAAGATGGAAAATCTTCAGACCGTTATTTTTAAGCATGTTTCTTGTCTCCTTTATCCTGTTCAGGATGATGGACTGCTGCACACAACTTGTGGGACTCCAAACTATGTT
Source organism: Zea mays (assembly GCF_902167145.1). Taxonomy (NCBI): domain Eukaryota; kingdom Viridiplantae; phylum Streptophyta; class Magnoliopsida; order Poales; family Poaceae; genus Zea; species Zea mays. The sequence continues at coordinate 191,438,295 of NC_050099.1, read as the reverse complement.
GCACCAGAGGTAATGCTAGAAGAGTACATAAAATGAACCGATAATGCATATTATAATTACTGTTCGTTAGGAATGCAATCATTTAAATATTTATATCAACTTTGTTATAGGTCCTTGAAGATCAAGGCTACGATGGAGCAATGGCTGATCTGTGGTCATGTGGAGTTATCCTGTTTGTTCTGCTAGCAGGGTATTTGCCGTTTGAGGATTCTAATCTCATGACTTTGTATAAGAAAGTGAGAAATTCATGGCTTTTAGATCACTGCTGCAGTCTTGCTTATTCATGCTTATCTGACTTTACCCTTCTTTTCCTGACAGATATCAAATGCAGAATTTACATTTCCACCATGGACATCTTTTCCTGCCAAGAGGTTGTTAACAAGAATCCTTGATCCAAATCCAATGACGGTATGCCAGAGCACAAAAGCTACATGAAAATAAAAATACTAGTCAAGCAATCCTAAGATAATGGGATAGAATAGATCTGCATTCGCCATATAATGTATCCTACAGTAGGCTCATAGATCACCTGATGCTGCCAATATCCATTAATTAATTGGTATTCCCATCGATCCAGCACTTGTCATGTAACTCAAATTAACACAAATTTTAGAAGTTCCTAATTTACTTACGATTATGCAGCCACTGTTAGATGCAGTTGAGGAAAAAACATCAGCTTTCTATTAGAGAAGAGGTATAGGCAATTTGGCAATGCACATATCTCAAAATGAAACCCATTGTGTCAGTAAAAAAATGCAAAATTTGTAACTTCCAGTGGAGGATGGTTCAGAATGTGCTGAGCCTGAGTCTGGTTTCAAAATGAATGAGCCTCCATACTTTTATCTTACTCCATTGGATTAGACTTACATTTTGGTAAATCATGGCAGAGAATAACAATCCCAGAAATATTAGAGGATGAGTGGTTCAAAAAGGGCTACAAGCGCCCAGAATTTGATGAACAATATGACACCACATTGGATGATGTGGATGCCGTCTTCAATGATTCAGAAGTGAGTTAATGGTGCATTTTTATTTTCCTTCTCATGCATAACGTCACAGGTTTTACTCACCAACTAGTTTTACAATTGTTATTTGCCATCATTCAGGAGCACCATGTGACAGAAAAGAAAGAAGAAGAACCAGTAGCTCTGAACGCATTCGAACTGATTTCGATGTCAGCGGGCCTAAACCTTGGAAACTTATTTGACTCAGAGCAGGTAAAAGATGTTCCTGAGTGCTCTAGAACTTCTAAATTGAATGTGCGGTAGCTTAAATCATCATAATTTTTAAGGACATTGCCTGCTGTGTGGTGTATGCACTAGGTTTCCTTTGCATTATTTTATGCCAGTAAAACTCATTCACACAATTACAAAGAACGTTGCAAGCTAATTCTAGATATGCGTACGTGGTCAGAATGTTAATTCCAACCGTTTTTTCTCACTTTAGGATTTCTCATCATGGCCATCATGATTTTAGAACCTTACTATTCTGTAGTGTCTACTCTAATTTTTAGACACTCTGCAGGAGTTCAAAAGAGAAACAAGGTTTACATCAAAATGTCCCCCCAAAGAAATTGTCCGCAAGATCGAGGAAGCTGCAAAACCTCTAGGATTTGATGTTCAGAAGAAAAATTACAAGGTACCTACATGTAGCGCTAGTAACTTAATATTTGAATATTTTCTTGAGGCATGACTTCTCGAAACGAATACAAACTTTGGATACATCTTTCTGCATGCTAAAAGTTCTCTTTTTCATTTGTGTAATCAGTTGAGGCTCGAAAAGGTAAAGGCAGGGAGGAAGGGAAACCTCAACGTTGCTACTGAGGTCATGCTTAACGTTTTCCCTAACTGCAATATTTTTTTGTAACTTCTTCTGCCTAACATTTATTATTCATATTGATTCAGATACTGCAAGTTGCGCCCTCTCTCCACATGGTAGAAGTCCGAAAAGCAAAGGGTGACACTCTGGAATTTCATAAGGTAACTATGGGGCATGCAAAGATCATGCCCATAAAGAAACATATGTATTCATGTACTGTCCATAAGCTGATCAACCAGCAGTTTGAATTCACTAATTCATAGTTTATTTTGCTCTTTCAGCATCTTTTGTTTGAACAGTATTTACTTAAATGTGTGAGCTATAATTATCTGCAGTTCTACAAGAACCTTTCCAAGACCTTGAAGGACGTCGTCTGGAAATCCGACGATCTTCAAACGCAACATGCTTCTTAGCAGAACCTCAGAGAGGAGGAATGGCAAACTATTTTGTGCACCATCCTTTCAAGCAAACTATTCTGCATGTAACGGTGGGTGCCCAGGAAATTGCGCTGGTGCTCCACCATCGTTGTATATGCTGCGTCTTGAGTTGCTTGCTGTAGCTGAAGGGAAGTTCATTCAGTAGGTTTTGAGTATGAGTTTTGTATATCCGTATATGCCTATGACTATGAGCCGTGCTGGAACACTATGATCAGAAACTGCGAAATGGAGCCCAGAATGTTCTTGCCATCTTGCTCCAGTTCTCAGCACCGGGCTTAACTTGCCTTGCATTTTTTGAAGAAGAAAAATGGACTACTGAATTGGGAACTCGTATTAGTATTCGGCCATCATTTCAGTAGTCTTTTTTTTTGTACCATGTACACCGCGAATCATGCAGGTTCTTCCTTTGCTTGCTGTTAGTTACATTTGGTTCTCCTGACAGCTAGAAACTAAGGTGGCAGAGTGAGTAGAGTTTCAGAGGATTGTACAGGAGGGGCAGAGTCTCTTGGAGTGAGATGACTCACTCCCATGGTCTTCCAGCTCCTGGTTCCTTCGTCTGCACAGGAACCCAACATTGCATTTCAGACTTGAAGATTGGCCACGCAAAAGAAAGCAGATCGATGATGCAGAGGAAAAGAGGGATATTTTTGTTGTTGCTGCTGCTGTTATCAGGAGGATGACAGACGACGACGGACGACTCACTTGGCAAGCATGACCTTGGTGAACTCGGTGTAGTTGATCTGGCCATCGCCGTCGGCGTCGGCCTCGCGGAGCATCTCGGCGAGCTCGTCGTCGGAGAGGCGCTCGCCGAGGTTCTGGAGGACGTGGCGGAGCTCTTCGCGGGAGATGAAGCCGTTCTGGTCCTGGTCGAAGACGCGGAAGGCCTCTCGCAGCTCCTCCTCGTCGGCGCCGCTGGCCTCCCGCATCTGGCGCGCCATCAGGGTGAGGAACTCCTGGAAGTCGATGGCGCCGCTGCCGTCCGCGTCCACCTCGTCCACCATGCCCTGCAGCTCCTCCTCCGTCGGCGTCTGCCCCAGCGACCGCATCACCGTGCCCAGCTCCTTGGTCGTGATCGTCCCTGGTTTCATTTCATCCATCCGTGGTGCCGCCTTCCACTGTCAGATGCTAGCCGTCGCGATCGCAATCCATTTGTCGGCCAAGAACGAATAATGCGATGCGACCAAGAACGAATAATATAATGCGATGCGATGCGACGCGACCAAATAATGCGATGCATGGATTGTTAGAACAGGAAATGGCCGGCCGGCCGTACCGTCGCCATCTTTGTCGAAGAGGCTGAACGCCTCCCGGAACTCCTCGATCTGTTTCTTGGTCAGCTGCTGCTCCACCTCCTCCATCCTCCCTCTCTTCCTCCTCGCCCTCGATTCTTCAATCCACCACCGCTCACTGATCGATCTCTTTTAGCTCCGTCGGAGACGCCTCATGATCGATGGACGACGACGCATTGCTCGTCCCGTCTCCCGAGGCAGATTTGCGTTGGTCGAGGAAGTGCCAAGGTGGAATTCCCCTCCCTTCGTTTCCTCTGTTGCTCGTGGTCTCGCGTTGGCTAAAATAAGGAGTCCGCACGAATTATCATTTATCAATTATATACCCGCTCACAAATCTCTCTCTCTCTCTCTCTCTCTCTGCTTTTATGATGCTGTAAAACACAAGTATTTGAGATCTTATTTGTGTTGTAAGTGTAAGGGCATGTACAGTGGTGTTTAATGTGGGGGCTCTTAAGGTGTTTTAGGGGGTTATTTGCAAAATAATCTTAGAGCCGTCTCTCCGTGAAGAGACGTCTCTGGCTCGTAAACCAAGTAACAACAGACGCCTCACTTTCCACTGTACGAATTTATCGTCTGTTCTATCGATCTGATGCTATACAAATACATTTAATTCTGTATTTATTAATAGACTACGTTTATAGACACTCCATTGTACAATAGAGTCTCTTAGTTGTCTCCTGTGCTTGGAGAACCGTTTTGGTGTCTCTCCACTGTACATGCCCTAACTATGGTTTCAGGGACTACAAATGGTCAGCACTCATTAAACACCATAAATGCATGAGACTGTAAATGCTTTACTGCAAAGTAGCGGTTATAGTTGCGTCCCAAAATTATATAAAAAAAGATGCAGAACATAAGTGTTTTTTCATTAACGCACGCAAATATAGTACTAAAAACAATTGGCATTAGTTTGCAAGTCTAGAAGACAATAGAGCTGACCAAACGCTGATTCTGCTGCTTGTCTCTGTTATGAGCCTTTCTTTTTTCTTTCGCGAGCACCTTTTTTTCTCGACTATGTATATCATTATATTCTCTCGCAAAAAGGAAAATGTATGTCATTATTTAATAGAGAGAATATGTGCCTACCTGATATATTCAATTGGGTCAATAGGCCTTGACTTAATTTTCTGTTTACAGAGTGAGCAGATAGTCGGCAGCATGTCTACAAATGGACGGCTAGCAAATTTTTCCAAAACGAACAAAATTCGACGCCAGACCGCCGACCGGCTGAGTAGATTATATAGGAACTGTTCATTTACCCTTCGGATTATATAATTCATCCTAAACAAGTTAAAAAACAAACAAACAACAGAGATTATTAAGTGAATTGTATAATCTATATATTTAGATTATGATAATTCATAAACAAGTTATTAATTGCTTATATAATCTATAAACTGGATTATATAATCCTATAAGCAAGTAAACAGTGTCATAATCTAAGCAGATTATTAGGTGCTTATTTTAAATTATCGTTTAGCGTTTTACCCACTAATATTTTTTGTAAACAAACGTCTCTAATATGAGTATATAAAGTGGATTATATAATCTTGATTACATAATCTATATAAAATAAGCTAGGTTATACAATCATGCAGGAAACAAACATGCCCTATGTCTATAACTATATAAATCAAAGCCTATTGTCGTCCTCCAGTCTGCAAAAGGCTGGATAAGTCGTCCTTCAGTCAACCTACTACCGGTGAGCCAAAAACCACCGCAGTAATTCTAGTTCTTACTTTCACAAACATTGCTACCAAATCTAACCATGTAGCACGGTGTGGATGTTTTGAGCCAGCTTCGACAAGTAAATTTGTTTTTGTGTGTTCTGTGGTCTACATGGTGTACTTGATGGGCGCAAGATTTATATTGGTTCAGGCATAACGTCCTTACATCCAGTATTCAGCGGCTTGTGCTACCGACACCTTGTTTTAACACTATGAACGTCTGTGTCGTTCGCTTCTTCGAGATGCTCCTTCTCCTAATCGAGCCTAGAGCAGGGCTGATGGGAAGGAAGCCTAGAGTACAAGCGTCGAGCTCGCGGGATATATGTATGCTTGTGTTGCGGGAGGCTTCGACGCCTTCTAGGTTTTTGTCACTGGCTCCCATCCAGATCCTGGGGAAGAGAGCGTCGTGAACGCGCAAGGCCCCAACCTGGTGAGCAAACTGTCGGTGTTTCGAACCATCTCCGACAAGTAAATTTATTTGTGTGCATTCTGTGGTCTGGATGGTATGCTAGGTGGGTGCAAGATTTATACTGGTTTGGTAAGAACGTCCCTACATCCAATTTTTGGTGGCTCGCGCTTTCGATACTTTTTTGCTCAATGCTTGTAGTAGGGGTTACAAACGAACGAGAGAGGGAGGAGCTCCAAGTATCTTATGCATGGCTATACCTAAAGACTACGAGACTGGTGCTCTCTGCTAAGCCTTGGATGTCATGGTGGTTTGCTCCTTGGCTCTAGCCTCCGGGTCTTTTGGTCTCACCGTCTGTGTGTGTATGTCTGTTCGTCCATCTTCTAGCCGACATTCTCCTTTTTATAAGCCGAGGTGGGGGTCTGTTATCGGTACCTATCCTTCAGGAAGGATCTACTGTGCCATGGTAAAACAGGGCGTTCTACTTTGATAAAGTTACGTTTGTCTGTATGTGCCTCGATCGTCTGGGCTTCCCTAGTCACTCTATTTATGTTGGGCAGCGTGGGCGGCGAAGAGCTCTAGCAACTTCATTGTCGTCTTTGTGCCATGCCGACCCCTTGTCGCCGTAGCCTGGGTCTCGGCGTGGCTCGTCGTGTTGCGGGTCCTGTAGGTGGCCAGTGCACTCAGGTCTAGGCTTAATAGGTCATGAGTGGGTCATAGGCCTAGAGGTTCGTAGGTCATGAGTAGACGGTGGACCGACTCCCCCTCTATGGCTTGGTGCTAGGCATAGTAAATGTGGTCGGTCACTTACGACGGATCAGTCCTAGGTCAAGCATGGAATCCACTCGAGTAGCTTCCTCTCGATCCACCCGACCGAAAGGTTCCGCCTCGCTCGACCCCGAGCTCAGTGCCTCGGGACTAACTGGGGTGGGTCCTTCTGGTGCGAACATTTCCCTGGTCTCTACTGACTAATGGGCCCTAGGGACCCGAAGATCATTTCCCTGACACATGACAACCCATAAAATTTGCCCTTCTAGTCTCAACACCAAAAGTTGCTAGCTTGAAGCAACACCACAATGTAATGTCAGGGGCCAACATCAAATCATATTTTAAAGTAGTAAATTAATTTAAATGAAAAGCCTTTCAATTATAAAGTTGTATAACTCATCAAGATGTACAATTTTTATTTCGGTCATTTCTTCATTTGACAAAGTGAAAATAACTTTTTTCACAAAACTTATCTATCTCTCTTGGAGTTCATGAAACAATAAGAGAGATGTATAAGACTTCTGAACAATGTTAGAACCGCCATGTTGGATGAACAAATAACCAAACAATTAAAATAAACTTTGTAGATCTTTAGAAGTTATAACGTTTGTAGTTTTCAACCTTTTGATTTCAATTTACCTTGTCAATGAAAACTTTGTCTTAAGTCAAAAAATTTAAAAATAAAAAATTAAAACGACCACAGATGGAAAACCACCAAAACAATAGTTGTAGCTCTTGAAAAGTCAAGAAACTTTGTAGTTGACAACTTTTTGATTTTAAATCATCTTGCCATACAAAACTATGTTTGAATGTTAAAATCCGAAATTTACAAATGACATCGGAAATAAAAATCACCAAAACAAAAGTTGTTGGTTTAAAAAAATTATTTAACTTTATAGTTGACAACTTTTTATTTGAAATATTTGAAGTTTTCAAATTTAAAATTCAAATTTTGCAAACGACCTTGGATGAAGAAACTATCAAAATAAAAGTTATAGATCTCAAAAAGTTATGCAACTTTGTTGTTGACAACCTTTTTGTCACACCCGGGTTTTAGGGGTCCAAAACCCGGGCGCGAAATAATCACCAGGTGCGCTGGGACCAAGTCTCACACATATGATGAACAGTGGTACAGAAACGAATGTCACATCTTTACTATATAATAAGAGTTATGTACAAAATAAATAAATAATTACATCATAAGGAGACAACGATCCAACAACCCAAAGTTGATTGGGAGACGACGTCCTAGCCCTCTCACGAACTCGTCGCAGCATCCCCCATGTGCCTCATCCTGCGGTACTTGTTCTTGACCTGTGGGGGTGTGAGACAGCAAGAGTGATCTCACACACGTTCATCGCTCAACAAGTTGTGGGGAATAATGTGCATAACTTGCCAAAGGTGGGATCTCATGTGAAGTGTAAGGCTTACCAAAGAGGATGGCTAGAGCTGAGCATTGCTTTTAAAGTTGGTCAAAATTTTATTAGCAATTACTAAGTATAAGTAAATACCAACCCAATTAAGTAGTAGAACAAAAGTGATAACAACATCTGCGATGCAATGCATATGACAAATTGAATTTAGTTTCATAAATTAGTCATGTGAGGGTCCAGCTGCTCATGACCGTGAGCACGACTGATATACCAATTTTACACTCTACAGAGGTTGCACATCTTTACTCACGAGTCATGTTACCCATCTGTTAAGAGAAGGCCATTCCCATACACCTCTACCGAGGAGGCGAGCCAGGGTAACACTACGAGGCTTTTACAAAGTTCCACTAGCTTCAGAAAACCCGCTACAGTTTCTAGGAAGCTCCAATGCAGGGATCCCTCGCCTGACCGCCATCGCAGCAAAATGAACCCAAGGACCTCCCTACACTGACCACTCCCCTACTTCCCTTGCCCCTTTCGGGTAAGATAGTCCTCCACTAGCTTTCCTAATTAGTCAGCCAAGGGCGTCCCATACCACCCTTGTGGTAGCACTGGTTTCCCAGGTGGTCGCTCCATGTTCCAATTAACATAATGATCTTATCATGAACAGTAAATAACAAACTGATAATAAAAATATGATCATGAATAATGTGTATCTCTATACCCAAAATCACATAAAGCAATAACAGGTACTATCCAAAAATTCAGTGGTAAACAAGGTATAAAGATAGTCAAACTAGGGTAACCTATTGGGTCCCATCAAAACCTATGCAGATCATTATGATTAATAATAACATGATTGGGTAAAAAGAAGTGATCAAGGGCACAACTTGTCTGGGACTTGAGATTTCAGGTACCAGGGTGATCTTCAGGTCCTCGTGACCTCACTGCTAAACGTAGCAATACAGACAAACAGTTTATAGGCAACATTAACATCACACCAAACATAAGTACAAAATACATATTAATAATCTACATATTAAAATAAGATCATAGGAACATGAATCATTAATTTTGGAGTTATGAATTTTAAGCTATGAATTTCCAAAAGTTCTAGGTGCTATGTACAAGATTAATTAGGAGATTAATTTTAATATGGTTTTCATGTCAAAAAGAGGCACTAGTTGATAAACAATAATATTACAAAATTATAGAAACTAGAATGGATCAATTTGGACTTAATATGAATTTTCTATGAATTATACAAGTTTCTAGTATTGTTTTTGTATTAAAAATTATTTTATAAAATTTATTATCTAATTTCTCTACTCTCTGGACTATGCGCATAAAACATATAAGTACAGGGTTTACTATGTAAATAGTTCCAAGACTCATAACTCCCCCGCGATGGACCGCGGGTTGATTACTAAATTCTCCAGGGGCTCTTTAGCAAATGATACACCGCGAAGGGGTATCATCTAACCACAGGCACTCAAGTCTAATCCTACGGCCCACATTAAATTGATCCCATGCACGAACCGGTGATGTTCGCAGGATCAAAGATCCACGCCCAGCAATCCTTCTTGCCCTAAAATTGCATCGGAGCGGTCCGATCGCCATCCAACGGTTACGATAGGATGCAACCGAAACAGTATTCGACGACCTAATCTCGTGCGTTCATCTGGTATCCAACGGTTACGTGCCACACCCACGCCACCAGCACCAGGTACCCCCGCACGGCGGAGCAAACCCCCCTATGGCAGCGGGCTCGCCGGAGTTTGACAAACCCGCGACCAGGCGCCCTACTTCACAGCTAATCCTGAGATTTATAAAGAGGAGGGATAGGCGAGCTTTATGGCGGCATTCTCACCCGCAATTATTGCCTAGGTAGTGTTGGCCACGACGGAGAGCGAGTGAACGGCGGAGCTTTTCCTCCGACGACAAATTCACACCAACCCGGCCACGAAACTTGCGTGGCGAGACCACAGACACCGACAGGGTGTTGAGGCGAAGCTCCCTGAATGGCTTGGGGTAGCCCGACATCGGCGGTCGCGTGCTTCAGCGACGACGGAAACTGTGCCGCGATTAGCTCTGGGTTTGGGGGGTCGTAGCGCCACGGGTTTTATATGCGCCAATCCCGAAGTCCGAGCAAAAGGGGGAAACGACTCCGCGAAATCCCCGTAGGATCCAGCGGCGCGACGCGGAGTAGAAATCACGTTCAGTTGAGGAAGAAGATCGAGTTGCCCAAGCGGGCCCACCTGGCAGTGAATACACAATGGGTGCGCACGGGTGTGACGAAGCCCAGCAGAGCAGAGGCAGAATGGGAGTTGGGCCGCGCGGGATGGAAGAATTGGGCCGGGTGGAAGCGAGTACATGGGCTGAGCGAGGAGTTTCGGCCCAGACATGTTTGTTCTTTTTTCTTTTCTATTTTCAATTTCTTTTAAATTTTCAAATCCCTATTCCAAATTCAAACCCGTTCAACTTTGAATTTCAAGCATAATTCTAATGTGGACAGAAATCTTATCTTCATATTATTATTATTATTTATCTTCCTCCTCACCATTTAATTCTAAATTATCATAATTACCTTTCTCTAGCTCTTTCCTATATATTTTTTATATAAGTCGAGGTCAAATTTAAATTATATTTTTAATAAAAGGAATCACTCAAAATTATTGGCAAGAAATCAACCTCTCTTTATCTATTTGTTGGTCACTTAACTAATTTAGTACTCTCAATTGATTATGAAGAGAAAAAAGGTCCTAATAAATTCTTAGGGTTTCTAAAAAAATTCCAGAACCAATATCATAATTATTCTTATTTCTTTATTTTATGATATACTTCTTTTTCTTCTACCAATTTTGGGCTTTACAGTTTTCATTTGAATTTATTTAGTATCTCAGACAACCAATTTACTCTCGATTTGTTAAAATATGTGGGAAAGAAAAATGTGATATAGACATAGTTGACATAATGATGTAGTTGTAGAGGTCCTCATGTGTGAGGAAGAGTTTGTTGGTGGGTTCAAATCTCCCGCCCACTACGAAGTAGTTGTGGATGTTGGATGGTGGGTGCTTCCCTAATTAAAAAAATATATTTTGTGTTTTTTTGGGTTTTAATTTTTATTTGTCAAGTGTTTTTTGACACTTGATAAAGTTTTTACTAAGTGTTTAATAAAATACACTCGATAAAGAGTCTTTAACCTGTATTTTTTTACCGAGCGTAACACTCGATAAAATCTTTGTTGAGTGCAAAAATACATGTGACGAGTAGTATCTGATACACTTATAAAAGAGACGAGTTCGGTGGTGCAGACACGAGTGCAACGGATCAACATTAATCTGAATACCAAGAGTGGCGGATTTCAAGCGCATGTACAAAAGGAAATTATTATGATATAATAAAATAGAAGCCTTGTTACGGTAAATCTGAGCCATTTGGTTTTTATTTTTAAAATAAATAAATTTAACAATCAAAATCACTAGAATATACTCTCTTCGTTCTTTTTTATTTACTATTTACTGCAGTTTAGTTTAAAAATAAAATAACGTTATGTAAATCCCAAAAAGATATAAACATAAATCAATCTACGTTACGGACATGGTCGAGAATAATCTCTGTCCCGCGAACCAACCGAATTCGTGCTTCCGAATATCTAAGGTATCCGAATATCCAAGTCAACTTATTAACAAACCACTAGATCCAAGGTGTCCGACGCCGTCCTATGACGTCATGGTCGTAGATCCATCGTCACCTGTCCTAAGCCATGCAGTGCAGTGCTAAGGCTGTCCGCAGTGGAGGACTGGGTGCTGGACTCTATCCCATATAACGTAAAGAAACACCTGTAGCGGGTGACTGGGTGCTAGACTCTACGCGTGATCGAGCTGCAAATGTAGAGTTCGGACGCACATGCGCTAAACGAGGCATGCAAGCAAGCAGCCGGCGGAGGCAGATGCATGCATGCACGCGGAGGTGGGGAGGCGGGCCCATATGCATGCACGCGGCCGTTCACAGCACATGCATGCACGCGGAGTGGGAAAAAATATAATATAATATACGGTAGTTAGTATAGGGTTGGAATATAGAGTAAATATAAGTGAGGAGGATTGTGGTATAGAGGACTGATCAGGACAGAATATTCTTTTTAGGGTAGAAATTTAGAGTAGTATGAGTGCGGATAGTCTAATAAATAGTTCGTGCGCCGCTCGCTTTGAGAAGCAACCAGCCACGCCATGACCATGAGCAAGCAACAACCGGATGTCCTCGGCGACGTCCAGGACTACGATTCCATGCTGCAGGACCTCCCGGACTGCGACGGGACGGGCGCCGGGCTGTGCTGCCCCGACGACCCGATCGAGCACGTGTTCTCGGCGTTGTCGCTGCCGCCTCGTCGGGAGCGGGAGCAGGAGCCGCTGCCGCTGCCCGAGAGCACGCATGGCGTCGGGCCGGATTCTAGGGGCCCCCCTGTCGTCCACATCCGTTCTTGATGAGGACATGTTTTTTGCTGACGGCGCGCTGGATGGCAGCGGCAAGACGACCGAAGGCGACTCGCCGCCGGCGCACGTGACAGCCGCCGCGCGCGGCTCGTTGGCCAACGACGACGGGTCGCCGTTGCCCGCGGCCATGCCAGCCGTCGCCCTTGAAGCGTACGACGCGTGCAGTGCGCCTGTGCCAGCGGCATGCGGTGGCGCGCCGCCCGTCCTATTCACCAACAACATCACGCCGCCAGCTACCTGTCTCGGCGCGCGCGGTGCACTTTACATTGTCTCCAAACGCACGCATGCGCCGCCGCCATTAGCGGCGGAGTCCATGCCCCCACGCGCTCTCCACCCGAACGCTGGGCTGGTCGGGGCGTCTTCAGGTCCGAGCCGGTGCCCGTCGTCATTATCTACAACAACGCTGCGCTGGTCTGTGCCGTCGGGGAGTACCGGTGGCGCCGTCCGTCGGCGCCGTCCCGTGCCACGCCCGCGGAACAGGGAAGTCCAGAGGACGTGCAGCCACTGCCAGTCGTCGAAGACGCCGCCGTGGCGCGAGGGCCCGGACGGGCGAAGAACCCTGTGCAACGCGTGCGGGCTACGCTACAAGTCGCATAGGCTGGTGCCTGAGTACCGGACCGCGGAATCCATGATACCACGCGATCTCCACCCAAACGCTGGGCTGGTCGACGCGTCTTCAGGTCCGAGCATCCGCCCGTCGTCATCATCTACAACGACGCCATCGCAGTCGCAGATCGACTTCCCATTCCACGCCTTGCCGGCAGTCACTCCTCCTCCAGCCATGCCCGACGGTGGGAACGGTGGCAATAATCGGAGCTCCGCCTTGCCTGTCGCTCTCGCTCCTCCGTCGGGGAGTACCGGTGGCGCCGTCCGCCGGCACCGTCCCGTGCCACGCCCGCGGAACAGGGAAGTCCAGAGGACGTGCAGCCACTGCTAGTCGTCGAAGACGCCGCAGTGGCGCGAGGGCCCGGACGGGCGAAGAACCCTGTGCAACGCGTGCGGGCTACGCTACAAGTCGCATAGGCTGGTGCCTGAGTACCGGGCCGCGGAATCCATGACACCACGCGATCTCCACCCAAACGCTGGGCTGGTCGGCGCGCCTTCAGGTCCGAGCAGCAGCCCGTCATCATCTACAACGATGCCATCCGAGATCGACTTCCCATTCCACGCCTTGCCGGCAGTCGCTCCTCCTCCAGCCATGCCCGACGGTGGCAATAACCGGAGCGCCGCCTTGCCTGTCGCTCTCGCTCCTCCGTCGGAGAGTACCGGTGGCGCCGTCCGCCGGCGCCGTCCCGTGTCACGCCCGCGGAACAGGCAAGTCCAGAGGACGTGCAGCCACTGCCAGTCGTCGGAGACGCCGCAGTGGCGCGAGGGCCCGGACGGGCGAAGAACCCTGTGCAACCCGTGCGGGCTACGCTACAGGCCGCATAGGCTGCTGCCTGAGTACCGGCCGACGACGTCTCCTAGCTTCCAGATCGGACAGCACTCTAATCGCCATCGGAGGATTATGCAGATCAGGGAGCAGATGAACGGAACAGTCGATGGAAGCAGATGGTAGTACAAGTCAGCAGCAAGCTCGATCGGTTTAACTGTAACTCTAGGCAACTCCACTATTAGGATTAGGTTTTATTATTATTTGGTGTCATTTCTTAGCGATCATGATGCTAGCACTAGTGTACTATTGATCCATCAATCATCCTTCATGAATGTCGTCGTTAACTAAGGCCATGAATGATTTCTAAATTACGTTGTCTGGATTATTATCTGAAGAGCCACTATATCTTTATACGCCGCTCAAACAGTTTTGTTTTATATCTCATGAATGGGATACAACTGTTGCCCTAAAAAAGAATTACCAAAGTGTTTCCAGATTGAGGGTGAGTGTTGAGCATAAACATACATTATACATAATATATAACTTAAACTTTATGAATATTATCTCTATGAAAACAGTTTGTAAATCCAATTTGTAAAACATGGTGATGAATTATCAGTCGTAAAAGGACGGCTCCGCCCAAGGGTCGGAAGGGAGGAGTTGCCGCGCCGCGGCCGGTTCGATCCTTTGCGCGAGATCGAGCTTCTCCGGTTGGTGTTGGGGCTGGCGACATCTGGGATCCGTCGTCTCTCCTCGTGTTCTTGAGCAGTAGATAGGCTTCCATCCAGCATCTCCAGAGAATTGCGAGGAGAAGAGTCGTCGAAGACGAAGAGGAGGAGCTCATGGCGGGAGGACGAGGAAAGAACCGACAGGTGGCGCAGTCGGATCGGACGTCGTCGGAAATGGGGCGGGGCTCCCGGCGTGCGCGGTGCCTCACGCTCGCGCCCGGGTGGTCGCCTGGACGGTGGAAGACGGAGGGAGAAGACGAGGTTAGTGCTTTTGATGGGGAAGGTTACGATGCGGGGCAGTGCGGTTCCGACGTGGAGTTCTCGTGCGATCCGTCGTCGGCGGGGGCTCCGATCTCGGCCTCTTGGGGCCGGTTCTGGGTCTTGAGTGCGGAGGACTCCGTGGAGGAGGACAGTGTCGGAGGGGACGATGGTGTCGTTGTCTTGCGCGGATGCTCATCGGTCTCTCTGAACCAGGTCAGTCCTCAAACTGAGGGGATTTCCACCGCTTCGAGCAGTGGCTCTTGCTCACCATTTCAAGACGAATTGGCGAGGAGCTCAAGCTCGACGGAGACTCCCAGAACTTCGTGCAAACGTTCAACAGTGTCCAGCGCATCTGATCCTGGGGCATGGCATGGTCCCTTGCCGAGTCCCAGACAGTCGCCGGCTTTCACGTTTGGAGACGCCCTACAGAAAGCGGTGGTACGTCAACCCCGTGCATCCGTCCGGAAGGCACAAGGTCGCCGGGCGAGAACATGGCCAGCCATGGCTTGCCCCAAGCACCGTGATGCGCTACCGGAGGAAAGCGGGAACACGATAAGTCATGAGGTTCCATCTGTCAGAGGGCCAAATTTGAACGTGAGAGAAGCTGAAAAATCACGGCCTAGGACTTCGGGACAGACAGTGGGCCTGGCTAGTAAAGGAAGTGGTGGGAACTGGCTGGGCATTCAACGGGGTAAGCCATACGAGCCGCCACCAGGCCTTGTGGCTTTCTTCCAGAACTCCCACTCGCCATTTCCACTTCGCAGAGCTCCCAGAACTCAACACCGCCGGCTTGGGTTCTCCTCGTACGCTGCTTCGGTGCGTGCTCAACCGTCGGTGCTGATGGAGAAACAAGGGGCGCAATCCAATCAACAAGGCGGCAGAGCGCCTGTTCCGAACTCGGGTCGGGCAGCGCACAGAGGAAATTTTCAGTACGAGGGCCCTAACCAATTTCGACAGGGGCAGGCTGGAGCGCAGCACCAGCACCGTGGTCGATCTTGGGCTAGACCGGGGTATGGTCGAGGTGGTTTTAGGGGATCGTTCAGAGGGAGAGGAGATTTCAGGCAGAACCATGAAGGAGGGGGAGCCAGTGCTGCCAAGTCCAACGCGGCCAACTGCGGGTTGGCACCTGCTCAAACTGAGATTGCAACAACGTTTGATCAGTCGGCAAAGGCCGAGACGCTTGACCAGTCTGCGAAGGCGGAAGCTATACTGCAGAAGGCGTTGGCAGCTATCCAGGAACTAAAGAAAGAACCGATGCCTTCCAACGGTGTGGTACAGAATGCTGGGGGAGATGCGAAAGCATCATCCAATCAACAGTGGCAAGTTTCAGGGGAGATGAGCAAGCATGTCAAAGAGGCAGCACAGGAAGAAGGTGTCAAGAACAGCACCAAGGCGCATTGCCATCGGTGTTACGGCAAAGGGCACACTATGAATGATTGTGTGGCGAAACTGTACTGCTATGTCTGCGATACAGATACTCACATCAAACAGAGGTGCCCAGTGTATAATGCACCCAAAGTATATGCGCTGCCGGTTGGGTATGGTGTGAACAAAGGTGGCTTCTTCCATGTGCCGACCAATAAGAAGCTGGCCAAAATGGGTGATGCTAAGGTTGCGATAATTCAAGTAAGTGACGGGGAGATCTCTGCAGCCAATGTAGTCTGTGAATTAGAGAGGCTTCTTCCAAATTTCGCTCCATGGAAGGTTGATCAAGTGGACACAAAGACGTTCAGAACTTTGTTCCCGTCAGCCTCGGAATTGAGCAGGATGGTGGAATGGGGCCGGTGAGGGCTAAATCACAGAAAGCGACGCTCAAGTTTAGGCCTGCTTCGTCGGGAGGCCGAGTGAAGGCGACTCTGGTGGATGTTTGGGTACAGTTTAATGGTCTTCCATCGGAATTTTGCACGGTACCACACATTTGGGGCGTTGGATCAACACTAGGAGTTGCTTCAGAGGTGGACATGGCTTTCTACAGAAAGCATGGCATCTGCAGAGTGCAAGTTGGGGTGATTGATCCACAAGCTATTCCCTTTGCTGGAGATGTGGAAATAGCCAAGGTTATATATGAAGTGCATTTCTGGGTGGAAGATGGATCAAGTGAGGGCTTGCCGTTGGCTGTGGATGAGGAGGGCTCTTTGGATGATGATCAAAATAATAATGACAAGGAGCACAAAGGTTCAGATGGGAAGGAAGGTGATGGAATAAGTAAAGCAGCTAATGTCAAGGTAGCTAATGTGAACAAGCAAGGGGGTGGTGGCAGCTTGGGTCATAAGCATAATTTAGACGGAACCAAACAGGTTCAGGTTCAATGTGCTCATGATATCACCACGACGGCAGGGACATCACTGATAGCTGATGCTGGTGATGGGCCGATGTTGGGTGATGACCACATGTCGCCGATTGCCGTGACTAGGAAGGAGCTAACAGTGGAAGGGGGGTTGGAGGTGCTGGACCAGATGCCGAAGGGTGATGCTGACAGGATGAAGCAGATGGCTGCAATCCCAGAAGCTGAACAAACTTCGGTGGCTGGTCGGAAAAGGAGGACAAGCACCACCGACGAACATTCCCTGGCTCGAGCGGAAAGACTGAAAGCTGAGAGAAATGGAGGTAACCCCATTGCCGATCCTATTCTCTCTAGTGATAATATTTTTGATATTCCTTTTGATTCTGTTGTGTCTAATTTAGAAGGCATTGGGATATCATTAGGAAAAGAGAACGAAGAAATTATTAGGTCTATTCAGAGTATGAAAAACTTTGAGAAAACGATAGCCGATCAGTCTAAGAATGGGAACAACGTAGAGGGGTTGGTTTTTGACTTAGAAGAGGATGAATCCGATGAGGAATTAGACAAGAGTATTTTGTACAATCTTTGCGGAGGTATAGTGGAGGAGACGATGGATGGGGGAATTGATGATGTTGTGTGTTGTCAAGATCTGGGCCAACCATCTACAATTAAAAAGAAAAAGAAGTTTAAAAGAAAGAAGAAAGCCTAATTTTCTGTTTTTCAAACATGAAAGGGATCTTTTGGAATTGTGATGGTTTTGGCGATCCTAAGAAACATCGATTTGTAGCGGATTTAACTAAGGAATACAATCTTAGTTTTATCGCGCTTTCAGAAACAGTTAAAAAGGATTTCTCAGATTCGTTCCTTAGGAATCTTTGTGCGGGTAGAGATTATCTATGGCATTGCAAAGAACCGAGAGGGCGTTCAGGGGGAATCCTCCTAGGTATTGATCTTTCGGTTTTTGATATCGGGGCTATAGATGAAGGGGACTTCTATGTGAGATTTCTGCTGTTAAATAAGAATGATGGTTTCAAATGGTCCTTGGTCTGCGTATACGGTCCTGCTCAAGATAATCTGAAAGAAATGTTTTTGGCAGAACTTGTGAATATGGCTAGTAAAGTCACTGAACCAATTTTGATTGGAGGGGACTTTAACATACTGCGCAGTTCTACTGAAAAGAACAATGATAATTTTAATCCACGATGGCCTTTCTTATTTAATGCCGTCATCGATGGATTATGTCTTAGGGAGTTGGCTTTATCAGGGAGGCAGTATACGTGGGCTAATGCGAGGGCTAACCCGACCTATGAAAAACTAGATAGGGTTCTGGTTTCCACAGATTGGGAGCTGCACTTTCCTCGCGCTAGTGTGTTGGCCCATTCCAGAGATGTGTCAGATCACACCCCATTAATCCTCAATACCGGTGACGATACTCCTGCCTATTCTCCTCCTAGCTTCAAAATGGAATTAGGATGGTTTTTAAGAGAAGGATTTAAGGAGATGGTAACCGATATTTGGACCAAGGATTATGGGGGGCTGACTGCTATAGAAAGGTGGCAGAACAAAATTAGGAAGCTGAGGCAATATCTCCGGGGCTGGGCCAAAAATATTAGCGGTGCAAATAAAAAAGAAAAGAAACAAGTGATTCAGGAGTTAGATATGATAGATAAGAGAGCCTAAGGTTGTCTTCTGTCTAGCCAGGAGATTGACAGGCGTAATTTCCTGCGTAACAGACTGGCGACTTTGCTTAGAGAAGAAGAATTAAAATGGTACCAGAGGGCAAAAACTAAAGGTTTGTTAGAAGGTGACGCGAACACAAAATTTTTTCATTTAGTGGCAAATGGGAAGCATAGAAAGACCAGAATTTTCAAGTTACAAGCGGGGGATAGAGTAATTACGGGGGATGTAGAGCTTAAGCGACACATCACATCGTATTACAAATCTCTCTTTGGTGACAGTGAAGATACTTCTTTGACGCTTGAACATTCTAGAGTTGAGGACATCCCCCAGATTTCTCCAGAAGAGAATGATAAACTTGTAGCAGATTTTACAAAGGATGAGATTAAGGATGCGGTGTTCCAGATGGAACATAACAAAGCTCCTGGTCCAGATGGGTTCCCTGCGGAGTTTTATCAATTCTTCTGGGATGTAATAAAGGATGATCTAATGGCCATGTTCAAAGACTTTAGTTTGGGTTGCCTTCCGATTCACAGTCTGAACTTTGGCACAATTGTTTTGTTGCCAAAGTTGAATGATGCAATCCGGATAGAGCAGTACCGACCTATTTGTCTTCTAAATGTAGTTTTAAGATTTTCACCAAGACGGCGATGAATAGACTGTCGAAAGTGGCTCACAAGGTCATTAACCCTACACAAACTGCCTTTCTTCCTGGTCGTAACATAATGGAAGGTGTTGTTATTTTGCACGAGACCCTCCATGAATTACACAGGAAGAAGCAAAATGGAGTAGTGTTCAAAATCGACTTTGAGAAAGCCTATGACAAAATTAGATGGTCGTTCGTGCGACAAACCCTTCAAATGAAAGGTTTCTCGGAAAAATGGTGCGACTGGATTTCGGCTTTCACACAGAAGGGACATGTAAACATTAAAATTAATGATCAACTTAGTAACAACTTTCAGACAAAAAAAGGTTTAAGACAAGGTGATCCACTCTCCCCGGTCCTGTTCAATATAGTAGTAGATATGCTTGCTATTCTTATAAACAGGGCAAAGAGAGAGGGGCACATTGAGGGAGTGGTGCCTCATCTTGTTGATGATGGATTGTCAATCCTTCAGTATGCAGATGATACGATACTCTTTATGAATCATGATATCGCAAAGACCCGGAATCTCAAGCTCATTTTATGCGCTTTTGAACAACTTTCAGGCCTTAAGATAAACTACCATAAGAGTGAAATTTTCTGCTTCGGGGAGGCAAAGAATCATGAACAAATGTATTCTAGTCTATTTGGGTGTAAGTCGGGTTCATACTCATTTAGATATTTGGGGATTCCAATGCATTACAGGAAACTTAGGAAAGCGGATTGGAACAAGGTGTTGGAGAGGATTGAGAAAAAACTGAGTAGTTGGAAGGGTAAGCACCTCTCTACGGGAGGCCGCTTGGTTTTAATTAACTCAGTTTTGTCTAGTTTACCTCTCTATATGATGTCGTTTTTTGAAATTCCCCGGAAAGTTTTGGAAAAGATAGAGTACCTCCGATCTCGCTTTTATTGGCAAGCAGAGGAACAAAAGAGGAAATATAGGCTAGCGAGGTGGAGTATTCTGTGTCAACCAAAGGACATTGGAGGACTTGGAATTAAAAACATTGATGTACAAAATAAATGCTTGCTGTGCAAATGGTTGTTTAAACTGATCAATGAAGATGGAATTTGGCAACAAATTTTGAGAAGAAAGTACTTTCACAATAAGTCCATTGGCCAAGTGGTCGGGAAACCAGGTGATTCTCACTTTTGGGCTGGGCTCATGAAGGTTAAAGAGCTTTTTTTATCTCAAGGAAAGTTTGTTGCTAAAAGTGGTAGCAATGTCAGATTCTGGGAGGATAAATGGTTGGGGGATTTCACGCTCCAACAGAGATTCCCCTCCCTATACAACATTGCCAGACGTAAGCATACTCTTGTATCCAGTGTTTTTATTTCGGTTCCCCTTAATGTGTCTTTTCGTAGGGGGCTATATGGGGATACACTTGGATAGTGGAACATGCTAGTAGCCTTGTTGTTAAATGTATCTCTCAATAATGAGAAGGATATTTTTCATTGGAGTCTGAAACAAGATGGCGTGTTCACGGTGCAATCATTATATTCCCTAATGATATGCAATGGACATGCCAAACAGGATCAGACTATATGGAAAATTAAAATCCCGCTAAAAATTAAGATTTTCGCAAGGTACTTAAGAAGGGGGGTCATTCTTACCAAAGACAACTTAGCTAAGCGTAACTGGAACGGGTCCAAGTTATGTGTGCTTTGTGGCGCTAGGGAGACGATCCAACATCTTTTCTTTGAATGTCATTTTGCTAGGTTTATATGGCGTGTAGTGAGTCTTACTTTCGGGTTAAGGGCTCCCTATAGCATCGAGGATCTTTTTTCCCTTTGGCTTCAAGGGATTGATCCCAAATTAAGGTTGAAGATTCTTGTAGGTGCTGTAGCCATATGCTGGGCAATATGGACAAGTAGAAATGATGTTGTTTTTGACAAAACTCCCATAAAAACTTATATGCAGGTGCTTTACAGAGGAACCTACTGGTGTCGTTTTTGGGCGCTGCTCCAAAAGCGTGAAGAAGATGCCAAGGACATCAAGGATGGGTGTCGGCAGCTCGAGACCTTGGTGATGCAGATCTTCGCTTCGCATGGGTGGCAATTTAGTAACAGGATTGCTCTATGAGTTATTGCTTTTAGTTTCTGTCTTTCCCCAACTGCGTTTGGGTTTGCATTGCCACATGTGGCCTCTTTTGGTTGTAAGACTTGTTTGATCGGTTGTGGTGGGCTGTCATCCTTTGGATGTAGGCCGGGACCTCTTTTCCCATTATCTAAAAAAATCGAGAAGTGCACGGCAAACTTAAGATCTCGGGTGCAGAGAAGTTGATGCATATTCCCTCAATAACTTTGTAGGAAATCATGGGTTAATGTGTATTCAATAATTAATCAGAATTATATTTTAAAATGACTACTTATTAATAATATTTTAATAACATTTTGTGCAGAGAAATCTTTTATGTGGTTAACCTTATCTGAAAAAAATAAGAAATATCATGGGAAATTGGATTGAGAATTTTTTTTGTACCAATATTCTTACACTATAAGTTCAAATTCAAAGGTAACTTATTAGTATAACAACTGTCGAAAAGTTGTTGTTTGATAATAAAGCTTAGATCCACTGTTACAGTTTTGGATAGGGACTCGGGTGCTTAGGGCTTTAGTCCAAGCGGACAACATGACAAAGGAGATAGAGAAATAGTGGCGCAGGACAGTAGTGAGGAGGGTGAAAGCGTGAATTAGTGTTTATGATAGAACAAACATAACAAGATTGTAGGCCTTTCCATCATTTATGTTCTGTAAGTTTAAAATGGAACATTATAGAAAAGTTAAAAGTGGAAAAGTTAGGGAAAAAGAACATGTACTGTTGACGTGTCTAACATTAGAACCTGAAAAGTAACACTACCAGAACAATCCAAAGAAAATCGTCGACTGTTGTAATTCCTAACTCTGCTTCTACAACTATTGCTACCCTGCTTTTGGAAATTGGCATTTCTAGCTACTTATGAAAAAGCCAAATCTTGCAGCATCATTGTGTTCCACAATAAAAAATATCATACAGATTATCAACATTAACTAAATAGTTTCCACTGAAACATGATATGAAAGCCATTTCTCATACTGATATGAACAAGGAATATATAATTGAAGTCATACCATGCCCCAGAACCTTAGGTTGTTTCGACTGAAACATGATGTACAATCAGTCTCCACAAACACAGAGGAGTCATCTCCAATGATGGATCAGTTGGTTTAATTTCCTTGCAAGTTCTTCCTCAGATGGTGGTTCTTCCTTTGGAGGGGTAGTACTATGGTTATACTCTTGGTTCATGTCAAAACAAGTTCCTCACCGACAACCCAAAAAGTGTAGGGGAGCATCAGCTTAGAAATCCTGACTGCTTATGTGGTGTCGGCCTGTGAATTGTGATGCATGGCTGCCTCTTGTGCTGGCACATCGCCTCGTTGCCTATGGCACCAGCCTAGGTTGGGATGCAACTATACACTTGGACAAGTTTCATGATTTTATGAGTTTGTTTGTGTTTTATACAATTTTTAAACACCTGGATGGCAAGTTCACGGTCTTGTTCAGTGATCATGGTGCTTGAAGTTTCCGGTCCGCTCCTGAAATCGGTCGTAACTTGTGCTAAGTAGCATGAATATCATTTTTGCATGCACGGTTTTCCAAGTTTCGAGTGACCTACAATTCAAATCTGAATTTTCCGAAAAAAATGCAAATAAACAAACTAAATCTACTAGATAATGAAAACACTGTTATAATTGTCCCCAAATGGTACATGTAGGCCTACATAGTGTAGGAACAAACCACAAAATGTTTGGTGGCCAAAAAAATACAAATGTACTTTGCCGAGTGCCAGTTGGGTGACACTCGGCAAAGAAGTGTAAATTAATCTTTGCCGAGTGTCGCCCAGGTGACACTCGGCAAAGGCTCCTTTGCCGAGTGTCCCCGATCTGGCACTCGGCAAAGCATATTTTAAAAATAAAAAAAATATTTGCCGAGTGCCAGATCACGGGCACTCGGCAAAGCGCGTGTACATAGGGCTCTGGTAACCTTCTTTTCTCTCTCACTCTCACACTCCGCGCCGCCGCCGCCGCGCCCCCGCCCGCGCCCACACCGCGTCACGCCGCCGTTGCCCGCGCCCCGCCCGCGCCGCGCCCTCGCCCTTGACCCCGCCCACGCCCTCGCCGCGCCGCCGCAGCCGCGCCCGCGCCGTACGCCGTGCCCCCACCGCGTCCCCGTCGTGCATGCCCTCGTCGTGCCCCCGCCGCCTCGCCCGCGACCCGTTGTCTCGCCCGTGACCCGTCGGTTCGTCCGCGACCCGTCGTCCCGTCCGTCGGGTATGATTAGGTTTAATATTGAGTTGATTATATACGTGTATGATTAGGTTAATATTTAGTTTTCTTGTGTTAAATTTATGTACGTGTATGATTAGGTTAATATTGAGTATTGTTGATTGCCGGCCATCGTGCCGTTGAATTATGTGTGGATGTCAGCCATCGTGCTGATAGTTTTATTTGCAGGATTTCAAAACCTCCCCGTGCAGGGGATGTGCTGCCGAAATTTTCTGTTAGAGGATGGATGACCATGAGTGGATGTACACGGGTCGTAGAGAAAGTAACGATGTCACCACTGAATGGATTAGAAAGACCGATGATTTCGTGGAACGGGCATATGGCGAAGCTGCTAAAGGAGCGAGTCTAGTCCCATGCCCGTGCAGCAAATGTGCCAACCGAAAAAGAAAACCAAAGAAGTCCATGGTAGAACATATTTGGAAGAATGATTTACGCCGGGCTATACTCGATGGATATTTCATGGTGAAGCGCATTGTACGAGAGAGGAGGTGCTGAGACAACGTGTCGAGGATTATGACGCGGATGCGGGGGTAGCGGATATGTTGAACGACTATCAAGAGGCACAGTACACGGGAGGATGTATGGATGACGAGCCAGAGCCGACTGCAAAGGCGTTCTACGACATGTTCGACGCGGCACAGAAGCCCCTTCACGGCTAGACAAAGGTTTCTCAACTGGATGCCATTGGGCGTGTAATGGCGTTCAAGTCACAGTACAGCATGAGTAGAGACGCATTCGATGGCTTGTTGATGGTTATTGGTAGCCTGCTTCCGGATGATCACGTTCTGCCAAAGAGCATGTACGAGGCACAGAAACTCCTTCATGCACTTAAGATGACGTATGAGCAGATTAATGCTTGTCCGAAGGGCTGCGTGCTATTTAGGAAAGAATACGCGGAGGCAAAGTACTGTCCCAAGTGTACATCGTCTAGGTTCATGGAGGTAGACTCTGGTGATGGACAGAAGAGGCAGCTCGACATCCCCTTGACAATCCTACGACACCTTCCGTTCATACCGAGGATCCAGCGTCTGTACATGACAGAGGAATCCACGAAACAAATGACATGGCACAAAAATGGAAAACAATACAATCCTGACAAGATGGTGCACGCATCCGATGGTGAAGCATGGAAACACTTTGATGCCATTCACCATGAGAAAGCCGAAGAGGCTCGTAATGTACGTGTTGCGTTGGCCACAGATGGGTTCAATCCCTTTGGAATGAGCGCTGCCCCGTACACATGTTGGCCCGTGTTTGTTATCCCAATCAATCCCCCTGGTGTGTGCTTTCAAAGGCAGAATATATTCGTGTCGTTGATAATTCCCGGACACCCGGGGAATAAAATGGGCGTGTACATGGAGCCTTTGATCGATGAATTGGTACGTGCCTGGGAGGAAGGGCTATGGACGTATGACCGAGCTACGAAGACAAACTTCAGAATGCATGTTTGGTACCAGTACTCCATGCATGACTTACCGGTGTATGGGCTATTCTGTGCCTGGTGTGTTCACGTTAAGTTCCCATGCCCAATTTGCAAGGAAGCTCCCAGGTTCATTTGGTTGAAAAAGGGTGGCAAATATTTGTCCTTCAATAAACATCGACAATTTCTCCCTGCTGACCATCCATTCCGCCTAGACATCAAGAACTTTATGAAAGGTGTCGTAGTGACAGACCACCCACCTGCAACGATGACTGGTGCCAAAATTCGTCAACAGATAGATGGGCTCGTGGCCAATACAGAAGGTGGTTTTGTGGGATATGGTGAGCAGCATATGTGGACACATAAGTCTGGCTTGACTCGGCTCCCCTATTATGACGACCTGCTCCTTTCACAAAACATTGACGTGATGCACACTGAAAAGTATGTTGCCGAGGCACTATGGGCAACAATTATGGACATTCCTGATAAGTCAAAGGATAACGTGAAGGCAAGAGTGGTTCTGGCAGCGTTATCTGATAGACCAAACCTAGAGATGAAGTCGCCAAGTGGCGGAAAGACGTGGAGAAGGCCTAAGGCCGATTTTGTCCTAAGCAGGGCCCAGAGGAAGGAAGTACTTCAATGGATCAAGATCAACGATGTTCCCTGATGGGTATGCAACTAACCTGAGTAGGGGGTGAACTTATCTACTATGCGAGTCTTAGGGATGAAGAGTCATGACTTCCACATATGGATTGAACGGATTCTTCCTGCAATGGTTCGAGGCTATATCCCTGAGCATGTCTGGCTAGCGCTTTCAGAGTTGAGTTATTTCTTCCGTCAGCTTTGTACAAAAGAGTTATCTCGGACCGTGGTTGCAGATTTGGAAAGATTGGCACCTGTGTTACTGTGTAAGCTTGAGAAGATATTTCCACCCGGCTTCTTCAATCCAATGCAGCATTTGATTCTTCATCTCCCCTATGAGGCACGAATGGGGGGCCCCGTGCAGGGTCGTTGGTGCTATCCAATCGAGAGATGTCTAAAGACTATTCGAAAGAAATGTAGAAATAAATGCAAAATCGAGGCTTCCATTGCAGAGGCATACATTCTAGAGGAGGTCTCAAACTTCACAACAACTTATTATGGTGACAAACTGCCGAGCGTGCATAATCCACCCCCTCGTTACAATGATGGCGACAATGAATCGAACCTTAGCATATTTCGAGGCCAACTCGGAAGCGCAAGTGGCTCGACCACCAAGACCCTGACACATGAAGAGTGGCGGCATATCATGCTATATGTATTGACCAACCTTGAAGAGGTGACGCCATACATGGAACAATTCCTTCATGAATTCTGGCGTTGATCAAGGGACCCCACTCCACAGGAATATGACACTCTTCTTAGAAAGGGTGCGAGAAATGGGTTGCCCGATTTCATTTCCTGGTTCAAACGTAAGGTACGTGCTTAGTTTGTAAAAGACATACGTTTTTTAACTCAATTTAGCGTCTTTTAACTTGCGAATACTTGCAGGGCCAAAGAGATCCGTCTATGAGTGCCGAGTTGAGACAAGTAGCCAATGGCTTTGCTTATAGGGTCAAGAAATATTCTGGGTATGACGTCAATGGATACCGTTTTCGCACAACAAACTACGACAAAAGTCGGCCCAATCGGAAAACAACATGTTCTGGAGTCTTTACTCCTGGCCTTGACAATGTCGATTATTTTGGACGAATCGAAGAAATATATGAGCTCAATTTTTATGGTTCCAAACCTCTTACTCCAGTGATATTCAAATGTCATTGGTTTGACCCTCAAGTGACGAGATGGACACATTCTAATCTTGGGATAGTCGAAATTCGACAAGATTCCACCTTACCATGAGACGATGTCTATATCGTGGCCCAACAGGCCACACAAGTGTATTATCTCCCATATGCGTGCCAAACGAAAGAACATCTTAAGGGTTGGGATGTTGTGTATAAGGTATCGCCGCATGGGAGGTTACCTGTTCCTAACGATGAAGATTACAACTTAGACCCGGACACATATGATGGAGAGTTCTTCTAAGAAGATGGGCTAGAAGGGCGATTTGAGATACACTTAACCGAAGCTATCGGAATGGACGTAGATATTGAAATGGTTGTTGATGAGGAGGATGATGAGGTGCAAAATGATAATGACTTAGTAATCCTTGAAGGCAATGACATTAATGACGAGGTTGCGTCTTCCGATGGTGTTGAGATTGAAATGGTTGATAGTGATGATGAGAGTTATGATCCGGCTAACCCCGACAGATATGAAGATTATTTTTAATCGATGTAATGCTATATGAATTTTTATTTGGCACCTGTTTTTAAATAGATCTTTTTATATGTGCTTATTTGTTTACTCTTAATTGCAGGTTTTTGGACAAATATGGTCGACGGTAATTGGCTGAGTAGGAGGAGGAGGGAGAGGAGGAGTAGGACAGCGGACGATGCAGACCAGCAGCAGGCGGCGCAGCAGGACGACCTTGTCCAGCAGCAGGCGGCGCCTCAGGTCGATGACGACCAGCAGCAGGACGACGACGACCAGGAGCAGGACACCTCAGGTTCTGGTGCCTCAGGTTCGAGGGGCATCTACCTGCGAGGTCCCGCGAGTCTTCCTCAGCGTCCCATACTTCAGGATAGACGACCACTGATTTGGCCGGAAGGGGAGAGGTATGTAACTTTATGTTCTTCATTTTTGTTCATAATATGTGTTCAAAATCATAATATAAACTAATACTTTTTATTTATCACTTGGACAGGTCTTGAACGGTTGTGGATTATGTTGGGGGTCATCATCGCCCCCCAATGGCATCCTCGGCCTGCTGTGCAGGGAACACTTTCTTGGACTGGTGGAGTACGCTGGAGTGACGGGCCCAGCCTTCACCTTCGACCACTACGCCGTCGCCCCCGATGCAGTAGACCGGGACGGCCGGGAATTCAATAACAAGGCGGAGCAGGTGAAGCAAGAGCTATGGGTAAGTCTTAGTATAATGTAAAATATGTCGCATTCGTTGCAAATTCTTGAAATAATGTATGGATACATCGTTTTTGTATGCAGGATTTCTTCAGATGCGAGGCTGGATACGAGGCTAGGGCGGATGTGGTGGCCACCACGAGCTGTAAGAAGCTCGTCATGGACATGCACTATGAGGCCCGAATCTAGGCCATCGTCACCTACCACGGCTCCGTCCTTGGGGAGAGGGTGACCAAAACTCAAGCCCGAACCATGTCGTTGACCAGGGACCAGTATCTACAGGTAAAGTCATGCATGTTTGGTACCAGTACTCCATGCATGAATTTTATTTTATCTTCTGATATGCACTTTACGTGTTTACTTTGTAGATGATTCCACATTGGTGCGCCGCACATCCTCTGTGCTGGGAGCAGATGGTGGATAGGTGGTGTTCGGCTAAGTGGGATGAGGCGCACACCGCTAGCCAGGAACGGCTTATGATGATGCAAGGTCCCTCCCACCACCAAGGCAGCCGGAGCCTGGGCCAATATGCCAAAGCATGGGTACGCCCTATTTTTTATTTAGGTATATAGCACTTGATTAGATATTATTTCTAACTATCTCATTGGTTTTCTTTCAGTCGGCGTCACATGGTTGCCGGCCTTGCTCCACCTTCTCGGCCTATGCTATGGCCCATAAGGGCAAGGCGACGTCCGACGTCACCTACAACCTAGATGACGGGCCCGAGGCCTACACCAACCCCGCCGTCTACAGTCGCCTTCATGACTACACCGCCATGGCGTAGGAGGTCCATGGCCCAGACTATGATCCAAGCACCGAGCCGATCGACCCCGATGTGCTCATGAGGGTCGGAGGAGGCAAGAGACATGGGCGGTACTGGATTGCCGACGGGGCAATCGACTCGTCCTCCACTCCCACTCTGTCTCAGGTGAGAGCAAGGAGCACGGGCTCGAGTCCAGCCATACGACCTCGGCACGATAGCTCACAGCAGCGCATACAACAACTCGAGGTTAGTGCTTCTGTAACTCGTCCTTCCTTGAGTTTTATACCTTCTCTTTGAGTTACTATAACGTTGGCTTGTAATATTACAGACCCAACTAGAAGAGATGCAGGCGAGGATAATGGCGGAGCGGGCGGCGAATGATCAGAGGATGGCAGATATGTTCCAGTACATGCAGAGCCTTAGCGCGACACAGGGTTTCGCTCCGCCACCTCCATTGTTCCCTGCAGTTGACCCTGCTGTGTTCCATACGCCTGTGAGTATCAAAATTGTAGTTAGATGTTGCTAATGCATCTGGTATAACACATTCAATCTCTTCTCTGTGCAGGGTCAATCTGGTGCCGCATCCAACAACCCTACTGAAGGGTTCAGCCCAACGCAGCACCAGACCAACCGCCCACCTCCATGAGTTTTATGTTTTCAGTGTTGAATATTTATGTCTGTGTGTTTGAAGACTTCAAAACTTGTGTTAGTCACTTATGTTTGTGTTGGATACTTATGTCAGAGGTTGAGACGTATGAGACATGTTCGTGTTGGGTACTTGTGTTGAACACTTATGTTTGTGATGTATATTTATGTTTGTGTTGGCTATTTATGTTTGTGATGATATATGTGATGTATATATGTGATATATATGTGATATCTTTTGTTTGTGTGGATGGAATACAGAAAACAAATAAAAAAGGTGCATACTGGTCACTTTGCCGCAAAGAGGTTCTTTGCCGAGTGTCAAGACCATAGCACTCGGCAAAGAACCAAGACCTGGGCACCGGTATAGGTTCTTTGCCGAGTGTAATGTCTCTAGCACTCGACAAAGAGGCACGCTTTGCCGAGTGCCACACGTAGCACTCGGCAAAGAACCTGACATGAGGACCCTCCCTGGCGGGTTCTTTGTCGAGTGTCCCAAGTGGCACTCAGCAAAGATTGGTTCTTTGCCGAGTGCTTCTAGGTAGACACTCGACAAAGGTAACTCCTTTGCCGAGTGTCATCCGTGACACTCGGCAAAGACGTCGTCTCCGTCACCCGTCGCCGTAACGGCTGCTTTTCTTTGCCGAGTGCCCGAGAAAAAGTACTCAGCAAAGAAGACTTTGCCGATGCACTGTTTGATGAGCCTTCTTTGCCGAGTGCCACACTCGGCAAAGCCTTTACCGAGTGTTTTTAAGGCTTTGCCGAGTGCTTCGGGCACTCGGCAAAGCACTCGTTTCCGGTAGTGAGGGCCCGGACGGGCGAAGAACCCTGTGCAACGCGTGCGGGCTACGCTACAAGTCGCATAGGCTGGTGCCTGAGTACCGGGCCGTGGAATCCATGACACCACGCGATCTCCACCCAAACGCTGGGCTGGTCGGCGCGCCTTCAGGTCCGAGCAGCAGACCGTCATCATCTACAACGATGCCATCCAAGATCGACTTCCCATTCCACGCCTTGCCGGCAGTCGCTCCTCCTCCAACCATGCCCGACGGTGGGAACGGTGGTAATAACCGGAGCGCCGCCTTGCCTGTCGCTCTCGCTCCTCCGTCGAGCATAAAGGTATAACCCTAATCTTTGAGCATAAAGGTACAACCATACACCAGACTCTGGCAAAGATCAAAGAGGAAACCTATTGGTAAATCCTGAAAGGGTAAAACTCTTAGCCAATTTGCTATAACCCGGTGTTTTTGGTGGTTGGCAAGCACACCACCGATATTTGTGCTTTTTTCTCTTTTGTAGTGGGTTTTATCCCTAGCATCCTAGGGCACTCATCTCCGACAATTCTCTTGCCGGTTTCAAAAAAATACGCTACACTGTTTAGAGTACATATTATACATTCTAGATCACTATTGCAACAAGTCGTATTAGCTCTTCTAGAAGAAGAAGAAATACAATAAAATAGTGGTTCACGACCAGGAATCGAAGACAGCACCCCACGTACGGATGTAATATTTATGGTAAGTTATTTTATTCTTGCATTTGTAAGTGATTTTTTAATAATAATAATAATATGTTAGTATGGCCAAAAACCAAAATTTGATATGGATACATACTTGATGATAGAAGCATGACATAAAAGTTTTAAAAGATTGTGTAACTTTTTGTGCCAAAGTGTTCACAAATGGAATATAACTCATATTATAAAACCATTCAACTCCAACTCTCCACTTTACGAATCAATTTCTTCATTATTTTTATCAAAATTTTGGTACACGCATAATATTTTATTCAAATTTGGTTTGATTTTCTGAAATCAAATCTAGTTTTGATTCATAATTCATATGCAACATACAAAGAGCCCAACAAGAGATGCAAGTCATATTTATTTTATATATTAACTATTTATTTAGTCAAATGCTTGAATTATGGAAAAATACTATTTGAAGTTTATTCAAATTAGAGGCATATTATTTTATTTGAGGTTTATTCAAATAAGTCATACATTGTTAATAGCCAGCAATAATATATAGTAGACAACAGACCTGATGATTATGTGTGAGACTTGATCCCAGCACACCTGATGATTATGTTCGCGCCCGGGTGTGACATACACACATATTATTTTATTCAAATTTGGTTTGATTTTTCTGAAATCAAATCTAGTTTTGATTCATAATTCATATGCAACATACAAAGAGAGCCTAGCATGAGATGCAACATGCAAATCATATTTATTTTAAATGTTAACTATTTATTTAGCCAAATGCTTGAATTATGGAATACACACATTATTTTGTTAGGAAAAATACTATTTTGAATGTATAATCTAATTAGAGGTTTAATTCAAATCTCCTCCATAATTGAAGAGAAAGATTAGTTCATTTTCTTTCCAAACTGCTCTAATTTCGAACAGAATTTTAGTATCTAAACTGGCCTTTAGTTTCCTACATACCCAGTCTGGCCTTTGGTTGCCAAAATGCCGACAACA
Organism: Zea mays; assembly: GCF_902167145.1. Lineage (NCBI taxonomy): Eukaryota > Viridiplantae > Streptophyta > Magnoliopsida > Poales > Poaceae > Zea > Zea mays. The sequence goes on along the minus strand of NC_050099.1, from coordinate 191,406,371 downwards.
ATCTTGCCTTTCAAGGTTGTACTTATGTGTCCTCCCATTTTGGTGCTCCCGGCAATAACAGGGTACATGTGGTACAATGAAGTCAGTTTATTTGGGTGAGTGGTTACATGTGTTCTCTGTTAGTTGTTACACACGCATGACCTTCATTTTTTTCTTGGGCGAGAAGGGCCTCCAAACTCTCATTATTCCCGTCTCTTGGAGGATTTGATGTGAGAGAAACTCACGAATCTTTGAGCACCCCTACACCAAACTCTGGTAAAGATCAAAGATGAAGCCCATTGATAGATCCTGAAGGGACAAATCACCTAGCCAACCTGCTATAACCCTGTGTTTTTGGTGCTTGCTGAGCACGGCACCGATATTTCTGCTTTTTTTGTCTTTTGTAGTGGCCTTTATCTATAGCTCCCTAGGGCGCTCATCTCCCTTTTTAATATAAAAGGCAATTCTCTTGCCGGTTTGGAAAAAAAGAATACGCTACAATGTTTAGAGTACCTATTATACATTCTAGATCACTATTGGAACAAGTCATATTAGCTCTTCTAGAAGAAGAAGAAATAGAATAAAATAGTGGCTCACGACCAGGAATCGAAGACAGCACCCCACAGATGTAATATTTATGGTAAGTTATTTTATTCTTGCATTTGTAAGTGATTTTTTAATAATAATAATAATATGTTAGTATGGCCAAAAAACCAAAATTTGATATGGATACATACTTGATGATAGAAGCATGACATAAAAGTTTTAAAAGATTGTGTAACTTTTTGTGTCAAAGTGTTCACAAATGGAATATAACTCATATTATAAAAACATTCAACTCCAACTCTCCACATTACAAATCAATTTCTTCATTATTTTTATCAAAATTTTGGTACACACATATTATTTTATTCAAATTTGGTTTGATTTTCTGAAACCAAATCTTAGCCAATTTGCTATAACCCGGTGTTTTTGGTGGTTGGCAAGCACACCACCGATATTTGTCCTTTTTTTCTCTTTTGTAGTGGGTTTTATCCCTAGCATCATAGGGCGCTCATCTCCGACAATTCTCTTGCCGGTTTCAAAAAAATACGCTACACTGTTTAGAGTACATATTATACATTCTAGATCACTATTGCAACAAGTCGTATTAGCTCTTCTAGAAGAAGAAAAATACAATAAAATAGTGGCTCACGACCAGGAATCGAAGACAGCACCTCACGTACGGATATAATATTTATGGTAAGTTATCTTATTCTTGAATTTGTAATTAATTTTTAAAAATAATAATAATAATATGTTAGTATGGTAAAAAACCGAAATTTGATATGGACCCATACTTGATGATAGAAGCATGACATAAAAGTTTCAAAAGATTGTGTAACTTTTTATGTCAAAGTGTTCACAAATGGAATATAACTCATATTATAAAACCATTCAACTCCAACTCTCCACTTTACGAATCAATTTCTTCATTATTTTTATCAAAATTTTGGTACACGCATATTATTTTATTCAAATTTGGTTTGATTTCCTGAAACCAAATCTAGTTTTGATTCATAATTCATATGCAACATACAAAGAGCCCAACATGAGATGCAAGTCATATTTATTTTATATCTTAACTATTTATTTAGTCAAATGCTTGAATTATGGAAAAATACTATTTGAGGTTTATTCAAATTAGAGGCATATTATTTTATTTGAGGTTTATTCAAATAAGTCATACATTGTTAACAGCTAGCCAGCAATAATATATAGTAGACAGCAGAGTAAGGCCCCGTTTCAATCTCACGGGATAAACTTTAGCTTCCTGCTAAACTTTAGCTATATGAATTGAAGTGCTAAAGTTTAGCTTCAATTACCACCATTAGCTCTTCTGTTTAGATTACAAATGGCTAAAAGTAGCTAAAAAAAGCTGCTAAATTTTATCTCGCGAGATTGGAACAGGGCCTAAATTTCAGAAATCATGCATGGCCTACGTTGACATGCATGCATGGACGATGACTAATTGATCAATAATTAATCCTAATACTGTTCCGTTCATCTGCTGTTCCGTTCTGCTATTCCATCCATCTACTGTTCCGTTCATCTGCTAGCTACTTGATGAGCTTGATGACCCGTTCTTCTGCTCCCTCATCTTCATTATCCTCTGGTGCCGATTGGAGTGCTGCCCGGCTTGGAAGCTAGGAGCAGTCGTCGGCCGGTACTCAGGCAGCAGCCCCTGCTTCTTGTAGCGTAGCCCGCACGCGTTGCACAGGGTGACTGACCCGTCCGGACTCTCGCGCCACTGCGGCGTCTCCGACGTCTGGCAGTGGCTGCACACCCTGTAGGCCTGCCTGTTCCTCCGGCGTGGCACGGATCGGCGCCGGCGGACGGCGCCGCCACCGGTACCGACCAGAGGAGCGAGAGCGACCGGCAATGCGGCGCTCCGGTTCTTGCCGTCGCCGTTCTCGTCGTTCCCAGGGCCGGGATTGGCCGGAGGAGGAGCGACCGGCGGCAAGGCGTGTAACGGGATCGGGATGGCGGCCCACCACCAGAGCCGCGGCGATGGTGGCGGCGGCGCATAGGCGGGGCCTATCCCGAGCGCCCACAGGGACGACGTCGGCGGTGGGTCCGCGGCGGTGTAAACGGGGAAGAGCCGGTGGGCGAGGTGGAGCGGGTCGTCGTCCTGGATGTCGCCGAGGACACCCGGTTGTCGCTTGCTCATGGCGTGGCTCTGGTTGCTTCCTCAAAGCGAGCGGCGCATCAACTATTTATCTACGATCGGAACTCCGAATCCGAACTCGGAAGCGTAAAAACGGACATGGTCCGGCCCGCTGCTGATTCCAACTAACTAACCGTCCTCTGACTGACGTCATGGTCAAAGCCCAGCCATGCTAATAAATACTCCGCTCGCTCGCTCGCTTTGAGAAGGAACCAGCAGTCCAGCACCGACCTCACGCCTCGCTGGCTCTTCCCGCCGCAAAGCATGAGCAATCAACCACCTCACGCCTCGCTGCAGGATGACCTCCCGGACTGCGACGGCGACGACCCGCTCGCCCTTGCCATCCGGCTCTTCCCCGCCCACACCACCGGCGCGGGTCTATCGCCGGCGGCGCTCGGCATAGGCCGCGTCGCCGAGCCGCCCCGTCGGGAGCAGGAGCCACTGGCTAATAGCACGTATGGCGTACGCGGAGCCGGGCCGGATCCTTGGGGCCTGCGCCTGTCCAGGTCCGTTCTTGGGGGCCTCGACGGATTTGACGTGGACACATTCTTTGCTGACGACGCGCTGGACGGCGGCGGCGAGGCGACCGAAGGCGACTCGCCGCCGGCGCACGTGACAGCCGCCGCGCGCGGCTCGTTGGCCAACGACGACGCGTCGCCGTTGCCCGCGGCCATGCCAGCCGTCGCCCTTGAAGCGTACGACGCGTGCAGTGCGCCTGTGCCAGCAGCATGCGGTGGCGCGCCGCCCGTCCTTGTCGCCAACAACAGCACGCCGCCAGCTAGCTGTCTCGGCGCGCGGTGCACTTTACATTGTCTCCAAACGCACACGCACGCATGCGCCGCCGCCACTAGCGGCGGAATCTATGCCACCGGCAGTCGCTCCTCCTCCAGTCATGCCCGACGGTGGGAACGGTGGCAATAATCGGAGCGCCGCCTTGCCCGTCGCTCTCGCTCCTCCGTCGGGGAGTACCGGTGGCGCCGTCCGCCGGCGCCGTCCCGTGCCACGCCCGCGGAACAGGGAAGTCCAGAGGACGTGCAGCCACTGCCAGTCGTCGAAGACGCCGCAGTGGCGCGAGGGCCCGGACGGGCGAAGAACCCTATGCAACGCGTGCGGGCTACGCTACAAGTCGCATAGGCTGGTGCCTGAGTACCGGACCGCGGAATCCATGACACCACGCGATCTCCACCCAAACGCTGGGCTGGTCGGCGCGTCTTTGTTAGGATTTATGGGCTTGGCCCAATTAAGTTATTCAAATAAATCCCAGGAAAATCTCAAAAGCCCATATAAGTGGATGGCAAAGGGATAGGTGGAACCAATAGCACCATATTGCTAGCTCTTGTGGAGTAGAGCTAACTTAAATATGGAAGCCACACTCACTCACCAAGTCATGGATGAGAGGAGAGAGTGTGGAGAGCCACACGCGCGCGCGCTCGCTCGCCTGGCCTGGCCTGGCCGGGGCGGGGCGAAGGGCGCGGGCGCACGACATGCGCGTGAATGGTCCGCCGAAATCCGGCCCCTCGCCTTGCGGGGACGCGGCTACCTTTTGCCGTTTGATTTTTTGGTTTCTTGGCTGTTACGCTTATCCTAACCGATTGCTACAAAATCTCAACTGATTGCGAGATTTTCGTGGGTGGATAAGCACGGGGGTCGCGGACTCGGCCCTATAAAAGGAGCCCGGCAGCCAGCCTCCAAATCATCCCCAGATCCCAGTTCGCTTTCGCCTCTCTTCATAGCTGAGCCGCCTTTTAGTTCTCTTCGTCCCGACCGCAGAGGTGCATCTGCGATCAGGAGAGCAGGTCTCCGGAACCCTTCGTCTTCTAGATCCTGCACCGGGAGAGGGCGAATAAGGTTTTTGGGAAGCGTCTTCACGCGACTGCTCGTGATCTGCTGACCTCGTCGACCCTGCTGATTTCGCTACTTCGACATCGTCGACCCTGCTGATTCCGGCGTGTGCCATCGATCAGTAAGTCTAATCAGTACGCATCATCTGATTTGGCTTGTTATTTCAGTTCTTCTGATTTGGTCATGATTTATATTCGGAATTTAGATTGGAATTTGTCTAATTTTTCAACAGTCTTCAGGTCCGAGCAGCCGCCCGTCGTCATCATCTACAACGACGCCATCGCAGTCGCAGATCGACTTCCCATTCCACGCCTTGCCGGCAGTCGCTCCTCCTCCAGCCATGCCCGACGGTGGGAACGGTGGCAATAATCGGAGCTCCGCCTTGCCTGTCGCTCTCGCTCCTCCGTCGGGGAGTACCGGTGGCGCCGTCCGCCGGCGCCGTCCCGTGCCACGCCCGAGGAACAGGCAAGTCCAGAGGACGTGCAGCCATTGCCAGTCGTCGGAGACGCCGCAGTGGCGCGAGGGCCCGGACGGGCGAAGAACCCTGTGCAACGCGTGCGGGCTACGCTACAGGTCGCATAGGCTGGTGCCTGAGTACCGGCCGACGACGTCTCCTAGCTTCCAGATCGGACAGCACTCTAATCGCCATCGGAGGATTATGCAGATCAGGGAGCAGAACGGAACAGCTGGGTCATGAAGCTCTGATCATCGGGGAGCAGATGAACGGAACAGTCGATGGAAGCAGAAGTACAAGTCAGCAGCAAGCTCGATCGGTTTAACTGTAACTCTAGGCAACTCCACTATTAGGATTAGGCCATTAATCATGATGCTAGCACTAGTGTACTATTGATCCATTAATCATCGTCCATGGATGTCGTCGTTAACTAAGGCCATGAATGATTTCTAAATTACGTTGTCTGGATTATTATCTGAAGAGCCACTATACCTTTATACGCTCTAACAGTTTTGTTTTATATCTCATGAATGGGATACAACTGTTGCCCTAAAAAAGAATTACCAAAGTGTTTCCAGATTGAGGGTGAGTGTTGAGGATAAACATACATTATACATAATATATAACTTAAACTTATGAATACTATCTCCATGAAAACAGTTTGTAGATCTAATTTGTAAAAATATGGTGATGAATTATCAGTCTTTATCGAGAAGTGCACGGCAAACTTAAGATCTCGGGTGCAGAGAAGTTGATACATATTCCCTCAATAACTTTGTAGGAAATCATGAGTTAATGTGTATTCAATAATTAACCATAATTATATTTTAAAACGACTAATTATTAATAATATTTTAATGACATTTTGTGCAGAGAAATCTTTTATGTGGTTAACCTTCTCTGAAAAAAAAGAAATATCATGGGAAATTGGATTGAGAAAATTTGTTGTACCAATATTCTTACACTATAAGTTTAAATTCAAAGGTAACTCACGATATTTAGTTCTATCAAGTTAGCTTTATTATTCAAGCACATGTTCATTGAGTTAATAATTGACGTGTAATGGCGGTACGCATTTGATGCAAAAGCCGGAACTCTTTGTTTCCATAATCAAAAACTTATTAGTATAACAACGGTAGAAAAAGTTGTTGTTTGATAATAAAGCTTAGATCCACTGTTACAGTTTTGGATAGGGACTCGGGTGCTTAGGGCTTTAGTCCAAGCGGACAACATGACAAAGGAGATAGAGAAATAGTGGCACAGGACAGTAGTGAGGAGGGTGAAAGCGTGAATTAGGGCTTGTTCGGCAGCTCAGGACTGAATCCAGGCTAGGAACAGTTACAAGCCAGGATTCAGTGGATCCGGTCCTTTCACTTGTTCCGGACATGTAATTAATCCGGCTAGAATGAATCAAGGGAAGCAATTTTTATCTGTTTGGTAGCAAAGGATTGAATCCTGTCACTTCAGTTGAAATCAATTTTTTTGACTGTGTTCAAATCGCAATGCAAGCGTCGCGGAAGCTTCTAGTGGAATTGGAATACAGCACCAGGCAGCAGCTGAACTCAACTTGGAGCCGACTGCATAGATTAGCAAGTTGTTAGCAGGTAGGGCCACTGGACATTAATTGTGGTGAGCTGTATCGTTAGCACAGTCATCAACTGGCCATTAATCTACAACGCTAGAGTCAGACAGCCCTGCGTTCTTCTCTTCATCAGCAGAGCTGAGCATAATATTCCAGGATCAAGAGGCATGTGAAAAAACAAGTATAACTTGTGACATGGATTGATAGACAGGTATAAACTGGCATCTTCAACAGCTAAGAGATAGAACAGATGTGCTAAGAAGAAAAACCACTTTAGAACTAAGCATGTCAGTTCAAAATAAGAAACCTCCAGATGTGCTAAGCATCACCGATTGATCACCCAAACCTGTCCAAACAAATGGAACAATTAGATTGGAATATAAAGGCCCAAATGAATATGGTTGAGTGGAAGGTAAAGACACAAATATCATACCTACTAAGCCATCTCATTTCTTAGCCAAATCAAAGCTGATTCTTGATCCGCTTCACATGCACATATGAAAGTCTCTCTATTCTCTTTGCTCTTGGTGAAGACTGAATATGCTTTTGCCTTCTCCAGTTTGGTCACTTCTTCCATTGTGTTCAGAACTGATATGCACCTTTTGATGGAGAAATCTTCACTTTGAGCTGCCTCCTTTTCTCTTGTCTCCTTTTCTCTTGCTTCCTTTTCTCTTGCAGCTTCATCTTCTACTTGCTTGCTCCTCATTTCTAGGTATTTGTTCATCATATTTTCTATGTTGTCAGTCTTTCTAGGCTTCTTTGGTTCCTTTTCTTGCTTGTTTCTTGACGCAGCAGGTCTTCGCTGTCCACTTTCTTCATCTCGTGACAGAGTATTAGCCCTTCCTTGAAGCATATCTTCATTCCTTTCAGTAAGTGCATCATCAACTTCATCATCTACATCATGAACAACATTCAGATCAAAGCCTTGTGGTCCATCTTCTACATCCTGAAGTTGCTCATTCGGTTCTTCCTCTTGCGGTGCCTCAAGAGAAGTGCAATTCCAAGTCCCTTCAGCCAAGTGTCCTACACAATAACAAAGAAATATAAACTTAGCAAAAATATGTCTCTACCTAGAGCACAGTGGAAAGAATGGGACATTTTGAATGGGACATTCAGAAGGATCATACTGAAATTCAGAAGTTAAACTATATTATATATTTCAGTATGATGTTTGGAAACTTACCATCATAAAGCTCTCCCAAAGCATCAAAGAGTGGGAAGGTTGCCTTGTTGTTGTTAAACTTCTTGATTTTAGGAAATGTCTGCACAATTAAAAAAACACTGATCAAATACGAGATTATCATTATAAGGTTATCCTACATAACTAATTTGATAACTGAATTTCAAGAAATCAACTTACCACCATGAGATTCTCCCACAAAGCTGGTGGTCCTTCAACCATATTCCTTTTCTCATTCCAGGTGGACCCACTCTGTTGCTTTGCTGCTTTGAGCATCTTGTAGTCTCTCTTCAGCTGACCTTCTTTATCCTGAATTTGAGACTTTGTAAAGGAGACATATTGTTCCTCACATGAAACTCCTTGACCATTCTATTCCACCCTTCGGAGTTCCAACCATTGTCACCTCTATATCCACTTTCTTTAAATTCATGGAGAATGTCAACAAGAGACCTCTCAAGGCCTGGATTCCAATCCGCTCTTTGTTTCACTACTACATAAACAATGGTCACACATCAGTAATACAAAACTTACAAGAAAGCATGAAGAAACATTGAACACAATACCTCTTGGAGAACTTCCACTCTTTTTTGCCCCACTGCATTTAGGAGAAGTCTTCTTTTTAGTAGCACTTGTTGTAGGAATGAACCTACGCAACTTTGGGGAACCACCTATGTTGAACCTTGGGGAGCCTTTTCCAACCATAGCTTTTTAAAGAAAAAACTTATTACATTTTACAATACTACTAACTTAAAGTGTCAATACTATTAATTAAATTATTACAACTTATTCAATCACGAAAATACTAATTTAGATGTTGTTGGTATTGAGCCCACATTTCTTGGGCGATGGTATCTCTTAAAGCATTGCCTTGTGTAGTGCCTGGGTCACTCATTTGATTACCACTTGGTAGAGCAACAAAGTTTGATGGATCAATATTATCCGGCTGATGATCTAACCAATCCTCATCACCATGAAGTGATCGGATTAGATTGTGAAAGATGGCAGCAACTATAGGTATCTTTACTTGGTTTTCCAGTGTGTGGAATGTGGCAACTTTGAGAATGGGGAAGCGCTTTTTAAGCACCCCAAAGCCCTTTCCACATGGTTCCTCAGAAGTGCGTGGCGATGGTTGAAGAGTTCCTTCGGGTTCTGTGGTCTTCGATGTCCAGCCCCAAATTCCTTCAAGTGGTACCGAGCTCCTCGGTATGGAGCAAGAAAAGATGGAGTATTTGCATACCCTCCATCAACTAGATAGAATTTTCCTGAAGGTACGTGGAAACCCTTGCTCATAGCTGATCTTAGCACTCTAGAATCTGTGGCCGATCCCTCCCATCCACTAGAAACAAAAGTGATATTGAGATCGAAATCACATGCCACCATCACATTTATGCTTAGTGTTCCTTTCCGATTTCGAAAAGGAGAATGTTTATCGGGAGATATGGAAATAGGAATGTGAGTTCCATCAATGGCACTAAGACAATTCTTGAAGAATGGATAGAATCTAGGATTATCTTGGATTTTTTGATGCACTTGATTAGGATCAGGAGGCTGAATGAAGCGACGGGATAGGACAGGAATGACCTTATTGAAGAAGTGGTTGATGTGATGATGGAAGGTGTCATTACTGTGCCCAAAATACACTTGGAGATCTTGATATGAGGCGTTGCGACTTAGCATGTATAAGAAGAACCCCAACTTCTCCTTGACCGTGATCCTTGTATCAACAATGATCCTTCTCCTTCTAAGATAAGTTGCAATCTCTCTGAAGATGTGTGGTTCCATCCGAAATGTAACTTGACAGTTCTTGACATGTCCCTCGAGGAGTCGACGAACCTTAACCTCGCCTGTCTCATTTGAGGTATGACGTTTCTTCTTTTGTCCCCCACCTCTAGTAGAACCCATTAGATATAAGGCGGGGAAAATAAATATCATCATGTCATCATCTTCTTCTTCCCTCCTCTTTCTAATACGATCTCGCAATGAGATACTCATTGTAGAACTAAATAATATAGATGTATTGTCAAGTAGAAGTTAAATAATAAAATAGAATTAAAGCAAATCATGTATCGCTTCAAAAGTACAAGTAACAAGGACTAAAGTAAACCATATATACATACAAAGAATTTAATACCTTTTGGAGTTGGTACCGGATCCCAAGAGGGAGGAGGTTCACCTTCCCCAACTATAATTGGTGTTGTAGGGATCTACATGTAACAACTCAAATAAGTAGCTGGCATATATGATCATAAAGTATACACTAAATTCTTGAAGAAAACACATGAATCTAGGCACACAAATGAATCGGGATAAATAAATTTACGCAGGACAAATGAATCTAGTTTTCATGTCATTCTGCAAGGAATTCCGGTGACCAGGCACCCACCCTACGTTCACAAAACTATATGCTAAAATCAGCGTAATGGAACACATCTCCTTTCAGTTTCAACACAAGATTTGCTGCCAACTCATGTACTGAAAGATACAGGATATATTGAGGCCATGCAATTCTACTCGCCTGTTCATTTCAAACTGGAAAACAAACATAGTGTGTAACTGGAATTTATACCCAAAGTACGTAAGAGCAAGATAAGACCCTGATCCATTGCATGCATGGTGATAATTAAGTGCAAGATTTAGTTTCATCGAAATCTATAATTTATGATAAATTCAGCGCGAACCGAATTTTCTAGATGCCCAAATCAGAAGTCGAATGCTAGAGACAGGCACAGAGCTAGCCTTGCTTCTTTTTATCTGAATGTAACCAAATAATGAAACATATATATAGAACATTCAGCTCAGGATGCAAAGTAGCCCCAAGATCTACCGTGACGCATGCTGGTGTATTGGTTCGTGCGCACGGACCAGCAGTCGTTTCAGCACGCACGGACCAGCAGTCGTTTCAGCAGGGACCGGATGGCCGTTGTGGACTTGCGCCCCGGCGCGGAGGCGGAGGCGGCGGACGCCTCGAGACCATGGAGGCGCTCGCAGGCACGCGACATAGAAAGTAACGCATAACGTGAGGATAGGAGAAGATGGTAGCATCTTACCGGTGAGAAGGCGGTGGGGAGGGTCGCCGTCAGCCGCTTCTTCGCCCCCCGCGCCGCCAGCGTTGCGCCGTCTCGCGTGTGGCAGGGTTCAATCCGGAAGGGATGAGACAAGGATTGGTGTCGGGCCGTGGAGAGAAGATAAACTCCAAACCGGGCCAATTTTGATTCCAGATCCGACCCAAACGAACGAGGCTAATTTGTTTCAACCAATTCTAAACCAGGTCAATTTGTTTCACCCGGAACAAGGCCGGGAATGGGCCGATCCGGTCTAAACGAACGGGGCCTTAGTGTTTATGATAGAACAAACATAACAAGATTGTAGGCCTTTCCATCATTTATGTTCTGTAAGTTTAAAATGGAACATTATAGAAAAGTTAAGTGGAAAAGTTAGGGAAAAAGAACATGTACTGTTGACCTGTCTAACATCAGAACCTGAAAAGTAACACTACCAGAACAATCCAAAGAAAATCGTCGACTGTTGTAATTCCTAACTCTGCTTCTACAACTATTGCTACCCTGCTTTTGGAAATTGGCATTTCTAGCTACTTATGAAAAAGCCAAATCTTGCAGCATCATTGCGTTCCACAATAAAAAAATATCATACAGATTATCAACATTAACTAAATAGTTTCCACTGAAACATGATATGAAAGCCATTTCTCATACTGATATGAACAAGGAATATATAATTGAAGTCATACCATGCCCCAGAACCTTAGGTTGTTTTGACTGAAACATGATGTACAATCAGTCTCCACAAACACAGAGGAGTCATCTCCAATGATGGTCAATGTTTGATGGACCATGGATCAGTTGGTTTAATTTCCTTGCAAGTTCTTCCATGCAAGCATCTCCACCAACCCAAGATGAGGATCAAGCTCAAAGTGATGAAAATGAAGATCAAGAGGATGAGCCACCTCAAGAGGAGGACAATGATCAAGGGGGAGATAACAATGATCAAGACAAGGAAGATGATCGAGGAGTACAGGATCAAAGACCGCCACACCCAAGAGTCCACCAAGCGATACAACGAGATCACCCTGTGAACTCCATCCACGGCGATATTCATAAGGGGGTAATAACTCGATCTCGAGTCGCTCATTTTTGTGAACATTACTCTTTTGTATCTTCTATTGAGCCATACAGGGTAGAAGATGCATTAAGAGATTCGGATTGGGTGTTGGCAATGCAAGAGGAATTTAACAACTTCACGAGGAATAAGGTATGGCATCTTGTTCCACGTCCTAACCAAAATGTTGTAGGAACCAAGTGGGTATTCCGCAACAAGCAGGATGAGCATGGTGTGGTGACAAGGAACAAAGCCCGACTTGTGGCCAAGGGATATTCACAAGTCGAAGGTTTGGATTTTGGTGAAACCTATGCACCCATAGCTAGGCTTGAGTCAATTCACATATACTTGCCTATGCTACTTACCATGGCTTCAAGCTTTATCAAATGGACGTGAAGTGTGCCTTCCTCAATGGACCAATCAAGGAAGAGGTCTATGTTGAGCAACCTCCCGGCTTTGAAGATAGTGAGTACCCTAACCATGTGTATAAACTCTCTAAGGCGCTTTATGGGCTTAAGCAAGCCCCAAGAGCAAGGTATGAGTGCCTAAGTTAGGGAAAAAAGAACATGTACTGTAGACCCGTCTAACATCAGAACCTGAAAAGTAACACTACCATAACAATCCAAAGAAAATCGTCGATTGTTGTAATTCCTAACTCTGCTTCTACAGCTATTGCTACCCTACTTTTGGAAATTGGCATTTCCAGCTACTTATGATAAAGCCAAATCTTGCAGCATCATTGCGTTCCACAATAAAAAATATCATACATATTATCAACATTAACTAAGTAGTTTCCACTGAAACATGATATGAAAGCCATTTCTCATACTGATATGAACAAGGAGTATATAATTGAAGTCATATCATGCCCCAGAACCCTAGGCTGTTTCGACTAAAACATGATGTACGCTCAGTCTCCACAAACACAGAGGAGTCGTCTCCAATGATGGTCAATGTTTGATGGACCATGGATCAGTTGGTTTAATTTCCTTGCAAGTTCTTCCTCAGATGGTGGTTCTTCCTTTGGTGGGGTAGTACTATGGTTATACTCTTGGTCCATACCAAAACAAGTTCCTCACCGGCAACCCAAAAAGTGTAGGGGAGCATCCGTTTGGAAATCCTGGCTGCTCATGTGGTGTCGGCCTGTGAATTGTGATGCCCGGCTGCCTCTTGCGCTGGCAACACATCGCCTCGTTGCCTATGGCATCAGCCTAGGTTGGGATGCAACTGTACATTTTTTCAGACAAAGCAGAACTGGAAGAAGCATCGAGCTATGTACGGGTCCACATCTTACAGAGCTTCTAGCTCCACCAAAAGCACGACTTCGACTGCAAGAATGGGCAAGCCGGGGCAATGGGCTGCATATAAATTTTTGGAACTCCACATAAAGTTTTCAATAAAAGGTATAAATTACTTACATCAGTGGAATATGCGGTTCCAAGAAGGAAACTAACAAGCAAAGCACACGTCAAATGAGCAGATTTTGATCTTATTCTGATGCTAATGCCCTAACAAATTGGAGGAAAGATAACAAGCTTAAAAGCTTACAATGTACTATATAGTAAGATAAAGAAATGGCATTAACGGGCTTAGTGATAAAACATTTCTGAAAATGACCTATTCCCATCGTTCAAAAAGAACATGCATCCAGACACGTTGGAAGCCAGCTCAAAAACAACCCTAGTGCACGCTCTATCAAACATAAAGGTAGGGCTGGGCAAAATACTCGTGGCTCGTGAGCTCGCTCGACTCGTGGCCAGCTCGGCTCGGCTCGACTCGGCTCGTTTCAATTTTATCACGAGCTGAGCTAACATCTCAGCTCGGTTCGTTAACGAGCCAGCTCGACACGAGCTCGAGCCAGCTCGTTAGCTCGAATGAGCTAGAATTTATCTGTAAAACAAAGCCTATACTTGTATTGGATGAATTAATAAGTGATGAACTATGTTAGTTTAGGGTTTAAATGTTGTGATATATAAAATTATGAGTATTGTTAGTCTTTTCTAGTGTTAAATTAGTATGAAATTAACTAGCAATTGATTATATTGTTGTATATATACATGTATAATATTTTTTATTCTGGCTCGCGAGCTAAACGAGCCAGCTCGAGCTCGCAAACGAGCCGAGCCGAGCTGGTTCTCTGGCTCGGTTGCTTAACGAGCCGAGCCGAGCCAGCTCGTTTCCTTAACGAGCCAGCTCGAGCTCGGTCGAGCCGAGCCGAGCTGGCTCGATATCCACCCCTACATAAAGGGGACTATACAATTGAAAGTCGCCTAGAGGGGGGTGAATAGGGCGAATCTGAAATTTACAAACTTTAAGCACAACTACAAGTCGGGTTAGTGTTAGAAATATAAACGAGTCCAAAGAGAGGGCGAAAACAAATCACAAGCGAATAGAGAGTGTGACACGGTGATTTGTTTTACCGAGGTTCGGTTCTAGCAAACTGTTGGAACTTGCTTTCCGGTGCAAGTTGATCCAACGGGGGAGTGTAGTAACGCAAACAGGGTTTATGCACGAGATGGCAATAGCTCTGTTAATCTAGCCTCTCAAGGGCACTGTGTGGGGGTATTTATAGGTATCTGAGTGCCCAGCGTCCAGTGTTAAGGACGCATGTGCCCCCAGGCGCCTAGATTATCCCCGGAATATTCCCATAAAGCAGGGTCACAGACCGTAATTACAGGGAGACCTTTACAAAATAGGCCCGTAATGCGTAGCGGCCACGCAGGGCCGGATCACACGTGGGCCTCCATGTTGGACGAGGTCGCAAGATGAGATGACCTCGTCATAGGACTTCGTCCGGCGGCGTGTGGGACGAAGGGTAAGTTTGCCCGTCGTCTTGTCTCTGTTGATCCAGCGAGGTCGGCGAAGGCATCGAGCGAAGGGTGGCGTCTTCGCCTTCGCCCCAACATTTGCCCTCCGAGGGACCAGTTCGACTAAGTCATCTGGTGCCGAAGACGTCGCTAGATGGTGGAGACGCTGCCCTCGCTCGAAGTGGTCCCGCAGGGTTTTTTGACATGACCGTTGATTGACGCAGTACTGTTGGATTGCGGGTTTCCCGAAGCGCCGCGCCCTGTGTATAAAAGGGGGCGGGGGGCGGCGCGTTTTGAACTTTATCTTTCCGCACTCCGCGATAACCCTAACCGCCTTCTCAAATCGCTCGCTGCTCGTCTGCCCTCCTTGCTCTTGCTCGTTGGAGATCTGGCCCGTGTGAAGCAGACCGCCCGCCGCCGCCGCCGGTACATAGCAATGACGTCCTCTTCCTCTTCTGCTGCTGCTACACCGCCGGCCGGCGCGTCGTCCGAGGAGACGCTGAGCAATGTGGCGGTGGAGGAGTTGCGCGCCGGTGACACAATGGAGTTCGGCGTGTCGCGGATGTCCTCGGTCCGCGTGCAAGACATGCAACAACTTGGTTATTTCGGCGGCGGAGTGGCACGTGTCCTGGGGACGGAGGAGGTCCCCGAGCCAGAAGGCGAATTGGTTGTGTTCGAGGCTTTTTTCGCTGTCGGCCTTCGTCTGCCCGCACATCGATTTGTGGGAGAAGTCCTGCGTAGGTTCAACGTCCAGGTCCACCAGCTGACGCCCAATGCCGTGGTGGCTCTGGCGAAATACGTCTGGGCAACGACTTCGTACGGCGGGCAGCCCTCGGTCAAAGTCTTCGCAAAGTATTATTGTCTGCACTGGCAGAAAAGGAAAATTGGAAATAAGATTGCTCAATTTGGATCTTGCACGTTTACGCCGAAGACGGGCAATACTTCGATGGAAGTCGTTGAGTTGGTTCCCTGTGCCCGCAATAAATGGGGCAACTGGTGGGAATTTTGGTTCTACGTTGCCGAGGGTACAGTCGAAGACCATCCGGGGCTCCCCATGGCCGAGATGTGTTCGCATTATTACTCTGCGTACCCGCAGTTTGAAGTGGCGGAGGAGGATGCAGACGAAGGGGCCCTGCGGTGCGCGGCCGGCCTGAGTAGCGAGCGCGATCTGGTTGAGGAGTTCGTCGCGTATGGGGTGTGGCCCTTGGCGCGTGGCTGGGCGCTGGGCGAAGTATGCCCTCGCCAGATGCCTTCCCATGGCGGGATGCTGGTGCGAAGTCCCGCCTTCGCACTGGACTTGCATGGCCGAGATCCCGCCGCATTCGTGCGTGAGGCGGAGGATGGGGCGGATTGTTGGTCGCTACGTGCCAAAGACGAAGGGCCAGCGTAGTTGGGACATACGCGGATCCAACGATCGCTTGAATAGAGTCTTCGAGTTGAACCGTTTGCCGAATGGCGGTTATCCCGGGCAAGACGATGTCGGCCGCCGCGGGAAAAAACCGGCGGCCGAGACTGAAGACGACCCCGCGCCGGCGGCCGCCCCATCCACTAAGAAGAGGAAGCTAGGTACTGCGATGGGAGGACTGGGGGTCTCCGATAGTTTTGCTATGGAGCTGATGGGGACCTGCGCGGCCCCCGGGGGAAGGATGTCTTCGCCCGAGCTCCGGGAGTCTTCGGCGCGGATGCTGAAGGTTACCGGGGGTTGGTGGCCTAAGAACGTTCCTATCCCCCGCGCGGCCGGCGAAGACTTTTTACATGTCGCATGGTTCGTGATTTGAGAGTGTTTCCTTATGGACGGAATATTGCTGTTGTTGTGTCGGCAGTGATGGACAAGGATCGTCAGGAAGCTGCACAAAAATGCCGGGCGGTCATCAGGCTGCCCGAGGCTAGGCCGAAGAGGGCGCGAGGGACTGTGAAGGCTGCCGCCCCTGGCGGTAGCCAACCGACGCTGGCGGCGAAGTCGTCCACCCATGGGTCCGGCAAGGTGCCGGATGTTGTGAAGGCAGCCGGCGCCGGCGGAACCAAGTCTGCCTCGGCCAGATCCACGAAGGCCCGAGAATTGCCTTCGCCGGGGAAGCGCGTTGCCGACTTTGGCACCGATATTAGTGTGGATGATTATCTCACTGGTAAGTCGTTGGCCCGAGGTTTTTTTTTACTATTGATACTTTGCAGGATCGAGCGAGGGGCAACTTGTTGTTGTTCCGCCTGCGGTGGTGACCACGGTGCGTGCCGCGGTGCCTGGGGCAAGGGGTAGCGCTCTCATCGCTGGTGGTGAGATTTCGGCGCTCACTGCCGTCAAGGACGAGGCGGGCGCTGTGTCCCACCAGCTGAAGGAGGCATCGCAGCGGCTAAGTCATGTAAGTTGAGCTAGTCTTCGGTTTTTACCGGTTTCATTGGGATTGTGGTCTTATGTGTGTATTTTAGGCGGCTGACTTCGCTGACCGCGTGGCGTCGGGGGCCCTTACGGCAGTTGTGTCTGCCGAAGTCGAGAGACTTCGGGCGCAGCATGCTGACGTCGTCCGGGAAAAGTTGGCCGCCGATAGCAAGTGCCGCAAGCTGGCGGAGAAGGTGGCCGCGCTGGAGGGCGAGAGGACTGACCTCCGGCGCCAGCTGGCAGAGGAGAGGAGGGAGGCTAATCAGGCCCTCGCCAAGGCGCAGTCTGCGCAGGCGGAGGCCAATTTGGCGCGGGTGGAGGGTAGCCTTGCCAGCCAGCGCGCCGAGGAATGGGAGGAGCGGTTCAACGCTCTACAGGCCCGCATGGAGAGGGCCGAGGCTTCTACGCGCTCGGAAGTTGAGCGGACGCGCAAACAGCTTATGGACTCATAACCACGAGCTGGGCGCGCGGACCGCTGACTTCGAAGTGCCCAACCGAGAGTCGGGCCTTCGCTGCCTCGAGTGGCTGCAAGAGGAGTTGCTGGCTCTCCCGACCATTGTGGAGGGTTTTATGTCTTTTGCCTCCCTCGTCACCTGCGAAGGGGCGATGAACGCGCTGTCCCGCGAAGGGTGCCGCCACTATGAGGTCTTCGACCGATCTGATGAAGATTTTGAGCGCGAGATTTACAAGGTCGAGGACCCGGTGGTGAAGGAGTTTGCGGGGGCCCTCTTTGACCGTATGTGGGGCCCTCACGGTCGGGAGGTGGTTAGGGAGCGGTCCGACCGGGCGAGGGGTCAGGTAATGTTCGTCTTTTGTTTAGTGTTGTTGGATGTGGGTTATACGTGGGCTTGCTGAATCGGTGTGCTGTGTTTCAGGCGGCGCGTGCCGAGACCGTGGAGGACTTCGGCTCTTTGAACAGTGTGCGGCCTGAAGCCAAGACGAACCCGGTGGCGGCCGAGGCTGAGGTCGTCCCGGCGCCGCCCCAAAAAACGGCGAAGGCTCCCTCGTTGCCCCTGCGGCTACTGCGTCCGGCGGTGGCTCGTCGCCAACCGCTGTGCCAAGGGCTGAGGATCCCCCGAAGACGGCGACGGAGCCGGCGGCGGAGGATCCCACGGCGGCTGGGCCTTCGCATGTGGCTTAGTGGGTGTGGGTAGTTAGAGAATTTTGTCTATGTTGCTGAACCTTGGTTGCTGCGCAGGTTCAAGATTTTGGGCCTGCGCACGCAACCGCTACTGCTAATTTTGTGGCGGCTTCGACCGTGGATGCTGGGAATGAATTGGATGAGTCTGCTTCTAAGTTTTCTGATTTTGGTGACTCTGGGAGTTCGGTTGAGTGGACAGAAGAGTCGTCGGATGAGGACTTGGATTACTTTGCGGCCTTGGATGTGGCTGCGGCGGAGGCTTTGCCGCGTGCTGCGGGTGCTGAAGTTGTGCCTGGTCCGAGTGCTGGGCGTAGACGGCGAAGGGCGGTTGCAAAGCGTAGAGTGAGTGAGGTGGACGGCGGTCAGCTTCGTGTGGGCAGGGCTGGCAAGCAGGAATTGTTGTCCTTGCCGGCCGTTGCGAGTGTAGGTGAGGGGGAGCTGCGAAGTCTTTTTGAGGGTGAGGAGCTGAGGATAATGCTATTTAACTATAGGGAGATGGGAATCATTCCGAAGGTTGAACCGATGTAAGGTGTGATGCCCTCGCTGTACATATGTAATAGCTTGTATGATGAGGATGTGCGCCTTCGCACATTTGGCTATGCTCATAAAGGCCTTGCGCACTTGGTCTAGTGTGTTTATTATGTCGGTCCGGCGTACCTGTAGTCGATTTTTCGCACCTGTTGTGCTTAATCCGGCTGCACCCTTAGGCGACTTTTGCACGGATAGTCTTTTTGAGGAAGACTTCGATTTTTCGCACTTGTTTTGCTAGTCCGGCTGCACCCTTAGGCGACTTTTGCGCGGATAGTCTTTTTGAGGAAGACTTCGATTTTTCGCACTTGTTGTGCTTAGTCCGGCTGCACCCTTAGGCAACTTTTGTGCGGATAGTCTTTTTGAGGAAGACTTCAATTTTTCGCACTTGTTGTGCTTAGTCCGGCTGCACCCTTAGGCGACTTTTGCGCGGATAGTCTTTTTGAGGAAGACTTCAATTTTTCGCACTTGTTGTGCTTAGTCCGGCTGCACCCTTAGGCGACTTTTGCGCGGATTGGCGCACGCGGAGGGTAGCTAGCGCTGCCCCTCGCGGTGACTTTGTATTGGTCGAATGTCGAAGACCGTCGACGCGGTCTTTTTTCGACGTAGATTTTTGCGGGGGATTTTTCACTTGTATATTACATGACTCCGCCTCGTTAAAAACCTCACCCCCCGGGAGGAAAAGAGTGCGGGCCA
Source organism: Zea mays (assembly GCF_902167145.1). Lineage (NCBI taxonomy): Eukaryota > Viridiplantae > Streptophyta > Magnoliopsida > Poales > Poaceae > Zea > Zea mays. Next base: position 191,386,965 of record NC_050099.1, on the reverse strand, counting down.
GAATAAGATTGTTTTTGCGAATTACAAGGGTGAGCTGGCCCTGATGAGTCAAACAAAAAAATTGCGGAGGTTATCAATGTTCCAGGAATGCTCCAAGTCCTCGCCGGATGGTGTTGCGAGCCTGTATGCGCTGGGGGATGCCTTCGTCTTGACGATGAAAGGGCCCTCCCACTTGGGCTCCAGTTTGCCCCTGGACTCTGTCCGAGCCATTCGGACGAGTACGAGGTCCCCTTCGCTGAATTCCCTCGGGATGACTGCGTGGTCACGCCATGCTTTTGTTTGGGCTTGGTACTTATTTAGAGCCTGTAGGGCGAAGACGCGGTCTCCATCGATGAGATCCTTCGAAGTGGGTTCGTCCACGTCGGGGACAGCTGACGAGACTGTCCGTGGGGGAGCCATTGGCAATTTTGCCACTATCATTTGTGGGCTTCGCCAGTATGCCATCGGACCCACAAATCATAGACACAGACGGTCCCACCAGTCATAGACACGGGATGGCATAATAACAAGCAGCCAAATTTGAGAGTGGCAAAACAGCAAATTTCTCGTCCGTGGGGACCCATGTTTTATTTCTTGCGGGGTCATGGCCTCCGATCCATATAGAAGGCGGAAAGGGGTGAACCCAGTCGCCCTGCACTCAGTCGTGTTTAGCGCCCAGACCGCTTCAGGTAACAAATCGGCCCATTTGCCCTTTTTCTCATCGAGGAGCATCTTCTTGACAGCTGTGAAAATTTTGCCATTTGCGCGTTCCACAACTCCGTTGGACTGCGGGTGGTATACTGAGGCGAAGGCAAGCTTGGTGCCAATGAAGAAGCAGAAATCCTTGAAGTCTTGGCTGTCAAACTGCTTGTCGTTGTCAACTGTGAGTTCGAACGGTACTCTGAAGCGGCAAACAATGTTTTGCCAAAAGAATTTCCGTGCAGTCTTCGATGTTATTGTGGATACAGCCCTCGCCTCGATCCATTTGGTAAAATACTCGACAGCGACGAAGGTGAACTTAAGGTTCCCTGAGCCGTGGCCAGGAGCCCGACAATGTCCAGGCCCCAGCGCTGGAGAGGCCATGTGTGGGCGATTAGTTTCGTGAATTGCGAAGGGCTGCCTGATCGAGGAGAAAACTTCTGGCAGGCTTCGCAGGACCTTGTGACCCGATTTGCGGCGCAGATCATTGCGGGCCAGTAGAAACCTTGACGGATCACCTTTGCGGCTAGGGCCCTTGGCCCTGCGTGAGAGCCGCAGGTACCGCTGTGGACTTCGCGCAGGATTTGGACGCCTTCGGTCTCGGTGACACATTTAAGCATTGGTTGACTGACCCCCTTCTTGTAAAGCTGGCCTTCAATCAGCGCGAAGTCCCGACTTCGATGTTTGAGGCGCTTGGCCTCGTTGATGTCGGTTGGGTGGTAGTACCCCTATAGAAACAGGGTTATTGGTGCTCGCCAGTCTTCGGTCATAATAAGGTTGACTATGCGGTGGCCCTCGCTATCATTGGTTATTTGGAGCCCTTCGGGGCTCCGGACGGCTGGCGTGCCGATAACATGGTAGAACACGTCGGAGGGCAGGGACTCGCCTCTGGCGGCAGCCTTGGCCAATGCGTCGGCCTCCTCATTCTTGGCCCGGTCCACATGCTGCAAGGTGAAACCCTTGAATTGTCTCTCGAGACTACGGATGGCCGCGAGGTATTGCATAAGTGCGGGGTCCTTTGCTGCGTAGTCTTTCTCGACTTGGCCGGCGACTACCTTGGAGTCTGTTCTGATAATGCAGGTGGTGACACCGAGGGCTCTTAGTTTGCGGAGGCCGAGGATGACAGCTTCGTATTCTGCTATGTTGTTTGTGCATCTGTCAGATTCCAGAGCGAAGCTGAGGCGTGCCGCGTATCTGTGCTTGATCACGGTGGGTGAGGTAATGACTGCAGCAGCGCCTGCCCCTGCATGGCACCATGTGCCGTTGTAATGGATTGTCCAAACCTTCTCTGCGGACGGGTCCGGCTGTGTTATTGGCCCAGTCCAGTCGACAACGAAGTCTGCCAGAACTTGTGACTTGATGGCTGTCTTGGGCTCGAATGTGATGTGGTAGCCGGAGAGTTCGGCCGCCCATTTGGCGATCCGTACCGATGCCTCCGGGTTCCTGAACAATTCGCCGAGTCCCCTATCTGAGGTGACTCGGACCTTGAATGCCTCAAAATAGTGGCGCAATTTGCGCGAAGACATAACAACTGCATAGGCAATCTTTTCCAGTTCCGTCATATTGCATTTTGATGGTGTGAGCACTTCGGAGACGTAATAAACTGGACGCTGCCTGATCACGCCCTCTACTGTCTGCTCCTGAACCAGTGCCGCACTGACCGCATGCGGCGAAGCCGCAACATAAAGCAACAGAGGTAGCGAAGAGTCGGGGCTTGTAAGAACTGCCAATTCCGATAGGTACTGTTTCAATGAGGCGAAGGCCGCCGCCTGCTCTGGTCCCCAAGTGAAGTCTTTTGCGCCGCGGAGAGTTTTGAGGAAGGGGAGACTTCGCTCTGCGGATTTGGAGATGAATCTGTTGAGGGTGGCCAATCTGCCTGTCAGGCGCTGGACGTCTCTGGCTGACTGCGGGGGCGTCATGTTGATGATGGCCTGAATTTTGGTTGGGTTGGCCTCGATTCCGCCGTGTGACACCAGGTAGCCCAATATTTTCCCCTGGCGAATGCCGAAGACGCACTTTTCGGGGTTTAGGCGAAGTCGTGCGTCCCGCATGTTCGCAAATGTTTCGGCGAGGTCAGCAAGATGGTCCTCCTTGCTCCTGCTAGCGACGACGATATCGTCCACATACGTGAATATATTTCTGCCGATTTGCCCCTCCAGCACCGTTTTGGTAAGCCGAGAGAAAGTGGACCCGGCGTTCTTGAGTCCCTTCGGCATTCTGATGAAGCAATACGTGCCGAAGGGTGTTATGAAGCTGGTGCTAGCCTTGTCCTCCTCCTTCATGTATATTTGATGGTAACCGGAGAAGCAGTCGAGGAGTGACATGACTTCGCACCCGGCCGCGCTATCGACTATTTTGTCGATCCGAGGCAGCGGGAAGTTGTCCTTTGGGCAGGCCTTGTTGAGACTGGTGAAGTCGATACACATCCGCCATTTGTCGCTCTTTTTCTGCACCATCACAACGTTGGCGAGCCACGTGGGGTAGGCCACTGGCTTAATAAATTTGGCCTCCAGGAGGCGATGTACCTCGGCCTTGGCGGCTTCTGTCTTCTCATCAGACATTTTGAGCAGCCGCTGTTTTTCGATCTCACCGAAGGGTCGATTCCCAAGTTGTGCTCAATGATGGATCGGCTGACCCCGACCAGGTCGAGGGCAGACCAGGCGAAGACGTCTTTGTTCTTGGACAAACAGCGGAGGAGTTTCTCTTCGTCATGCGAAGTGAGGTCTTCGCTGATGGTGACCGTCTGCTTGGGCGTGGCCTGGTCGAGGGGAACCGTCTTGGTCCCGTCGTTGCTCTGTAGCTGTGCTTTGTCATGTTCTTTGTCAGTTGGGCTGGCGGACGCGGGGACCTCGCGCTGGGCCGTGAGGCAGTGCACGTTTCTTTGCCCGGGGACGAAGTCCCGCTCTATGTTTCGCGCAGTCTGCTGGTTGCCGTAGACCGTGATGGCGCCTAGCGGACCTGGTATCTTCATGCACAGGTAAAGTCCATGAATGGCTGCCTCAAACTTATTGATGGAGCCCCGGCCCATAATGGCGTTGTACGGATACACCATATCGACGATATCGAAGGTCACTTGCTCACTTCGGGCATTGGGTGCTACATCGAAGGAGAGGGGCAACTCTATTTTGCCGACGGGAAACGTGCCCTTGCCATCGAAGCCATACAGTGGGTTGTCCGAAGGCTTGAGCAGGCTGTGGCTTATGCCCATGCGGTCAAAGGCATGGAGGAAAATGATGTCTGCTTGGCTGCCATTGTCGACTAGGACTTTGTGCAGGTCCCAGCCTGCCACGCTGCAGTTGATAACCATGGTGTCGATGTGGGGGCGCTGCGCAGATCGACGTCTCGGGCGTCGAAGGTTAGCGGCACATGGGACCACTTCGTCTGCACAACCGGACCGATGATGGCGACGTGGTTGATGCTGCGGTAGTGGTCCCGCTTCTGCCGCTTCATGTCGAAGTCGGCGCTGGACCCCCAGTGATCATATGAATGACTCCGCGATACGGCTGATCGGCGAAGTCCTCTTGCTTTGGGGCATGGGGGTGGTGGATGTTTTGTTGTTGCTGGTGTGGAGGTGGGGGTGGGGGAGGTACGATTTGTACTTCCTGGTGGTGTTGGTATGCGTGGTGCGGTGGATGCGGAGCGGGGGCGTGGATGTATGGCGGAGGGGGTTGCTGATATGTGTGCGCGACAACTCTAGGGTTGTCGGCTGGTTGCGCCCGTGCCATCCTGTCTCTGGTGGCCTTCGTCTCTGGGCAGTCTCTAGTTTGGTGGGCGCAGTCTTTGCCGTGGAACAGGCAGTAAAATCGGCGCGGCTGTTGAGCACGTCCCCGGCCCCGACCGCGAGTTCCGTTACCGCGGCCCTGAGGGGGATATTCCTGGCGGCGAGGGGCCTCGCCTGTGGGGTGCTGGTTGGCGACGTTGTGCACTTGCTGCTGATTGCGGCCGTCCCGACCGGAGTCTGGCTACGAAGGCCTCGTCCACGTGCGGCTGGACTGTGGAGTGTCTTTGGGTTTCCTCTGAGACTCGAGTTTGCGTTGGTGGAGCTCTTCGGATCTGGCATATTTTTCAAATAGCTGATACAACTCCTGGAGGTTCTTGGGCGGATCCCTGATGCAGTGGCTGTAAAGGACGCCGGCCCGAAGGCCACTGATGGCGTAGTGGATGGCGATTTGGTCATCGACCGGAGGCAGCTGTGACTTGAGGGTCAGAAACTTGCGGTAGTACTCCCGCAGAGTCTCTTTTTTCAGCTGCTTGCAGAGTGAAAGTTCAGCCAAGGCGTCGGTGTCTGGGCGGTACCCTTGGAAGTTGAGCAGGAATTTGTCCCGGAGGCTTCGCCAGGAGTCGATGGACAACGGGGGCAACCTGGAGTACCAAGTGAGAGCTGGGCCTTCGAGGGCGATGATGAAGGACTTGGCCATCGTGGCGTCGTCCCCTCCGGAAGATGCAACGGTGACCTGATAACTCATGATGTACTGTGCTGGGTCAGTGCTGCCGTTGTACTTGGGAGAGGTCCCTGCCCAGAAGTTGGCAGGCCAAGGTGTCACTTGCAGGTGTGGCGCCAGGGGACTTCGCTCGTCGAGGTAGTTGACACCCTGGAATGCCGCGGCGTGTGGGATGGCGTGGTCGCGCTGGGGGAAATGTAGGTCTTCGACTTGTGCGCGCTGTTGCAGGGGTGGCCCATGTTGCAGGCCAAGGTGGCCTTCGCGCTGCATTAGCGCGATCTCCTGCTCGAGCTCCTGGGCCTTCCGCTCTTCGTCGCGTATCATTTGCCGCACCTTGGCTTGTGCAGACACACGTTGGCACTTGGCCTCAAGTATCTCTTTTTGCCTCTAGAGATTGTGGTTCTTGATACGCAAGGCGCGCAGCTGTAGCTGCTCTTCCGCTGAAACACTGAGGACTTCGCCGTCCTCTGCGACGTCCGCGCCCTCCGGTGGAGCGAAGCCTGGGGGAGGTTGCGGCTGTCCTTCAGAGCCGCAGGTGCGGAGAGCGTCGTCTTCGCAGGTGCGGAGAGCGTCGTCTTCAGTGGCCTCTTGGTGGGTGGTGTGGGTGAGGGCGAGGGCCTTACCCTTTTTTGCGGCCAGCAGTGCTGCCTTCGCAGCCTCGTCAGCCTTCGAGCTAGCTTTCTTGGGTGTCATCGTGGGTGGTTTTTTCGTAGCAAGAACGGTGGGCGCCAAATGTTGGAACTTGCTTTCTGGTGCAAGTTGATCCAACGGGGGAGTGTAGTAACGCAAACAGGGTTTATGCACGAGATGGCAATAGCTCTGTTAATCTAGCCTCTCAAGGGCACTGTGTGGGGGTATTTATAGGTATCTGAGTGCCCAGCGTCCAGTGTTAAGGACGCATGTGCCCCCAGGCGCCTAGGTTATCCCCGGAATATTCCCATAAAGCAGGGTCACAGACCGTAATTACAGGGAGACCTTTACAAAATAGGCCCGTAATGCGCAGCGGCCACGCAGGTCCTGTTACAATGGGCCGGATCACACGTGGGCCTCCATGTTGGACGAGGTCGCAAGATGAGATGACCTCGTCATAGGTCTTCGTCCGGCGGCGTGTGGGACGAAGGGTAAGTCTGCCCGTCGTCTTGTCTTCGTTGATCCAGCGAGGTCGGCGAAGGCATCGAGCGAAGCGTGGCGTCTTCGCCTTCGCCCCAACACAAACCTACTCCCCATTGAGGTGGTCATAAAGACCGGGTCTCTTTCAACCCTTTCCCTCTCTCAAACGGTCACCTAGACCGAGTGAGCTTCTCTTCTCAATCAAACGGGACACTAAGTCCCCACAAGGACCACCACACAATTGGTGTCTCTTGCCTTGGTTACAATTGAGTTGGAATCAAGAAAAAAGGAAGAAGAAAAGCAATCCAAGCGCAAGAGCTCAAATGAACACAAGTCACTCTCTCACGAGTCACTATTTGATTGGAATGATCTTTGGACTTGGGAGAGGATTTGATCTCTTTGGTTGTGTCTTGTATTGAATGCTATAGCTCTTGTAAGGTGTTTGAAGGCTGAAAACTTGGATGCAATGAATGGTGGGTGGTTGGGGGTATTTATAGCCCCAACCACCAAACTAGCCGTTTGGTGGAGGCTGCTGTCGCATGGCGCACCGGACAGTCCGGTGCGCCACCGGACACTGTCCGGTGTGCCAGCCACGTCACCCGACTGTTAGGGTTTGACCGTTGGAGCTTCTGTCTTCTGGGCCACCGGACAGTTCGGTGGTGCACCGGACAGGTCCTGTAGACTGTTTGGTGCGCCTTCTGGCGCGTGCCTGACTTCTGCGCGCACTATAGCGCATTTAATGCTGTTGCAGGCGACCGTTGGCGCTGTAGTAGTCGTTACTCCGCTGGCACATCGGATAGTCCGGTGCTACACCGGACAGTCCGGTGAATTATAGCGGAGTGGCTCCCAGAATTCCCGAAGGTGAGCAGTTCGGAGTTTGGTTCCCTGGTGCACCAGACACTGTCCGGTGGTGCACCGGACAGTCCGGTGCGCCAGACCAGGGCACACTTCGGTTGTCTTTTGCTCTCTTTGTTTGAACTCTTTCTTGGTCTTTTTATTGGTTTATTGTGAACCTTTGGCACCTGTAAAACTTATAGTCTAGAACAAACTAGTTAGTACAATTATTTGTGTTGGGCAATTCAACCACCAAAATCAATTAGGAAAAGGTGTAAGCCTATTTCCCTTTCAATCTCCCCCTTTTTGGTGATTGATGCCAACACAAACCAAAGCAAATATAGAAGTGCAGAATTGAACTAGTTTACATAATGTAAGTGCAAAGGTTGCTTGGAATGAAACCAATAATCATTTCTACTAGATATGCATGGATGGCTTTCTTCTAATTTAAAATTTTGGACCATGCTTGCACCACTTGTTTTGTTTTGCAAATGTTTTGGAAATTCTTTTCAAAGTCTTTTGCAAAATAGTCAAAGGTAAATGAGTAAGATTTTGAGAAGCATTTTCAAGATTTGAAATTTTCTCCCTTTGTTTCAAATGCTTTTCCTTTGACTAAACAAAACTCCCCCTTAATGAAATCCTCCTCTTAGTGTTCAAGAGGGTTTTAGATATAGATTTTGAAGAGGGTATACCAATTTGAAATTATATCAGTAATAAGATACCAATTTGAAAATACTACTTTAAAAACAGGTTTGAAAGACTAATTTTTTGAAATTGGTGGTGGTGCGGTCCTTTTGATTTGGGCTAATACTCTCTCCTCCTTTGGCATGAATCGCCAAAAACGGAGTCATTAGAGCCCTTTTAACTACTTTCTCCCCCTATGGCAAATAGCATATGAGTGAAGATTTATACCAAAGTTGGAGAGTGGAGTGACGACGAAGGATGAATAATTCGATGGAGTGGAGTGGAAGCCTTGTCCTTGCCGAAGACTCCATTTCTCTTTCAATCTATGACTTAGCTTGAAATACACTTGACAACAACATTAGTTATAGCAAAGAAAGAGATATGATCAAAGGTATATAAATGAGCTATGCGTGCAAAATATCAATCAAAATTCCTAGAATCAAGAATATTTAGCTCATGCCTAAGTTTGGTAAAAGTTTGCTCATCTAATGGCTTGGTAAAGATATCGGCTAATTGTTCTTTGGTGTTAACATATGCAATCTCGATATCTCCCTTTTGTTGGTGATCCCTTAAGAAATGATACCGAATGGCTATGTGTTTAGTGCGGCTATGCTCAACGGGATTATCCGCCATGCGGATTGCACTCTCATTATCACATAGAAGAGGAACTTTGGTTAATTTGTAACCACAGTCCCTAAGGGTTTGCCTCATCCAAAGCAATTGCGCGCAACAATGACCTGCGGCAATATACTCGGCTTCGGTGGTAGAAAGAGCCACAGAATTTTGCTTCTTTGAAGCCCAAGACACCAGGGATCTTCCCAAGAACTGGCAAGTCCCCGATGTGCTCTTTCTATTAATTTTACACCCTGCCCAATCAGCATCGGAATAACCAATTAAATCAAATGTGGATCCCCTGGGGTACCAAAGGCCAAACTTAGGAGTATAAACTAAATATCTCAAGATTCGTTTCACGGCCCTAAGGTGAACTTCCTTAGGATCGGCTTGGAATCTTGCACACATGCATACGGAAAGCATAATGTCCGGTCGAGATGCACATAAATAGAGTAAAGAACCTATCATCGACCGGTATACCTTTTGATCTACGGATTTACCTCCCGTGTCGAGGTCGAGATGCCCATTGGTTCCCATGGGTGTCTTGATGGGCTTGGCATCCGTCATCCCAAACTTGTTGAGTATGTCTTAAATGTACTTCGTTTGGCTAATGAAGGTGCCCTCTTGGAGTTGCTTTACTTGAAATCCTAGAAAATACTTCAACTCCCCCATCATAGACATTTCGAATTTTTGAGTCATGATCCTACTAAACTCTTCACATGTAGATTCGTTAGTAGACCCAAATATGATATCATCAACATAAATTTGGCATACAAACAAATCATTTTCAAGTGTTTTAGTAAAGAGAGTAGGATCGGCTTTTCCGACTTTGAAGCCATTGGCGATAAGGAAATCTCTTAGGCATTCATACCATGCTCTTGGGGCTTGCTTGAGCCCATAAGCGCCTTAGAGAGTTTATAAACATAGTTAGGGTACTCACTATCTTCAAAGCCGGGAGGTTGCTCAACATAGACCTCTTCCTTGATTGGTCCATTGAGGAAGGCACTTTTCACGTCCATTTGATAAAGCTTGAAGCCATGGTAAGTAGCATAGGCAAGTAAAATGCGAATTGACTCAAGCCTAGCTACGGGTGCATAGGTTTCACCGAAATCCAAACCTTCGACTTGTGAATATCCCTTGACCACAAGTCGGGCTTTGTTCCTTGTCACCACACCATGCTCATCTTGTTTGCTGCGGAAGACCCACTTGGTTCCTAAAACATTTTGGTTAGGACGTGGAACTAAATGCCATACCTCATTCCTTGTGAAGTTGTTGAGCTCCTCTTGCATCGCCATCACCCAATCCAAATCTTGAAGTGCTTCCTCTACCCTGTGTGGCTCAATAGAGGAAACAAAAGAGTAATGTTCACAAAAATGAGCAACACGAGATCGAGTGGTTACCCCCTTATGAATGTCGCCGAGGATGGTGTTCACGGGGTGATCTCGTTGTATTGCTTGGTGGACTCTTGGGTGTGGCGGTCTTGGATCCTCATCATCTTCCTTGTCTTGATCATTAGTGTCGGCGTTTCGAGACAGGGGGGTCCCAAAGCCGACGAGTGAGTGTGCTGCGTGCCCCAGTCCAGATGGGTCGAGCGCGTGGGCGAGCGCGAAGGGGGGAGAGGCGAGGTGGCCGGAGTCGAGCGTGAGAGAGGTAGAAGTCCCGCGGCCTTCGTGTTCGTCCCGCGCCCAGGTCGGGTGCGCTTGCAGTAGGGGGGTTACAAGCGTCCACGCGGGTGAGGGAAGCGAGCGGCCCCAAGAGAGCGCCTGTCCCGTCCTCGGTCCCGCGCGGCCAACCTCCTCTAAGAAGGCCCTGGTCCTCCCTTTTATAGTCGTAAGGAGAGGATCCAGGTGTACAATGGGGGGTGTAGCAGAGTGCTACGTGTCTAGCGGAGAGAAAGCTAGCGCCCTAGGTACATGCCAATGTGGCAGCCGGAGAGGTCTTGGCACCTTGCTGGCGTGATGTCATGGCTGTCGGAGGTGCGACGGAGCCTGGTGGAGGGACAGCTGTTGGAGCGGTCGAGTCCTTGCTGACGTCGCCCTGCTTCCGTAAGAGAGCTGGGGGCCGCCGTCGTCACAGAGCTTGTGGAGCGCCATCATTGCCCATCCGGCGGAGCTGGTCGGATGGGACGCCGGTCTTGTTCTCCGTGACCCGAGTCGATTTGGGGTAGGACGATGATGACGCTTCCTGTTGACGTGGCGGGTCTGTGCCCTAGGCGGGGTGACGTGGGGGCTCCTCCGAAGCCGAGGTTGAGTCTGTCTTCTGTTGCCGAGGCCGAGTCCGAGCCATGGGGTCGGGCGAGGCGGAGGTCGTTTGGCCGAGGCCAGGGCGGAGTCCGAGCCCTGGGGTCGGGCGAGGCGGAGTTTCGTCGTCTTCCGGGTCTTAGCCCGAGTCCGAGCCCTGGGGTCGGGCGGAGCGGAGTTCGCCGTCTTCCGGGTCTTAGCCCGAGTCCGAGCCCTGGGGTCGGGCGGAGCGGAGTTCGCCGTCTTCCGGGTCTTAGCCCGAGTCCGAGCCCTGGGGTCGGGCGGAGCGGAGTTCGCCGTCTTCCGGGTCTTAGCCCGAGTCCGAGCCCTGGGGTCAGGCGGAGCGGAGTTCGCCGTCTTCCGGGTCTTAGCCCGAGTCCGAGCCCTGGGGTCGGGCGGAGCGGAGTTCGCCGTCTTCCGGGTCTTAGCCCGAGTCCGAGCCCTGGGGTCGGGCGGAGCGGAGTTCGCCGTCTTCCGGGTCTTAGCCCGAGTCCGAGCCCTGGGGTCGGGCGGAGCGGAGTTCGCCGTCTTCCGGGTCTTAGCCCGAGTCCGAGCCCTGGGGTCGGGCGGAGCGGAGTTCGCCGTGGCGCCTTTGGCAAGGCCTGACTGTCTGTCTGACTCACCCTTTGCGTTAAATGCTCCTGTAACTCGGTCAGTCGGTGTGGCGATTTAGTCAGGGTCGCTTCTGAGCGAAGCCAAGGCCTCGGGCGAGCCGGTGATGTGTCCGCCGTAAAAAGGGGGGCCTCGGGCGAGACGAAAGTCTCTCGAGGTCGGCTGCCCTTGGCTGAGGCTAGGCTCGGGTGAAGCGTGATCGAGGCACTCGTGTGGACTGATCCCTGACTTAATCGTACCCATTAGGCCTTTGCAGCTTTATGCTGATGGGGGTTACCAGCTGAGAATTAGGCGTCTTGAGGGTACCCCTAATTATGGTCCCCGACAGTAGCCCCCGAGCCTCGAAGGGAGTATTAGCACTCGCTTGGAGGCTTTCGTCGCACTTTTTTGCAAGGGGACCAGCCTTTCTCGGTTGCATTTTGTTCCGGTGGGTGCGCGCGAGCGCACCCGCCGGGTGTAGCCCCCGAGGCCTCGGAGGAGTGGTTACACTCCTTCGAGGTCTTAATACCTTGCGTAATGCTTCGGCTGGTCTGGTCGTTCCCTCATGCGAACTGGCCGTAGCCCGGGTGCACGGTCGGGGCCCAAGCTCTCGGGCTGGTATGTTGACGCTGTCAACGGTTTGGCCGGAGCCAGTTTTTGCGAGAGCAGCCCCCGAGCCTCTGCACAGGGCGAGAGGACGATCAGGGACAGACTCGACTTTTTACATACGCCCCTACGTCGCCTTTCCGCAAGGAGGAGGGGGGGAGTGCGCCATGTTACCCTCGATGGGCACCGAACATGGTGTCTCCGGTGAGCTGCAAGCGGGTAATCCGAGTGGGCGTCCGTGCCCCTTTCGTTGGGGGTCGGCTAGGGGCCCAGAGGCACGCCCAAAAGTACCTGCGGGTGATTTGCCGGACCCGGTCCCCTGGCGACGGGGTCCGAGGGCTCGATGCCTCCCTCCGATGGGATTCCGTTACAAGATCGTTCCCGCTGGTCTCGGAAATGTCCTAGGGTACCTCGGGAGCGCAGCCCGAGCCTCGGTTATGTATCGAACGTACCCCTGGTCATCCCTCGCTCGGTGTCTGAGGCGACTGTGAACCCTTCGGGGGCCAGCCTTCGAACCCCTGATCAGTAATGGGCGCGGAGCCCGAGTAGCCTGAGGCGGCCATGGAGCCCTTCGGGGGGCTGGCCTTCGAACCCCTGACCAGTAGTGGGTGTCGGGCCCACGCGATCTGAGGCGACTGTTGAACCCTTCGGAGGGCCAGTCTTCGAACCCCTGATCAGTAGGGGGGGCTCGGAGCGCGGTTCCTTCGCGGAAAAGGATCCTTTTCGGGGTATCCCCCTTTCCCGGTCCCTGTTGCAAGAGATAGAGAAAGAGGAAAAAGGAAAAGGAAACGAAATCGAACGACGTGGCGTACCTCTTTTTGACGCGGTTATTACGGCGAAGGTGAAGCGTCGCGCGCTTCTCCCGCCAGAGGCGCCGCGTGTCCCGCCGCGGAGTTAATGCGACGGGGCGAGTGGTTGGCGAGGCGGCCGTTACGCGTGCGCGAGCCGTTTGAGGAACGGCTGTACCGCTTCGCGCTTTTCGAATCCCGCGTCCGGTCCAGGCGGTGTGCTGGAAACGGCTTCGCCCTGGCCTTCATATACTTGAGAGGGGGTCCGGTGACGGTTCTTCGCTCTGCTCCCTTCTTTTCCCTTTAGGTTTTCGCAACCCGGGAAACTTTAGTCGGAGAAGAGAGAAACCGCTCTCCCTGTCCCCCGCGCCGCCATCTTCTCCATTTTGGTGATGGCGGATCGAGTGACCATAATCCCCCCGCGCGATCCGTGGCCCTTCTCCACGGTGACGGCGAGTGATCTGGAGGAGCTGGTCGGCGAAGGTTTGCTCCGCCCCCTCACCGACAAGCAGCGGCCAGAGTGGATTCCTCCCGTGGGCGGAGCCGCTCCGTCCCCACCGCCGGGGTATGTCGTGAGCTTCGTCTCCTTCCATGAGCGGGGATTTGGTGTGCCGACGGGCCGCTTTATGCGGGCCATCCTATTCCACTATGGGGTGGAGTTGCACAACCTCTCCCCCAACTCCATCTCGCAGGCCGCTATCTTCGTAGCGGTATGCGAAGGATACTTGGGGATCGCTCCTCATTGGGATTTGTGGACTCATCTCTTCCTCGCCGAGCCTTTCGCCTTGTCGACGGGGGAGAGGAGGATCCGTGCCGCGGTGCGGGCCGGCGGCTGCATTCTCTTGTTGAGGCAGTCGCGGTCGCTGCAGTACATTCCGGCCACTCTTGCGTCTTCGAACAAGGGGTGGCAGCGCCAGTGGTTCTACCTCCGGAATGACGGTGAGTTGCTCCCACCGTTTTCCCAGCGAGTGGTTACGGCTGCCACCGACGCCTGGCGCCATGGGACCCCGCACGAGAGGCAGAAGAATCTCGAACCCCTTCTCCAAGCCCTGAAGGAATTGCGGGAGGGGGGACTTACCGCTGCGGGAGTGATCGCCGCTATCCACCGTCGGAGGGTGCTTCCATTGGCGGAGCGGCGGCTGCCGCTCTGGGAGATGACCCCGGAGGCTGACTGGGAGGGCTCACGAATGTCCCCTGATCCTCTCCCCTTCAACGCCCTCCAATGGCGGGTGTCGGCTGTGATGGGGAAGCTGGACCCCCACGCATACTCCCAGCTTCGGATGCGCCCCGACCAGGGGTGTGTGACTTTGGTGAGTGTTCGCTCCTTCCTTCTTCGTATATCGGGTCGCCCCGGGTCCTTATGACCGGGTTCCTTTCTCCCCTCCTTTTAGGATGTGGGGTGGCACAAACCCTCCCAGCCACGGGTCTCGGAGGACGCGGTGGACCGTGCAGCGCGGCGGGTCGCCGCGGAGGAGAAGAAGAAAAAGAAGGACGTGGAGAAGGCCCGGGCCCGCGAGCGGAGGCGGGCTCGGGACGCCTTGGAGAAGCGCCGTCGCCAGCAGGAGAGGGACGGACTCCCGAGGGAGCCGTCGCCGGAGACGCCCGACGACGATGATGACGATGATGATGATGAAGAGGATGACATGGCCGCCCGTCTCGGCCTCAGCCCCAGCTTGGGGTGTGGCCAGGAGTCGTCGAGCCAGCCCCCGAGCGGGCCGACTCCGTCAGCCCCCGAAGTCGGCGCGTCGGGCTCCCGACCCGAGGCACGGGGGCGAACCGAGAGGTCACCTGACCCCTCAACCGGAGGAGCTGAGGCAGCTCCGGTGGTCCAGGCCAAGGCGTCTGTTCCCCAGGGGCCGCCGCTCGTGGCGGTGGCGCATGGGGGTGACCCTCAAGTCGTCGCGGCCGTGCCCGGGAATCCGCTTCCCGGGCGCCCCAAGCAAGGGTGGTGCCGAAGGTGCCGGCGGAGCGGACCTCGGCGGCTGTTTCGGGAGCCGGGATCCAAGAAGGCTCCCCCCAGGCGCGGTGGATCATGGCCCGAAGTGGGTGAGTATCTCGGAATGTCTTCGTCTTGGCTTCCCATTCATATGTCTCGGTCGTGATCTTTCTTTCCTCCTCTCCCTTTTTTTTTATATCCAGCAAGCGAAGTCATGGCCAGACCGACCTGGCACCCCGGAAGGCCCTCAAGACGGCGCCGAACTGTGTGGCCAGCGCCATTCCACCGACCCTTTCGCGGGGTACTTCACCACTGGGGGCTCGGGCGTCGCCAATCTCTGAGGAGCAGGCTCCCGAGGCCGGCTCTTCAGCCGAGGCGGCTATCGTGGTTGAGGAGGCGGCTGACGCCCACGCGGCCCTGAGTTCGCCTGTCGTGCCGGTCATGCCGGCGCCTGCCACCGCCGAGGTTGCCGCCGTCCCTGTCGAAGGGCGTCCAGTTGCCGCCAGCGTCGGGATGGCTGATGCGTCGGCGCCGAAGACTTCAGAAGAGGTGGGCGTGGACGCGCAATCCGTCCAACCGGGCGGCAGCCTCATCGCTGTGCGGCGGAGCCCCGAGGCCCGGCGCCCGTTGCTCCGATTCCAGACCCGCGGGGCCTCGGACCCCGTCTTCGTTCTCAATGATGAGCAGGAGGACCAGTCCTGGGGTGAGCTCCGCGAGTGCGCAGAGGCTACGGTGGGGTCGCTCCGGTCGTCGCTGGAGGTTTTCTGCAGAGACGTCCCCAAAATCCTCCAGGTAGCGGTTTCGGGCATACCTTTTTTCCTTCTGTGGGCGAGACACCCGTCGTGACGCCCTGTTTCCTTTCCCCAGGATCTGTCGGACCGGAGCGCCGCCAAGTCGTCGTTCATCCGCCGCGAGGTTGATGTCTGGGGCTCGCTGCGATCCCTGAGGTCCTCGCTCGCTGGGGCTACCGCGCGCCTTTCCCAGCAGGATGCCAAGGTGGCGGACCTCCAGCTGCTCTGCGCCGACCTGAGAGCCGAGGCGGCTGCAGCGCGTGCGGAGGCGCAATGGCAGCGATCGGAGCTCGCCCAGGTCGTCGAGGAACGGGACCGATCTCAGGGCCGAGCTGCCGAGGCCGAAAGCCGTGCCGAGACCCTTGCGGCTGACTTAGCCGCGGCCCAGGTCGCGGCCTCGGAGCATCGTGCCCGAGCCGGAGGTACGTCTTGATCCTCCCTGGTTCTCTTTCTTGTCCGTTTCCTTTGCTTGTGCTTGAGGTATTTCTCCTGGTTGCTTGCAGAGCTTGAGTCCGCCCTTGACGAGTCCGCCAAGGCGCTTGCTGAGGCGCTTGCCGGAGCTGCCGAGCAGAGGGGTGCGGACCTTGCGGCTATGTCCGAGGCCGTCTCGGACTTTTATCGTGTCCTCGGCTCCGGCGACGTCCCTTCAGGAAGCTCCCCTCAGAGCCGCCTTCGAGCCTTGGGTGATCACGCGCGCGGCAGAGTCCGCGAAGCGTTACACCACGGCATCAGGCGGGCCTTCGCCGTGCTTGCTTCCCACTACGTTGTGGACCTGGAGCGGGTTAGTGAGGGGTACTGTCTTCCTGACGAAGACGATGCCGCCCTAGCGGAGGTCCAACGGCTCGACGCGGTCGCCGCGGGTCCGAGCGCGGTGCTGGCGACCACCTTTGAGGCGGAGATCCTTCCCCCTGCGACGTTATCGGAGGCCGAGATGGACCCCACCGACGGCGGGGATGGAGCTGAGGGCGCGGCTCCTTCCCAAGGCGGCGCCTAATTCTTGTTTGAACAGTTTCTTGTTGGATGTGCGTCTCACCGCGGCTGTTGAGGCCTGAACACTTTGTCTTTCTTGCATGGAGTCGTACTCTCCTTTCTTTCCATCTGCATGTTCGTCCTGGCTTGTCAATAATAGGGTGGCTTCTCGAGTCGGGCCATTCTTCGTGGCAGGTGATGAGTGAGGTATCCCTAACTCGGAGGCACAGGAGCTCCTCGGCTCAGTCGGCCTTGCCATTTACATGTACCCGCGTTCGCTCCTCGAGACCCAGCTTCTGACATAGCCAGGAGAACGTAGCCGGGAGGACGCAAGAGGCCCCTTTTTTGATTGAAAATTTTTGACACGGAGAAGTATGCCCGATCTTGACGCAGAGGGGTTCCCCCTTTTTAGCCCCCGAGGGAGGGTCGGGCTCTGCCAAGGCGAGGCCGACCCTTCCTTGATGACCGAGGCGCAGAGGCTGTCTGACGGATCAGGCTTCGGCCCGGATATCCAGCGAGTGTTTGGCGACATCCCTCGGTATGGCGGGCATGTCCGAGGGACTCCGCGCAAGGACGTCGGCGTTTGCGTGGAGAAAGTCGACGAGCACTGCTGCCTATTTGGGGTCGAGCCCGGAACCGATCCGGATCTGCTTGGTGGTGTCGCCACTGGGGTCAAGAGGGACGGCCTTAACCGTCTCTGCTGGCTCGAAGTTGCCGGCATGGCGCTTCACGTCTGGCACCTCCTTGGAGAGGTTCTCCAGGTCGGCGATGAGGGCCTCGGACTCGGCGAGGGCCTCGGCGTACTCCACGCACTCCACGTCGCATTCGAACGCGTGTTTGTACGTGGGGCCGACGGTGATGACCCCGTTGGGGCCCGACATCTTGAGCTTCAGGTAGGTGTAGTTGGGGACGGCCATGAACTTCACGTAACATGGCCTCCCTAGTACGGCGTGGTAGGTTCCTCGAAACCCGACCACCTCGAACGTCAGGGTCTCCCTTCGGAAGTTGGAGGGCGTCCCGAAGCAGACGGGGAGGTCGAGTCGCCCGAGGGGCTGGACGCGCTTCCCAGGGATGATCCCGTGGAAGGGCGCAGCGCCTGCTCGGACGGAGGACAGATCGATGCGCAGGAGCTTGAGGGTCTCGGCGTAGATGATGTTGAGGCAGCTGCCCCCATCCATCAGGACCTTGGTGAGCCTGACATTGCCAACAACGGGGTCGACGACGAGCAGGTATTTCCCCGGGCTCGGCACATGGTCGGGGTGGTCGGCCTGGTCGAAGGTGATGGGCTTGTCGGACCAGTCTAGGTAGACTGGCGCCGCCACCTTCACCGAGCAGACCTCCCGGCGCTCTTGCTTGCGATGCCGAGCCGAGGCATTCGCCGCATGCCCTCCATAGATCATGAAGCAGTCGCGGACCTCGGGGAACTCTCCTGCTTGGTGATCTTCGTTCTTGTCGTCGTCGCGGGCCCTGCCACCCTCGGCGGGTGGCCCGGCCCTGTGGAAGTGACGCCGAAGCATAATGCACTCCTCGAGGGTGTGCTTGACGGGCCCCTGATGGTAGGGGCACGGCTCCTTGAGCATCTTGTCGAAGAGGTTTGCACCTCCAGGGGGCTTCCGAGGGTTCTTGTACTCGGCGGCGGCGACAAGGTCCGTGTCAGCGGCGTCGCGTTTCGATTGCGACTTCTTCTTGCCTTTCTTCTTGGCGCCGCGCGGAGCAGACGCCTCGGGAGCCTCTTCCGATGGGCGGCCCTGGGGCTGCTTGTCCTTTCGGAAGATAGCCTCGACCGCCTCCTGGCCAGAGGCGAACTTGGTGGCGATGTCCATCAGCTCGCTCGCCCTGGTGGGGGTCTTGCGACCCAGCTTGCTCACCAGGTCGCGGCAAGTGGTGCCGGCGAGGAACGCGCCGATGACATCCGAGTCGGTGATGTTGGGCAGCTCGGTGCGCTGCTTCGAGAATCGCCGGATGTAGTCCCGGAGCGACTCCCCCGGCTGTTGCCGGCAGCTTCGAAGGTCCCAGGAATTCCTGGGGCGCACGTACGTGCCCTGGAAATTCCCAGCGAAGGCTTGGACCAAGTCGTCCCAGTTGGAGATCTGCCCCGGAGGCAGGTGCTCCAACCAGGCGCGAGCAGTGTCGGAGAGGAACAGGGGGAGGTTACGGATGATGAGGTTGTCGTCGTCCGTCCCACCCAGTTGGCAAGCAAGGCGGTAGTCCGCGAGCCACAGTTCCGGTCTCGTTTCCCCCGAGTACTTCGTGATAGTAGTCGGGGGTCGGAATCGGGTCGGGAATGGCGCCCGTCGGATGGCCCGACTGAAGGCCTACGGACCGGGCGGTTCGGGCGAGGGACTCCGATCCTCCCCGCTGTCGTAGCGCCCCCCACGCCTGGGGTGGTAGCCTCGGCGCACCCTTTCGTCGAGGTGGGCCCGACGGTCGCGTCGATGGTGCTCGTTGCTGAGGTGGCCCGGGGCCGCAGGCGCGGTGTTGCGCGTGCGCCCGGTGTAGACCGAGGCTTCCCGCATGAATCGGGAAGTCGCGGCATGAGGTTCCGAGGGATATCCTTGCCTTCGGGAGGCAGTGCTCTCGGCCCGTCGGGCCGCAGCGCCTTCCAGGAGATTCTTGAGCTCTCCCTGGATTCGCCGACCCTCGGTGGTTGATGGCTCCGGCATCGCGCGGAGGAGCATCGCTGCGGCTGCCAGGTTCTGACCAACCCCGCTGGATGCGGGCGGCGGCCTGACCCTGACATCGTTGGCGACGCGGTGCTGGAGACCTTGGGGCAGGTGACGTATTTCTCCAGCCAGGGGTTGGTCCGCCCATACCTGCCCGACGTCCCGACGGATTGGCTCAAGCGCTCCTGTTCCCTCGTTGAGCCTGGCCTGCGCCTCGCGGACTTGCTCGAGTTGTGGGTCGTAACCCCCCGCCGGAGCGGGGACCACAGCTAGCTCCCGTGGGATGTCGGCGCGAGGCACCGGCCTAGGAAGATCACCGTCCTCCGGCATGCCGAGACGGTTGCCTTCGGAGGGATCCCCTAGCTCGATGTGGAAACATTCGCGGCTTGGGCCGCAGCTCTCGTCGCCAAGGCTGCGGCTTCCGTCGGAATAGTCGGATAGGCAGTAGTCACATGCGGTCATGAAGTCCCGCATGGCACTGGGGTTGCCAAGTCCGGAGAAATCCCAACAGACGCTGGGGTCGTCATCTTCCTCGGACCCAGAGGGCCCGTAGGTCGAGACGTCCGTCAGCCGGTCCCAAGGCGACCGTATACGAAACCCCAGTGGGGTTGCACTCGCCTCAATGAGAGCGCCCGCCAAAGCGAGGTCGTTTGGCGGGTTGAGGCCGAGTCGAAATGACGTAAGATGGGAGTTAGTTGGTACCTTTTGGTCGACGAGGAGCGACGTAGTCGCATCGGGGACTGGTTGCACCGTCATCTCAGGTACGTGGGCGACGTCCTGCAGGCTTTCCGCGAGCGCGCCGACGTCGTCTTCTTGCTCGGGGTCAGCGTGTCGCGGGGGGACGGCGCTTGCCTTCGTCTTGAACGCGAGGTCGACGTCCGGCGTGCCTTCCGTCGGGGCATCGGGGGCGTCGATTCGCTCGACGGCCAACGAAGCGCGGCCTCCCGCTTGGCCTTGATGGCCCTGCCTCCTCCTCCGTTGGCGGGGGAGAGAACGGAGCGAGCTCGAATGTTGTTCTTCCACCACGCGGGGAAGGTGTCGTCGATTCCGCCGCCGGCGAGCGGGTTGTCGGCCGCCATTGTCGTTGTCGCGCGGCGGTGGAAGAAGTATCATGTCGTAGCTGCCGTCGAAGGACATGAACTCAAGAGTCCCGAAACGAAGCACCGCCCCGGGCCGGAGAGGTTGCTGGAGATTGCCCATCTGGAGCTTGACGGGGAGCTGTTCGTCAGCACGCAGCGTGCCCCTACCTGGCGCGCCAACTGTCGGCGTTTCGAGACAGGGGGGTCCCAAAGCCGACGAGTGAGTGTGCTGCGTGCCCCAGCCCAGATGGGTCGAGCGCGTGGGCGAGCGCAAAGGGGGGAGAGGCGAGGTGGTCGGAGTCGAGCGTGAGAGAGGTGGAAGTCCCGCGGCCTTCGTGTTCATCCCGCGCCCAGGTCGGGTGCGCTTGCAGTAGGGGGGTTACAAGCGTCCACGCGGGTGAGGGAAGCGAGCGGCCCCAAGAGAGCGCCTGTCCCATCCTCGGTCCCGCGCGGCCAACCTCCTCTAAGAAGGCCCTGGTCCTCCCTTTTATAGTCGTAAGGAGAGGATCCAGGTGTACAATGGGGGGTGTAGCAGAGTGCTACGTGTCTAGCGGAGAGAAAGCTAGCGCCCTAGGTACATGCCAATGTGGCAGCCGGAGAGGTCTTGGCACCTTGCTGGCGTGATGTCGTGGCTGTCGGAGGTGCGACGGAGCCTGGTGGAGGGACAGCTGTTGGAGCTGTCGAGTCCTTGCCGACGTCGCCCTGCTTCCGTAAGAGAGCTGGGGGCCGCCGTCGTCACAGAGCTTGTGGAGCGCCATCATTGCCCATCCGGCGGAGCTGGTCGGATGGGACGCCGGTCTTGTTCTCCGTGACCCGAGTCGATTCGGGGTAGGACGATGATGACGCTTCCTGTTGACGTGGCGGGTCTGTGCCCTAGGCGGGGTGACGTGGGGGCTCCTCCGAAGCCGAGGTTGAGTCTGTCTTCTGTTGCCGAGGCCGAGTCCGAGCCATGGGGTCGGGCGAGGCGGAGGTCGTTTGGCCGAGGCCAGGGCGGAGTCCGAGCCCTGGGGTCGGGCGAGGCGGAGTTTCGTCGTCTTCCGGGTCTTAGCCCGAGTCCGAGCCCTGGGGTCGGGCGGAGCGGAGTTCGCCGTCTTCCGGGTCTTAGCCTGAGTCCGAGCCCTGGGGTCGGGCGGAGCGGAGTTCGCCGTCTTCCGGGTCTTAGCCCGAGTCCGAGCCCTGGGGTCGGGCGGAGCGGAGTTCGCCGTCTTCCGGGTCTTAGCCCGAGTCCGAGCCCTGGGGTCGGGCGGAGCGGAGTTCGCCGTCTTCCGGGTCTTAGCCCGAGTCCGAGCCCTGGGGTCGGGCGGAGCGGAGTTCGCCGTCTTCCGGGTCTTAGCCCGAGTCCGAGCCCTGGGGTCGGGCGGAGCGGAGTTCGCCGTCTTCCGGGTCTTAGCCCGAGTCCGAGCCCTGGGGTCGGGCGGAGCGGAGTTCGCCGTCTTCCGGGTCTTAGCCCGAGTCCGAGCCCTGGGGTCGGGCGGAGCGGAGTTCGCCGTGGCGCCTTTGGCAAGGCCTGACTGTCTGTCTGACTCACCCTTTGCGTTAAATGCTCCTGCAACTCGGTCAGTCGGTGTGGCGATTTAGTCAGGGTCGCTTCTGAGCGAAGCCAAGGCCTCGGGCGAGCCGGTGATGTGTCCGCCGTAAAAAGGGGGGCCTCGGGCGAGACAGAAGTCTCTCGAGGTCGGCTGCCCTTGGCCGAGGCTAGGCTCGGGTGAAGCGTGATCGAGTCACTCGTGTGGACTGATCCCTGACTTAATCGTACCCATCAGGCCTTTGCAGCTTTATGCTGATGGGGGTTACCAGCTGAGAATTAGGCGTCTTGAGGGTACCCCTAATTATGGTCCCCGACAATTAGCATCTCCCCCTTGATCATTGTCCTCCTCTTGAGGTGGCTCCTCTTGATCTTCATCATCATCATCTTGAGCTTGATCCTCATTTTGAGTTGGTGGAGATGCTTGCATTGAGGAAGATGGTTGATCTTGTGCTTGTGGAGGCTCTTTGGATTCCTTAGGATACACATCCCCAATAGACATGTTCCTTAGTGCGACACACGGAGCCTCTTCATCATCTAGCTCATCAAGATCAACTTGCTCTACTTGAGAGCCGCTAGTCTCATCAAACATGTAACACCTAGTTTGTAATATATATAATAAAAGAGGAGAAAAAGACATTTCCTATATTTTATGTGTGTGTTGACTCTACTCATCATCCCATGTGGACACCATATTCAAAATCAAATAATTAATAAAAGAATATATGCCATTAAAATCATGCATCATGCTGGATGTTATTTTTGTGTATGCATTTTGTGACAACATAGAATAATGTGAAAAGAAATATATTTAGTACCCAAATGGGAATTTAAGATCTAAAATGATTTGGAAGGAAGGAAAGAAAGATTATGCAATACAAAATGATATCATTAAATAACTTCATCACATGAGGATATGACCAAATTGCAGGGTTAATATGAGTTTAAATTTGCACTTAATTTTGAATTCTAACTTTGGATTCAAAATAGTTGAGAATAAAGGAAAACAGAAAATAAAATTAAAAAGAAAAAGATAAAACTGTCGCATGGGCTTATCTAGACCAATTCGGCCCACTACCACCATTTCCCCTCCGCGTGACCCATCAGGCTGGGATCAGCGCCGACATGTGGACCCGGGGGATCAGCCTTCCGTGCATCGCGCGGCTCACTGCCTGGGCGCGCCTGGTGACTTACGTGTGGGGCCACCGTGTAAGACCCATCACCCACCTCCGTTCATCGCGCAGATTCCGCGTAACACGGACCGGGCGCCGTGAGCTTCGTGAATCTCTCAACAGAAACCTGGTTCGCCCGAGATTTCCGTCATGGCTCGTCCGAATCTCTCGCGGCCGCGTACTTACCCTCCCCACGCGCTCGTATCTCTGCATGGCTCGCCGCTCATCCTGGAACCCGTCGTGATCTGGTCAATGGGATGTACCCTTGATCCGAAACCCGTGCCGAGATCTCGGGTTGCGTTTGCCGCCCCCATGGCCTTGCCCAGGTGCATATAAGTAGGCCATGTTCCTCCTTGCCCGACTAACGGCCGTTAGCCCAGCCACCGACACCACCGGGAGCCGCCCGCGTCGACCTGGTCGACGACTACGGCTCGGAGCCCACATTGTGGCCATAGATGATCTACGAAGCTCATGGAGCGTATCTGTTGCCGTTTCGGGTGGAATCGTGTGCGGGGCGATGCGGAATTTCTCGCCAGAGATCACACGGCGCCGCCGAACCGCACTCTGTCGTGGCCAGCGCCGCTCGGTCATCGATGTCTGGTGAGGACTCCCTCCCTGTGTTTGCCAGGTCCTTTATTACATATTGCGCACTGTGGATTGGGATCTAGGGCGTGTTTGTGTAGTTTCGCCGTGCTCTGGTGAGCTCTGCGGTGGGGGAAGCAGGGCGCCGTCGGGTGCCGTGACCGGAGAAGGGGGGGCAGGCCGTTCGGTCGTCTGATCTTAACGGACGACTGGATTAGAATCGGGCGATTACTCCTAGGCGATTTGATTAAGACCGTTGGATCGGATCGGACGATCGATACGTGCATCGGACATCATTAAATCGTAAACGTAGATCCAGGATCTGAGGGCACAGAGTGAATACCGGTTCGTTTGAACAGACTTCTAATCCTCATCGTCGGATGTTGATCGGACGACTGTTAGCGCGAGATACCCCTTCGGCTTGCGCTTTGCAAATAGGACCCTCTGGTTAAATGAAATAAACCCGCCGTCCACCGCGGGTTGAATCTGAGTCTGGGATATTTTTATACATTAGTCCATGTGTTTCTCTGTTATTGGCGCCCAGTCCTGAGATCAGTAAAACAGGAAAAATAGATTAGAAAATAGATTTTTAATATAAAAATAAATACAGAAACTTGTTTAATCCATAAGAAATTCATATTAAGTCCAAATTAGTTCATTCTGATTTCTATAATTCTGTAATATTATTATTTATCACATAGTACATCTGTTTTGACATGAAAGTCACATTAAAATTTATATTCTATTTAATCTTGTACAAAACACATAAAATCATTAGAAATTCATAACTTTCTCATTTTAACTTCAAATTGAGTCATTCCAGTTGCAATAATTTTATTTTAATATTGTCTACCAACCAGTAACACTATTTAGCCATGAAACTTGAATTAAAATTGTCCATTCGAATTAATCTATTCTAGGTACTCAATAACTCCATAAAATCATAACTTTCTAACTGTAACTCCGAATTTGGTAATTCTTGTTCCCACGATCTCGTAGCGACGCGTAGATTATTATTACACAATTTGTACTTATGTTTGGTGTAATGTTAATTTTGCCTATACAATGTTTGTTTGTATTGCTACGACTAGCGTGAGGTCACGAGTCATCTGAAGATCATCCTGGTACCTGGAATCTCAAGTCCCAGGCAAGTTGTGCCCTTGATCACTTTTTTTACCCACTCATGTTCTAATTAATCATAATGATCTGCATAGGTTAATTTTGATGGGACCTAATAGGTTACCCTAGTTTGTCTATCTTTATGCCTTGTTCACCACTGAACTTTTTGGGTAGTACTGGCTAGTGCTATATGTGGTTTTGGGCATTGAGATACACATTATTCATGATTATACTTTTGTTATCCGTTGTTATTTACTATTCATGTCAAGATCATTAATGTTAATTGGAACATAGAGCTTAACTTGAGAAACACGTGCCACCACAAGGGTTTATGGACGACCTTGGCTGATTAATTAGGAAAGCTAGTGGAGGACTACCTTACCCGAAAGGGGCAAGGGCAGTAGGGGAGTGGTCAGTGTAGGGAGGTCCTTGGTTGATTTTGCTGCGATGGCGGTCAGGCAAGAACCCTGCATTGGAGCTTCCTATAAACTGTAGCGGGTTTTCTGAAGCTAGTGGAACTTTGTAAAGGCCTCGTAGTGTTACCCTGCCTCGCCTCCTCGGTAGAGGTGTATGGGAAGTCGTGATCCCTTGGCAGATGGGTAACATGACTTGTGGGTAAAGGGTGCCACCTCTGCAGAGTGTAAAACTGGTATACTAGCCGAGCTCACGGTCATGAGCAGCTCAGGACTCTCTGATGATTAATTTATGGAACTAAATTCAAATTGTCATATGCATTGCATCGCAGGTGAAGTTGTTACTTTTGTTCTACTATTTAATTGGGTTGGTATTTACTTATACTTAGTAATTGCTAATAAAATTTTGACCAACTTTAAAAGCAATGCTCAGCTCTAACCATCCTCTTAGGTAAGCCTTACACTTCACGTGAGCTCCCACCTTTGGCGAGTTCATGCACATTATTCCCCACAACTTGTTGAGCGATGAACGTATGTGAGCTCACTCTTGCTGTCTCACACCCCCCACAGGTCAAGAACAGGTACCGCAGGATGAGGCGCATGGAGGATGCTGCGATGAGTTCGTGAGAGTGATCTAGGCTGTCGTCTCCTAGTCAACTTTGGGTTGCTGGACCGTTGTCTCCTTATAATGTAATTATTTTGTATAGAACTTCTGTTATATAGTAAAGATGTGACATTCGATCTTGTGCCATGATTCATCATATGTGTGAGACTTGGTCCCAGCACACCTGGTGATTATGTTCGCGCCCGGGCTTTGGTGCCCCGAAACCCGGGTGTGACAGAAGTGGTATCAGAGGAATGTTGACTGTAAGACGAAACCTAGATAGAACTGGACAACCATTATCTACTTACCTTTGCCACTCTGATTCTTTTCTAAACGTATCTTAATCTTTTCTCGTCTATTTCCGCTCTACTCTGATTATTCTTACCTTTTCTTTCCAAAGACAAATGTGGATTTCACACTTTGAAATCATGTGCCTAAAGTGACCTTTAGGAATAGGAGACCTATTCATAGGAACAAAAAAACAAAATTATTTTTGTAGGTATCCATGTGCTTCAATGTTTGTTCTTATGATACTTGTTTGATTTGGATCTTTGATTGAGTGTGATGGGTTGTGGAGTAATGTCCATAATTACATCTGCATATACATATAAACATAAATAGAATTCATAAGATAACTAAACAACTTAGATTATCTATTTCATATAGATCCCTCTTATCTTAAAAGATTCTCTCTTATTTTACTAGATCCATCTTATCTTACAATATTCTTTCTTATCTCAATAGATCCATCTTATCTTAAAAGATACCCCCTCACCTTAATAGATTCATCTTATCTTGAAAAGATGTAATCTTATCCTAATAGATCTAATTGACCTCATATCTTAACCGATCTAATCTAGATCCCATCTAATCTAATATGATCCAATCAAAAGTAAGTTAATAACATGTTAGTTAATCTAGTGATATGGGTTAGACTTTGCTTCAATAAACATAACCTAACCTAAATTAATAACTTATACCAGCTCATCCATAAACAACAATATAACCTACATCACACGCTGCCTAGTCCATTTGTTCCAAAAGCAAAATACAACTCTGTTCAAACCTACCTACCTCGTATACCCCGACTATCCTAACTATATGTCCTTAACTCGGATGGCAACTCCAAGAAGAAAGGCCAAAGAAGACCAACCACATCAAAGAGGATAAACATCAACTCAAGTCTTCAAAGATCAAGTTGAATCGCCAGCGGAATCAAGATCCACAGTTCTAGATGAAGTTTTTCCTTATTATACTCTTCCTTGCCACAACCTATACTTGCCGTAACCGTACCTCATCTGACATAATAAATGGCTAGACATAGATATCCATATAAAAAAAACTTTAAACAAAACTTTGATTTCCAAAACCAAATGAGAAACTAAAATTCTAGACCAAACTTATTGTATCCCTTTTCTTATAAATCTCGAGGACGAGATTATTTTAAGGGGGGTAGGATTTGTAACACCTAGTTTGTAATATATATAATAAAAGAGGAGAAAAAGACATTTCCTATATTTTATGTGTGTGTTGAATCTACTCATCATCCCATGTGGACACCATATTCAAAAGCAAATAATTAATAAAAGAATATATGCCATTAAAATCATGCATCATGCTGGATGTTATTTTTGTGTATGCATTTTGTGACAACATAGAATAATGTGAAAAGAAATATATTTAGTACCCAAATGGGAATTTAAGATCTAAAAGGATTTGGAAGGAAAGAAAGAAAGATTATGCAATACAAAATGATATCATTAAATAACGTCATCACATGAGGATATGACCAAATTGCAGGGTTAATATGAGTTTAAATTTGCACTTAATTTTGAATTCTAACTTTGGATTCAAAATAGTTGAGAATAAAGGAAAAACAGAAAATAAAATTAAAAAGAAAAAGATAAAACTGTCGCATGGGCTTATCTAGACCAATTCGGCCCACTACCACCATTTCCCCTCCGCGTGACCCATCAGGCTGGGATCAGCGCCGACATGTGGACCCGGGGGATCAGCCTTCCGTGCATCGCGCGGCTCACTGCCTGGGCGCGCCTGGTGACTTACGTGTGGGGCCACCGTGTAAGACCCATCACCCACCTCCGTTCATCGCGCAGATTCCGCGTAACGCGGACCGGGCGCCGTGAGCTTCGGGAATCTCTCAACAGAAACCTGGTTCGCCCGAGATTTCCGTCATGGCTCGTCCGAATCTCTCGCGGCCGCGTACTTACCCTCCCCACGCGCTCGTATCTCCGCATGGCTCGCCGCTCATCCTGGAACCCGTCGTGATCTGGTCAATGGGATGTACCCTTGATCCGAAACCCGTGCCGAGATCTCGGGTTGCGTTTGCCGCCCCCATGGCCTTGCCCAGGTGCATATAAGTAGGCCCTGTTCCTCCTTGCCCGACTAACGGCCGTTAGCCCAGCCACCGACACCACCGAGAGCCGCCCGCGTCGACCTGGTCGACGACTACGGCTCGGAGCCCACATTGTGGCCATAGATGATCTACGAAGCTCATGGAGCGTATCTGTTGCCGTTTCGGGTGGAATCGTGTGCGGGGCGATGCGGAATTTCTCGCCAGAGATCACACGACGCCGCTGAACCGCACTCTGTCGTGGTCAGCGCCGCTCGGTCATCGATGTCTGGTGAGGACTCCCTCCCTGTGTTTGCCAGGTCCTTTATTACATATTGCGCACTGTGGATTGGGATCTAGGGCGTGTCTGTGTAGTTTCGCCGTGCTCCGGCGAGCTCTGCGGTGGGGGAAGCAGGGCGCCGCCGGGTGCCGTGGCCGGAGAAGGGGGGCAGGCCGTTCGGCCGTCTGATCTTAACGGACGGCCGGATTAGAATCGGGCAATTACTCCTGGGCGATTTGATTAAGACCGTTGGATCAGATCGGACGATCGATACGTGCATCGGACATCATTAAATCGTAAACGTAGATCCAAGATCTGAGGGCACAGAGTGAATACCGGTTCGTTTGAACAGACTTCTAATCCTCATCGTCGGATGTTGATCGGACGACTGTTAGCGCGAGATACCCCTTCGGCTTGCGCTTTGCAAATAGGACCCTCTGGTTAAATGAAATAAACCCGTCGTCCACCGCGGGTTGAATCTGAGTCTGGGATATTTTTATACATTAGTCCATGTGTTTCTCTGTTATTGGCGCCCAGTCCTGAGATCAGTAAAACAGGAAAAATAGATTAGAAAATAGATTTTTAATATAAAAATAAATACAGAAACTTGTTTAATCCATAAGAAATTCATATTAAGTCCAAATTAGTTCATTCTGATTTCTATAATTCTGTAATATTATTATTTATCACATAGTACATCTGTTTTGACATGAAAGTCACATTAAAATTTATATTCTATTTAATCTTGTACAAAACACATAAAATCATTTGAAATTCGTAACTTTCTCATTTTAACTTCAAATTGAGTCATTCCAGTTGCAATAATTTTATTTTAATATTGTCTACCAACCAGTAACACCGTTTAGCCATGAAACTTGAATTAAAATTGTCCATTCGAATTAATCTATTCTAGGTACTCAATAACTCCATAAAATCATAACTTTCTAACTGTAACTCCGAATTTGGTAATTCTTGTTCCCACGATCTCGTAGCGACGCGTAGATTATTATTACACAATTTGTACTTATGTTTGGTGTAATGTTAATTTTGCCTATACAATGTTTGTTTGTATTGCTACGACTAGCGTGAGGTCACGAGTCATCTGAAGATCATCCTGGTACCTGGAATCTCAAGTCCCAGGCAAGTTGTGCCCTTGATCACTTCTTTTACCCACTCATGTTCTAATTAATCATAATGATATGCATAGGTTAGTTTTGATGGGACCTAATAGGTTACCCTAGTTTGTCTATCTTTATGTCTTGTTCACCACTGAACTTTTTGGGTAGTACTGGCTAGTGCTATATGTGGTTTTGGGCATTGAGATACACATTATTCATGATTATACTTTTGTTATCCGTTGTTATTTACTGTTCATGTCAAGATCATTAATGTTAATTGGAACATAAAGCTTAACTTGAGAAACACGTGCCACCACAAGGGTTTATGGACGCCCTTGGCTGATTAATTAGGAAAGCTAGTGGAGGACTACCTTACCCGAAAGGGGCAAGGGCAGTAGGGGAGTGGTCAGTGTAGGGAGGTCCTTGGTTGATTTTGCTACGATGGCGGTCAGGCAAGAACCCTGCATTGGAGCTTCCTATAAACTGTAGCGGGTTTTCTGAAGCTAGTGGAACTTTGTAAAGGCCTCGTAGTGTTACCCTGCCTCGCCTCCTCGGTAGAGGTGTATGGGAAGTCGCGATCCCTTGGCAGATGGGTAACATGACTTGTGGGTAAAGGGTACCACCTCTGCAGAGTGTAAAACTGGTATACTAGCCGAGCTCACGGTCATGAGCAGCTCAGGACGCTCTGATGATTAATTTATGGAACTAAATTCAAATTGTCATATGCATTGCATCGTAGGTGATGTTGTTACTTTTGTTCTACTATTTAATTGGGTTGATATTTACTTATACTTAGTAATTGCTAATAAAATTTTGACCAACTTTAAAAGCAATGCTCAGCTCTAACCATCCTCTTTGGTAAGCCTTACACTTCACGTGAGCTCCCACCTTTGGCGAGTTCATGCACATTATTCCCCACAACTTGTTGAGCGATGAACATATGTGAGCTCACTCTTGCTGTCTCACACCCCCCCCCCACAGGTCAAGAACAGGTACCGCAGGATGAGGCGGATGGAGGATGCTGCGATGAGTTCGTGAGAGTGATCTAGGCCGTTGTCTCCCAGTCAACTTTGGGTTGCTGGACCGTTGTCTCCTTATAATGTAATTATTTTGTATAGAACTTCTGTTATATAGTAAAGATGTGACATTCGATCCTGTGCCATGATTCATCATATGTGTGAGACTTGGTCCCAGCACACCTGGTGATTATGTTCGCGCCCGGGCTTTGGTCCCCCGAAACCCGGGTGTGACAAAACACAATGTCACAAGAAACTTCAACTAGTACAGAAGACTTGTTAAAGACTCTATATGCCCTTGTGTTTGAATCATATCCTAGTAAAAAAGCCTTCTACAGTCTTAGGAGCAAATTTAGATTTTCTATCTCTTTTAACAAGAATAAAACATTTGCTACCAAAGACTCTAAAATATGAAACATTAGGCGTTTTACCGGTTAGGAGTTCATACGATGTCTTCTTGAGGATTCGGTGTAGATATAACCGGTTGATGGAGTAGCAGGCGGTGTTAACCGCCTCGGCCCAAAACCGATCCGAAGTCTTGTATTCATCAAGCATGGTTCTTGCCATGTCCAATAGAGTTCTATTCTTCCTCTCCACTACACCATTTTGTTGTGGCGTGTAGGGAGAAGAGAACTCATGCTTGATGCCCTCCTCCTCAAGGAAGCATTCGATTTGAGAGTTCTTGAACTCTGTCCCATTGTCGCTTCTTATCTTCTTGATCCTCAAGCCGAACTCATTTTGAGCCCATCTCAAGAATCCCTTTAAAGTTTCTTGGGTTTGAGATTTATCCTGCAAAAAGAATACCCAAGTGAATCGATAATAATCATCCACAATTACAAGACAATACTTACTCCCCTTGATGCTTATGTAAGCTATTGGGTCGAATAGATCCATGTGGAGTAGCTCAAGCGGCCTGTCGGCCGTCATGATGTTCTTGTGTGGATGATGAACACCAACTTGCTTCCCTGCTTGACATGCGCTACAAACCCTGTCTTTCTCAAAATGAACATTGGTTAGTCCCAAAATGTGCTCTCCCTTTAGAAGCTTATGAAGATTCTTCATCCCAACATGAGCTAGTCGTCGGTGCCGGAGCCAACCCATGTTAGTCTTAGCAATTAAGCAAGTGTCGAGTTTAGCTCTATCAAAATCTACTAGGTATAGCTGACCCTCTAACACTCCCTTAAATGCTACTGAATCATCACTTCTTCTAAAGACAGTAACACCTATATCCGTAAAAAGACAGTTGTAGCCCATTTTGCATAATTGAGAAACAGAAAGCAAATTGTAATCTAAAAAATCTACAAGAAAAATATTGGAAATAGAATGGTCAGGTGATATAGCAATTTTACCCAATCCTTTGACCAAACCTTGATTTCCATCCCCGAATGTGATTGCTCTTTGGGGATCTTGGTTTTTCTCATAGGAGGAGAACATCTTCTTCTCCCCTGTCATGTGGTTTGTGCACCCGCTATCGATGATCCAACTTGAGCCCCGGATGCATTAACCTACAAAACAAATTTAGTCCTTGATTTTAGGTACCCAAACAGTTTTGGGTCCTTTGACATTAGATACAAGAACTTTGGGTACCCAAACACAGGTCTTTGATCCCTTGTGTTTGCCCCCAACATATTTGGCAACTACTTCGCCAGATTTGTTAGTTAAAACATATGATGCATCAAAAGTCTTAAATGAAATATTAGGTTCATTTGATGCAATAGGAGTTTTCTTCTTAGGCAATTTAGCACGGGTTGATTGCTGAGAGCACCTAGAGGGGGGGTGAATAGGTGATCCTGTAAAAACTTGAAACTTAATCCACAAAGCTTGATTAGGAGTTAGCCCAGTAAAGCCAAGTGGCTAGAGATGAGTTCTTGCAAAACACAATAACCACAAGAAGATCAACACAGATAGACACAATGGTTTATCCCGTGGTTCGGCCAAGTCCAACACTTGCCTACTCCACGTTGTGGCGTCCCAACGGACGAGGGTTGCACTCAACCCCTCTCAAGCGGTCCAAGGACCCACTTGAATACCACGGTGTTTTGCTTTGTTTACTATATCCCGCTCGCGAGGAATCTCCACAACTTGGAGCCTCTCGCCCTTACAATTTGATGTTCACAAAGAAGCAAGGAAGTAAGGATGGGATGAGCAACGCACTCAAGACACAAAATCAGAGCACAACACGCACACAAGTCACAACTCGAGCTCACAACACAACCCGAAGAGTTCACTACTCAAATGGAGCTCTAGTTGCTATCACAAAGAATCAAATGCGCGGAATTGAAGTCTTGATGCTTAGGAATGCTTAGAGAATGCTTGGTGTACTCCTCCATGCGCCTAGGGGTCCATTTTATAGCCCCAAGGCAGCTAGGAGCCGTTGAGAGCATTCTAGGAAGGCAATTCTTGCCTTCTGTAGCCTGGCGCACCGGACAGTCCGGTGCACCACCGGACACTGTCCGGTGCGGATTTCTTTCCTGTTTTGGCGCAGCCGACCGTTGGCGATTTGGAGCCGTTGGCGCACCGGACACTGTCCGGTGCCCCCTTCAGACCGTTGGCTCGGCCACGCGTCACGCGCGGATTGCGCGGCCAACCGTTGGCGCGCCCGACCGTTGGCTCACCGGACTGTTCGGTGCACACCGGACAGTCCGGTGAATTTTAGCTGTATGCCGTCGACGATTTCCCAAGAGCGGCCTTTTCACCAGAGCCAGCTTGGCGCACCGGACACTGTCCGGTGCACCCAGACCGAGCAGCCTTTTGGCTGTACACAGCCAACTTGTTCATAATTGTTTCTCCTGTTTCTAGCACTTAGACACAATACATTAGTCTTAAAAACAATGTACTAAATCTAGAAACATACCTTTAATCTTGATTTGCACTTCTTGATTCCTTGGCATAATTTAACACTTAAGCACTTGTGTTGGACACTTAATCACCAAAATACTTAGAAATGGCCCAAAGGCACATTTCCCTTTCAATCTCCCTCTTTTTGGTGATTTATGCCAACACAACAAAAAGCAACTAAAAGAAGTGCAACATCAATGCAAATGAGAACACAAATTTGTTTTGATTCAAATTTGGCATATTTGGATCATTCTTTGCCACCACTTGGTTTGTTTTTGCAAATCAAACTCAATTTCCTATCTCTAATTCAAATGCACATAGAGAAAGGTATTCCAAGAGAAATTGATCAAAGTTTCAAAAACTCCCCCTTTTTTCCATAATCAAACATTCTCCCCACAAGAGACCAATTTTGACAAAAAGAGACAATAAGAGTATTTTGACAAAACAAAAGCTCTAACTCTACTATTTTTCAAAATTCTCAAGTGGTAGCTGATCCATTTCTTGCTTTGGCCTTATTTTCTCCCCCCTTTGGCATCAAGCACCAAAACGGGATCAGTTTGGCCTTTTAACCCCATTGCCTCACCAAAATCCTCAAGTAAGATCAAAAAGGCAATACGAGCATGGAAATGAACTTGGAATTAGTTACTCTTTCCTCGGAGTGCAGTGGAAGTCTTTCATGGTCCAAGTCCAACATTCCCTTTCAATCCATCTTTGAGACTAAATCAAGCAAACTCAAGTACACAGTTAGTCTCAAAGGGTCAAGTTGTAGCACATCTCCCCCTACATATGTGCATCACTCACACATGGACTTTTGAGGTCCGGGGAGTGTTTGTACAACTTGAGCACCATAAATAAACAACAAAATGCATAAGGAACATGATCAAAGGCATAAACACATGTATGCTACAAATCAATCCAAGTTCCGCGAATCTAGGACATTTAGCTCACTACGTAGCCAGCAAAAGGTCGACTCATCTAGAGGCTTGGTAAAGATATCGACTACCTGGTTCTCGGTGCTAACATGAAACACTTCGATATCTCTCTTTTGCTGGTGGTCTCTCAAAAAGTGATGTCGGATGTCTATGTGCTTGGTGCGGCTGTGTTCAACAGGATTATCCGCCATGCGGATAGCACTCTCATTATCACATAGGAGTGGGACTTTGCCCAGATTGTAGCCAAAGTCCCGGAGGGTTTGCCTCATCCAAAGTAGTTGCGCGCAACACTGTCCTGCGGCAACGTACTCGGCCTCAGCGGTGGATAGGGCAACAGAGGTTTGTTTTTTAGAACTCCACGACACCAGGGACCTTCCTAAGAATTGGCACGTCCCTGATGTACTCTTCCTATCGACCTTACATCCAGCATAGTCGGAGTCTGAATATCCAATCAAGTCAAAGGTAGACCCCTTTGGATACCAGATCCCGAAGCAAGGCGTAGCGACTAAATATCTAAGAATTCGCTTCACAGCCACTAAGTGACATTCCTTTGGATCAGATTGAAATCTAGCACACATGCATACGCTAAGCATAATATCCGGTCTACTAGCACATAAATAAAGTAAAGACCCTATCATAGACTGGTATGCCTTTTGATCAACGGACTTACCTCCTTTGTTGAGGTCGACATGTCCGTCGGTTCCCATTGGTGTCTTCGCGGGCTTGGCGTCCTTCATTCCAAACCGCTTTAGCAAGTCTTGTGTGTACTTCGTTTGGGAGATGAACGTGCCGTCCTTGAGTTGCTTCACTTGGAACCCAAGGAAGTAGTTCAACTCGCCCATCATCGACATCTCGAATTTCTGAGTCATTACCCTGCTAAACTCTTCACAAGACTTTTGGTTAGTAGAACCAAATATTATGTCATCGACATAAATTTGGCACACAAAAAGATCACCATCACAAGTCTTAGTGAATAAAGTTGGATTGACTTTTCCAACCTTGAAAGCATTAGCAATTAAAAAGTCTCTAAGGCATTCATACCATGCTCTTGGGGCTTGCTTAAATCCATAGAGCGCCTTAGAGAGCTTACACACGTGGTCGGGGTACCGTTCATCCTCAAAGCCAGGGGGTTGCTCCATGTACACCTCCTCCTTGATTGGCCCATTTAGGAAAGCGCTCTTCACATCCATTTGGAACAACCTGAAAGAATGGTGAGTAGCATAGGCTAACAATATGCGAATTGACTCTAGCCTAGCTACAGGAGCAAAAGTCTCCTCAAAGTCCAAACCTGCGACTTGGGCATAACCTTTTTGAAAGGGAAATGTGCCCTTGGGCCATTTCTAAGTATTTTGGTGATTGAGTGCCAACACAAGTGCTTAAATATGAATTTATGCTCATGGATGGACAAAGTGCAAATCAAGAGTAAAGGTATGTTTCTAAGCCTTAGTACATTGGTTTTGTGTACTAATATACTTGTCTAAGTGTTAGAAACAGAAAGAAGAAGAAAAGAAAAGAGGTGAAAAAGGCTTGGCTGTGTACAGCCAAGACTCAGCTCAGTCTAGCACACCGGACTGTCCGGTGGTGCACCGGACAATGTCCGGTGCGCCAGGCTGACTCGGCGTGAAGTGGCCGCTCTCGGGAATTCGCCGACGGCGTACGGCTAAAATTCACCGGACTGTCCGGTGTGCACCGGACTGTCCGGTGAGCCAACGGTCGGCCGGGCCAACGGTCGGCCGCGGAATCTGCGCGCGACACGTGGCCGGGGCAACGGTCGGGAGGGGGCACCGGACTGTCCGGTGTGCACCGGACATGTCCGGTGCGCCAACGGCTCCCAGATCTGCAACGGTCGGCAGCGCCATTTGAGGAAGGAAATCGGGCACCGGACTGTCCGGTGCACCCGATGACAGAAGGCAAGAATGGCTTTCCAGATTTGTGCTCAACGGCTCTTAGCTACCTTGGGGCTATAAAAGGGACCCCTAGGCGCATGGAGGAGAATACCAAGCATCCCTTGAGCATTGTTGATCACTCACACTACATTCTTGCGCACTTGTTCGACATTCTAGTGATTTGAGCTCCGTTCTAGTGTGCTAGTCACTTGAGCTCAAGTCTTGGTTTTGTGTGTGCGTATTCGCTGTGATCTTTGTGTCGTGTGTGAGTTGCTGATCCCTCCCTTGCTCCGTGATTCTTTGTGAACATCTTTTGAAAGGGCGAGAGGCTCCAAGCTGTGGAGATTCCTCGCAAGTGGGATTAAGAAAAGCAAAGCAACATCGTGGTATTCAAGTTGGTCTTTGGACCGCTTGAGAGGGGTTGATTGCAACCCTCGTCCGTTGGGACGCCACAACGTGGAGTAGGCAAGCGTTGGTCTTGGCC
The DNA here is from genome assembly GCF_902167145.1 of Zea mays. Taxonomy (NCBI): domain Eukaryota; kingdom Viridiplantae; phylum Streptophyta; class Magnoliopsida; order Poales; family Poaceae; genus Zea; species Zea mays. Next base: position 191,350,623 of record NC_050099.1, on the reverse strand, counting down.
GAACCACGGGATAACCACCGTGCCATCTCTGTGATTGATATCTCTTGGTTATTGTGTTGTGTTGAGATCCTTCTCTAGCCACTTGGCAAATTACTGTGCTAACAATTAATCAAGTTTTGTGGCTTAAGATTTTGAAGTATTACAGGATCACCTATTCACCCCCCCCTCTAGGTGCTCTCAATTGGTATCAGAGTCGTTCTCTTCAAGAAAGGGACTAACCGCCCGAAGAGATGGATCCTAAGGGCAAGGGGATGGTGATCAACGACAAGGAGAAGGAGACCTTCGTCAACGAGCCCAATGATGACAAGCTCACCGACTCAGGCTCGGGCCACAAAATAAAAGACGGGAGGAAGAAGAAGACAAGGCGCATCAAGGAAATTGTCTACTACGACAGCGACGAATCTTCCTCCTCCCAAAAGGACGACGACGACCATGATAGACGAAAGACGGTTAACTCAAACTTTTCTTTCGATTATTCACGCATCCCGCATAGTTCAAATGCTCAATTGCTCCCCATTCCACTTGGCAAGCCTCCTCACTTTGATGGAGAGGACTACGGATTTTGGAGCCATAAAATGCGTACTCACCTGTTTTCTCTCCATCCAAGCATTTGGGAGATTGTGGAAAGTGGAATGAAATTTGATAGCTCGGATAGCCCTGTGTTTATTAATGAACAGATTCATAAAAATGCACAAGCCACTACTGTGTTGCTAGCCTCTTTGTGCAGGGACGAGTATCACAAGGTGAGCGGCTTGGACAATGCCAAGTAGATCTGGGACACCCTCAAGATCTCTCATGAGGGAAACGACGTCACCTTGCTCACCAAAATGGAGTTGGTGGAAGGCGAGCTTGGACGGTTCACGATGATAAGGGGCGAGGAGCCGACACAAACATACAACCGGCTCAAGACCCTTATCAACAAAATAAGGAGCTACGTGAGCACGCGATGGACGGACCACGACGTCGTCCGCCTAATGCTAAGGTCATATACCGTTCTTGATCCTCATTTGGTGAACAATATTCGTGAAAATCCTAGGTACACCAAGATGTCGCCCGAAGAAGTTCTTGGGAAATTTGTTAGCGGGCGAATGATGATCAAGGAGGCGAGGTACGTGGACGACGTCTTGAATGGTCCGGTCAACGAGCCGCAACCACTTGCTCTCAAGGCAACACGAAGCAAGGAGGCGCCACCAAGCAAGGTGGCACAGATTGAGGCGGCCGGACTTAATGATGAAGAGATGGCTCTCATCATCAAAAGATTCAAGATGGTGCTTAAAGGTCGCAAGGGACAGCCAAGCAAGACCAAAGCCAAGGGGAAGCGCTCATGCTTCAAATGCGGTAAGCTTGGTCATTTTATTGCTAACTGTCCCAACAATGATAGTGATCAGGATCAAGGGAACAAGAGGGAGAAAAAGAAGAACTATAAGAAGGCAAAGGGCGAGGCTCATCTTGGCAAGGAGTGGGATTCGGACTGCTCCTCGTCCGACTCTGATAATGAGGGACTCGCCGCCACTGCCTTCAACAAGTCATCCCTCTTCCCCAACGAGCGTCACACTTGCCTCATGGCAAGGGAGAAGAAAGTAAGCACTCCTAATACTAGTACTTATGCTTCTTCAAGTGAGGATGAGTCTAGTGATGATGATGAGATAGATTACTCATGCTTATTCAAGGGATTAGATAGAACTAAGGTAGACAAAATTAATGAATTGATTGATGCCTTGAATGATAGGAATATACTGTTAGAAAAGCAAGAGGATTTGTTGTATGAAGAACATGATAAATTTGTAGAAGCTCAGAAATCTCTTGCTCTAGAAATTAAGAGGAATGAAATGCTCTCTAGTGAATTATCTTCTTGTCATGAAACTATTGCTAAGTTAAAAAGTTTTAATGATGATTTAAATGCTAAACTAGAAGTAGCTAGTAAATCTAATTCTTGTGTAGAAATTGTTGAAACTTGTAATAGGTGTAAAGATTTTGACATTGATGCTTGTAGTGATCATTTAGTTTCAATTTCTAAATTAAATGAGGAATTAGCTAGTCTTAATGCCCAACTTAAGACTAGCAAGAATGAATTTGACAAGCTAAAATTTGCAAGGGATGCCTACACGATCGGTAGACACCCCTCAATTAAGGATGGACTTGGCTACAAGAGGGAAGCCAAGAACTTGACAAGCCATAAGGCCCCCATCTCCGCCAAGGAGAAAGGAAAGGCCCCTATGGCTAGTAGTGTGCAAAAGAACCATGCTTTTATGTACCATGATAGGAGACAATCTAGAAATGCTTATAGAGGTTGTAATGCATATAATGCCTTTGATTCTCATGCCATGTTTGCTTCTAGTTCTTCTTATGTGCATGATAGAAATGTTGGTAGGAGAAATGCTGTTCATAATGTTCCTAGGAAAGTAAATGAACCCTCTACAATATATCATGCTTTAAATGCTTCTTTTGCTATTTGTAGAAAGGATAGGAAGATAGTTGCTAGAAAATTAGGGGCAAGATGCAAGGGAGACAAAACTTGCATTTGGGTCCCTAAGGATATTTGTGCTAACCTTGCAGGACCCAACATGAGTTGGGTACCTAAGACCCAAGCCTAAATTTGCCTTGCAGGTTTATGCATCCGGGGGTTCAAGCTGGATTATTGACAGCGGATGCACAAACCATATGACGGGGGAGAAGAAGATGTTCACCTCCTACGTCAAAAACAAAGATTCCCAAGATTCAATAATATTCGGTGATGGGAATCAAGGCAAGGTAAAAGGGTTAGGTAAAATTGCAATCTCAAATGAGCATTCTATCTCTAATGTGTTTTTAGTAGAGTCTCTTGGATATAATTTGCTATCTGTTAGTCAATTATGCAATATGGGATATAACTGTTTGTTTACAAATATAGATGTGTCTGTCTTTAGAAGATGTGATGGTTCACTAGCTTTTAAGGGTGTACTAGCCGGCAAGCTTTACCTAGTTGATTTTGCAAAAGAAGAGGCCGGTCTAGATGCATGCTTAATGGCTAAGACTTGCATGGGCTGGCTGTGGCATCGCCGCTTAGCACATGTGGGGATGAAGAACCTCCACAAGCTTCTAAAGGGAGAACATGTGATAGGTCTAACCAACGTTCATTTCGAAAAAGATAGACCTTGTGCAGCTTGTCAAGCAGGGAAACAAGTGGGAGGCTCTCATCACACCAAAAATGTGATGACAACATCAAGACCCCTGGAGCTGCTACATATGGACCTCTTCGGACCCGTCGCCTATCTGAGCATAGGAGGAAGTAAGTATGGTCTAGTTATTGTTGATGACTTTTCCCGCTTCACTTGGGTGTTCTTTTTGCAGGATAAGTCTGAAACCCAAGGGACCCTCAAGCGCTTCCTAAGGAGAGCTCAAAATGAGTTTGAGCTCAAGGTGAAGAAGATAAGGAGCGACAACGGGTCCGAGTTCAAGAACCTTCAAGTGAAGGAGTTCCTTGAGGAGGAAGGGATCAAGCACGAGTTCTCCGCTCCCTACACACCACAGCAAAATGGTGTGGTAGAGAGGAAGAACAGGACGTTAATCGATATGGCGAGGACGATGCTTGGAGAATTCAAGACCCCCGAGCGTTTTTGGTCGGAAGCCGTGAACACGGCTTGCCACGCCATCAACCGGGTCTACCTTCATCGTCTCCTCAAGAAGACTTCGTATGAGCTACTAACCGGTAACAAACCCAATGTATCTTACTTTCGTGTATTTGGGAGCAAGTGCTACATTCTAGTAAAGAAGGGTAGAAATTCTAAGTTTGCTCCCAAAGCTGTAGAAGGGTTTTTGTTAGGTTATGACTCAAACACAAAGGCGTATAGAGTCTTCAACAAATCATCGGGTTTGGTTGAAGTCTCTAGCGACATTGTATTTGATGAGACTAATGGCTCTCCAAGAGAGCAAGTTGTTGATCTTGATGATATAGATGAAGAAGACGTTCCAACGGCCGCTATGCGCACCATGGCGATTGGTGATGTGCGACCACAGGAACAATTGGAGCAAGATCAGCCTTCTTCCTCAACAATGATGCATCCCCCAACTCAAAATGACGAACAGGTACCTCAAGTGGAGGCGAATGATCAAGGGGGAGCACAGGATGTTCAAGTTGAAGAGGAAGAAGCACCTCAGGCACCTCCAACCCAAGTTCGAGTGACGATTCAAAGGGATCATCCCGTCGACTAGATATTGGGTGATATTAGCAAGGGAGTAACTACTCGCTCGAGATTAGTTAATTTTTGTGAGCATTACTCTTTTGTCTCTTCTATTGAGCCTTTCAGGGTAGAAGAGGCCTTGCTAGATCCGGACTGGGTGTTGGCCATGCAAGAGGAACTTAACAACTTCAAGCGCAATGAAGTTTGGACACTGGTGCCTCGTCCCAAGCAAAATGTTGTGGGAACCAAGTGGGTGTTCCGCAACAAACAGGACGAGCACGGGGTGGTGACGAGGAACAAGGCTCGACTTGTGGCAAAAGGTTATGCCCAAGTCGCAGGTTTGGACTTTGAGGAGACTTTTGCTCCTGTGGCTAGGCTAGAGTCAATTCGCATCTTGCTAGCATATGCCGCTCACCATTCTTTCAGGTTGTACCAAATGGATGTGAAGAGCGCTTTCCTCAACGGGCTGATCAAGGAGGAGGTGTACGTGGAGCAACCCCCTGGCTTCGAGGATGAACGGTACCCCGACCATGTGTGTAAGCTCTCTAAGGCGCTCTATGGACTTAAGCAAGCCCCAAGAGCATGGTATGAATGCCTTAGAGACTTTTTAATTGCTAATGCTTTCAAGGTTGGGAAAGCCGATCCAACTCTTTTTACTAAGACTTGCGATGGTGATCTTTTTGTGTGCCAAATTTATGTCGACTACATAATATTTGGTTCTACTAACCAAAAGTCTTGTGAAGAGTTTAGCAGGGTGATGACGCAGAAATTTGAGATGTCGATGATGGGCGAGTTGACTTACTTCCTTAGGTTCCAAGTGAAGCAACTCAAGGACGGCACCTTCATCTCCCAAACGAAGTACACACAAGATTTGCTAAAGAGGTTTGGGATGAAGGACGCCAAGCCCGCAAAGACTCCGATGGGAACCGACGGACACACCGACCTCAACAAAGGAGGTAAGTCCGTTGATCAAAAAGCATACCGGTCCATGATAGGTTCTTTGCTTTATTTATGTGCTAGTAGACCGGATATTATGCTTAGCGTATGCATGTGTGCTAGATTTCAATCCGATCCGAAGGAGTGTCACTTAGTGGCTGTGAAGCGAATTCTTCGATATTTAGTCGCTACGCCTTGCTTCGGGATCTGGTATCCAAAGGGGTCCAACTTTGACTTGATTGGGTACTCAGATTCCGACTATGCTGGATGTAAGGTCGATAGGAAGAGTACATCGGGGACGTGCCAATTCTTAGGAAGGTCCCTGGTGTCATGGAACTCTAAGAAACAAACCTCCGTTGCCCTATCCACCGCTGAGGCCGAGTACGTTGCCGCAGGACAGTGTTGCGCGCAACTGCTTTGGATGAGGCAAACCCTCCGGGACTTTGGCTACAATCTGAGCAAAGTCCCACTCCTATGTGATAATGAGAGTGCTATCCGCATGGCGGAAAATCCTGTTGAGCACAGCCGCACAAAGCACATAGACATCCGGCATCACTTTTTGAGAGACCACCAGCAAAAGGCAGATATCGAAGTGTTTCATGTTAGCACCGAGAACCAACTAGCCGATATCTTTACCAAGCCTCTAGATGAGAAGACCTTTTGCAGGTTGCGTAGTGAGCTAAATGTCTTAGATTCGCGGAACTTGGATTGATTTATAGCATACTTGTGTTTATGCCTGTGATCATGTTCCTTCTGCATTTTGTTGCTTATTGTGGTGCTCAAGTTGTACAAACACTCCCTGGACCTCACAAGTCCGTTGCAAAGTGATGCACATGTTTAGGGGGAGATGTGTTACAACTTGACCCTTTGAGACTAACCATGTGCTTGAGTTTGATGATTTAGTCTCGAAGATGGATTGAAAGGGAAAAGGTGGACTTGGACCATGAAAGACTTCCACTGCACTCCGATGAGAGGGTAACTTATTCCAAGTTCATCTCATGAACTCTCATTGCCATTTGCTCTTAATTGAAGATTTTGGTGAGGCAATGGGGTTATTGGGCCAAGATTGATCCTGTTTTGGTGCTTGATGCCAAAGGGGGAGAAAATAAAGGCCAAAGCAATAAATGGATCAGCTACCACTTGAGAAATTTTGAAAATTTTTTGAAAAAAGTAAAATAGAGCTTTTTGTTTTGTCAAAACTCTTGCATTGTCTCTTTTGTCAAAAGTTGGCCTCTTGTGGGGAGAAGTGTTGATTATGGGAAATAGGGGGAGTTTTTGAAATCTTTGATCAATCTCTTTTGGAATGACTCTATTTATGCTTCAACATGTGTGTTTGACTTAGAGATAGAGATTTGAGTTTGATTTGCAAAAACAAACCAAGTGGTGGCAAAGGATGATCCATATATGCCAAAATTGAATCAAAATAAATTTGAGTTTTATTTGAAGTGATATTGCACTTGTTCTAGTTGCTTTATGTTGTGTTGGCATAAATCACCAAAAAGGGGGAGATTGAAAGGGAAATGTGCCCTTGGGCCATTTCTAAGTATTTTGGTGATTGAGTGCCAACACAAGTGCTTAAATATGAATTTATGCTCATGGATGGACAAAGTGCAAATCAAGAGTAAAGGTATGTTTCTAAGCCTTAGTACATTGGTTTTGTGTACTAATATACTTGTCTAAGTGTTAGAAACAGAAAGAAGAAGAAAAGAAAAGAGGTGAAAAAGGCTTGGCTGTGTACAGCCAAGACTCAGCTCAGTCTGGCACACCGGACTGTCCGGTGGTGCACCGGACAATGTCCGGTGCGCCAGGCTGACTCGGCGTGAAGTGGCCGCTCTCGGGAATTCGCCGACAGCGTACGGCTAAAATTCAACGGACTGTCCGGTGTGCACCGGACTGTCCGGTGAGCCAACGGTCGGCCGGGCCAACGGTCGGCCGGGCCAACGGTCGGCCGCGGAATCTGCGCGCGACACGTGGCCGGGGCAACGGTCAGGACGGGGCACCGGACTGTCCGGTGTGCACCGGACATGTCCGGTGCGCCAACGGCTCCCAGATCTGCAACGGTCGGCAGCGCCATTTGAGGAAGGAAATCGGGCACCGGACAGTGTCCGGTGTGCACCGGACTGTCCGGTGCACCCGATGACAGAAGGCAAGAATGGCTTTCCAGATTTGTGCTCAACGGCTCTTAGCTACCTTGGGGCTATAAAAGGGACCCCTAGGCGCATGGAGGAGAATACCAAGCATCCCTTGAGCATTGTTGATCACTCACACTACATTCTTGCGCACTTGTTCGACATTCTAGTGATTTGAGCTCCGTTCTAGTGTGCTAGTCACTTGAGCTCAAGTCTTGGTTTTGTGTGTGCGTATTCGCTGTGATCTTTGTGTCGTGTGTGAGTTGCTGATCCCTCCCTTGCTCCGTGATTCTTTGTGAACATCTTTTGAAAGGGCGAGAGGCTCCAAGCTGTGGAGATTCCTCGCAAGTGGGATTAAGAAAAGCAAAGCAACATCGTGGTATTCAAGTTGGTCTTTGGACCGCTTGAGAGGGGTTGATTGCAACCCTCGTCCGTTGGGACGCCACAACGTGGAGTAGGCAAGCGTTGGTCTTGGCCGAACCACGGGATAACCACCGTGCCATCTCTGTGATTGATATCTCTTGGTTATTGTGTTGTGTTGAGATCCTTCTCTAGCCACTTGGCAAATTACTGTGCTAACAATTAATCAAGTTTTGTGGCTTAAGATTTTGAAGTATTACAGGATCACCTATTCACCCCCCCCCCTCTAGGTGCTCTCACTTTTGCCACAAGTCGAGGCTTGTTCCTTGTCACCACTCCGTGCTCGTCCTGTTTGTTGCGGAACACCCACTTGGTTCCCACAACGTTTTGCTTAAGACGAGGCACCAGTGTCCAAACTTCATTTCTCTTGAAGTTATTGAGCTCTTCATGCATGGCCAACACCCAGTCCGAATCTAGCAAGGCTTCTTCTACCCTGAAAGGCTCAATAGAAGAGACAAAACAGTAATGCTTACAAAAATTAACTAATCTAGAGCGAGTAGTTACTCCCTTGCTAATGTCACCCAAAATCTGGTCGACGGGATGATTCCTTTGAATCGTCGCTCGAACTTGAGTTGGAGGGGCTTGTGGTGCTTCTTCCTCCATAACTTGATCATCTTGTGCTCCCCCTTGATCACACGCCTCTTCTTGATGAACCTGTTCATCGTCTTGAGTTGGGGGATGCACCATTGTTGAGGAAGAAGGTTGATCTTGCTCCTTTTGTTCCTGTGGCCTCACTTCTCCAATCGCCATGGTACGTATAGCGGCCGTTGGAACTTCTTCTTCATCTACATCATCAAGATCAACAACTTGCTCTCTTGGAGAGCCATTAGTCTCATCAAATACAACGTCGCTAGAGACTTCAACCAAACCCGATGATTTGTTGAAGACCCTATATGCCTTTGTATTTGAGTCATAACCTAACAAAACCCTTCTACAGCTTTGGGAGCAAACTTAGAATTTCTACCTTTCTTTACTAGAATATAACATTTTCTCCCAAATACACGAAAGTACGAAATATTGGGTTTGTTACCGGTTAGAAGCTCATACGAAGTCTTCTTGAGGAGGCGATGAAGGTACACCCGGTTTATGGCGTGGCAAGCCGTGTTCACGGCTTCCGACCAAAACCGCTCAGGTGTCTTGAATTCTCCAAGCATTGTCCTCGCCATGTCTATGAGCGTCCTGTTCTTCCTCTCTACCACACCGTTTTGCAGTGGTGTGTAGGGAGCGGAGAACTCGTGCTTGATCCCTTCCTCCTCAAGGTACTCCTCCACTTGAAGGTTCTTGAACTCGGACCCGTTGTTGCTCCTTATCTTCTTCACCTTGAGCTCAAACTCATTTTGAGCTCTCTTTAGAAAGCGCTTGAGGGTCCCTTGGGTTTAAGATTTATCCTGCAAAAAGAATACCCAAGTGAAGCGGGAAAAATCATCAACTATAACAAGACCATACTTACTTCCTCCTATGCTTAGATAGGCGACGGGTCCGAAGAGGTCCATATGAAGCAACTCCAAAGGTCTTGATGTGGTCATCACATTTTTGGTATGATGAGAGCTTCCCACCTGTTTACCTACTTGACAAGCTGCACAAGGTCTGTCTTTTTCGAAGGTTACATTTGTTAGACCTATTACATGTTCTCCCTTTAGAAGTTTGTGAAGGTTCTTCATCCCCACATGTGCTAAGCGGCGATGCCACAGCCAGCCCATGCTAGTCTTAGCAATTAAGCATGCATCTAGACCGGCCTCCTCTTTTGCAAAATCAACTAAGTAGAGTTTGCCGTCTAATACAACCTTAAAAGCTAATGAACCATCACTCCTTCTAAAGACAGACACATCTACATTTGTGAATAAGCAATTATATCCCATATTACAAAGCTAACTCACAGACAATAAGTTATATCCAAGTGACTCAACTAAAAACACATTAGAAATAGAGTGCTCGGATGAAATGGCAATCTTCCCTAGTCCTTTAACCTTGCCTTAATTCCCATCACCGAATATGATTGAGTCTTGGGAATCCTTGTTCTTGACGTAGGAGGTGAACATCTTCTCCCCTGTCATGTGGTTTGCGCATCCGCTGTCGATAATCCAGCTTGATCCCCCGGATGCATAAACCTGCAAGGCAATTTAGGCTTGGGTCTTAGGTACCCAACTCTTGTTGGGTCCTACAAGGTTAGTAACAATGGTATTAGGGACCCAAATGCAAGTTTTATCTCCCTTACATTTTGCCCCTAATTTCCTAGCAATCACCTTCTTATCCTTTCTACAAATTGCAAAGGAAGCATTGCAAGCATGATAAATTGTAGAAGGTTCATTAATTTTCCTAGGAACATGAACATTTCTCCTAGGCACATGATTAATGACATTTCTCCTAGGCATATATCTACCATGCATATAGGAAGAACTTGAAGCAAACATAGCCTTTGAATCATTACAACTCCTATGACCATTTCTAAAATATCTCTTATCACCATAAATGAAAGCATGATTCTTTTGACTACTATTAGTCATAGGGTCCTTCCCTTTCTCCTTGGCGGAGATGGGAGCCTTATGACTTGTTAAGTTCTTGGCTTCCCTCTTAAAGCCAAGTCCATCCTTAATTGAGGGGTGTCTACCAATCGTGTAGGCATCCCTTGCAAATTTTAGTTTATCAAATTCACTTTTGCTAGTCTTAAGTTGGGCATTAAGACTAGCCACTTCATCACTTAATTTAGAAATGCAAACTAGGTGTTCACTACAAGCATCAACATTAAAGTCTTTACACCTATTGCAAATTACAACATGATCTACACAAGAGGTTGATTTATTAGCTATTTCTAGTTTAGCATTCAAGTCATCATTAATACTTTTTAAACTAGAAATGGTCTCATGGCAAGTAGATAGTTCACAAGAAAGCATTTCATTCCTTTTGACTTCTAAAGCAAGAGATTTTTGTGCCTCTACAACTTTATCATGTTCTTCATACAAAAGATCCTCTTGCTTCTCTAACAATCTATTCTTATCATTCAAGGCATCAATCAATTCATTGATTTTATCAATCTTAGTTCGATCTAAGCCCTTGAACAAATATGCATAGTCTATTTCATCATCACTAGATTCATCTTCACTTGAAGAAGCATAAGTAGTATTGTTTCGAGTACATACCTTCTTCTCCTTTGCCATGAGGCATGTGTGATGCTCGTTGGGGAAGAGGAACGATTTGTTGAAGGCCGAGGCGGCGAGTCCTTCGTTGTCGGAGTCGGACGACAAGCAATCCGAGTCCCACTCCTTGCCAAGATGTGCCTCACCCTTAGCCTTCTTGTAATTCTTCTTCTTTTCCCTCTTCTTCTTTTGTTCCTGGTCACTATCATTATCGGGACAATTAGCGATAAAATGACCAATCTTACCACACTTGAAGCAGGAGCGCTTTTCCTTTGTCTTGCTTTTGTTGGGATGCTCCTTGCGACCCCTTAGTGTCGTCTTGAAACGCTTGATGATGAGGGCCATCTCTTCCTCATTGAGCCCCGCCGCCTCAACTTGTGCCACCTTGCTAGGTAGCACTTCCTTGCCCCTCGTTGCTTTGAGAGCAACGGTTTGAGGCTCGTGGATTGGGCCATTCAACGCATCATCAACGTATCTTGCCTCCTTGATCATCATCCGCCCGCTTACGAACTTCCCAAGTATTTCCTCGGGCGTCATCTTGGTGTACCTAGGATTCTCACGAATATTGTTTACAAGATATGGATCAAGGACAGTGAAGGACCTTAGCATTAGGCGGACGACGTCGTGGTCCGTCCATCGCGTGCTTCCATAGCTCCTTATTTTGTTGACGAGGGTCTTGAGCCGATTATACGTTTGGGTTGGCTCCTCTCCTCTGATCATTGTGAACCTTCCTAGTTCGCCTTCCACCAACTCCATCTTGGTGAGTATGGTGACGTCGTTCCCCTCATGCGAGATCTTGAGGGTGTCCCAGATCTGCTTGGCGTTATCCAAGCCGCTCACCTTATGGTATTCATCCCTGCACAATGATGCTAGAAGAACAGTAGTAGCTTGTGCATTTTTGTGAATTTGCTCATTGATAAATATGAGACTATCAGTACTATCAAATTTCATTCCACTTTCTACTATCTCCCATATGCTTGGATGGAGAGAGAACAAGTGACTACGCATTTTGTGACTCCAAAATCCGTAGTCCTCTCCATCAAAGTGAGGAGGTTTACCAAGTGGAATGGAGAGTAAATGAGCATTGGTACTTTGAGGAATACGAGAGTAATCGAAAGAAAAATTAGAGTTAACCATCTTCTTTTTCTCGTAGTCGTTGTCGTCGTTGTCCTTTTGGGAAGAAGAGGACTCGTCGCTGTCGTCGTAGTAGACGATCTCCTTGATGCGCCTTGTTTTCTTCTTCTTCCCGTCTTTTCTTTTGTGGCTCGAGCCCGAGTCAGTAGGTTTGTCATCTTTTGGATCGTTGACGAAGCACTCCTTCTCCTTATCATTGACCACCATCCCCTTGCCCTTAGGATCCATCTCTTCGGGCGATTAGTCCCTTATGTGAAGAGAACGGCTCTGATACCAATTGAGAGCACCTAGAGGGGGGTGAATAGGTGATCCTGTAAAAACTTGAAACTTAATCCAGAAAGCTTGATTAGGAGTTAGCCCAGTAAAGCCAAGTGGCTAGAGATGAGTTCTTGCAAAACACAATAACCACAAGAAGATCAATACAGATAGACACAGTGGTTTATCTCGTGGTTCGGCAAGTCCAACACTTGCCTACTCCACGTTGTGGCGTCCCAACGGACGAGGGTTGCACTCAACCCCTCTCAAGCGGTCCAAGGACACACTTGAATACCACGGTGTTTTGCTTTGTTTACTATATCCCGCTCGCGAGGAATCTCCACAACTTGGAGCCTCTCGCCCTTACAATTTGATGTTCACAAAGAAGCACGGAAATAAGGATGGGATGAGCAACGCACTCAAGACACAAAATCAGAGCACAACACGCACACAAGTCACAACTCGAGCTCACAACACAACCCGAAGAGTTCACTACTCAAATGGAGCTCTAGTTGCTATCACAAAGAATCAAATGCACGGAATTGAAGTCTTGGTGCTTAGGAATGCTTAGAGAATGCTTGGTGTACTCCTCCATGCGCCTAGGGGTCCCTTTTATAGCCCCAAGGCAGCTAGGAGTCGTTGAGAGCATTCCAGGAAGGCAATTCTTGTCTTCTGTCGCCTGGCGCACCGGACAGTCCGGTGCACCACCGGACACTGTCTGGTGCGGATTTCTTTCCTATTTTGGTGCAGCCGACCGTTGGCGATTTGGAGCCGTTGGCGCACCGGACACTGTCCGGTGCGCACCGGACAGTCCGGTGCCCCCTTCGGACCGTTGGCTCGGCCACGCGTCACGCGCGGATTGCGCGGCCAACCGTTGGCGCGCCCGACCGTTGGCTCACCGGACTGTCCAGTGCACACTGGACAGTCCAGTGAATTTTAGCCGTATGCTGCAGACGATTTCCCGAGAGCGGCCTTTTCACCAGAGCCAGCCTGGCGCACCGGACACTGTCTGGTGCACCACCGGACAGTCCGGTGCACCCAGACCGAGCAGCCTTTTGGATGTACACAGCCAACTTCTTCATAATTGTTTCTCCTGTTTCTAGCACTTGGACACAATACATTAGTCTTAAAAACAATGTACTAAATCTAGAAACATACCTTTAATCTTGATTTGCACTTCTTGATTCCTTGGCATAATTTAACACTTAAGCACTTGTGTTGGACACTTAATCACCAAAATACTTAGAAATGGCCCAAGGGCACATTTCCCTTTCAATTGCCTAGAGCTAGATGCCTCACTCTTATACATAAAAGCATGATTAGAGCCAGAGTGAGACTTCCTAGAGTGAATTCTCCTAATTTTGTGCTCGGGATAACCGAAAGGGTACAAAATGTAACCCTCGTTATCTTGAGGCATGGGAGCCTTGCCCTTAACAAAGTTAGATAATCTTTTAGGAGAGGCATTAAGTTTGACATTGCCTCCCTGTTGAAAGCCAATGCCATCCTTAATGCCAGGGCGTCTCCCATTATAGAGCATACTACGAGCAAATTTAAATTTTTTATTTTCTAACTCATGCTCATGGATTTTGGCACTAAGTTGAGCTATGTGATCATTTTGTTGTTTAATTAAAGCTAGGTGATCATGAATAACATCAACATTTATATCTCTACATCTAGTGCAAATAGTAACATGCTCAATGGTAGATGTAGAGGGTTTGCAAGAATTTAGTTCAACAATCTTAGCATGTAAAATGTCATTCTCATCTCTAAGATTGGAAATTGAAATGTTGCAAACATCTAATTCCTTAGCCTTAGCAATTAATTTTTCATTCTCATTTCTAAGGCTAGCAAGAGAGGCATTCATTTTTTCAATCTTAGCAATCAAACTAGCATTATCATTTCTAAGATTGTCAATTGAATCATCATCAACATTTGATTTCTCAACCTTAGCAATTAGTTTGGCATTTTCATTTCTAAGGTTGGAAATAACATCATGGCAAGTGCTTAGCTCACTAGACAAATTTTCACATTTTTCTACCTCTAGAGCATAAGCATTTTTAACCTTAACATGCTTTTTATTTTCTTTAATTAGGAAGTCCTCCTGACTATCTAAGAGTTCATCCTTATCATGAATAGCACTAATTAATTCATTTAATTTCTCCTTTTGTTGCATGTTTAGGTTGGCAAAAAGTGTCAATAAATCATCCTCATCATCACTAGAATTAGCCTCATCACTAGATGTTGCATATTTAGTGGAGGATCTAGATTTTACCTTCTTCTTCTTGTCGTCCTTTGCCATGAGGCACTTGTGGCCGACGTTGGGGAAGAGAAGGCCCTTGGTGACGGCGATGTTTGCGGTGTCCTCGTCGGAGGAGGAGTCGGTGGAGCTCTCGTCGGAGTCCCACTCCCGGCAAACATGGGCATCGCCGCTCTTCTTCTTGTAGTACCTCTTCTTTTCTCTTCTCTTTCCCTTCTTGTCGTCGCCCCTGTCACTATCACTTGACAATGGACATTTTGCAATAAAATGACCGGGCTTACCACACTTGTAGCAAACTTTATTGGAGCGGGGCTTGTAGTCCTTCCCCCTCCTTTGCTTGAGGATTTGGCAGAAGCTCTTAATGATGAGCGCCATCTCCTCATTGTCGAACTTGGAGGCGTCGATGGGGACGATACTTGGTGTAGAGTTTTCTTTCTTCTCCTCTGTTGCCTTGAATGCCACGGGTTGCACATCGGGTGTGGAGGAGGTGCCTTGCTCGATGATTTTCTTGGAGCCTTTGATCATCAACTCAAAGCTCACAAATTTTCCTATTACTTCCTCGAGAGACATTAGTGTGTATCTAGGATCACCACAAATTAATTGAACTTGCGTAGGGTTAAGGAAAACGAGTGATCTAAGAATAACCTTGACCATTTCATGGTCATCCCATTTGGTGCTCCTGAGGTTGCGCACTTGGTTCACCAAGGTCTTGAGCCGGTTGTACATCGCTTGTGGCTCCTCCCCTTGGTGAAGCATGAAGCGACCGAGCTCCCCCTCGATCGTCTCCCGCTTGGTGATCTTGGTCACCTCATCTCCTTCGTGCGCGGTCTTGAGCATGTCCCAAATTTCCTTTGCGCTCTTCAACCCTTGCACCTTATTATACTCCTCTCGACTTAGAGAGGCGAGGAGTACAGTAGTGGCTTGGGAGTTGAAGTGTTGGATTTGTTCGACCTCCTCCGAGTCGTAATCCTTGTCTCCCTTCTTTGGTACCTGCGCTCCATACTCAATAATATCCCATATGCT
This sequence comes from Zea mays, assembly GCF_902167145.1. NCBI lineage: Eukaryota > Viridiplantae > Streptophyta > Magnoliopsida > Poales > Poaceae > Zea > Zea mays. Next base: position 191,335,175 of record NC_050099.1, on the reverse strand, counting down.
TTTTTGGAGTGAGGTTAGGTGATGCCTCATTTTATCACTCCACATAGAATAATCTTCACCTTCAAGCATAGTTGGTTTACCTAATGGAACGGAAAGTAATGGAGTGTGTTTTGAAATACGAGGATAGCGAAGGGGCATCTTACTATACTTCTTGCGCTCATGGCGTTTAGAAGTTGCGGATGCCGATTCCGAGCCGAAGGTGGAGGGTGACGAAGAGTCGGTCTCGTAGTAGACCACCTTCTTCATCTTCTTCTTCTTGTCACCCTTCCGTTGGGACTTGATGGAGGAAGAGGATTCCTCCTTGTGCTTGTGGGCGGACTCCCTTGAGTGCGTTCTCCCCGAGCTTGCAGACTTGTCGCCGGTCCCGATCTCCCTCTTGGCGGATGCTCCCGACATCACTTCGAGCGGTTAGGCTCTAATGAAGCACCGGGCTCTGATACCAATTGAAAGTCGCCTAGAGGGGGGTGAATAGGGCGAATCTAAAATTTACAAACTTTAAGCACAACTACAAGCCAGGGTTAGCGTTAGAAATATAAACGAGTCCAAAGAGAGGGCGAAAACAAATCACAAGCGAATAGAGAGTGTGACACGGTGATTTGTTTTACCGAGGTTCGGTTCTAGCAAACCTACTCCCCATTGAGGTGGTCACAAAGACCGGGTCTCTTTCAACCCTTTCCCTCTCTAAAACGGTCACCTAGACCGAGTGAGCTTCTCTTCTCAATCAAACGGGACACTAAGTCCCCACAAGGACCACCACACAATTGGTGTCTCTTGCCTTGGTTACAATTGAGTTGGAATCAAGAAAGAAGGAAGAAGAAAAGCAATCCAAGCGCAAGAGCTCAAATGAACACAAGTCACTCTCTCACGAGTCACTATTTGATTGGAATGATCTTTGGACTTGGGAGAGGATTTTATCTCTTTGGTTGTGTCTTGTATTGAATGCTATAGCTCTTGTAAGGTGTTTGAAGGCTGAAAACTTGGATGCAATTAATGGTGGGTGGTTGGGGGTATTTATAGCCTCAACCACCAAACTAACCTTTTGGTGGAGGCTGCTGTCCCATGGCGCACTGGACAGTCCGGTGCGCCAGCCACGTCACCCGACCGTTAGGGTTCGACCGTTGGAGCTTCTGTCTTCTGGGCCACCGGACAGTCCGGTGGTGCACCGGACAGGTCCTGTAGACTGTCCGGTGCGCCTTCTGGCGCGTGCCTGACTTCTGCGCGCACTGTAGCGCATTTAATGCTGTTGCAGGCGACCGTTGGCGCTGTAGTAGCCGTTACTCTGCTGGCACACCGGACAGTCCGGTGCTACACCGGACAGTCCGGTGAATTATAGCGGAGTGGCTCCCAGAATTCCTAAAGGTGAGCAGTTCGGAGTTTGGTTCCCTGGTGCACCGAACACTGTCCGGTGCGCCAGACCAGGGCACACTTCGGATGTCTTTTGCTCTCTTTGTTTGAACCCTTTCTTCATCTTTTTATTGGTTTATTGTGAACCTTTGGCACCTGTAAAACTTATAGTCTAGAACAAACTAGTTAGTCCAATTATTTGTGTTGGACAATTCAACCACCAAAATCAATTAGGAAAAGGTGTAAGCCTATTTCCCTTTCAACAATTTTAAAAGGAATACATGACAAATTTAAAACAGATATTAACTGTTGACTTTGTGATCCAAATTCTAAAGAAGACGGCCAAGTACGGATCGTTCCCTACTCACCTTAGGGTTTCGGATCTATAAATACACTTGTAATCCGCATGAGATAATCGTCTCATTGTAAATCTCCTGCGATCTGTAACCAATCGAAAAATAGTGAGATTGTTGCTGCCCGACGTCCATGGTTTTTCCCCCTTCGCTTTGGAGGGGTTTTCCACGTTAAATCTGTGTCTTTTCTGTGTTTGACATGCTTTGTGTCGTATTGATTCATAACATTAACAAAAATATATTTTACCTTGGTGCTGGTGCACCAGAGAAAGCCAACATGGCTTCGCCCCCTGCATCCGGATCACATCACCCTTCAGCATACAATCATTGCAAATAGAAACACTCATCCACAATCACTTCATAATGGCTAATGAACCAGCGTTCATGACCATGCATGTTCAATAAAAATAGTTTAGATTCGGATTGCCTAAAATCAAAAGGCTATCCCTTAACCATGACTTTTCTCTATGATATGAATGGCTATGTGAAATAGATATTATGAAGGTACAATTGCAAAGGGGCAACAAATAAACAAGATCACACACGAAAAAACAAAATAAAAACGTGCAACAAATAAAACATATTTTATTATACTAGCAAAGAACTTACTAACAACTATAGATATTACTTCAACTATTGTTGGTTTCATTTCATACAATTTTGGCAATACCAACAATTAATTATTGAAGTTATATTAATGTTTCCATGGCACTAAATAGGTGTCATGGAATTTTAGTTTGCATAGCTTCAGTTGTTTAAAATTGGGAACCATTGACCATGCAGTTTTTTATAAAACCAACTTGACTCCCTTGCATTGCTAACCCACTAAATAATTATGGTAGTCGAAAAGTTAATGTAAAATCTAGGTACTAAAATCACACTACCTCTGAATCTCCTATCAACTTTAAGAGTAAAGGAATAAAAATTTCTATCTTTTACCTGACGAAGGAAGTAGGGAAGGAGAAAAGACTGAACAAAATTGTAGGACCGGTGAGAAAAGACTAAACAAAATTTAGAAATTATTTTGAATTTAGAGCGAGTTTGAGAAATTTTCTAGATTTGAATTTTTGGGGTGCTATAGACGTCGTGCTCGTCAACACCGTCATCATGCAGATGCGGCTTGTCATGTTTGACGGCACCCCGCGACCGGCCTGTTCAAGCGCCTGGGTCCCGCGGACATCTACATCAGGCTTCGAGGCCATCACGGTACACAATCCAATCAGTATGGTTAGATTTGATGCAATTTGACCTTTTCATTCCAAATAGTCAATGCACACGACATATCAATTGAGATGAATGTCCATTTTGGTTAGATTTGATGCAATTTGACGTTATCTTTTTTCATTCCAAGTAATTAATGCACGCGACGCTCCACTTGAGATGGAAGCTCAATATAACAAATATATCAGACTGAATAATACGGTTCATAACAAATTTGTTATCTGTTATATGTATTTCTTTGAATTACAGCGCCATGAAAATAACATAGTTCTCAAGAGAGATAAAATTGTAACTATCAAATATACTCCTATTTACTATCGATGGTGTATATCTTATTTGAAATTGTGTGCAAATTATTTGGTATTGCAATCTTAAGCATAAAACAATGCATATTGAATGCAAAGCTGATGGGTGCAACGTTCGACTTTGCACAACACATGACCTCGAATTGCATATGCACTTCTGTCATATTGATTTTTCTTAGAAGTGATTTTAATGTATAACTTTACTTGACCACCTAAAAGTTAAATATCTTGATCAAATACCATTAATGTTTTTTGTTGTCCTAAAAATTTATGGTACAATGTTGTCGCTTATATGTGTGAAACTACTTTGTCTTTGTACTAGCAGTTTTAACATAGCATCTTATTCACCTTGTTTTTTCTACAGATTCTCATCAGTATGGTTTAAACTTGTCTAAAGTGAACAAATGTTAACTGCCGACCCAAGTATGTTTTTATGGTCAATTAATCACTCAACTTATATTTGAGGTTTATTTCTTTGCTTTAGGATTTCTAAGGTCTTTTGAAAATGATATTGTCTTAAATATGTTTGTCTTGATCTCCTATTTGACATTAGCATGGTTGCCGAAGCAGTAGTTTCAACCCTATTAATATGTTTTCTGAGCCAAAATGGGGTTACAATTCAGTCCCATTAAATAAGTCTCGATAATCGTTTTAAAGAAAATGTTGCATGTGATGTGTATAAACTTCACACGATCTTGAGTAAAAGGAGTAGTTGTATGTTTTCATTAGTGTGAAGTTATCTAATATCTAGGTATTTGTAAATTATATAATTTAATCTCAATGTATTGTTATCTTTTGTTCAAATGGAAATGTTTTGGGCCCTATCACAATGGCACTCTGTCTTGTTACACTAGTACAGATAAGCTCTATACTGACGGTCCTAAACATATTTACAGTGACGTTTTTCGTAACCGCCAGTGCTAGAGGTCAGTAGAAATCACCATTTTTACAGGCGGGTAACTGAAGACCGCCAGTGAAAATCGATTTTCACTGGCGGTCGACGTAATAAAACCGCCAGTGAAAATCGATTTTCACTGGCGGTCGACGTAGTAAAACCGCCAGTGCAAATCGTTTCCAGAAAACATAAAACAGATTTTAAAAATAGTAAAAAAATTTATTTGTATTAGGACCACCCCACCCGCCCGTCTCCGAAGTCGCAAGTCGCGGCATTTTTCGCGCGCTACGCGGTTGTGAGGAATCGAACTGTAAACCTCACCCTCGCGCGTACCCTCCACTACCACTCCGTCTATGACATGACTTGTGTCTAGTTTGTAGTTGTTTTCTCCACATATTACAACCATTTGAGTGTAAATTGCTTATTTGAGACCCTAAACGAATTCAAATAAAAAAGTTGTCAACTACAAAGATAAATAACTTTTGAAGTTCTACAACTTTTATTTTGACACTTTTTTCATCCGAGGTAGTTTGCAAAATTTGAATTTTAAATTTGCCATACTTAGATTCAATTTTTGAGAACCGAAATGAGTTCAAATAAAAAAGTTGTCAACTACAAAGTTTCATAACTTTTAGAGATCTACAACTTTTATTTTAGTGGTTTTATCATACGAGGTCGTTTGAAAAACTCGAAAAATTAAGGATAAAAATGATTTCTAGTGGCGGTTCCTTAAGAAAACCGCCACTAGAAATCGTATTTCTACTGGCGGTTCCTTAAGAAAACCGCCACTACAAATCATGGATTTCTACTGGCGGTTTTCTTAAGGAACCGCCACTAGAAATACGATTTCTAGTGACGGTTTTCTTAAGGAACCGCCACTAGAAATAGCACAGTCGGTGGATAACCGGATCCGTCTGTAAAAATATATGGGTGCCGCAGGCTTTGAGCCTTTTTGTACTAGTGTTAATAACGTGTAGGAACCCCTATAGATTGGAGTCACATCATTAAACAAATTGGGATGTTTACTTTCATTAGGCTAAATAGCGAGTAAGTGGTATTCATGAGACAGGAATGCCACATTTATATGACATCTGATGGGTAATGTTTTTAAATATATATAGTTGTACTCTTGTATACTTAGTCTAATTACTACTTAACAGTGGCTACATTGGAGTTATTATTATTCTATTTGCCCTTTTTCTAATTCACATTGGAGTATAGATCGTTTAGTCACTTGTTGCCTTATTATGTTATGTTACTCCCTCCATTTTTAAATATATGGCATCTAGCTAATATTTTTTTAGTTGAACTGAGGTAAACCCATTTCCGCCATCACAATTGTTCATAAACTAATATATGACATTTAGGTGACAAGTATTGTTTGACAGGTATATTACATCTAGGTGAACTGAGGTAAACTCGTTTTGTATTTTTGTAGTCTGATAAGTGTTGTTTTTTATGTTGATAGGATCTGAGGAGCAATGACCATTACTTATCATAAACAAGATTTCTAATTGGTGGAAGTATAGAGTAGGCAATCTGCAGTTTAATGGTTGAAGCAATAAATGAGGTTTCTAGAATGTTTGAAACCAAGAAGATCTGACTTGACACGTGCTAAAATACCAGTATGATGACTTTTTTCACATGATGTCTATTCTATAGTTCTCATTGAATGATTATTCATTGTATTGCATTTTAGATTGTTAAGGTCCTAACAGAATCCTTGAAAAGGAGACATCTATTCCCTACACCATTGTCTCTATTTTTTCAGTTTCTCTTAGAGAATACTTTTAACTTAGGATTTTTTTTCCTTTTCCTTTTGTTTAGTTCTTATTGGACTATAGTGTAAATATGTATTTACATATGTGTAGGTCCTGTCCATTTTGTTCCTAAATTGAGGTTTGATTCAATTGTATTGGAACTTTGTTGGTTGTTGCTTTGTGATCTGCCCATCAATGGAGGAGGCTAATAAGACTGTGACCGCATACCACAACAAGCGCACACTACCTGGGGTATGTAACCCTATTTGTATTTTTCCTAGAATTAGAATCTTGGGTAAAGTGTAGTTAGTATTAAGCAGCAGTTGATTCCTCTGTAAATTTCTTCTTGGAGGTCAAAAATTGTAGCACCATTTGGTATGTTGTTTGCAAAGTTGAAAAGCTAGCATTTTCTGCATTCAAAGCTATCTTCAAACTAATTTAGTGCTTACATGGTTGTCTTAGAAACCTGGACTCGTCTAACAAAAATGCACAGCCAAACATGACATTGTGTCCTTGCTGATTCACACCAACAAATAGTGCACATATCATATTATATACTTGTTGGTGTCATATGTTGTACCAAATATCACAAATATCTCCAAGACTATCATAGTCAGCCAGCTTTTCCTAGCACAAGGGTCTCACATTCCTTTGGTTCAAGCGCGCAGTGAGTACCTATGGATGCTAAGCTGGCTATGACATTCTGTACCATCTTCACTTATATGCAAACCTTCATGCATTACTTGGATTTCAGCATTCACCATTGAATTCAGCACACCAGAAATTGGAACTGAAAGAGTCCTCACTGATCTCAGTATGAGAATCTCTTCTGGTCGAACTAGCTCATGATTGTGTTCTGGAATTATTTGAATAGCTCGTCATTGTCCTTTAGAATCAACCCTAAAACGGGCCATCGATTTGCAATTAGTTCTGGTCTCCGGCTTGTTAAAAGTTTGCTTCAGTAAGCTGCTCATCATCCTTCACATGACGTCGGAGCGGTAGGCAATGGAGTTTTTCGAGAGCCCATGATAGCCTTTCGATTTACATGATTTTAGATGGGAACAATATGGAATGCTACATAATTGTAAATAATAGTTCCTTATGCATGCGATGTCCAAAGAGTTCTCTTTTCTCGAGATCAGTTTCTTACATGTACTTAAATTGTTATCTATCTATCTATCTTACTAAAATTCATGCTATAATATGCTTGGCCAGTATTTGCTATATTTGCAAATGGTAGCTCATAGATGGAAGCACAGCTCATGGATGTAAGAATATATTGACATGATCATAGCGACTAATATCAATAGTTGTTGTAGCCTATCCCATGACGAATCTTTTACCTAGGTGCCTAACATTCTGTTGCAAGCCATCAAGAACAGAGCCAAACATAAAGTTGTGGATAAAATAGAAACCAAGGCCTCACCATGCAGGTAAGCTCATTCTGGTTCGCTGCGGTTCGGTATCATGCCATCTTTTAGCATGCATCATCGAAACTTGACTAATGGAAAGAGAGTAGAAATTGGATTAAACCATTCTATTTTCTGAACTTGTGGGTTTAGCCTTTTTCATGTTAACTCATCATTTTCTTGGAATCAGTGCAACTTTTCAAGTGAGCTATGGTAATAAACAAAAATAAAATAACAGAAAACGAAATCTGGAGGTCCAACGTCTTTTTTTAATGACCATCTCAAATAAAGTCTACCTATATGATATATACAAACCGTTGTAGTGAACAAGCATCTAACTAGTAAGCAATTAAGTACCAACAATATATGAGTTATGTTGGTACCCTAAAACAGGGGTATCTCTTACTACAACATGAAGACGCGGTGCCCACGCGACTATCTCTAGTCGCGTGGTGAGCAGCACCCGACCCCGCCACGTGGATGGTTCCAGGGCCGCCACGTGGCCAGAGAAGACAATATCTTCCAAAGTATCAACAGTGGGTCCGGACCCCCATTGAAAAGTACCAGACCCCTGTATATACGGATCGGACCTCCGGGTAAGGTCCAGGACCCACACGGGCACGAACCGGACCCCTGGGATGGGTCCCGGACCCCCTTGTGTGAGGTTCGGCCCACTCTCAGCAGGGTCCCGGGATTTTGCGGTAAAGAATACCCAGACTTTAATCAAGGCCAGGCGGGGGTCCGGAGCCGATACGTGTCCGGACCATACCGTATACGCTTCTGCTCCCCGCTCAGGCGGAGACCCGATGCCGCCACGTGGCCCACTGCCCATGACGTAAGCCAGCGGGCGGAGCCTGACGTAAGGCCTCTGGGTCGCGCGACCTCTGCATTTATTGCGAATAGGCCGCGCCGCCTGTCCACTCCACTGGCAGGTGATGTGCCGCCTCAGCATTTAATGTGCCTTGTCCACTCCGCTGGTAGGCGATGTGCTGCCTCAGCATTTAATGTGCCCTGTCCACTCCGCTGACGAGTGGCGATCAGGCTATCCTGAAGGCGGCAAACCTGTCTATTCCGTTGGCAGGCAGTACGCCTATGCTGCGGCATACACTATGCTCATCATCACTCGCGCGTTACCAAGGAGGCAGCGTGGCATATCAACACTGTAGGCGCTACAGACATTATGGCGCTCGGAGATCTTCTGGGTGACGCTGGCATTGGATACTTCTATATGTATTCCCTCTGTTTTGCCCCTGGGTCCACATGTCGGGGCCCAGCACCCTTGTACGTGCCCCCCTTGAGCTATAAAAGGGAGGGCACACAGCGTTACAAGGGGAGGACACACTTAGACTCAACTTAGACTCAAACTCACAAGTTCATACAAGCTCTCAAGCTCAATACATCACACAGTGGAGTAGGGTATTACGCCCCTGCGGCCCAAACCACTCTAAATCCTTATGTGTTCTTGTGTTCTTCCCGTTTCCACCTAACAGACAAAACGCTTAGGCCCCTCCTCATCTTAGGATTTAGGGCGGGTGCATTCTGCCATCCGGCCGGAGATTTCCTCTCCGACATTTGGCGCCCCAAGACGCCGCAGAAGATCTCGCCTGACGCGCACCAAGGCGAGCCAGCCTCTAACATGGGGCCCCGGGCCCACGAGTCATACTCCTTAGGCGTCAGTCTCCGTGTGCGAAGAAGGCGAACTGCCACGCGAAGAGCGAACCGCCGCGCCTCTTCATCTCTGCCGAAAGCAGCAGACCAGCCTCTGACACGGGGGCCCGGGCCCACGAGTCATACTCCTTGGGCGTCTGTCTCCGTGTGCGAAGAAGGAGAACCACCACGCGAAGAGCGAACCACCGCGCCTCTTCATCTCCACCGAAAGCAGCAGACCAGCCTCTGACACGGGGGCTTGGGACCACGAGTCATACTCCTTGGGCGTCGGTCTCTGAGTGCGAAGAAGGCGAACCGCCACGTGAGGAGCGAGCCGCCGCCCGCGGTAGCGCGCCTCTTCACCTACACTGAAACCAACAGCCCAGTGTCTGACGCGCGGGTCCGGGCCCACGAGTCATCCTCCTTGGGCGCCGGTTCCTGGGTGCAGAGAAGTCGAACCGCCGCTCGCGCCAATGTCGCTCCTCCTCGGGGCCGCCACAGAAGATAGAGAAGGTGAATTTTCAAAACCAATGCAGCGGTATCGAGGCACCCCGCGCGTGGCCCAGCTAAACCATCAAGTGCGAGGGTCACGGGTCAGTCAGTCGCGGGGACAGACGTGGCAGTTGGGGTGTCCGAAGGCGAGCTGGCAATAATCATGTCAGCAAGCGCATGAAAGCGGCGCGCCAATTGCCAACCAGGCTTTGGCCCCACCTGCAGGCTAGAATCCTCCCCTGAGGTGGGCCCGGGGCCACTGTCGATACCCTAAAATAGGGGTACCCCTTACAACAGCATGAAGACGCGGTGCCCACGCGACTATCTCTAGTCGCGTGGTGAGCAGCACCCGACCCCGCCACGTGGATGTTTCCAGGGCCGCCACGTGGCCAGAGAAGACAATATCCTCCAAAGTATCAACAGTGGGTCTGGACCCCCATTGGAAAGTACCAGACCCCTGTATATACGGACCGAACCTCTGGGTAAGGTCTAGGACCCACACGGGCACGAACCGGACCCCTGGGATGGGTCCCGGACCCCCCTGTGTGAGGTCCGGGCCACTCTCAGCAGGGTCTTGGGATTCTACGGCAAAGAATACCCAGACTTTAATCAAGGTCAGGCGGGGGTCCAGAGCCGACACGTGTCCGGACCATACCTGTCGGGTACCATAATTAGGGGTACCCCCAACACTCCTAAACTCGGCTGGTAATCACCATCAGCGCAAGTTGCAAAGACTGATGGGCATGATTCAAGTCAAGGCTTCGTCCACTCAAGGGACGCGATCTCGCCTCGCCCGAGCCCAGCCTTGGGCAGGAACAGTAGTCCCAGACGAATTCACGCCTCGCCCGAGGGCCTCCTCAAGCAACGGGCGGACCCTCGACTCGCCCGAAGCCCAGCTCGGGCAGGCTTCATTGTGAAGTAACCTTGGCCAAATCGCCTCACCAACCGACCGTATCGCAGGCGCATTCAATGCGAGGAACGCCTGACACCTTATCCTGACACGCGTTCCTCAGTCGACAGGGCCGAAGTGACCGCAGTCACTTCGCCCTTCCACTGACCGACCTGACAGGAAAACAGCGTCGCTCGCCCTTCTCCGACTGTTGTGCCACCCGCCAGGGTGAGGCTGACAACGGCTAAGTTCAGCCTCAGGCGCAACAGGAAGCTCCGCCTCGCCCGACCTTGGGCCTCGACCTCAGGAGGAGGTCTCCGCCTCGCCCGACCCCAGGGCTCGGCCTCAACCTCGACCCCAGGGCTTGGCCCCGGCCCCGGCCTCGGCCTCGGAAGGTGGTCTCCGCCTCGCCCGACCCCAGGGCTCGGCCTCAACCTCGGCCTCGGAGGATGGTCTCCGCCTCGCCCGACCCCAGGGCTCGGCCTCAACCTCGACCTCAGAAGGAATCGCGTCCTCACCTAACCCCAGCCTCGGCCTCAGGAGGAGTCTCCGCCTCGCCCGACCTTGGGTTCGGACCGACCATGCCACAGGGGGTACATCATTGCCCTACCCCTAGCTAGCTCAGGCTATAGGGAACAAGACCGGCGTCCCATCTGGCTCACCCTGGTAAACAAGTAATGATGGCACCCCGCGTGCGTCCATGACGACGGCGGTTCTCAGCCCCCTACGGAAGCAAGGAGACGTCAGCAAGGTCCCGGCAGCCCCGATAGCTGTGCTTCTACAGGGCTCAAGCGCTCCTCCGACGGCCACGACACCGCGTGCACAGGGCTCTAGCACCTCTCCGACAACCACGTTGGCATGTACATAGGGCTCTGGCTCCTCTCTGCCGAACACGTTAGCATATAGCTACACCCCCATTGTACACCTGGACCCTCTCCTTGCATCTATAAAAGGAAGGTCCAGGGCCCTCATACGAGAGGGTGGTCGCGCGGGAGGACGGGCCGACGAACAGGCTCGCTCTCTCTCTCTCCCTCACGAACGCTTGTAACCCCTACTGCAAGCGCATCCGCCCTGGGCGCAGGATAACACGAGCCACGGTTTTCCCCCCTTGTGTTCCATCTCGCGCCAACCCATCTGGGCTGGGACACGCAGCGACAATTTTACTCGTCGGTCCAGGGACCCCCCGAGGTCGAAACGCCGACAGTTGGCGCGCCAGGTAGGGGCCTACTGCGTGTTGATGAACAACTTCCCGTTGAGCTCCAGATGGGTAGTCTCCAGCAACCTCTTCAGCCCGGAACGCTGCTCCGTTTTGGGAGTCTCGAGTTCATGTCCCTCGACGGCAGCTACGACATGGTGCTCCTTCCTCCGCAGCGCGATAGCGACAATGGCGGTCGTCAGCCCGCCCGACGGCGGCGGACTCGACGACGTCTTCCCCCCGTGGTGGAAGAGCAGCATCCGGGTCTATCCCGCCACCTTCCTCGCCATAGGAGGAGGAGGCGAGGCAACCGTGGCCAGGCAGGAGGCGGCACCTCGTCAGCTATCGAGCGAGTCGACGACGCCGGCACCCCAGCAGAGGACATGTCGGGCGTTGACCTCGCACCTGAGACGACGGCGAGTGTCGTTTCCTCGCCACGTGCCAACCTCAAGCGGACAGATGACGCCAGCACTCTCGCGGAGGACTTGTTGGGCGTTAGCCTCGTACCTGAGATAACGGTGCGGTCCGTCCCCTACGCGACTTTGTCACCGTCCATCGATCGAGAGGTATCGTCCGTTTTCCACCCTGTGCCTTTTAGATTCGGCTTCGATCCACCGAGCGACCCCGCTTCGGTGAACGCTTTCATAAAGGCATATCCTAACCTTCCGGGGTACCATATGTGGTCAACCTGGGACCGACTGACGATCGTCTCGACCTACGGGCCCCCGGGTTTCGAGGAAGAGGACAAGCCCGACTCTGGTTGGGATTTCTCCGGGCTCGGTAATCCCAGTGCCATGCGAGACCTCATGACCGCATGTGACTACTGCCTCTCCGATTGTTCCGATGATGGCCATAGCCTTGACAACGAGGGTTGTGGCCCAAGTCACGAATGTTTCCACGTCGATCTAGGGGGGTCTCAGCGAAGGCAACCACCTTGGTATGCTGGAGGACGATGATCCCCCTAGGCCTGCACCTCGCGTTGACATCCTGCGGGAGCTAGCTGTGGTCCCAGTCCCTGCGGGGGGTCAGGACACACAGCTCGAGCAAATCCGCGAGATGCAGGCCAAGCTCGACGAGGAAGCAGGACAACTTGTGCAGCTCCGGCAAAACATCGAGCAGGAGTGGGCAGGCCGAGCACTCGCCGGAGAAGCGTGTCATCAGGCCCGGGACGTCCAGCGCCGTATCACTGACGATGCCAGGGCAAGGCTGCCCCCGGCCTCCAGCGGGGTCAGCCGGAATCTGGCTGCAGCGGCAATGCTGCTCCGAGCGATGCCGGAGCCATCCACCACCGAGGGGCGGCGTATCTAAGGAGAGCTCAAGAATCTCCTGGAGGATGTTGCGGTCCGATGGGCCGAGTGCTCTACCTCCCGAAGGCAAGGGTGCCCCCGGAGCATCGCGCAGCAACTTCCCGATCCATGCGAGAGGCCTCGGTCCACACCGGGCGCACGCGGGACGCGACGCCTGTGGCCTCGGGTCGCCTCGGCAACGAGCACCACCGTCGCGACCATCGAGCCTGCCTCGACGAGAAGGTGCACCGAGGCTACCACCCCAGGCGTGGGGGACGCTACGACAGCGGGGAGGATCGGAGCCCCTCGCCCGAACCACTAGGTCCGCAAGCCTTCAGCTGGGCTATACGACGGGCGTTGTTCCCGACCCGGTTCCGAGCCCTGACTACCATCACTAAGTACTCGGGGGAAACGAGGCCGGAACTGTGGCTTGTGGACTACCGGCTGGCCTGCCAGCTGGGTGGAACGGACGATGACAACCTCATCATCCGCAACCTTCCCCTGTTCCTCTCCGATGCCGCCCGAGCCTGGCTGGAGCATCTGCCTCCTGCGCAGATCTCCAACTGGGACGACCTGGTCAAAGCCTTCGCTGGAAACTTCCAGGGCACATACGTGCGCCCTGGGAACTCTTGGGATCTCTGAAGCTGTCGCCAGCAGCCGGGGGAATCCCTACGAGATTACATCTGGCGGTTTTAGAAGCAGCGCACCGAGCTGCCCAACATCACTGACTCGGATGTCATCGGGGCGTTCCTCGCCGGCACCACTTGCCACGACCTGGTGAGCAAGCTGGGTCGCAAGACTCCCACCAAGGCGAGCAAGCTGATGGACATCGCCACCAAGTTCGCCTCTGCTCAGGAGGTGGTCGAAGCCATCTTCCGTAAGGACAAGCAGCCTCAGAGACGCCAGCAGGAAGACGTCCCCGAGGCGTCCGCCCAGCGCGGCACGAAGAAGAAGGCCAAGAAGAAGTCGCAAGCGAAACGCGACGCCGCCGACGCAGATCTTGTCGCTGTTGTCGAGCACAGGAACCCTCGGAAGCCTCCCGGAGGGGCCAACCTGTTCGACAAGATGCTCAAGGAGTCATGCCCCTATCACCAAGGTCCCGTCAAGCACACCCTTGAGGAATGCGTCATGCTTCGGCGCTACTTCCATAAGGCCGGGCCCCCGGCGGTAGGTGGCAAAGGCCAAGACAATGACAAGAAGGAGGGCGACAAGGCAGAGGAGTTCCCCGAGGTCCACGACTGTTTCATGATCTACGGTGGGCAAGTGGCGAACGCCTCGGCTCGGCACCGCAAGCAGGAGCGCAGGGAGGTCTGCTCGGTAAAGGTGGCGGCACCAGTCTACCTAGACTGGACCGACAAGCCCATCACCTTCGACCAAGGCGACCACCCCGACTGCGTGTCAAGCCCAGGGAAGTACCCGCTCGTCGTCGACCCCGTCATCGGCAACGTCAGGCTCACCAAGGTCCTCATGGACGGAGGCAGCAGCCTCAACATCATCTACGCCGAGACCCTCGGGCTCTTGCAAATCGATATGTCCACGATCCAGGCCGGTGCGGCGCCCTTTCATGGGATCATCCCCGGGAAGCGCGTCCAGCCCCTTGGACAACTCGATCTGCCCGTCTGCTTCGGGACTCCCTCCAACTTCCGAAAGGAAACCCTCACGTTCGAGGTGGTCGGGTTCCGAGGAACCTACCATGCAGTGCTGGGGAGACCATGCTACGCCAAGTTCATGGTCGTCCCCAACTACACCTACCTCAAGCTCAAGATGCCAGGCCCCAACGGGGTCATCACCGTCGGATCCACGTACCGACACGCGTACGAATGCGACGTGGAGTGCGTGGAGTACGCTGAGGCCCTCGCCGAATCCAAGGCCCTCATCGCCGACCTGGAGTGCCTCTCCAAGGAGGTGCCTGATGCGAAGCGCCACGCCGACAACTTCGAACCAGCAGAGGCGGTTAAGTCCGTCCCTCTCGACCCCAGCAATGACGCCTGCAAGCAAGTCCGGATCGGCTCCGAGCTCGACCCCAAATAGGAAGCAGTGCTCGTCGACTTTCTCCGCACGAACGTCGAGGTTTTTGCGTGGAGTCCCTCAGACATGCCTGGCATACCGAGGGATGTCGCCGAGCACTCGCTAGATATCCGAGCTGGAGCCCGACCCGTGAAGCAGCCTCTACGCCGATTCGACGAAGAAAAGCGCAGAGCCATAGGCGAGGAGATCCACAAGCTGATGGCTACAGGGTTCATCAAAGAGGTATTCCATCCTGAATGGCTAGCCAACCCTGTGCTTGTGAAAAAGAAAGGTGGGAAATGGAGGATGTGTGTAGACTACACTGGTCTAAACAAAGCATGTCCGAAGGTTCCCTACCCTCTGCCTTGCATCGATCAAATAGTGGATTCCACTGCTGGGTGCGAAACCCTGTCATTCCTCGATGCCTACTCAGGTTATCACCAAATCAAGATGAAACAGTCTGACCAGCTCGTGACTTCTTTCATCACACCTTTTGGCATGTACTGCAATATTACTATGCCATTTGGTTTGAGGAATGCAGGTGCGACATACCAAAGGTGCATGAACCACGTGTTCGGAGAGCACATCGGCCGAACGGTCGAGGCTTACGTCGATGACATCGTAGTCAAGACGAGGAAAGCCTCCGACCTCCTCTCTGACCTTGAAGCGACATTCGAGTGTATGAAGGCGAAGGACGTGAAACTCAATCCCGAGAAGTGTGTCTTCGGAGTCCCCCGAGGCATGCTCCTGGGGTTCATCGTCTCCGAGCGGGGCATCGAGGCCAACCCGGAGAAAATCGCGGCCATCACCAACATGGGGCCTATCAAAGACTTGAAAGGAGTACAGAGGGTCATGGGATGCCTTGCGGCTCTGAGCCGTTTCATCTCGCACCTCGGTGAAAGAGGCCTACCCATGTACCGCCTCTTAAGGAAGACTGAAAGTCGCCTAGAGGGGGGTGAATAGGGTGAAACTGAAATTCTCAAAAATAATCACAACTACAAGCCGGGTTAGCGTTAGAAATATAATAGAGTCCACGATAGAGGGTGCAAAACAAATCGCAAGCGAATAATGAAGTGAGACACGCGGATTTGTTTTACCGAGGTTCGGTTCTCTCAAACCTACTCCCCGTTGAGGAGGCCACAAAGGCCGGGTCTCTTTCAACCCTTACCCTCTCTCAAACGGTCCCTCGGACCGAGTGAGCTTTCTCTTCTCAATCACTTGGAACACAAAGTTCCCACAAGGACCACCACAAGATTGGTGTCTCTTGCCTCAATTACAAGTGAGTTTGATCGCAATGAAAGAATCAAGAAAGAAGAAAGCAATCCAAGCGCAAGAGCTCGAAAGAACACAAGCAAATCTCTCTCTCTAATCACTAGGGCGTTGTGTGGAATTTGGAGAGGATTTGATCTCTTTGGTGTGTCTAGAATTGAATGCTAGAGCTCTTGTAAGTAGTTGAGAAGTGGAAAACTTGGATGCCATGAATGGTGAGTGGTTGGGGGTATTTATAGCCCCAACCACCAAACTAGCCGTTTGGTGAGACTGTCTGTTCGATGGTGCACCGGACAGTCCGGTGCACACCGGACATGTCCGGTGCGACAGCCACGTCACCAAAGCCATTGAGTTCCGACCGTTGGAGCTCTGACTTCTGGGCCCGCCTGGATGTTCGGTGGCGCACCGGACATGTACTGTAGAGTGTCCGGTGCGCCAGCATGGGCGTGCCTGACCTCTACGCGCGCTGGCGCGTAATAAATGCGCTGCAGGTAGCCGTTGGCGCCTGAAGTAGCCGTTGCCCCGCTGTTACACCGGACAGTCCGGTGTACACTGGACAGTCCGGTGAATTATAGCGGAGCAGCTGAAGTGAATTCCCGAAGCTGGCGAGTTCCTGAGGACGCTCTTCCTTGGAGCACCGGACACTGTCCGGTGTACACTGGACAGTCCGGTGAATTATAGCGGAGTCACCTCTGGAATTTCCCGAAGGTGACGAGTTTGAGTTGGAGTCCTCTGGTGCACCGGACATGACCGGTGGTGCACCAGACACTGTCCGGTGGCACACCGGACAGTCCGGTGCGCCAGACCAGAGGTGCCTTCGGTTGGCCCTTGCTCCTTTGTTTGAACCCAATACTTGGTCTTTTATTGGCTAAGTGTGAACCTTTAGCACCTGTATAACTTGTATACTAGAGCAAACTAGTTAGTCCAATTATTTGTGTTGGGCAATTCAACCACCAAAATTAATTAGGGACTAGATGAAAGCCTAATTCCCTTTCAATCTCCCCCTTTTTGGTGATTGATGCCAACACAAACCAAAGCAAATATAAAAGTGCATAATTGAACTAGTTTGCATAATGTAAGTGCAAAGGTTGCTTGGAATTGAGCCAATATAAATACTTACAAGATATGCATGGATTGTTTCTTTATTTTTAACATATTGGACCACGCTTGCACCACATGTTTTGTTTTTGTAAAATATTTTTGTAAATCCTTTTCAAAGTTCTTTTGCAAGTAGTCAAAGGTAGATGAATAAGATTTTTGCAAAGCATTTTCAAGTTTAAAAATTTTCTCCCCTTGTTTCAAATGCTTTTCCTTTGACTAAACAAAACTCCCCCTCAAATAAATTCTTCTCTTAGTGTTCAAGAGGGTTTTAAGATATCACGTTTTGAAGATACTACTTGCTCCCCCTTTAGAACACAAAGAGATACCAATTTGAAATTTTCCAATTGAAAACCATTAATTTTAAAATTAGGGTGGTGGTGCGGCCCTTTTGCTTTGGGCTCATACTTTCTCCCCCTTTGGCATGAATCGCCAAAAACGGATATTTTGAGTGAGATATAAGCCCTTGTAGACTACTTTCTCCCCTTTGGCAAATAAAACATATGAGTGAAGATTATACCAAAGATGGAGAGTGACGCGGAGCGACGGCGAAGGATGAGTAGTAGAGTGGAGTGGAAGCCTTGTCTTCGCCGAAGACTCCAATTCCCTTTCAATATACCTATGACTTGGTTTGAAATACACTTGAAAACACATTAGTCATAGCATATATAAAAGAGACATGATCAAAGGTATACTTATGAGCTGTGTGTGCAAATTAGCAAAAGAAGTTCCTAGAATCAAGAATATTGAGCTCATGCCTAAGTTTGGTAAAAGATTGTTCATCAAGTGGCTTGGTAAAGATATCGGCTAATTGATCTTTAGTATTAATGTATGCAATCTCGATATCCCCTTTTTGTTGGTGATCCCTAAGAAAATGATACCGAATGGCTATGTGTTTAGTGCGGCTATGCTCAACGGGATTATCCGCCATTTTGATTGCACTCTCATTATCACATAGCAAAGGGACCTTGGTTAATTTGTAACCGTAGTCCCTCAGGGTTTGCCTCATCCAAAGCAATTGTGCGCAACAATGTCCTGCGGCAATATACTCGGCTTCGGCGGTAGAAAGAGCGACCAAATTTTGCTTCTTTGAAGCCCAAGACACCAAGGATCTTCCCAAGAACTGGCAAGTCCCCGATGTGCTCTTTCTATTAATTTTACACCCCGCCCAATCGGCATCCGAATAACCAATCAAATCAAATGTGGATCCCCGAGGGTACCAAAGCCCAAACTTAGGAGTATAAGCCAAATATCTCAAGATTCGTTTTACAGCCGTAAGGTGGGATTCCTTAGGGTCGGATTGGAATCTTGCACACATGCATACGGAAAGCATAATGTCCGGTCGAGATGCACATAAATAAAGCAATGAACCAATCATCGACCGGTATACCTTTTGATCCACGGACTTACCTCCCGTGTCGAGGTCGAGATGCCCATTAGTTCCCATGGGTGTCTTGATGGGCTTGGCATCCTTCATTCCAAACTTAGTTAGAATGTCTTGAGTGTACTTCGTTTGGCTAATGAAAGTGCCCTCTTGGACTTGCTTGACTTGAAATCCTAGAAAATACTTCAACTCCCCCATCATAGACATCTCGAATTTCTGTGTCATGATCCTACTAAATTCTTCACATGTAGATTCGTTAGTAGACCCAAATATGATATCATCAACATAAATTTGGCATACAAACAAATCATTGTCAAGAGTTTTAGTGAACAAAGTAGGATCGGCCTTGCCGACTTTGAAACCATTAGCAATAAGGAAATCTCTAAGGCATTCATACCATGCTCTTGGGGCTTGCTTGAGCCCATAAAGTGCCTTAGAGAGCCTATAAACATGGTTAGGATACTCACTGTCTTCAAAGCCGGGAGGTTGCTCAACATAGACCTCCTCCTTGATTGGTCCATTGAGGAAGGCACTCTTCACGTCCATTTGATAAAGCTTGAACCCATGGTAAGTAGCATAGGCCAATAATATGCGAATTGACTCAAGCCTAGCTACGGGTGCATAGATTTCACCGAAATCCAAACCTTCGACTTGGGAGTACCCTTTGGCCACGAGTCGAGCTTTGTTCCTTGTCACCACACCATGCTCGTCTTGCTTGTTGCGGAAGACCCACTTGGTTCCTACAACATTTTGGTTAGGACATGGAACTAAATGCCATACCTCATTCCTAGTGAAGTTGTTGAGCTCCTCTTGCATCGCCATCACCCAGTCCGAATCTTGAAGTGCTTCCTCTATCCTGTGTGGCTCAATAGAGGAAACAAAAGAGTAATGCTCACAAAAATGTGCAATACGAGATCGAGTAGTTACCCCCTTATGAATATCGCCGAGGATGGTGTCGACGGGGTGATCTCGTTGGATTGCTTGGTGGACTCTTGGGTGTGGCGGCCTTGGTTCTTCATCCTCCTTGTCTTGATCATTTGCATCTCCCCCTTGATCGTTGCCGTTATCTTGAGGGCGCTCATCTCTTTGATCTTCTCCTTCATCAACTTGAGCTTCATCCTCATTCTAAGTTGGTGGAGATGCTTGCGTGGAGGAGGATGGTTGATCTTGTGTACTTGGAGGCTCTTCGGATTCCTTAGGACACACATCCCCAATGGACATGTTCCTTAGCGCTATGCATGGAGCCTGTTCTTCACCTATCTCATCAAGATCAACTTGCTCTACTTGAGAGCCATTAGTTTCATCAAACACAGCGTCACAAGAAACTTCAACAAGTCCTGAGGACTTGTTAAAGACTCTATATGCTCTTGTGTTTGAGTCATATCCTAGTAAAAAGCCTTCTACAGTTTTAGGAGCAAATTTAGATTTTCTACCTCTTTTGACAAGAATAAAGCATTTGCTACCAAAAACTCTAAAATATGAAATATTGGGCTTTTTACCAGTTAGGAGTTCATAGGATGTCTTCTTGAGGATTCGGTGTAGATATAACCGGTTGATGGCGTAGCAAGCGGTGTTGACCGCCTCGGCCCAAAACCGATCCGGTGTCTTGTACTCATCAAGCATGGTTCTTGCCATGTCCAAAAGAGTTCGATTCTTCCTCTCCACTACACCATTTTGTTGTGGGGTGTAGGGAGAAGAGAACTCATGCTTGATGCCCTCCTCCTCAAGGAAGCCTTCAATTTGAGAGTTCTTGAACTCCGTCCCGTTGTCGCTTCTGATTTTCTTGATCCTTAAGCCGAACTCATTTTGAGCCCGTCTCAAGAATCCCTTTACGCCCTGTTTGGATCACTAGAATTGAATTCCATTCTAATAATAGTAATTTAGGCATATATCAATTAAGCTAATTCACTTTTATATAAAATATATTTATATACTATTATTAGTAAGATGTCCTAAATATTTATGTGCTACATTTTTACTATAGAGGAGTAGAACGAAGAGTGTCATGTAAGTTACAGATTAGAAACAAATTCCAATCATGCATAAAATCATTTCCTATCCTCCACCCTATGAATTTGAGATAGGCTTATATCTGAACTTTGGAAAGTGGTGGAATGCCAAATTCCAAACTAAATAAGTTACTTTATTGAGTGAATTCCAATTCCTTTAAAATGAAGTGATCCAAACGCCCCGTTAAGGTTTCTTGGGTTTGAGATTTTTCCTGCAAAAAGAACACCCAAGTGAAGCGAGAATAATCATCCACTATTACAAGACAATACTTACTCCCGCCGATGCTTATGTAAGCAATCGGGCCGAATAGATCCATGTGGAGTAGCTCAAGCGGCCTGTCGGTCGTCATGACGTTCTTGTGTGGATGATTTGCACCAACTTGCTTTCCTGCTTGGCATGCGCTACAAATCATGTCTTTCTCAAAATGAACATTTGTTAGTCCTAAAATGTGTTCTCCCTTTAGAAGCTTATGAAGATTCTTCATCCCAACATGGGCTAGTCGGCGATGCCAGAGCCAACCCATGTTAGTCTTAGCAATTAAGCATGTGTTGAGTTCAGCTCTATCAAAATCTACCAAGTATAGCTGACCCTCTAACACACCCTTAAATGCTATTGAATCATCACTTCTTCTGAAGACAGTGACACCTACATCAGTAAAGAGACAGTTGTAGCCCATTTGACATAATTGAGATACAGAAAGCAAATTGTAATCTAAAGAATCTACAAGAAAAACATTTGAAATAGTATGGTCAGGTGATATAGCAATTTTACCCAAACCTTTGACCAAACCTTGATTTCCATCCCCGAATGTGATAGCTCGTTGGGGATCTTGGTTTTTCTCATATGAGGAGAACATCTTCTTCTCCCCTGTCATGTGGTTTGTGCACCCGCTGTCGAGTATCCAACTTGAGCCCCCGGATGCATAAACCTACAAAACAATTTTAGTTCTTGACTTTAGGTACCCAAACGGTTTTGGGTCCTTTGGCATTAGAAACAAGAACTTTGGGTACCCAAACACAAGTCTTGGAGCCCTTGTGTTTGCCCCCAACAAACTTGGCAACTACCTTGCCGGATTTGTTAGTAAGCACATAAGATGCATCAAAAGTCTTAAATGAAATGTCATGATCATTTGATGCACTAGGAGTTTTCTTTCTAGGCAACTTAGCACGGGTTGGTTGCCTAGAGCTAGATGTCTCACCCTTATACATAAAAGCATGGTTAGGGTCAGAGTGAGACTTCCTAGAATGAATTTTCTTAATTTTGCTCTCGGGATAACCGGCAGGGTACAAAATGTAACCCTCGTTATCCTGAGGCATGGGAGCCTTGCCCTTAACAAAGTTAGACAAGTTTTTAGGAGGGGCATTAAGTTTGACATTGTCTCCCCTTTGGAAGCCAATGCCATCCTTGATGCCAGGGCGTCTCCCATTATAGAGCATACTTCTAGCAAATTTAAACTTTTCGTTTTCTAAGTTATGCTCGGCAATTTTAGCATCTAATATTGCTATATGATCATTTTGTTGTTTAATTAAAGCCATGTGATCATGAATAGCATTGATATCAACATCTCTACATCTAGTACAAATAGAGGTGTGCTCAACGGTAGATGTAGAGGGTTTGCAAGATTTTAATTCAACAACCTTAGCATGCAACATATCATTCTTGGTTCTAAGGTCGGAAATGGTAGTATTGCAAACATCAAAATCTTTAGCCTTAGCAATTAATTTTTCATTTTCAATCCTAAGGCTAGCAAGAGAGATGTTTAATTCTTCAATCTTAGCAAGCAAATCATCATTATCATTTCTAAGATTGGGAATTGAAACATCACAAACATGAGAATTAACCTTAGCAATTAAACTAGTATTTTCATTTCTAAGGTTGTAAATAGTCTCATGGCAAGTGCTTAGCTCACTAGACAATTTTTCACATTTTTCAACTTGTAGAGCATAAGCATTTTTGACCTTAACATGCTTTTTGTTCTCCTTAATAAGGAAGTCCTCTTGAGAGTCCAAGAGATCATCCTTTTCATGAATAGCACTAATCAATTCATTTAATTTTTCTTTTTGTTGCATGTTTAGGTCGGCAAAAAGGGTACGCAAATTATTTTCCTCATCACTAGCATTATCATCACTAGAGGACTCATATTTAGTGGAGGATTTAGATTTAACCTTCTTCCTTTTGCCGTCCTTTGCCATGAGGCACTTGTGGCCGACGTTGGGGAAGAGGAGTCCCTTGGTGACGGCGATGTTGGCGGCGTCCTCGTCGGAGGAGGACTCGGTGGAGCTCTCGTTGGAGTCCCACTCCCGGCAAACATGGGCATCGCCGCCCTTCTTCTTGTAGTACTTCTTCTTTTCTCTCCTCTTTCCCTTCTTGTCGTCGCCCCTGTCACTGTCACTAGATATTGGACATTTTGCAATGAAATGACTGGGCTTACCACATTTGTAGCACACTTTCTTGGAGCGGGGTTTGTAGTCCTTCCCCTTCTGTTGCTTGAGGATTTGACGAAAGCTTTTAATGATTAAAGCCATCTCCTCATTGTCGAGCTTGGAGGCGTCAATAGGTTGTCTACTTGGTGTAGACTCCTCCTTCTTCTCCTCCGTCGCCTTGAATGCCACCGGTTGTGCTTCGGACGTGGAGGGTTCATCAAGCTCGTTGATTTTCTTTGAGCCTTTAATCATACATTCAAAGCTCACAAAATTCCCGATTACTTCCTCGGGAGTCATTAGTGTGTATCTAGGATTACCACGAATTAATTGAACTTGAGTAGGGTTAAGGAAAATAAGTGATCTCAAAATAACCTTAACCACCTCGTGGTCATCCCATTTCTTGCTCCCAAGGTTGCGCACTTGGTTCACCAAAGTTTTGAGCCGGTTGTACATATCTTGTGGCTCCTCCCCTTGGCGAAGACGGAAGCGACCGAGCTCCCCCTCGATCGTTTCCCGCTTGGTGATCTTGGTGAGTTCATCACCCTCGTGCGCGGTCTTGAGTAGGTCCCAAATCTCCTTTGCATTCTTCAACCCTTGCACCTTGTTGTATTCCTCCTTGCTTAGAGAGGCTAGGAGTATGGTTGTAGCTTGAGAGTTGAAGTGCTCGATTTGGGCCACTTCGTCCGTATCATAGTCTTCATCCCCTACGGATGGTACCTGTGCTCCAAACTCAACAACATTCCATATACTTTTGTGGAGTGAGGTTAGATGAAATTTCATTAAATCACTCCACCTAGCATAATATTCGCCATCAAAGGTTGGCGGTTTGCCTAATGGAACGAAAAGTAATGGAGTAGGTCTAGATGTACGAGGATAGTGTAAGGGGATCTTACTAAACTTCTTGCGCTCTTGGCGCTTAGAAGTTACGGACGGCGCATCGGAGTCGGAGGTCAATGTTGATGAAGTGTCGGTCTCGTAGTAGACCACCTTCCTCATCCTCTTGTGCTTGTCGCCTTTCCGATGCGACTTGTGGGAAGAAGATTTTTCCTTCTTCTCTTTGTGGTGAGAAGAAGAAGATCTTTTCTCCTTCCGTTTGGAGGAGTCCTTCTTCTTCTCCTTCCTCTTGGTGCGGGACTCTTCCGATGAAGTGCTCCCGTGGCTTGTAGTGGGCTTGTCGCCGGTCTCCATCTCCCTCTTGGTGTGATCTCCCGACATCACTTCGAGCGGTTAGGCTCTAATGAAGCACCGGCCTCTGGTACCAATTGAAAGTCGCCTAGAGGGGGGGTGAATAGGGCGAAACTGAAATTCTCAAAAATAATCACAACTACAAGCTGGGTTAGCGTTAGAAATATAATAGAGTCCACGAGAGAGGGTGCAAAACAAATCGCAAGCGAATAATGAAGTGAGACACGCGGATTTGTTTTACCGAGGTTCGGTTCTCTCAAACCTACTCCCCGTTGAGGAGGCCACAAAGGCCGGGTCTCTTTCAACCCTTACCCTCTCTCAAACGGTCCCTCGGACCGAGTGAGCTTTCTCTTCTCAATCACTTGGAACACAAAGTTCCCACAAGGACCACCACAAGATTGGTGTCTCTTGCCTCAATTACAAGTGAGTTTGATCGCAATGAAAGAATCAAGAAAGAAGAAAGCAATCCAAGCGCAAGAGCTCGAAAGAACACAAGCAAATCTCTCTCTCTAATCACTAGGGCGTTGTGTGGAATTTGGAGAGGATTTGATCTCTTTGGTGTGTCTAGAATTGAATGCTAGAGCTCTTGTAAGTAGTTGAGAAGTGGAAAACTTGGATGCCGTGAATGGTGAGTGGTTGGGGGTATTTATAGCCCCAACCACCAAACTAGCCGTTTGGTGAGGTTGTCTGTTCGATGGTGCACCGGACAGTCCGGTGCACACCGGACATGTCCGGTGCGACAGCCACGTCACCAAAGCCATTGAGTTCCGACCGTTGGAGCTCTGACTTCTGGGCCCGCCTGGATGTCCGGTGGCGCACCAGACATGTACTGTAGAGTGTCCGGTGCGCCAGCATGGGCGTGCCTGACCTCTACGCGCGCTGGCGCGCAATAAATGTGCTGCAGGTAGCCGTTGGCGCCTGAAGTAGTCGTTGCCCCGCTGTTACACCGGACAGTCCGGTGTACACCGGACAGTCCGGTGAATTATAGCGGAGCAGCCGAAGTGAATTCCCGAAGCTGGCGAGTTCCTGAGGACGCTCTTCCTTGGAGCACCGGACACTGTCCGGTGTACACCGGACAGTCCGATGAATTATAGCGGAGTCGCCTCTGGAATTTCCCGAAGGTGACGAGTTTGAGTTGGAGTCCTCTGGTGCACCGGACATGTCCGGTGGTGCACCAGACAGTTCGGTGCGCCAGACCAGAGGTGCCTTCGGTTGGCCCTTGCTCCTTTATTTGAACCCAATACTTGGTCTTTTTATTGGCTAAGTGTGAACCTTTAGCACTTGTATAACTTGTATACTAGAGCAAACTAGTTAGTCCAATTATTTGTGTTGGGCAATTCAACCACCAAAATTAATTAGGGACTAGATGAAAGCCTAATTCCCTTTCAAAGACCGAGCGCTTCACTTGGACCCCCGAGGCCGAGGAAGCCCTCGGAAACTTAAAGGCGCTCCTTACAAGCGCGCTCATCTTGGTGCCCCCCGCTGCGGGAGAAGCCCTCTTGATCTACGTAGCCGCAACCACTCAGGTGGTCAGCGTCGCGATCGTAGTCGAGAGACGAGAAGAAGGACATGCACTGCTCGTCCAGAGGCTGGTCTACTTCATTAGTGAAGTGCTATCCGAGACCAAGATCCGCTACCCGCAAATTCAGAAGCTACTGTACGCAGTAATTCTGACGCGGCAAAAGTTGCGACACTACTTCGAGTCTCATCCGGTGACTGTGGTGTCATCCTTCCCCCTAGGGGAGATCATCCAGTGCCGACTGCCGAGAGGCCTCGGGTAGGATAGCAAAGTGGGCAGTGGAGATCATGGGCGAGACAATCTCGTTCGCTCCTCGGAAGGCCATCAAGTCCCAAGTCTTGGCGGACTTTGTGGCTGAATGGGTCGACACCCAACTACCAACAGCTCTGATCCAACCGGAACTCTAGACCATGTATTTCGATGGGTCGCTGATGAAAACAGGAGCAGGTGCGGGCCTGCTCTTCATCTCACCCCTCGGGAAGCACCTCTGCTACGCGTTGCGCCTCCATTTCCCGGTGTCAAACAACATGACCGAGTATGAGGCTCTGGTTAACGGGTTGCGCATCGCCATCGAGCTAGGGGTTCGGCGCCTCGACGCTCGTGGCGACTCACAGCTTGTCATTGACCAAGTCATGAAGAACTCCCACTGCCGTGACCGGAAGATGGAGGCCTACTGCGACGAGGTTCGGCGCCTGGAAGACAAGTTCTATGGGCTCGAGCTCAACCACGTCGCTCGACAGTACAACGAGACTGCGGATGAGCTGGCTAAAATAGCCTCGGGGCGGACAACGGTTCCCCCGGATGTCTTCTCCAAGGACATACATCAAACCTCCGTCAAGACCGATGACACGCCCAAGCCCGAGGAAGCCTCGGCCCAGCCTGAGGAGGCCTCGGCCCAGCCCGAGGTATCCTCGGCCGCCGAGGGTGAGGCACTGCGCGTCGAGGAAGAGCGAAATGGGGTCACGCCTAATCGAAACTGGCAGACCCCGTACCTGCAATATCTCCACCGAGGAGAGATACCCCTCGACAAAGCCGAAGCTCGGCGACTGGCGCGGCGCGCCAAGTCATTCGTCTTACTGGGTGATGAAAAGGAGCTCTACCACCGCAGCCCCTCAGGCATCCTCCAACGATGCATATCCATCGCCGAAGGTCAGGATCTATTGCAAGAAATACACTCGGGGGCTTGCGGTCACCACGCAACACCTTGAGCCCTTGTCGGGAACGCCTTCCGACAAGGCTTCTACTAGCCGACCACGGTGGCCGACGCCACTAGGATTGTACGCTCCTGCCAAGGATGTCAATTCTATGCAAGACAGACACACCTGTCCGCTCAGGCCCTGCAGACAATACCCATCACCTGGTCGTTTGCTGTGTGGGGTCTGTGAAAGCTCTCTTGTGAGTTTTGGTGTTTGGATGACAACTCAATTAAAGGACTAACAAGTGTACTAAGTGTTGAACAGGTGCTTAAGATAAAGTCTACAAGGTTCAACACAAGTGAACAAATGTGATGGTCCAAGAACTAGATTATGGGTACATAATGGACATCACAAGTAAGATGGACATTGCATAAAGTGAGACTCGAGTGCGTAGCTCGGAGACAACTGATCAAGCCAATGACGGAGGTAAGAAGAGCTTCGAGGTACCAAGTGCACGGGAGAAGGTCAAGGAGGCTGAGGAACCCAAAGCCAAGGGTGAAGAAGGAGGCTTGCAAAGTCAAGGGTGATCGAGTTGAGAACAGCTATGGCACATCAAGGATCACTACATAAGAACATGACTTACAGCCAATGAGGAAACAGCTACAGTTATGTGGTGTAAGTCATAAGGCTCAAGATCAAGCTCCTAGAAGGAGATAAGGTCACTAGAAGGAGAACAAGTGTCAAAACCAGAACTGGAAGCAGCCCAAAAGAGCTAAGTTTACCTTAATCTTTAGTTTGGGTTGTTCCTATGTTTGGAGATGTTCTATGTGACCTTTACAGGATGTTGGAGCCAAGTAATGTCAATCTAGATCAGGTCAAGCCGACTTGATGATTTATGAGTCCAACATCAAAGCTCAAGCATGTGAAATGCTATAGATTTAATGATCAAGAGTGAAGGTATGTTTCTAGACTTGGTACATTGGTTTTAGTGTACTAATATACTTGTCTAAGTGATAGAAACAGAAAGAAGAAGAAAAGGAACGTGGTGCAAAGGCTTGGCTGTGTACAGCCAAGGTTCTGCTCAGTCTGAGTGCACCGGACTGTCCGGTGGTGCACCGGACAGTGTCCGGTGGTGCACCGGACAGTGTCCGGTGCGCCAGGCTAACTCTGGTGAAAAGACCGCTCTCGGGAATTCGTCGGCGACGTTCGGCTAAAATTCACCGGACTGTCCGGTGTGCACCGGACTGTCCGGTGAGCCAACGGTCGGCCGGGCCAACGGTCGGCCGCGCGATTTGCGCGGAACACGTGGCCAAGCCAACGGCTAGATGGAGGCACCGGACTGTCCGGTGTGCACCGGACTGTCCGGTGTGCACCGGACATGTCCGGTGCGCCATCGGCTCCAAGACTGCCAACGGTCGGCTTCGCCATAGAAGGAAAGAAATCGGGCACCGGACAGTGTCCGGTGTGCACCGGACTGTCCGGTGCGCCACCCAACAGAAGGCAAGATTTGCCTTCCTGGATTGCTTCCAACGGCTCCTAGGTCCCTTGTGCCTATAAAAGGGACCCCTAGGCGCCTCAAGCAATATATAAGTGCAGCCAACAAGTGTAGACTTCACTGGAATCAATTCTCGCTCTCCCTCTTGTGTGTAACTCTATAGTTTGTGTAGAAGGCACAGCTATAAGCCTTTAGAGAGAGGAGTAGTGCTGCTAAGAGCTAGAGCAAGGTCTTGAGCGTATAGTTACTCTGCCGGGGTTCTGCCAAGAAGTTTGTAAGCAGCCGCGGTTCTGTTGTAACCCCACTCAATAGTGAAAGGCTCTATCTGTCATACTGACAGATCTGAGCAAACGGAGGAAGGAGTTGAAATAGACTCCAAGCCCAGGTGTGGCTAACTCCAACGAGGACTAGGCAAGCATTTCAGGCTTGGCCGAACCTCGGGATAAATCCTTGCGTCTGTGTGCTCTGTTCTGTATTGTATCCTGAATCTCTGTCTTACTCGTCTTTATATCTGCACTTCAATACTTATCTGTGGTATAAGCTTTATTTGAAGTGCAGGACATTTTTGAGACAGGATCTCTGATTCCGCTGCAACCTACTCGAAGAGTCTTCTCACTCCACTGCGTACTAAGTCTTCGAGTAGAGTAAGAATTTAAGTTTTAAAGTAATAAGTTTTATTCGCCTATTCACCCCCCCCCCCTCTAGGCGACATCCAGATCCTGTTCCCGGGTCAAAGGGAACTTTCAATTGGTATCAGAGCTAGGCCTCTCCAGTGTGGGCTTAGCCGTCCGGAGATAACGATGTCGTCACAAGAGGTAACTGTAGAACTTCTTTTAGGCGATGGCTCTAATTACAAATCTTGGTCTGTCTCTATTTATAATGCTTTCATGAGTGTTGATCCTGATTTGAGACAGATCTTTAGGAGAAGTATTTTTCCATCTGATATTAGTAAAAATCCCTCTAATGATGAACTAAGATGTTTTTCTCTCAATCACCGTGCTTGCAGCATCTTAGTTGATTCTCTTTCTAGAGGTGCTTATTTTGCCATCATGAGTAGTGGTAATGATTTAATTGTTGATGCTCATCATTTATGGAATAGAATTAAAGTAAAATATTGTGTGGCAAATTGTACTGCTTCTACTCCCTATATTGCTTGGGATACTAACCTTTCAAAGGGAGAAGATCAAGAACGATGGGCACCCAACGATGAATCCACCTCGTCGACAGGTTTGTCTTCCACTAGTTATAAATGTCTTATTGCTAACAATGATGGTGGAGACGAAAGCGATGATGAGGAGGAACATGAGGATGATAGCGAGGATGAGTCTTCATCACCACAAGGTATATTTTCCTGTACTGCTTCCACTAATAATAATGACAGGGAAAATAAGACCGGTGATGTGGAAGAAGAGGAGATTCGCCGGTTCTACACCCATCTCAACAAAGAAGACAAAGTGCTCTTGGTTAAGTTGTTGAGGAGGAACAAGGAACAAGGCGAGACGCTTCTCAGGCTAGAGGAGACTCTCATCAAAACCAACGACAGCCTGGAGAAGATGACCAAAGAACATGAGGAGCTAAAGTGCTCTCATGATAATTTGGTCCATCGGTATGAATCTATTTTATTTGAGCAAAGAAATAATCATGATGTATCATCTGATGTTGCTCAACTTAAAACTGAGAATTCTATGCTTAAGAATCAAGTAGAAATGATAAATTTAGAAAAACTTGCTCTAAGTGAAAAATATGATATGCTATCTTATTCTCATAATGAATTAGTTGATGACCATATCATGCTTAATATTGCTCATGAGGTTGTAATTTCAAACTTAAATTCATGTGAACCCCATTCTCGCACGTGTGCGCATTTGAATTGTATATCATCATGTGCTAACCCCTGTTGCTCAAAAGAAAGCCAATCATTGATTGAGCAACAAGTTTTAGGGTCACAAAAGAAATTCTGTGGGAATAAGAAGCAACGACAACTGAGGAGAAGACGCTTAGCTCAACTCTCTCAAGATATCCACGGGCGCGTGGTGAAGAAGCTTGAGAAAGGAAAAACTGCAGCAAGTGTTAAGCTCAATAAGAAGAATGTTCCCAAAGCTATAAATGAAGAAATCAACATGAACGAGGAAAAAGGTAAAGATTCAATTAATCATGTTGTTTGCACTGACCTTTTCTCTATGTCATCTAAGAACAAAAAGAGAAAAGGGAAAAGGAGGTGTTTTAAGTGCAACAAGTCAGGACACCTCATCGCATCGTGTCCATACACCAACAAAGGTGAAGGGATAAGGAGATGCTTTGGATGCAATGACAAGAACCACACGATCACTTCTTGTCCTCTACTGTGTGGTGAGCAGGGTCATCTATCGAAGGTATGTAATAAAGGTGAGGTCTCTAAGCAAGTAAATTTGTCTCAATCTCATTCGCTTAGGAGACCCAAATCATACACCTGTGCTAGATCTATAACAAGATCACCTAGAACTAGCATAAAGGCTATTTGGGTACCAAAGGCACATTTAGATGATTATGGACCCATACCGAGGTGGGTACCAAACTGTGCTAACTAGACCATGCAGGTACCTTGAGATGAACTGGAGACCATGGGAGAGCTTAAGACTGTTATCTCAAACTCTATGCTTAAGCTTTTAATTGTTTTGGTGTTTATTCTATTGACCCAAGGTTGAATTATTGTGAAACACTAATCCCATGTTCATCTCAAGTGAAATAAGGTGTATAGGTTATGAATCATTATTGGTGTATCAAGCAAAGGACCTTGATTGTGCATCTGTCTCTTCAAAGGACGGTACCTGTGTTTCTTAAGTGCATTATCAATATCGCTCTTAAAGCTAAATGTCGTGCTATCTGTCCTTGGAGTAGTTATGCTTTGAAGATTGCTTGTGTTGGATTCTTGTTAATAATTGATTAATAATTTCCAAGTTCGTAATCATGCTTGCTTAATCATGATTATGTGCTTTAGAGGTTATGTCTTTTGAATCATTTAATTGGTAAACTGGTGCTCTCATAGCCATACTGGTAAAAAGGCAAAGGTATGGAGAATGGAACTATGCAATTTCATTGAATATCTTGAAGTTCCGTTGATTGTGATCATAGCTATGTTCTTGCCTTTCAATTGGTAGTATCTTGGCTTAGGTGCTTTATGCTTTAAAATGTTGTTTCTTTTGGTGTACCTAAGGAACCTTCTTAATCATGGTGTACTTAGACATTGCGCTTTATATGTATGATCTTGTCGTTTTCAATTGGTATATGTGGTGCAATGATTATCATGTATGAAGCATGCCTAGGTTGCCTGTAAAATGTTATACTCCTTGAGGCATGCATTGTTGTATTAAGTCAACTATTCAATTGGTATCTCTTTGTGATGAAATTGATAGAGTATGCCTTGACCAAGATATGTTGTGATCCCCTCTAGTTCTAAGGAAGCTAGAATGTGCAAAGTGCAAGTCATTCAAATACTTGATGCACAACTTTAGGGGGAGCACACATAACTTGTGTCTTTTGAGACTAATTGTTTCTTGAGTGATCCTGTATAGTCTCAAGGTGGAAAAGGGAAGATGAGCAAGAAATGGAGCAATCAGGACTTGGGTACCTCCACAAGTCGAGTAATTGGTATCTAAAGTTGTGAGTAATTACGTATTTAAAGGTTGCTCGTGCTCTATAATAGTTGGTGATCCTAGATGCTTATCTTTAAATATCATGGAGCTATGACAGTGATGATTTTTCAATCGGTAGCCTTGGTAGTGTGCTTCAATTGGTATCTTTTGGTAATCACTAGAATAGAAGCTTCATCTTGTGCCACAATACTATAACTTGTTCTAAGTTTTGTATCTTAGCAACAAGAAAAGGTCAGGATAAAGGATCAGGCATAAGTGTAAAGGAGCTCCCTAGAGATAAAACTTTCAAGATGGAAAGTACACCATAACATGGTAAAGGTACAAAAGGAGGTATTGACCTTTTTGCGTATTTGTACCTTAATTTTTCTCCAATGCTTGTGTTGCATATGTTTAATGTGTAAGGGGGAGTAATGTTAGTGTGTTGCATTTTCCCTGCTTAATACCCTGCTATCCCTTGACATCATCCTATGTTCTTGCTTGAATAAGGTTTTGGTGTTTGATGTCAAAGGGGGAGAATTTGTGCATTAAAGCTTACCTCGACCTGAGAGGAAAGCTTATCTTAAGGGTGAAGATTAATTTTTTGTGTGCTAAAGGACTCAAAGGGGTTTCCTTGAGTTCCTTTGATCTTAAAGAAAAATGTGTTAGTTTGTTGATAAGACTTATCATATGCTTCTTGTTGTATTATATGGTGATAATGCAAAATTAAGGCTTCCGTTGATATGAATCAATTGGTATCTACTGTGTTTATCCTGTGATAGATATTCATGTGGTTCTGGCGCTTTAAAATCGGTATCTTAATGGTGAATAGTGGTAGGTTGATATTCCTATGGTATATTTATTTAATTGGTGTTTAACTCTGATTCTGTGCATTTGTGTGTTATACGCATCACGGTTTGATTCTTCACACAATGCATCCCACAGGTGCTAAGGTGTAGCAATGCTTCGAATTAGCCTAAGTATGTGCATGTTGGCATTTAAGGCCAAAGTTAAGATTTTAATGTAAGCACATATTTAGGGGGAGCATTCTATAAGCTTAAAATTCAAAATTTGTGCTTCAAATCTTATTCTTATGTAAGCTTTAATTGTGTTGCCATCAATCACCAAAAAGGGGGAGATTGAAAGCTCTCTTGTGAGTTTTGGTGTTTGGATGACAACTCAATTAAAGGACTAACAAGTGTACTAAGTGTTGAACAGGTGCTTAAGATAAAGTCTACAAGGTTCAACACAAGTGAACAAATGTGATGGTCCAAGAACTAGATTATGGGTACATAATGGACATCACAAGTAAGATGGACATTGCATAAAGTGAGACTCGAGTGCGTAGCTCGGAGACAACTGATCAAGCCAATGACGGAGGCAAGAAGAGCTTCGAGGTACCAAGTGCACGGGAGAAGGTCAAGGAGGCTGAGGAACCCAAAGCCAAGGGTGAAGAAGGAGGCTTGCAAAGTCAAGGGTGATCGAGTTGAGAACAGCTATGGCACATCAAGGATCACTACATAAGAACATGACTTACAGCCAATGAGGAAACAGCTACAGTTATGTGGTGTAAGTCATAAGGCTCAAGATCAAGCTCCTAGAAGGAGATAAGGTCACTAGAAGGAGAACAAGTGTCAAAACCAGAACTGGAAGCAGCCCAAAAGAGCTAAGTTTACCTTAATCTTTAGTTTGGGTTGTTCCTATGTTTGGAGATGTTCTATGTGACCTTTACAGGATGTTGGAGCCAAGTAATGTCAATCTAGATCAGGTCAAGCCGACTTGATGATTTATGAGTCCAACATCAAAGCTCAAGCATGTGAAATGCTATAGATTTAATGATCAAGAGTGAAGGTATGTTTCTAGACTTGGTACATTGGTTTTAGTGTACTAATATACTTGTCTAAGTGATAGAAACAGAAAGAAGAAGAAAAGGAACGAGGTGCAAAGGCTTGGCTGTGTACAGCCAAGGTTCTGCTCAGTCTGAGTGCACCGGACTGTCCGGTGGTGCACCGGACAGTGTCCGGTGGTGCACCGGACAGTGTCCGGTGCGCCAGGCTAACTCTGGTGAAAAGACCGCTCTCGGGAATTCGTCGGCGACGTTCGGCTAAAATTCACCGGACTGTCCGGTGTGCACCGGACTGTCCGGTGAGCCAACGGTCGGCCGGGCCAACGGTCGGCCGCGCGATTTGCGCGGGACACGTGGCCAAGCCAACGGCTAGATGGAGGCACCGGACTGTCCGGTGTGCACCGGACATGTCCGGTGCGCCATCGGCTCCAAGACTGCCAACGGTCGGCTTCGCCATAGAAGGAAAGAAATCGGGCACCGGACAGTGTCCGGTGTGCACCGGACTGTCCGGTGCGCCACCCGACAGAAGGCAAGATTTGCCTTCCTGGATTGCTTCCAACGGCTCCTAGGTCCCTTGTGCCTATAAAAGGGACCCCTAGGCGCCTCAAGCAATATATAAGTGCAGCCAACAAGTGTAGACTTCACTGGAATCAATTCTCGCTCTCCCTCTTGTGTGTAACTCTATAGTTTGTGTAGAAGGCACAGCTATAAGCCTTTAGAGAGAGGAGTAGTGCTGCTAAGAGCTAGAGCAAGGTCTTGAGCGTATAGTTACTCTGCCGGGGTTCTGCCAAGAAGTTTGTAAGCAGCCGCGGTTCTGTTGTAACCCCACTCAATAGTGAAAGGCTCTATCTGTCATACTGACAGATCTGAGCAAACGGAGGAAGGAGTTGAAATAGACTCCAAGCCCAGGTGTGGCTAACTCCAACGAGGACTAGGCAAGCATTTCAGGCTTGGCCGAACCTCGGGATAAATCCTTGCGTCTGTGTGCTCTGTTCTGTATTGTATCCTGAATCTCTGTCTTACTCGTCTTTATATCTGCACTTCAATACTTATCTGTGGTATAAGCTTTATTTGAAGTGCAGGACATTTTTGAGACAGGATCTCTGATTCCGCTGCAACCTACTCGAAGAGTCTTCTCACTCCACTGCGTACTAAGTCTTCGAGTAGAGTAAGAATTTAAGTTTTAAAGTAATAAGTTTTATTCGCCTATTCACCCCCCCCTCTAGGCGACATCCAGATCCTGTTCCTGGGTCAAAGGGAACTTTCAGTCTGGACCTCGTCGGTCCCTTGCAGAAGGCACCTGGGGGCTTCACGCACCTGTTGGTCGCCATCGACAAATTCTCCAAGTGGATCGAGGTCCGACCCCTAACCAGCATCAGGTCCGAGCAGGCGGTGGCATTCTTCACCAACATCATCCATCGCTTTGGGGTCCCGAACTCCATCATCACCGACAATGGCACCTAGTTCACTGGCAAGAAGTTCCTGGACTTCTACGAGGACCACCACATCCGTGTGGACTGGGCCGTCGTAGCTCACCCCATGACGAATGGGCAGGTAGAGCATGCCAACTGTATGCTTCTGCAGGGACTAAAACCGAGGATCTACAACGACCTCAACAAGTTAGGCAAGCGATGGATGAAGGAACTACCCTTGGTGGTCTGGAGTCTGAGGACGACGCCAAGCCGAGCCATGGGCTTCTCGCTGTTCTTTCTAGTCTATGGGGCCGAGGCGATCTTGCCCACAGACTTAGAATACGGTTCCCTGAGGACGAGGGCGTACGACGACCAAAGCAACTAGACCAGCCGAGAAGACTCACTGGACCAGCTGGAAGAGGCTCGGGACATGGCCTTACTACACTCGGCACGGTATCAGCAGTCTCTACGACGCTACCACGCCCGAGGGGTTCGGCCCCGAGACCTCCAGGTGGGAGACTTGGTACTTCGGCTGTGGCAGGACGCCCGAGGTCGCCACAAGCTTACTCCTCCCTGAGAAGGGCCGTTCATCATCGCCAAGATTTTGAAGCCTGGAACATACAAGCTGGCCAACAATCAAGGCGAGGTCTACAGCAACGCTTGGAACATCCGACAACTACGTCGCTTTTACCCTTAAGATGTTTTCAAGTCCATAATACCTCGTTTTCTATACATACAAAAATAAAGTCTAACCGTCAAGGAAGGGTCAGCCTTGCCTTGGTAAAGCCCGACCCTCCCTCGGGGGCTAGAAGGGGGGAACCCCCTCTGCATCAAAATTTTCCTCGAAAAAAGTCTTTCTGCCAGAACATCTTTCGCGCTTTTCGATTGCTTCGATAGCGGGTCCTGAAAACGACGGAGTACACGTAAGCGTCAAGGCCAACCGAGCCGAGGGACTCCTACACCTCCGGGATACGGATACCTCACTCATCACCTTCCGCGATAAGTAACTCACGCTCGGATAAGTGATTCTGCTGCTGAACAAGTCTTAACGCTCAAAAACTTTTCTGGTAGAACGATTTTTCGTGCCTTCTCGACTATATCGATAACAGAATCCTGCGGACGAGTAAGAGTACACGTAAGCGGCAAGGCCGACCGAGCCGAGGGACTCCTACGCCTCCGGGATACGGATACCTCACTCATCACCTTCCGCGATAAGTAACTCTCGCTCGGATAAGTGATTCTGCTACCGACGAACAAGTCCTGATACTCGAAACAAGAGGAAAGGAAACGCGGCTTTATAACACGACAATAGTATGTTTGGGCCTCGGCAGTCGCAAAAAACATACGCATACTACAGACAAACTGTTTCTGCAGGTTCAAACATCGACAGAGGGAACAACAGCACCCTCGGCATTGTTTCCACCTTCGACGGGATCTGGCCCGGCCTCAGACGGCGACACGGGCGGAAGGATCTCCACCTCGAAGGAAGACGTCAGCACCTCGCTTGGGCCATCGCAGCCAGGGTCTCCTCCAGGGTCCCGGCCCGAGCAGACG
This sequence comes from Zea mays, assembly GCF_902167145.1. Lineage (NCBI taxonomy): Eukaryota > Viridiplantae > Streptophyta > Magnoliopsida > Poales > Poaceae > Zea > Zea mays. The sequence continues at coordinate 191,298,433 of NC_050099.1, read as the reverse complement.
TGACTCCTCCAGGGTCCCGCTCCGTAGCCTCAGCCAGCTGTCCCCCGAGGACATCAGCCTGGCTCATGGCCTCGGCAGCGTGACTCCGAAGTTGGTCCCGCTCACGGATGACCCGGCCAGGCTCCAGCCGCCGCTGCTGCACCTCCTCGGCCTGGGAAGCCACCTGCTCCTGGGCCGACGAAGCCCCTTTTCGAGCCAACTCCGCCTCTGTCCATGCTGACACCGCTGCCTCCGGCTCCGGCTCATCGCAGAGCAGCCGAGGGTTCCGTAACTGAGCAAGAGAAGCCTTGAGTGGCAAGGCCGACTGAGCCGAGGGACTCCTACGCCTTCGGGATACGGATACCTCACTCGTCACCTTCCGCGCAAAGCAACTCACACTCGGTTAAGCGGTTCAGCTAGTCGACAGGCGAGTCCCAATGCTCGAAATGAGGGGAAAACACGGCTTCACGCCCAAATACACAGATGTTCAGGCCCCGACAGCCACAATGAACATACACCAGCACTCAAGGTGCCATTACAAACGGAACTCCGGTTCCACTCCTGCGGGTATGAACAACCTCCACATCGGAGGGCCTGCGGGACGACAAACTCCGGGTGGCTCGCCGGCGACCTCTGCAGCAGCAGCGCCAACGACCTCCGCCTCAGGCGGCTAAACAGCAGCAGCAATGACCTCAGGGCAAATACTGCTGTGGAAAGGCCCTTGCCCATGTCCCCACACGAGGGGCGAGGACAAGCCGTCAAAGCCAAAGAGCCGGAGGTCTGTCCGCGAGTGACCCCCAGCCTGCACCGGCAGATCCCCACTCAAGTCCTCGCGGACGGGCAGGCACCGACCTCCACGCGGAGGCGTCGTGCCGGAGCGAGGACAAGACAATCCAAGAACATGAACGCCGCCCTAGCGGCGTGCGACGTCTTGGACAGTCCCCCGGTGCGCATGGCGCAACAGCCGCCCGTACGGTAGATGGGCAGCCACACTCCGCCCCAGCGGTGGGAGGTGGCACCGGAAGCAGCGCCAGAGCCAGCTGAGCTAGCTGAGCCAGCGAGCCAGGCATGTTGGAGCTGACGACGCTTGCGGCCGACCGGCCCCGCATTGTCAAAGTTCGCCCCTCCGCTAGGCCGGTGAGCGCCCTCTCCCCTGAATGTTGAAGGAAGAGGTGGCCCGCCGGCCCATGCGGGAGGTAGAACTCCGGCTCAGCTTGCCCCCCGCTACAGCAAGGATGATGAAGATCCTTAAAGCTGAGGGCGAGGCAGAGGCCGCAGCCCGGCTTGCTTCTCCCCACCATCGAACTAGTGGTCACCATCCTGTGTGATCATTGGTGAGGTAATGCAGCCGAGCTGTCTGATGAAAATCCTTGAAGCCGAGCGATGGCTGAAGGGTGCCAACCTCCGTGAGGTTGCGCTCCTCCAACAGCAGCAAGACAAAGGCAACGCGGGTGCTCCCCATCCGGGGGCTCGGAAGGTGGAAGGGCGTGATGCATGAGGGGAGTGCGAAGGCATGGCTATCGCCCGGGGGACCGATCCCTTTTTAAAGGTGGCTCTCCCCACTCGCGTCCTCAGGCGTCGCGGACTAAGTCTTCACCGACGTGCTCTAGGGTCCTCCCCCTACGACATGGGGGCTGGGTCCCACACGTCATGCAAGCTGGCCCGGAACAGAAGAAGCCAAACCGCCGCGCGTGGAGCATGTAACCGCCCCGCGGTTACAAGCACTCCTCCATCCTCGCCGAAACCAGCGGTTGAAAGGGCGGACCGCCATGCAGGTGGCGTGCAACCGCACCACGGGGACGCACCCCTTCGACTTCGACGCATCCAGCATGGAGGCCCAGGCCCACACGTCATGTAACCGGCGTGCCGGTTACTACGTGCGAGAAACTGCACCGCCACTTACGCCAATGTCGCGCCTTCTCGACTGCGGAACCAGTACCGCGACTCGAGGCAACCCTGCGCGTGGCCCAACAGTGCCAGTCGAGCACATCGATCACGGGTCAGTCAGCCGTGGGAAGAGGCGCGACAGTCAATATGGCCAAAAGTGGGCCGGCAGTAATGGCGGTAGCAGGCGAGCGGAAGTCGCAGTCGAACCATCTGCGGGCTCATGTCCCCTCCTGGAGCAGCAGGGGAGCACTCTCCCATGGCGTGAAGACGACGCGCCCGTGTTCTGTTCCTCGAACGGCTCACGCAACGACCGCCCCGCGAACCACTCGTCCCATCGCATTAACTCCGCGGCAGGGCAAGCGACGCCTTTGGCAGGCGAAGCGGGGCGACGTTTCACCTCCGCCATGATGACCACGTCAAAAAAGGTGCGCCACACCGTTTAAATTCATATCCTTTTCCTCTTCCCCTTTCTCTCTCTTGCTACAGGGACCGGGAAAGGGGATATTTCGAAAGGGATCCTTCTCCACGAAGGAAACGGGCCCCGAGCCCTCCTACTGATCAGGGGTTCGAAGGCTGGCCCCTCGGAAGGGTTCGACAGCCGCCCCAGAGCACTCGGGCTTCAGGCTCATTACTGATCAGAGGTTCGAAGGCCGGCCCCTCGGAAGGGTTCGACAGCCGCATCAGAGCACTCGGGCTCCGCGCACACTACTGATCAGGGGTTCGAAGGCTGGCCCCTCGAAGGGTTCGATAGCCGCCCCAGAGCACGCAGAGCGAGGGATGACTCTGGGTACGTCCGATACATGGCCGAGGCTCGGGCTACGCTCCCGAGGTACCCTAGGACATTTCCGAGACTAGCAGAAGCGATTTTGTAACGGAATCCCACCAGAGGGAGGCATCGAGCCCTCGGACCCTATAGAACAGGACCGGGTCCGGCAAATCACCTGCGGGTACTTTTGGAGCACGCCTTTGGGCCACTAGCCGACCCTTATCGAACGGGGCACGAGCGTCCACTCGGATCACCCATTAGCAACTCACTGGAGACACCATGTTTGGCGCCCTCCGAGGGCAACATGGCGCTTTCCCCCCCTCCTCCTTGCAAAAAGGCGACGAAGGGGCGTATGATAAAAGTCAAGTCAGTCCTTGATCATCCTCTCGCTCTGTGAAGAGGCTCGGGGGCTGCTCTCGCAAACCCGGCTACGGCCAAACCGTTGACAGCGTCAACAAACCAGCCTGAAAACTCGGAACCTGACCATGCACCCGGGCTACCATCAGATCGCATGAGGGAACAACCAGACCGGCCAAGGCATCACGAAAGGCATTAAGACCTTAGAGGAGTCAAACCACTCCTCCGAGGCCTCGGGGGCTACACCCGGCGGGTGCGCTCGCGCGCACCCACCAGAACAAAATGTAACCGAGAAAGGTCGGCCCCCTTGCAAAAAAATGCGACAAAGCCTCCAAGCGAGTACCAACACTCCCTTTGAGGCTCGGGGGCTACTGTCGGGTACCATAATTAGGGGTACCCCCCAACACTCCTAAACTTGGCTGGTAATCACCATCAGCGCAAGTGAAAGGAAAATGTGCCCTTGGGCCATTTCTAAGTATTTTGGTGATTGAGTGCCAACACAAGTGCTTAAATGTGAATCTATGCCCATGGATGAACAAAGTGCAAATCAAGAGTAAAGGTATGTTTCTAAGCCTTAGTACATTGGTTTTGTGTACTAATATACTTGTCTAAGTGTTAGAAACAGAAAGAAGAAGAAAAGAAAAGAGGTGAAAAAGGCTTGGCTGTGTACAGCCAAGACTCAGCTCTGTCTGGCACACCGGACTGTCCGGTGGTGCACCGGACAGTGTCCGGTGCGCCAGGCTGGCTCGAGCGAAGTGGCCGCTCTCAGGAATTCACCGGCGACGTACGGCTAAAATCCACCGGACTGTCCGGTGTGCATCGGACTGTCCGGTGAGCCAACGGTCGGCCGCAGAATCTGCGCGCGACACGTGGCCAAGCCAACGGCTAGAAGGGGGCACCGGACTGTCCGGTGTGCACCGGACATGTCCGGTGTGCACCGGACATGTCCGGTGCGCCAACGGCTCCAAGTCTGCCAACGATCGGCTTCGCTATTTAAGGAAGGAAATCGGGCACCGGACAGTGTCCGGTGTGCACCGGACTGTCCGGTGCCCCCGATGACAGAAGGCAAGAATGGCCTTCCAGATTTGCTCTCAACAGCTCCTAGCTGCCTTGGGGCTATAAAAGGGACCCCTAGGCGCATGGAGGAGAACACCAAGCAACCTTAGAGCATTCTTGATCATCCACACTCAGTCTTTGCGCATTCGTTTATCATTCTCAGTGATTCGAGCTTCGTTCTAGTGAGAACTTTGAGATAGTCTTTTGAGCTCGATTCTTGGCCGTGTGTGTGCGCATTTTGCTGTGGATTTGTGTGTGTTGCTTCCCTTCCTTACTCCGTGATTCTTTGTGAACATCAAAAGTGTAAGGGTGAGAGGCTCCAAGTTGTGGAGATTCCTCGCGAAAGGGATAAGAAAAGAAAAGCATAACACTGTGGTATTCAAGTTGATCATTGGATCACTTGAGAGGAGTTGAGTGCAACTCTCGTCCATTGGGACGCCACAACGTGGAGTAGGCAAGTTTTGTACTTGGCCGAACCACGGGATAAATCACTGTGTCTTCTCTGTGTTGAATTCTTTGTGATTATCGTATTGTGCAAGACCTTCTCTCTAGCCACTTGCCGATTATTGTTCTAACACTTAACAAGTTTTTGTGGCTATATTTTTAAGTTTCACAGGATCACCTATTCACCCCCCCTCTAGGTGCTCTCAATTGGTATCAGAGCCGTTCTCTTCACAAAGGGACTAACCGCCCGAAGAGATGGATCCTAAAGGGAAGGGAATCGTGATCAACGACAAGGAGAAGGAGTCCTTCGTCAACGAGCCAAGGGATGACAAGTCCAACGACTCGGGCTCGGGCCACAGACGCAAAGATGGGAAGAAGAAGAAGACAAGACGCATCAAGGAGATCGTCTACTACGACAGCGATGAGTCTACTTCCTCCCAAAAGGACGACGACCGCAACGAATACGAGAGAAAGAAACCGGTCAATTCGAACTTTTCTTTTGATTACTCTCGTATTCCTCAAAGTACTAATGCTCATTTATTATCTATTTCACTTGGTAAACCTCCTCATTTTGATGGAGAGGACTACGGATTTTGGAGTCACAAAATGCGTAGTCACTTGTTCTCTCTCCATCCTAGCATATGGGAGATTGTAGAAAGTGGAATGCACTTTGATAGTACGGATAGTCCCATGTTTATTAATGAACAGATTCATAAAAATGCACAAGCTACTACTGTGTTGCTAGCCTCCTTGTGCAGGGACGAGTACCATAAGGTGAGCGGCTTGGACAATGCCAAGCAGATCTGGGACACCCTCAAGATCTCTCATGAGGGGAATGATGTCACCTTGCTCACCAAAATGGAGTTGGTGGAGGGCGAGCTTGGACGGTTCGCGATGATAAGGGGCGAGGAGCCGACACAAACATACAACAGGCTCAAGACCCTTATCAACAAAATAAGGAGCTACGGGAGCACGCGATGGACGGACCACGACGTCGTCCGCCTAATGCTAAGGTCATTTACCGTTCTTGATCCTCATTTGGTGAACAATATTCGTGAAAATCCCAGGTACACCAAGATGTCGCCCGAAGAAGTTCTTGGGAAATTCGTTAGCGGGCGAATGATGATCAAGGAGGCAAGGTACGTGGACGACGCCTTGAATGGCCCGATCAACGAGCCGCAACCCCTTGCTCTCAAGGCAACACGAAGCAAGGAGGCGCTACCTAGCAAGGTGGCACAGTTTGAGGCGGTCAAACTTAATGATGAAGAGATGGCTCTCATCATCAAAAGATTCAAGACGGTGCTTAAAGATCGCAAGGGACAGCCAAGCAAGACCAAAGCCAAGGGGAAGCGCTCATGCTTCAAATGCGGTAAGCTTGGTCATTTTATTGCTAACTGTCCCGACAATGATAGTGATCAGGATCAAGGGAACAAGAGGGAGAAAAAGAAGAACTATAAGAAGGCAAAGGGCGAGGCTCATCTTGGCAAGGAGTGGGATTCAGACTGCTCTTCGTCCGACTCCGACAATGAAGGACTCGCCGCCACTGCCTTCAACAAGTCATCTCTCTTCCCCAACGAACGTCACACTTGCCTCATGGCAAGGGAGAAGAAAGTAAGCACTCATAATACTAGTACTTATGCTTCTTCAAGTGAGGATGAGTCTAGTGATGATGATGAGATAGATTACTCATGCTTATTCAAGGGATTAGATAGAACCAAGGTAGACAAAGTTAATGAATTAATTGATGCCTTGAATGATAGGAATATACTTCTAGAAAAGCAAGAGGATTTGTTGTATGAAGAGCATGATAAATTTGTAGAAGCTCAGAAATCTCTTGCTCTAGAAATTAAGAGGAATGAAATGCTCTCTAGTGAATTATCTTCTTGTCATGAAACTATTGCTAAGTTAAAAAGTTTTAATGATGATTTAAATGCTAAGTTAGAAATAGCTAGTAAATCAACATCTTGTGTAGAAATTGTTGAAACTTGTAATAGGTGTAAAGATTTTGACATTGATGCTTGCAGTGAACACCTAGTTTCAATTTCCAAACTTAATGATGAATTGGCTAGTCTTAATGTCCAACTTAAGACTAGCAAGAGTAATTTTGATAAGCTAAAATTTGCAAGGGATGCCTACACAATTGGTAGACACCCCTCAATTAAGGATGGACTTGGCTACAAGAGGGAAGCCAAGAACTTGACAAGCCATAAGGCTCCCATCTCCGCCAAGGAGAAAGGGAAGGCTCCTATGGCTAGTAGTGCTAAAAAGAACCATGCTTTTATGTACCATGATAGGAGACAAACTAGAAATACTTATAGGAGTTGTAACGCATATGATGCTTTTGATTCTCATGACATGTTTGCTTCTAGTTCTTCTTATGTGCATGATAGAAATGTTGGTAGGAGAAATGTTGTTCATAATATGCCTAGGAGAAATGTTGTAAATGTTCCTAGGAAAGTAATGAATGAACCCTCTACAATTTATCATGCTTTAAATGCTTCCTTTGCTATTTGTAGAAAGGATAGGAAAATAGTTGCTAAGAAGTTAGGGGCAAAATGCAAGGGAGACAAAACTTGCATTTGGGTCCCTAAGGATATTTGCACTAACCTTGTAGGACCCAACATGAGTTGGGTACCTAAGACCCAAGCCTAAATTTGCCTTGCAGGTTTATGCATCCGGGGGTTCAAGCTGGATTATTGACAGCGGATGCACAAACCATATGACGGGGGAGAAGAAGATGTTCACCTCCTACGTCAAGAATAAGGATTCCCAAGATTCAATTATATTCGGTGATGGGAATCAAGGCAAGGTAAAAGGGTTAGGTAAAATTGCAATATCTAATGAGCACTTTATCTCTAATGTGTTTTTAGTTGAGTCTCTTGGATATAATTTGTTATCTGTTAGTCAATTATGCAATATGGGATATAATTGTCTATTTACAAATGTAGATGTGTCTGTCTTTAGAAGAAGTGATGGTTCACTAGCTTTTAAGGGTGTATTAGACGGCAAACTTTATTTAGTTGATTTTGCAAAAGAGGAGGCCGGTCTAGATGCATGCTTAATTGCTAAGACTAGCATGGGCTGGCTGTGGCATCGCCGCTTAGCACATGTGGGGATGAAGAACCTCCACAAGCTTCTAAAGGGAGAACACGTGATAGGTCTAACCAATGTTCATTTCGAAAAAGATAGACCTTGTGCAGCTTGTCAGGCAGGTAAACAGGTGGGAGGAGCGCATCACAGCAAGAATGTGATGACCACATCAAGACCCCTGGAGCTGCTACATATGGACCTCTTCGGACCCGTCGCCTATCTAAGCATAGGAGGAAGTAAGTATGGTTTAGTTATTGTTGATGACTTTTCCCGCTTCACTTGGGTGTTCTTTTTGCAGGATAAGTCTAAAACCCAAGGGACCCTCAAGCGCTTCCTCAGGAGAGCTCAAAATGAGTTTGAGCTCAAGGTGAAGAAGATAAGGAGCGACAACGGGTCCGAGTTCAAGAACCTTCAAGTGGAGGAGTTCCTTGAGGAGGAAGGGATCAAGCACGAGTTCTTCGCTCCCTACACACCACAGCAAAATGGTGTGGTAGAGAGGAAGAACAGGACGCTAATCGATATGGCGAGGACGATGCTTGGATAATTCAAGACCCCCGAGTGTTTCTGGTCGGAAGCTGTGAACACGGCTTGCCACGCCATCAACAGGGTCTACCTTCATCGCCTCCTCAAGAAGACTTCGTATGAGCTACTAACCGGTAACAAACCCAATGTATCTTACTTTCGTGTATTTGGGAGCAGGTGCTACATTCTAGTGAAGAAGGGTAGAAATTCTAAATTTGCTCCCAAAGCTGTAGAAGGGTTTTTGTTAGGTTATGACTCAAATACAAAGGCGTATAGAGTCTTCAACAAATCATCGGGTTTGGTTGAAGTCTCTAGCGACGTTGTATTTGATGAGACTAATGGCTCTCCAAGAGAGCAAGTTGTTGATCTTGATGATGTAGATGAAGAAGATGTTCCGACGGCCGCTATACGAACCATGGTGATTGGTGATGTACGACCACAGGAACAAGATGAACGAGATCAACCTTCTTCCTCAACAACGGTGCTTCCCCCAACTCAAGACGATGAACAGGTTCATCAAAAGGAGGCGTGTGATCAAGGGGGAGCACAAGATGATCACGTGATGGAGGAAGAAGCGCAACCGGCACCTCCAACCCAAGTTCGAGCGGTGATTCAAAGGGATCATCCTGTCGACCAAATTTTGGGTGACATTAGTAAGGGAGTAACTACTCGATCTCGATTAGTTAATTTTTGTGAGCATTACTCCTTTGTCTCTTCTATTGAGCCTTTCAGGGTAGAGGAGGCCTTGCTAGATCCGGATTGGGTATTGGCCATGCAGGAGGAGCTCAACAACTTCAAGAGAAATGAAGTTTGGATGCTGGTACCTCGTCCCAAGCAAAATGTTGTGGGAACCAAGTGGGTGTTCCGCAACAAACAAGACGAGCACGGGGTGGTGACAAGGAACAAGGCTAGACTTGTGGCAAAAGGTTATGCCCAAGTCGCAGGTTTGGACTTTGAGGAGACTTTTGCTCCTGTGGCTAGGCTAGAATCAATTCGTATCTTGCTAGCATATGCCGCTCATCATTCCTTCAGGTTGTTCCAAATGGATGTGAAGAGCGCTTTCCTCAACGGGCCGATCAAGGAGGAAGTGTATGTGGAGCAACCCCCTGGCTTCGAGGATGAACGGTACCCCGACCACGTGTGTAAGCTCTCTAAGGCGCTCTATGGACTTAAGCAAGCCCCAAGAGCATGGTATGAATGCCTTAGAGACTTTCTAATTGTTAATGCTTTCAAGGTTGGGAAAGCCGATCCAACTCTTTTTACTAAGACATGTGATGGTGATTTGTTTGTGTGCCAAATTTATGTCGATGACATAATATTTGGTTCTACTAACCAAAAGTCTTGTGAAGAGTTTAGCAGGGTGATGACGCAGAAATTCGAGATGTCGATGATGGGCGAGTTGAACTACTTCCTTGGGTTCCAAGTGAAGCAACTCAAGGACGGCACCTTCATCTCCCAAACGAAGTACACGCAAGATCTGCTAACACGGTTTGGGATGAAGGACGCCAAGCCCGCAAAGACTCCGATGGGGACCGACGGACACACCGACCTCAACAAAGGAGGTAAGTCTGTTGATCAAAAAGCATACCGGTCAATGATAGGGTCTTTACTTTATTTATGTGCTAGTAGACCAGATATTATGCTGAGCGTATGCATGTGTGCTAGATTTCAATCCGATCCTAAGGAGTGTCACTTAGTGGCGGTAAAGCGAATTCTTAGATATTTGGTTGCTACGCCTTGCTTCGGGCTCTGGTATCCAAAGGGGTCTACCTTTGACTTGGTTAGATACTCAGATTCCGACTATGCTGGATGTAAGGTCGATAGGAAGAGTACATCAGGGACGTGCCAATTCCTAGGAAGGTCCCTGGTGTCGTGGAACTCTAAGAAACAAACCTCCGTTGCCCTATCCACCGCTGAGGCCGAGTACGTTGCCGCAGGACAGTGTTGCGCGCAACTGCTTTGGATGAGGCAAACCCTCCGGGACTTTGGCTACAATCTGAGCAAAGTCCCACTCCTATGTGATAATGAGAGTGCTATCCGCATGGCGGAAAATCCCGTTGAGCACAGCCGCACAAAGCACATAGACATCCGGCATCACTTTTTGAGAGACCACCAGCAAAAGGGAGATATCGAAGTGTTTCATGTTAGCACCGAGAACCAGCTAGCCGATATCTTTACCAAGCCTCTAGATGAGAAGACCTTTTGCAGGCTGCGTAGTGAGCTAAATGTCTTAGATTCGCGGAACTTGGATTGAATTGTAGCATACATGTGTTTATGCTTTTGATCATATTCCTTCTGCATTTTGTTGCTTAATAATGGTGCTCAAGTTGTACAAACACTTCCTGGACCTCACAAGTCCGTTGCAAAGTGGTGCACATGTTTAGGGGGAGATGTGTTACAACTTGACCCTTTGAGACTAACCATATGCTTGAGTTTGCTTGTTTTAGTCTCGAAGGAGAATTAAAAGGGAAAAGGTGGACTTGGACCATGCAAGACTTCCACTGCACTCCGATGAAAAGAGTAACTTTTCCAAGTTCATCTTTTAACTCTTATTGCCTATTTGCTCTTAATTGAAAATTTTGGTGAGGCAATAGGGTTAAAGGGCCAAGATTGATCCCGTTTTGGTGCTTGATGCCAAAGGGGGAGAAAATAAAGGCCAAAGCGATAAATGGATCAGCTACCACGCGATAAATGGATCAGCCACCACTTGAGAAATTTTGAAAATAGTAGATTAGAGCTTTTGGTTTTTCAAAACTCTTTTATTGTCTCTTATGTCAAAAGTTGGCCTCTTGTGGGGAGAAGTGTTGATTATGGGAAAAAGGGGGAGTTTTTGGAATCTTGAATCAATTTTCTTAGGAAAACCTCTCTTTATGTCTCTACAAGTGGATTTGACTTAGAGATAGGATTTTGAGTTTGATTTGCAAAAACAAACCAAGTGGTGGCAAAGGATGATCCATATATGCCAAATTGAATCAAAATAAATTTGAGTTTTTATTTGAAGTGATATTGCACTTGTTCTAGTTGCTTTATGTTGTGTTGGCATAAATCACCAAAAAGGGGGAGATTGAAAGGAAAATGTGCCCTTGGGCCATTTCTAAGTATTTTGGTGATTGAGTGCCAACACAAGTGCTTAAATGTGAATCTATGCACATGGATGAACAAAGTGCAAATCAAGAGTAAAGGTATGTTTCTAAGCCTTAGTACATTGGTTTTGTGTACTAATATACTTGTCTAAGTGTTAGAAACAGAAAGAAGAAGAAAAGAAAAGAGGTGAAAAAGGCTTGGCTGTGTACAGCCAAGACTCAGCTCTGTTTGGCACACCGGACTGTCCGGTGGTGCACCGGACAGTGTCCGGTGCGCCAGGCTGGCTCGAGCGAAGTGGCCGCTCTCGGGAATTCACCGGCGACGTACGGCTAAAATCCACCGGACTGTCCGGTGTGCATCGGACTGTCCGGTGAGCCAACGGTCGGCCGGGCCAACGGTCGGCCGCGGAATCTGCGCGCGACACGTGGCCAAGCCAACGGCTAGAAGGGGGCACCGGACTGTCCGGTGTGCACCGGACATGTCCGGTGCGCCAACGGCTCCAAGTCTGCCAACGGTCGGCTTCGCTATTTAAGGAAGGAAATCGGGCACCGGACAGTGTCCGGTGTGCACCGGACTGTCCGGTGCCCTCGATGACAGAAGGCAAGAATGTCCTTCCAGATTTGCTCTCAACGGCTCCTAGCTGCCTTGGGGCTATAAAAGGGACCCCTAGGCGCATGGAGGAGAACACCAAGCAACCTTAGAGCATTCTTGATCATCCACACTCAGTCTTTGCGCATTCGTTTGTCATTCTCAGTGATTCGAGCTCCGTTCTAGTGAGAACTTTGAGATAGTCTTTTGAGCTCGATTCTTGGCCGTGTGTGTGCGCATTTTGCTGTGGATTTGTGTGTGTTGCTTCCCTTCCTTACTCCGTGATTCTTTGTGAACATCAAAAGTGTAAGGGCGAGAGGCTCCAAGTTGTGGAGATTCCTCGCGAAAGGGATAAGAAAAGAAAAGCATAACACTGTGGTATTCAAGTTGATCATTGGATCACTTGAGAGGAGTTGAGTGCAACTCTCGCCCGTTGGGACGCCACAACGTGGAGTAGGCAAGTTTTGTACTTGGCCGAACCACGGGATAAATCACTGTGTCTTCTCTGTGTTGAATTCTTTGTGATTATCGTATTGTGCAAGACCTTCTCTCTAGCCACTTGCCGATTATTGTTCTAACACTTAACAAGTTTTTGTGGCTATATTTTTAAGTTTCACAGGATCACCTATTCACCCCCCTCTAGGTGCTCTCAGCAAGCCGCAGAGACTGATGGGCATGATTCAAGTCAAGGCTTCGTCCACTCAAGGGACGCGATCTCGCCTCGCCCGAGCCTAGCCTCGGGCAGGAACAGTATTCCCAGATGAATTCACGCCTCGCCCGAGGGCCTCCTCAAGCAACGGGCGCACCCTCGACTCACCCGAAGCCCAGCTCGGGCAGGCTTCGTTGTGAAGCAACCTTGGCCAAATTGCCTCACCAACCGACCGTATCGCAGGCGCATTCAATGCGAGGAACGCCTGACACCTTATCCTGACACGTGTTCCTCAGTCGACAGGGCCGAAGTGACCGTAGTCACTTCGCCCTTCCACTGACCGACCTGACAGGAAAATAGCGTCGCTCGCCCTTCTCCGACTGCTGTGCCACCCGCCAGGGTGAGGCTGACAACGGCTAAGTTCAGCCTCAGACGCAACAGGAAGCTCCGCCTCGCCCGACCTTGGGCCTCGACCTCAGGAGGAGGTCTCCGCCTCGCCCGACCCCAGGGCTCGGCCTCAACCTCGACCTCAGGGCTCGGCCCCGGCCTCGGCCTCGGAAGGTGGTCTCCGCCTCGCCCGACCCCAGGGCTCGGCCTCAACCTCGGCCTCGGAGGATGGTCTCCGCCTCGCCCGACCTCAGGGCTCAGCCTCAACCTCGACCTCAGAAGGAATCGCGTCCTCACCTAACCCCGGCCTCGGCCTCAGGAGGAGTCTCCGCCTCGCCCGACCTTGGGTTCGGACCGACCACGCCACAGGGGGTACATCATTGCCCTACCCCTAGCTAGCTCAGGCTACGGGGAACAAGACCGGTGTCCCATCTGGCTCGCCCCGGTAAACAAGTAATGATGGCACCCCGCGTGCGTCCATGACGACGGCGGTTCTTAGCCCCCTACGGAAGCAAGGAGACGTCAGCAAGGTCCCGGCAGCCCCGACAGCTGTGCTTCTACAGGGCTCAAGCGCTCCTCCGACGGCCACGACACCGCGTGCACAGGGCTCTAGCACCTCTCCGACAGCCACGTTGGCATGTACATAGGGCTCTGACTCCTCTCTGCTGGACACGTTAGCATATAGCTACACCCCCATTGTACACTTGGACCCTCTCCTTACATCTATAAAAGGAAGGTTCAAGGCCCTCATACGTGGTCGCGCGAGAGGACGGGCCGACGAACAGGCTCGCTCTCTCTCCCTCGCGAACGCTTGTAACCCCTACTGCAAGCGCATCCGCCCTAGGCACAGGATAACACGAGCCGCGGTTCTCCCCCTTGTGTTCCATCTCGCGTCAACCCATCTGGGCTGGGACACGCAGCGACAATTTTACTCGTCGGTCCAGGGACCCCCCGGGGTCGAAACGCCTACAATACCGTATACGCTTCTGCTCCCCGCTCAGGCAGAGACCCGATGCCGCCACGTGGCCCACTGCCCGTGACGTAAGCCAGCGGGTGGAGCCTGACGTAAGGCCTCTGGGTCGCGCGACCTCTGCATTTATTGCGGATAGGCCGCGCCGCCTGTCCACTCCACTGGCAGGCGATGTGCCGCCTCAGCATTTAATGTGCCTTGTCCACTCCACTGGCAGGCGATGTGCCGCCTCAGCATTTAATGTGCCCTGTCCACTCCGCTGACGAGTGGCGACCAGGCTATCCTGCAGGCGGCGTGCCTGTCTATTTCATTGGCAGGCAGTACGCCCATGCTGCGGCATACACTGTGCTCATCATCACTCACGCGTTACCAAGGAGGCAGCGCGGCATATCAACATTGTAGGCGCTACAGACATTATGTCGCTCGGAGATCTTCTGGGCGACGCTGGCATTGGATACTTCTATATATATTCCCTCCGTTTTGCCTCTGGGTCCACATGTCGGGGCCCAGCACCCTTATATGTGCCCCCCTTGAGCTATAAAAGGGAGGGCACACGACGTTATAAGGGGAGGACACACTTAGACTCAACTTAGACTCAAACTCACAAGTTCATACAAGCTCTCAAGCTCAATACATCACACAGTGGATGTCGGGGACCATAATTAGGGGTACCCTCAAGACGCCTAATTCTCAGCTGGTAACCCCCATCAGCATAAAGCTGCAAAGGCCTGATGGGCACGATTAAGTCAGGGATCAGTCCACACGAGTGACTCGATCACGCTTCACCCGAGCCTAGCCTCGGCCGAAGGCAGCCGACCTCGAGAGACTTCCGTCTCGCCCGAGGCCCCCTTTTTATGGCGGACACATCACCGGCTTGCCCAAGGCCTTGGCTTCGCTCAGAAGCAACCTTGACTAAATCACCACACCGACTGACCAAATTGCAGGGGCATTTAACGCAAAGGTGGCCTGACACCTCTATCCTGACACGCGCCCCCGGCAGAGCCGAGGTGACCGCCGTCACTCCACCGCTCCACTGGCCAGTCTGACAGAAGGACAGCGCCGCCTGCGCCACTCCGACTGCAGTGCCACTCGACAGAGTGAGTCTGACAGGCAACTAGGCCTTGCCAAAGGCGCCACGGCGAACTCCGCTCCGCCCGACCCCAGGGCTCGGCTCGGGCTAAGACCCGGAAGACGGCGAACTCCGCTCCGCCCGACCCCAGGGCTCGGACTCGGGCTAAGACCCGGAAGACGGCGAACTCCGCTCCGCCCGACCCCAGGGCTCGGACTCGGGCTAAGACCCGGAAGACGGCGAACTCCGCTCCGCCCGACCCCAGGGCTCGGACTCGGGCTAAGACCCGGAAGACGGCGAACTCCGCTCCGCCCGACCCCAGGGCTCGGACTCGGGCTAAGACCCGGAAGACGGCGAACTCCGCTCCGCCCGACCCCAGGGCTCGGACTCGGGCTAAGACCCGGAAGACGGCGAACTCCGCTCCGCCCGACCCCAGGGCTCGGACTCAGGCTAAGACCCGGAAGACGACGAAACTCCGCCTCGCCCGACCCCAG
This sequence comes from Zea mays, assembly GCF_902167145.1. Lineage (NCBI taxonomy): Eukaryota > Viridiplantae > Streptophyta > Magnoliopsida > Poales > Poaceae > Zea > Zea mays. The sequence continues at coordinate 191,283,091 of NC_050099.1, read as the reverse complement.
GGCTCGGACTCCGCCCTGGCCTCGGCCGGACGACTTCCGCCTCGCCCGACCCCCTGGCTCGGGCTCGGCCACGGCAACTGAAGGCAAGACTCAACCTCGGCTTCGGAGGAAACCCCACGTCGCCCTGCCTAGAGCACAGACCGCCACGTCAACAGGAAACGTCATCATCACCCTACCCCGAATCGACTCGGGTCACGGAGAACAAGACCGGCGTCTCGTCCGGCCAGCTCCGCCAGAGGGGCAATGATGGCGCTCCACGAGCTCTATGACGACGGCGGCCCCCAGCTCTCTTACGGCAGCAGGACAACGTCAGCAGGGACTCGACCGCTCCAACAGCTGTCCCTCCATCAGGCTCCGCCGCACCACCGATAGCCACGACATCACGCCAGCAGGATGCCCAGATCTCTCCGGCTGCCACATCGGCATGTACCTAGGGCACTAGCTCTCCCTCCGCTAGACACGTAGCACTCTGCTACATCCCCATTGTACACCTGGGTCCTCTCCTTACGACTATAAAAGGAAGGACCAGGGCCTTCTCAGAGAAGGTTGGCCGCGCGGGACCGAGGACGGGACAGGCGCTCTCTTGGGGCCGCTCGCTTCCCTCACCCGCGTGGACGCTTGTAACCCCCCTACTGCAAGCGCACCTGACCTGGGCGCGGGACGAACACGAAGGCCGCGGGACTTCCACCTCTCTCACGCTCGGCTCCGGCCGCCTCGCCTCTCCCCCCTCCGCGCTCGCCCACGCGCTCGACCCATCTGGGCTGGGGCACGCAGCACACTCACTCGTCGGCTTAGGGACCCCCCTGTCTCGAAACGCCGACAGTTGGCGCGCCAGGTAGGGGCCTGCTGCGTGCTGACGAATAGCTCCCCGTCAAGCTCCAGATGGGCAGTCTCCAGCAACCTCTCCGGCCCGGGACGGTGCTTCGTTTCGGGGCTCTCGAGTTCATGTCCTTCGACGGCAGCTACGACATGATACTTCTTCCACCGCCGTGCGACCACGACAATGGCGGCCGACGACCCGCCCGCCGGCGGCGGAATCGACGACGTCTTCCCCGCATGGTGGAAGAGCTATATTCGGGCTCGCTCCGTTCTCTCCCCCGCCAACGGAGGAGGAGGCGGGGCCGTCAAGGCCAGACGGGAGGCCGCGCTTCGCCGGCCGTCGAGCGAATCGACGCCCCCGACGCCCCGACGGAAGGCACGCCGGACATCGACCTCGCGTTCAAGACGGAGGCAAGCGCCGTCCCCCCGCGGCACGACGACCCCGAGCAAGAAGACGACGCCGGCGCGCTCGCGGAAAGCCTACAGGATGTCGCCCTCGAACCAGAGATGACGGCGCAACCAGACCCCGATGTGACTACGTCGCTCCTCGTCGACCAAAAGGTAACGACTAACTCCCATCTTGCGTCATTTCGACTCGGCCTCAACCCGCCAAACGACCTCGTTTTGGCGGGCGCCCTCATTGAGGCGAGTGCAACCCCACTGAGGTTCTGTATGCGATCGCCTTGGGACCGACTGACGGACGTCTCGACCTACGGGCCCTCTGGGTCCGAGGAAGATGACGATCCCAGCATCGGTTGGGATTTCTCCGGACTTGGCAACCCCAGTGCCGTGCGGGACTTCATGGCCGCATGTGACTACTGTCTGTCCGACTGTTCCGATGCAAGCCGCAGCCTTGGCGACGAGAGCTGCGGCCCAAGCCGCGAATGTTTCCACATCGAGCTAGGGAATCCCACCGAAGGCAACCATCTTGGCATGCCGGAGGATGGTGATCTCCCTAGGCCGGTGCCTCGCGCCGACATCCCACGGGAGCTAGCTGTGGTCCCCGCTCCGGCGGGGGGTTACGACCCACAACTCGAGCAAGTCCGCGAGGCGCAGGCCAGGCTCAACGGGGGAACGGGAGCGCTTGAGCCGATCCGTCGGGACGTCGGACAGGCATGGGTGGGCCAACCCCTGGCCGGAGAAATACGTCATCTGCCCCAAGGTCCCCAGCACCGCGTCGCCAACGACGTCAGGATCAGGCCGCCGCCCGCATCCAGCGGGGTCGGTCAGAACCTGGCAACCGCAGCAATGCTCATCCGCGCGATGCCGGAGCCGTCAACCACCGAGGGTCGGCGGATCCAGGGAGAACTCAAGAATCTCCTGGAAGGCGCCGCGGCCCGGCGGGCCGAGAGCACTGCATCCCGAAGGCAAGGATATCCCTCGGAACCTCATGCCGCGACTTCCCGATTCATGCGGGAAGCCTCGGTCTACACCGGGCGCACGCGCAACACCGCGCCTGCGGCCCCGGGCCACCTCGGCAACGAGCACCATCGACGCGACCGTCGGGCTCACCTCGACGAAAGGGTGCGCCGAGGCTATCACCCCAGGCGTGGGGGACATTACGACAGCGGGGAGGATCGGAGTCCTTCGCCCGAACCACCCGGTCCGCAGGCTTTCAGTCGGGCCATCCGACGGGCGCCATTCCCGACCCGGTTCCGACCCCCGACTACTATCGTAAAGTACTCGGGGGAAACGAGACCGGAGCTGTGGCTCGCGGACTACCGCCTTGCCTGCCAACTGGGTGGAACGGACGACGACAACCTCATCATCCGCAACCTCCCCCTGTTCCTCTCCGACACTGCTCGTGCCTGGTTGGAGCACCTGCCTCCGAGGCAGATTTCCAACTGGGACGACTTGGTCCAAGCCTTCGCTGGCAATTTCCAGGGCACATACGTGCGCCCCGGGAATTCCTGGGACCTTCGAAGCTGCCGGCAACAGCCGGGGGAGTCGCTCCGGGACTACATCCGGCGATTCTCGAAGCAGCGCACCGAGCTGCCCAACATCACCGACTCGGATGTCATCGGCGCGTTCCTCGCCGGCACCACTTGCCGCGACCTGGTGAGCAAGCTGGGTCGCAAAACCCCCACCAGGGCGAGCGAGCTGATGGACATCGCCACCAAGTTCGCCTCCGGCCAGGAGGCGGTCGAGGCTATCTTCCGAAAGGACAAGCAGCCCCAGGGCCGCCCGTCGGAAGAAGCTCCCGAGACGTCTGCTCCGCGCGGCGCCAAGAAGAAAGGCAAGAAGAAGTCGCAATCGAAACGCGACGCCGCAGACGCGGACCTTGTCGCCGCCGCCGAGTATAAGAACCCTCGGAAGCCCCCCGGAGGTGCAAACCTCTTCGACAAGATGCTCAAGGAGCCGTGCCCCTACCATCAGGGGCCCGTCAAGCACACCCTCGAGGAGTGTGTTATGCTTCGGCGTCATTTCCACAGGGCCGGGCCACCCGCCGAGGGTGGCAGGGCCCGCGACGACGACAAGAACGAAGATCACCAAGCAGGAGAATTCCCCGAGGTCCGCGACTGCTTCATGATCTACGGAGGGCATGCGGCGAATGCCTCGGCTCGGCACCGCAAGCAAGAGCGCCGGGAGGTCTGCTCGGTGAAGGTGGCGGCGCCAGTCTACCTAGACTGGTCCGACAAGCCCATCACTTTCGACCGAGCCGACCACCCCGACCATGTGCCGAGCCCGGGGAAATACCCGCTCGTCGTCGACCCCGTTGTCGGCGATGTCAGGCTCACCAAGGTCCTGATGGACGGGGGCAGCTGCCTCAACATCATCTACGCCGATACCCTCAAGCTCCTGCGCGTCGATCCGTCCACCGTCCGAGCAGGCGCTGCGCCCTTCCACGGGATCATCCCTGGGAAGCGCGTCCAGCCCCTCGGGCGACTCGACCTCCCAGTCTGCTTCGGGACACCCTCCAACTTCCGAAGGGAGACCCTGACGTTCGAAGTGGTCGGGTTCCGAGGAACCTACCACGCCGTGTTAGGGAGGCCATGCTACGCGAAGTTCATGGCCGTCCCCAACTACACCTACCTGAAGCTCAAGATGCCGGGCCCCAACGGGGTCATCACCGTCGGCCCCACGTACAAACACGCGTTCGAATGCGACGTGGAGTGCGTGGAGTACGCCGAGGCCCTCGCCGAGTCCGAGGCCCTCATCGCCGACCTGGAGAACCTCTCCAAGGAGGTCCCAGACGTGAAGCGCCATGCCGGCAACTTCGAGCCAGCGGAGACGGTCAAGGCCGTCCCCCTCGACCCCAGCGGCGACACCACCAAGCAGATCCGGATCGGTTCCGGGCTCGACCCCAAATAGGAAGCAGTGCTCGTCGACTTTCTCCGCGCAAACGCCGACGTCTTTGTGTGGAGTCCCTCGGACATGCCCGGCATACCGAGGGATGTCGCCGAGCACTCGCTGGATATTCGGGCCGGAGCCCGACCCGTCAGACAGCCTCTGCGCCGATTCGACGAGGAGAAGCGCAGAGCGATTGGCGAAGAGATCCACAAGCTAATGGCGGCAGGGTTCATCAAAGAGGTATTCCATCCCGAATGGCTTGCCAACCCTGTGCTTGTGAGGAAGAAAGGGGGGAAATGGCGGATGTGTGTAGACTACACTGGTCTCAACAAAGCATGTCCGAAGGTTCCCTACCCCCTGCCTCGCATCGACCAAATCGTGGATTCCACTGCTGGGTGCGAAACCCTGTCCTTCCTCGATGCCTACTCGGGGTATCACCAGATCCGGATGAAAGAGTCCGACCAGCTCGCGACTTCTTTCATCACGCCGTTCGGCATGTACTGCTACGTCACCATGCCGTTCGGCCTGAGGAATGCAGGCGCGACGTACCAGCGGTGCATGAACCATGTGTTCGGCGAACACATCGGTCGCACAGTCGAGGCCTACGTCGATGACATCGTAGTCAAGACACGGAAGGCTCCCAACCTCCTCTCCGACCTTGAAGTGACATTCCGGTGTCTCAAGGCGAAAGGAGTCAAGCTTAATCCTGAGAAGTGTGTCTTCGGGGTGCCCCGAGGCATGCTCCTAGGGTTCATCGTCTCTGAGCGAGGCATCGAGGCCAACCCGGAGAAGATCGCGGCCATCACCAGCATGGGGCCCATCAAGGACTTAAAAGGGGTACAGAGGGTCATGGGATGCCTCGCGGCCCTGAGCCGCTTCATCTCACGCCTCGGCGAAAGAGGTCTGCCCCTGTACCGCCTTTTAAGGAAAGCCGAGTGTTTCGTTTGGACCCCTGAGGCCGAGGAAGCCCTCGGCAACCTAAAGGCGCTCCTTACAAAGGCGCCAGTCTTGGTGCCGCCGGCGGACGGAGAAACCCTCTTGGTCTACGTCGCCGCGACCACTCAGGTGGTTAGCGCCGCGATTGTGGTCGAAAGGCAGGAGGAAGGGCATACATTGCCCGTTCAGAGGCCGGTTTACTTCATCAGCGAAGTGCTGTCCGAGACTAAGATCCGCTACCCACAAGTTCAAAAGCTGCTGTATGCTGTGATCCTGACGAGACGGAAGCTACGACACTACTTCGAGTCCCATCCGGTGACTGTGGTGTCATCCTTCCCCCTGGGGGAGATCATCCAGTGCCGAGAGGCCTCGGGCAGGATCGCAAAGTGGGCAGTGGAGATCATGGGCGAAACGATCTCGTTCGCCCCTCGGAAGGCCATCAAGTCCCAAGTGTTGGCGGATTTCGTGGCTGAATGGGTCGACACCCAACTACCAATGACTCCGATCCAACCGGAGCTCTGGACCATGTTTTTCGACGGGTCGCTGATGAAGACGGGGGCCGGTGCGGGCCTGCTCTTCATCTCGCCCCTCGGAAAGCACTTGCGCTACGTGCTGCGCCTCCACTTCCCGGCGTCCAACAATGTGGCCGAGTACGAAGCTCTGGTCAACGGATTGCGGATCGCCATCGAGCTAGGGGTCAGACGCCTCGACGCCCGCGGTGATTCGCAGCTCGTCATCGACCGAGTCATGAAGAACTCCCACTGCCGCGACCCGAAGATGGAGGCCTACTGCGACGAGGTTCGGCGCCTGGAAGACAAGTTCTTCGGGCTCGAGCTCAACCATATCGCTCGGCGCTACAACGAAACCGCAGACGAGCTGGCGAAGATAGCCTCGGGGCGAACGACAGTCCCCCCGGACGTCTTCTCCCGGGATCTGCATCAACCCTCCGTCAAGCTCGACGACGCGCCCGAGCCCGAGGTATCCTCGGCTCAGCCCGAGGTACCCTCGGCTCAGCCCGAGGTACCCTCGGCTCAGCCCGAGGTACCCTCGGTTCAGCCCGAGGCGCCCTCGGCCCAGCCCGAGGTACTCTCGGCCCCCGAGGGCGGGGCATTGAACGTCGAGGAAGGGCAGAGCGGGGCCACGCCAGACCAGGATTGGCAGGCCCCGTACCTGCAATATCTCCGTCGAGGAGAGCTACCCCTCGACCAAGTCGAGGCTCGGCGGGTAGCGCGACGCGCCAAGTCATTCGTCTTGCTGGGCGACGAAGAGGAGCTCTACCATCGCAGCCCCTCGGGCATCCTCCAGCGATGCATCTCCATCGCCGAAGGTCGGGAACTGCTGCAAGAAGTACACTCGGGGGCTTGCGGCCACCACGCAGCACCCCGAGCCCTTGTTGGAAATGCTTTCCGGCAAGGCTTCTACTGGCCAACGGCGGTGGCTGACGCCACTAGAATTGTCCGCACCTGCGAAGGGTGCCAATTCTATGCGAAGCGGACACACCTGCCCGCTCAGGCTCTGCAGACAATACCCATCACCTGGCCCTTCGCTGTATGGGGTCTGGACCTCGTCGGTCCCTTGCAAAAGGCGCCCGGGGGCTACACGCACCTGCTGGTCGCCATCGACAAATTCTCCAAGTGGATCGAGGTCCGACCTCTGAACAGCATCAGGTCCGAGCAGGCGGTGGCATTCTTCACCAACATCATCCATCGCTTCGGGGTCCCGAACTCCATCATCACCGACAATGGCACCCAGTTCACCGGCAGAAAATTCTTGGATTTTTGCGAGGATCACCATATCCGGGTGGACTGGGCCGCCGTGGCTCATCCCATGTCGAATGGGCAAGTAGAGCGTGCCAACGGCATGATTCTACAAGGGCTCAAGCCTCGGATCTACAACGACCTCAACCAGTTCGGCAGGCGATGGATGAAGGAACTCCCCTCGGTGGTCTGGAGCCTAAGGACGACGCCGAGTCGTGCCACGGGCTTCACGCCGTTTTTCCTGGTCTACGGGGCTGAAGCTATCCTGCCCACTGACCTGGAATACGGCTCCCCAAGGGCGAAGGCCTACACCGAGCAAAGCAACCAAGCCAGCCGAGAGGAATCGCTAGACCAGTTGGAGGAAGCTCGGGACAGGGCCTTACTACACTCGGCGCGGTACCAACAGTCCCTGCGACGTTACCACGCCCGAGGGGTCCGGTCCCGAGAACTCCAGGTGGGCGACCTGGTGCTTCGGCTGCGACAAGACGCCCGAGGGAGGCACAAGCTCACGCCCCCCTGGGAAGGGCCGTTCGTCATCGCCAAAGTTCTGAAGCCCGGAACATACAAGCTGGCCAACAGTCAAGGCGAGATCTACGGCAACGCTTGGAACATCAAACAGCTACGTCGCTTCTACCCTTAAGATGTTTTCAAGTTGTTCACATACCTCGCACCTACGCAAAGTTTAGTTGTCAAGGAAGGGTCGGCCTAGCCTCGGCAAAGCCCGACCCTCCCTCGGGGGCTAAAAGGGGGGAGACCCCCTCTGCGTCGAATTTTTTCCTCGAAAAAGGACCTCTTTTTAGCAGGATTTCTTCCGTGCTTCTTGACTACTTTGGAAAGCGGATCCTGGAAACGACGAGGTACACGTAAGCAGCCAAGGCTGACCGAGCCGAGGGACTCCTACGCCTCCGGGATACGGATACCTCACTCGTCCCCTTCTGCGATAAGTAACTTGCGCTCGGATAAAGCGACTCCGTGGACCAAACGAGTCATCACGTTCGGAAGCTCTCCTACCGAAGCAGTCCTTCAAGCTTTCTCGACTAAATCGGGGACAGGGCCTCATGGACGGGTGAAAGTACGCGTAAGCGGCAAGGCCGACCGAGCCGAGGGATTCCCACGCCTCTGGGATACGGATACCTCACTCGTCCCTTCCGCGAAAAGCAACTCTCGCTCACACAAACATCCCTATTACCGACAGAGTCCAGATGCTCGAAACAAGAGGAAAAAAGGACGCAGCTTCGCAAGCGCGGCGAGGGCGTGTTCTTCTGGCCTCGGCGGCCGCAGAAAACACACGCTACAAGACGATCTGATCCTGCAGGCTCGGGTCTTCACGCCGAGGGGAGCCGTAGCACCCTCGGCATCGACGACGTCTACAGCAAAGCCCGACCCAGCCTCGGGCGACGCCGAGGTCCAGGGGCTCCTCCAGGAATCCGGCCCGAGCAGGCGGCTCAACCGGTTACCCCTGGGGCCTCGGGCAACCGGCTTCCAAGGGCGCTAGCCCGATCCGAGGCCTCGACTGACCGACTTGGGCGTCGGCACCGCTGACGGGCGACACGGCTAGGCTCCGGCCGACCAGGTTCCCCATTCTCGAGCCAACTCCGCCTCTGTTCATACTGATATCGCTACCCCCGGCCTCGATCCACCAAAGGGCGGCCGAGGGGTCCCTTCAACTAAGCTAGAGGAGCCTCCCTCCTTTTAAAGGCAACTCCCCCTACGTGCGCCCCCAGGCGCCGCGGGCCGAGTCTTCTCCAACACGCTCCAAGGCCCTCCCCTGTGACTCGGGGGCTGGGTCCCGCATGTCATGCAAGCCGGCTCAGGGCAGAAGAAGCCAAACCGCCGCGCATGGTGCGCACGACCGTCCAGCGGTTACAGGCGACCCCCCCATTTCCGCCCAGACCAACGGGCAGAAGGGGCGAGCAGCCATGCAGGCGGCATGCAACCGCGCCAGATGGACGCGCTTCTCCAACTTCTGACACGCCAGCCTGGGGCCCAGGCCCACGCGTCGAGCAACTGGCACGCCAGTTGCTGCATACAAGCAACCGCACCGCCACTTGTGCCACCGTCGCGCCTCTTCGGTTGCGAAGCCTATGCCACGACTCGAGGCGACCCAACAGCGCCAGACTGGCGCGTCGGTCGAAGCGACCGAAAGTGGGCCGGCAGTAATAGCGGTGGCAGGCGGGCGGGCGCAGCGGTCACGTCGTCAGCCAGGCTCACGTCCCATCCTGAGACAGCAAGAGAGCCTCCTCTCACGGCGTGAAGACGGTGCACCCGTGACCCGTTCCTCAAACGGATCACCTACGCGCAACGGCCGCCCCGCCAACCACTCGCCCCGTCGCATTAACTCCGCGGCGGGACACGCGGCGCTTCTGGCGGGAGGAGCGCGCGACGCTTCACCTTCGCCTTAATAACCGCGTCAGAAAAGGTACGCCACGTCGTCTGATTTCGTATCCTTTTCCGTTTTCCTCTTTCTCTATCTCTTGCAACAGGGACCGGGGAAGGGGGATACCCCGAGAGGGATCCTTCTCCGCGAAGGAACCGGGCTCCGCGCCCCCCATTACTGATCAGGGGTTCGAAGGCTGGCCCCCCGAGGGTTCAACAGCCGCCTCAGATCGCGTGGGCCCGACACCCACTACTGGTCAGGGGTTCGAAGGCCAGCCCCCCGAAGGGCTCCATGGCCGCCTCAGGCTACTCGAGCTCCGCGCCCATTACTGATCAGGGGTTCGAAGGCTGGCCCCCGAAGGGTTCACAGTCGCCTCAGACACCGAGCGAGGGATGACCAGGGGTACGTTCGATACATAACCGAGGCTCGGGCTGCGCTCCCGAGGTACCCTAGGACATATCCGAGACCAGCGGGAACGATCTTGTAACGGAATCCCATCGGAGGGAGGCATCGAGCCCTCGGACCCCGTCGCCAGGGGACCGGGTCCGGCAAGTCACCCGCAGGTACTTTTGGGCGTGCCTCTGGGCCCCTAGCCGACCCCCAACGAACGGGGCACGGACGTCCACTCGGATTACCCGCTTGCAGCTCACCGGAGACACCATGTTCGGTGCCCATCGAGGGTAACATGGCGCACTCCCCCCCTCCTCCTTGCGGAAAGGCGACGTAGGGGCGTATGTAAAAAGCCGAGTCTGTCCCTGATCGTCCTCTCGCCCTGTGCAGAGGCTCGGGGGCTGCTCTCGCAAAAACCGGCTCCGGCCAAATCGTTGACAGCGTCAACATACCAGCCCGAGAGCTTGGGCCCCGACCGTGCACCCGGGCTACGGCCAGTTCGCATGAGGGAACGACCAGACCAGCCGAAGCGTTAAGCGAAGTATTAAGACCTCGAAGGAGTGTAACCACTCCTCCGAGGCCTCGGGGGCTACACCCGGCGGGTGCGCTCGCGCGCACCCACCGGAACGAAATGCAACCGAGAAAGGCTGGTCCCCTTGCAAAAAAGTGCGACAAAAGCCTCCAAGCGAGTGCTAACACTCCCTTCGAGGCTCGGGGGCTACTGTCGGGGACCATAATTAGGGGTACCCTCAAGACGCCTAATTCTCAGCTGGTAACCCCCATCAGCATAAAGCTGCAAAGGCCTGATGGGCACGATTAAGTCAGGGATCAGTCCACACGAGTGACTCGATCACGCTTCACCCGAGCCTAGCCTCGGCCGAAGGCAGCCGACCTCGAGAGACTTCCGTCTCGCCCGAGGCCCCCTTTTTATGGCGGACACATCACCGGCTTGCCCAAGGCCTTGGCTTCGCTCAGAAGCAACCTTGACTAAATCACCACACCGACTGACCAAATTGCAGGGGCATTTAACGCAAAGGTGGACTGACACCTCTATCCTGACACGCGCCCCCGGCAGAGCCGAGGTGACCGCCGTCACTCCACCGCTCCACTGGCCAGTCTGACAGAAGGACAGCGCCGCCTGCGCCACTCCGACTGCAGTGCCACTCGACAGAGTGAGTCTGACAGGCAACTAGGCCTTGCCAAAGGCGCCACGGCGAACTCCGCTCCGCCCGACCCCAGGGCTCGGCTCAGGCTAAGACCCGGAAGACGGCGAACTCCGCTCCGCCCGACCCCAGGGCTCGGACTCGGGCTAAGACCCGGAAGACGGCGAACTCCGCTCCGCCCGACCCCAGGGCTCGGCTCGGGCTAAGACCCGGAAGACGGCGAACTCCGCTCCGCCCGACCCCAGGGCTCGGACTCGGGCTAAGACCCGGAAGACGGCGAACTCCGCTCCGCCCGACCCCAGGGCTCGGACTCGGGCTAAGACCCGGAAGACGGCGAACTCCGCTCCGCCCGACCCCAGGGCTCGGACTCGGGCTAAGACCCGGAAGACGGTGAACTCCGCTCCGCCCGACCCCAGGGCTCGGACTCGGGCTAAGACCCGGAAGACGGCGAACTCCGCTCCGCCCGACCCCAGGGCTCGGACTCGGGCTAAGACCCGGAAGACGGCGAACTCCGCTCCGCCCGACCCCAGGGCTCGGACTCAGGCTAAGACCCGGAAGACGACGAAACTCCGCCTCGCCCGACCCCAGGGCTCGGACTCCGCCCTGGCCTCGGCCGGACGACTTCCGCCTCGCCCGACCCCCTGGCTCGGGCTCGGCCACGGCAACTGAAGGCAAGACTCAACCTCGGCTTCGGAGGAAACCCCACGTCGCCCTGCCTAGAGCACAGACCGCCACGTCAACAGGAAACGTCATCATCACCCTACCCCGAATCGACTCGGGTCACGGAGAACAAGACCGGCGTCTCGTCCGGCCAGCTCCGCCAGAGGGGCAATGATGGCGCTCCACGAGCTCTATGACGACGGCGGCCCCCAGCTCTCTTACGGCAGCAGGACAACGTCAGCAGGGACTCGACCGCTCCAACAGCTGTCCCTCCATCAGGCTCCGCCGCACCACCGATAGCCACGACATCACGCCAGCAGGATGCCCAGATCTCTCCGACTGCCACATCGGCATGTACCTAGGGCACTAGCTCTCCCTCCGCTAGACACGTAGCACTCTGCTACATCCCCATTGTACACCTGGGTCCTCTCCTTACGACTATAAAAGGAAGGACCAGGGCCTTCTCAGAGAAGGTTGGCCGCGCGGGACCGAGGACGGGACAGGCGCTCTCTTGGGGCCGCTCGCTTCCCTCACCCGCGTGGACGCTTGTAACCCCCCTACTGCAAGCGCACCTGACCTGGGCGCGGGACGAACACGAAGGCCGCGGGACTTCCACCTCTCTCACGCTCGGCTCCGGCCGCCTCGCCTCTCCCCCCTCCGCGCTCGCCCACGCGCTCGACCCATCTGGGCTGGGGCACGCAGCACACTCACTCGTCGGCTTAGGGACCCCCCTGTCTCGAAACGCCGACAGTGGAGTAGGGTATTACGCCCCGGCGGCTTGAACCACTCTAAATCCTTGTGTGTTCTTGTGTTCTTCCCGTTTCCACCTAACAGGCAAAACACTTATGCCCCTCCTCATCTTAGGATTTAGGGCGGGTGCATTCCGCCACCCGGCCAGAGATTTCCTCTCCGACAAGTTATATCTATGAATTTTAAGCCTTTTCAAGTTGACCAGCAACAAAAACATTTTATGAATCATTAGTCAAATTACTTATTCAAAATAATTATTATTGTATCTTAATCATGTTTGTACAAAATAAAGAACAGACTAAATTTTAGATCGAATATAGGTCACCATAGGTTAAATATGACATTGGTGAAACTTTAGATCTGGCACAAGTTACACCCATAATACTTGTCATCCCTGGCTATAAGCCCACGGATCAGGCGAGAGTACGGGCACTGAAAAAAAGTGCTACAGAAGCAGTGGTCCCACCGCAGAGATCTGGGAACGAGCTGTGGGTGTGGCCGTTGCAACTTGCAGCAAATAGTACTACCAATGATATAATATAATAAAAAATAATAGAGATTTTTAATTAAATACCGTAAACCAGAGGGGGCGGACCCAAACGAAAACGAGCCAGCCGGGCAAACAACACTCACATCTTACACCAGCCGCACTCCCGTGTCCTCCTCTCCGAGACGAGACGGACGGGACGGCAGGCACCACCGCACCGGCGCCACCCCACCCGCCGGCTCAGAGCGGGGGCCCGGCCACCCGAATCACACAGATCGGAACGCCGGAGGAGGAGCAACGCGGGCGCGGAGAGGCCCGCCAGCGAAGGCGCAGGTAACCGCAACCCTCCTCCTCCTCCTCCTCCTCCTCCGGTCCTCCCTTCCCCTTCGCGGCGCAGGCGCTGACACGCAGGACTCGCCTGCTCGCCTTACGCTCCGCAGCAGGCAGTACGTCGCCGGCGGCTGCCTGCTCGCCTCGCCACCCAGACGCAGCGCGCGCGCGTGGTGGTCGCGACTCGTTTCTTTCTGGCACCAGATCCCGTGCTGCTCTGCTCGAGCCGTCATGGCGTGCGGCTCCGTGTGCCTGCCCCACTAGGACTAGGAGGGCGCTGTGCAGTTGCTCGACCTTTGCTGCAAATCTAAGACTCGGGCCTCGGGGCATAGCAACACCTGTGGTCACATCACAGCACAGTACCGCTCCATACACTGGCTTTTGTTGTGCCTGCCGGGTGGAACCTCGCTGGTCTGGTCGCATATCACCTCACTTACGATTCATCACTTCGCTCTCTGCAGTGCAAGCTCTGGGTTCCCGGATCCGATACCACCGGCCTCTCGGCGAGTGTGTAATCCAGCGAGCGAGCGCTCGGTTTTAGCCGTGAGAGCGGGAGATGAGTGCTCTGAAGAAATCCGACAAGAAAGCCGCCCTCGACTTCGCGGCATGGAGCTTCAATGTCACCACGTCGGTCGGACTCATCATGGTCAACAAGGCGTTGATGGCTACGTATGGATTCAGTTTTGGTACGCCTGTGCTCTGCTCACCTGGTGATTTGTAATTTATCGTCATACATGAATATATTATATATCTGACTCTCACCTCTGGCCTCTTGCTCTTGTGCTTCTGGCTGCTTACCGCTATTATTATGTTATTATGTCAGATCCCGGACTGAATGTTGTAGGCATACCTGCATCATCAGTATGGGTTTATGCTCAGCACAGTGATGGATCGTTGGTCTTATTTAGTTGTGGAATCCACATGCATTTTTTATTGTACAGTGTATATTTGGAGAACCGACACACATCTTATGGGTTTTAAGTGGTTTTAATGGTGCTAATGCAAATTTCCAACCGAAATTTGTTTAAACATGGAAGGGGTTTCAATCTCATTCTGAAACGATGTATGATCTTCTTTCAACAAGGTTTTTATAGCAAATACCAAAGTAACAACCAGGTCTTTGCTAATGATTAAAGAACAATTGTGAAGTTATAAAGTGCTCCGGCTATTTGAGGTTTCTGCAGAACCTAAAACCTACCTGGCTGCCCCTCTTATAGGCTTCCTTGGCAAAATTGGTATTGTCTCTGCTAATTGAACCTTCATGGCATCAATGGAAGCAATCGAAACATGCTAGCATATGTAAATGTTAGGTGGTAGCAGGTTCTACCATATTTCTGCGCATTCTCAGCTAAATATGCATGGATGTGAACTTGGATATATCTCCTGTCATGTCGTTGATTACCTTTTCTCTCTCTTTTTTTCCAGCCACGACATTAACTGGGCTTCATTTTGTGACCACTACCTTGATGACTATTGTATTTCGATGGTTAGGCCTGAGCCAGCCATCCCACTTACCCCTAGCAGATCTAGTTAAATTTGTGATATTTTCGAACTTGTCAATTGTTGGGATGAATGTGAGCTTGATGTGGAACTCTGTGGGCTTTTATCAGGTTGGTGAAATTTTTAGTAGCTGCTATAATATGCAACCTTAAATTGTTAACAACTGAATTCATTCTATTCCCTTGCTCAGATAGCAAAGCTGTGCATGATACCTGCATCATGTCTTCTGGAGGTTGTCTTTGATCATGTACATTATTCCCGGGACACAAAGCTGAGCATAATGGTTGTGCTTATAGGAGTTGCAGTCTGCACAGTTACTGATGTCAGTGTGAATGCAAGAGGTCTAATCGCGGCTGTTATAGCTGTTTGGAGCACAGCTTTGCAACAATATGTAAGTTTTAGCACCTTCATATGCAGATTCCTTATACATCACCAAAGCAGTAAGATTGCTTGCTACCTCCTTCTATTTGCAATTAGCAGCAAGTTTGTTGGCGGACAATTTGAGACTTCTCAAAGGACAATGTGGCACTGCAGTTACAGTGATGCCTGTTTATTCTGCAAAGTTATCAGTAATTAGCAGTTGCCGTATTATCCATTGGTGTTGCTGCTGCTTTAGGATATAGCTCCTTTTTCTCTAGAGATTATGAATAGCCACTCACCATGGTCATACTTGGTATTTTCTATATTTGAACTGTCAGACTTGGTAAATGTGCTCATGAATCATGATGCCACTGATATATTGTTCTTTACACAAGTTATAACTCCATTTCCCAAACGTTCAACATGTGATATCTTTTGATTTCAAAACTTTTTTTCCTTTCTACTATTCAAGTGCTCTTGCTACCCCACGTTTTCAGAAATGGACCGTTGCCCTTCCATGTAGCCAGTAAAAGCAGCACAGTTTACTCATTTTTATTTGTGTTCCTTCTGCAGTATGTCCACTTTCTCCAACGCAAGTACTCTCTGAACTCATTCAACCTGCTGGGCCACACTGCTCCAGCCCAAGCTGGGTCACTCCTGCTAGTGGGACCATTTGCAGATTACTTGTTGACAGGCAAAAGGGTGGATCACTTCAGTTTCTCATCGCTTGCTCTGGTAATGGCAGTCCATAACGATGTTTCTTTCTCTGATCATGACGGTTTATGTTTCTGCTTGTGTATAGAATTTGTCTTATCTGTTTGCTTAGTAGAGAGAAAATCATAAAATGGTGATCAACTGGAATTTTATCTGGTCGAGATTTTGCAGTACTGTGATGATTCATGAGATCGCCACACAGTCTTGTGAATGCTATGCAAGAAACTTCCACAAATTGTCAATGATATCGTTTGTTCTTGTTGCTGAAACTTCGTCCATTTTACTTATTGACTGTTAGCATTAAGTTAGCAACTATAAGTTTCATCCTTCCCTGGATCGGAATTCAGACTCGAGTGCCCTTACTTACCATGCCATGTCTCTGGTTCTGCAGTTTTTCCTGGCACTCTCATGCTTCATCGCCATTGGTGTTAATCTGAGCCAATTCATCTGTATTGGGCGCTTCTCTGCTGTATCCTTCCAAGTCCTAGGCCACATGAAGACCGTACTTGTTCTGTCCCTTGGGTTCCTATTCTTTGGCAAGGAGGGCCTGAATCTTCAGGTAGTCCTTGGGATGGTTCTGGCCGTTCTTGGAATGATATGGTACGGGAACGCATCTGCCAAACCAGGCGGCAAAGAGCGGCGCAGCGTCCTACCGCTGAGGTCTGCAAGTCTCAAGGGAAGTTCAGAAGAAAAGGGTGGTGCCGAGAAATAGTCTTGCTCTCTCTGACTGCCAACTTGAATGGGGAGTTTTCCGTTCCAAGGTTGAATTTCTGGTGAGGTGACGTGAAGTACCACATATTGGGAACTCTTGCCTAATGTTTGACGCAGAGGACAAACTCGTTCCATCTAGAAACTCAGGATCGTTATAGTTACAGGTATACTGTAAAGGTTCATTTTTTTTTGGCGCTCTGAATCATTTGCAGTGAGGGGAAAGACAGACATGGTTGTTACGAGTCTTCAAGACAGTTTTTTTATCGAATATATAATGCAGTTGTTTGAGGAACATGCTCCTATATTTTTCGTGGTGATGTACTGTAGGATGTTTTGATTTGCAGTAAGATATTAATGAAAGTATAGGACTGGGTTTCCTGAAATGAATTTGATTTAAATCTTAGAAGAATGCAGTTTTTCTTCTGAACTCTGAAGGTATAGAAAAATTGTATTTTGGGACCTGGATGGATCAGGTTATATGTTTATACCTGCGCTCATGCATAACGCATAGGGGGAGTGAGATTTATCGGTGTTTGGTTGCTAGAGCCTAATTTTTAGTCACTATTTTTAGTCTCTAAATTGCTAAATATTATATGGACTAAAATAGAAATAATTCCTCTTTGTTTTTGTGTTGGCAATTTAAGAACTAAATTATAGTGACTAAAAATTAGTCCCTAGAAACAAACACCCTCTTAGATGAGTAAGAGGGAAATGTTCATCTACTTCACCCTCTAAGCTAGAACGCCTGCTATTTTACTGCTTAAGGCGTTGGACAGTAACGAAAAGCATTGGAATACACTTTTGATGGAATTTGGATTTTTAAATGTGGTTTGCTGACGTAGTATGTTTATGTTACATGGATATTGATATAGGTGTAAAATATAAAAAGTCTACAGAATCCATGAGGCTCGACTATATAAAGTTGTGTCGAGTATTAAATATAGTCTAATTATAAAAGTAATTATATATATGAACACTAAATGTTAAGAATAATTTATTAAGATTAAATAATCAATAATTAGCAAATATTTACAGTATAATCACATGAGCGAATTATGGACCAATTTGGTTTAATACATTTGTATTGTCGTTTAATTTGTGTAAGTATTTTTATAATTAGACTACATTTCATATTTCTGACTAGTATTCAAACATACGACATAGCAGGGACTAAATTTTAGTTGGGATAGCCAAACGCCCATAAAGATCGTCTCCAGAGGTTTACCTATATAGTCATCCAAAACACTATTTTGTACCGTGTATTACATTGTTCGCATAGTGAAATTTAGATATGAGACTCGTTCTGGGCAGAACGAATCAACCTGGTTTTATGATCCGGTTTGCTAGAGCTGTTTGTTTGACTTGGGTAGGAAACAAACCCGCCTGAGTTTTGACTTCTCTTAATCCTTAGCCCAGAATGAACCCATAAGGACTAGTTTGGGAACACTAATTTCCCATGAGATTTTCATTTTCCCAAGGAAAATTAGTTCATTTTCCCTTGGGAAAAATGAAAATCCCATAGAAAATTAGTGTTCCCAAACTAGCCCTAATATGACCAACGTTCCAGATTAATTTCTGGCCTAAAAATGGGCTGCCAACCAGAAAAAAGTGACAGCCCATGATCTACTGAATCTTGGGCTGGTTTGGTTATGGCTTGGCTTGGATCCTGGCCTGCCGAACAGTTAGGCCTCCCATGTTTTCTTCACAAAACCTGTCGAGGAAACGCCTTCGCAAAACCCCCAAACCCCAGCAGGCATCCTCTCTTCCTCTCCTCTCCAATCTCCATTGCAGCAGCACTGCAGCGGCGGGTGCGGGTGGCATGGCTATGGCGTCCGCGCTGCCGCTCCTCCTCGCGCCGCGCGCCGTCTTTGCGTCCGCGGGGCCGTCTTCGCCTCATCTCCGCTCCCGCCGCCTCGCGCTGCGTCTTCCTCCCCCTCCCCGACCCGCCGCCCTCTCCGCGCCACCAGCCGCCGTGCAGCCGCGCGAGGCCCGGCGCGTCCAGCCGCCCCGCGCCGCCTCCTGCTGCCAAGATCCCGCTCCGGCCGCGGGAGGAGGCGCCAGGGACTGGCGGATGTTCTTAGCATGGTAATTCGATTCCGCGCTCTGTGCTTCTGCTCTGCCGTGGCCGGTGGGCCGTGGGTGCTGCTCCCTGACATGCAATTCAGAAAGTATACAGATTTTCAAATTGCGCTTATGCATCGTGACAGGTACCTGATGGCTCTGGACAAGAACCCGATTGTGACTAAGGCGGTCACTTCCGCTGCCCTAACTCTGGCCGGGGACCTCATCTGTCAGGTAATACTCGCAGCATTTGGCTTCAGTCTTTGTGCAATGCAGCAAGCACTTGGCGTCAATCTTTATAAAATGTAGCAACCATTCGGCTTCAGTCTCTGTGAAAAATGCAGCAAGGATTTCTCAGTCAGTATTGACTTTCAGGCAGCCTAGTACTATTACTTCTGTGTGTGTTTTTTTTGGTGTATGTAGACCATGAAACTATTGTCAAAGTTTATGTTTCATGTCATTGAAGGACTGGAATATCTACCGGAATCCCAAGGCTTTGATTCAACCTAATTAGCGCAGATTCTCTTTCCAGTACAAATAAATTGTTCCTGTTCTCAATAAATCTGAGTTTCCACTGAAATTGGATTTGTTCCCAAGCATGACGTGTCCTGAAGCATGTGAAGCTTTTGTGTGTGTGTGTGTGTGTGTGTGTGATAATAGTACTACGTCTTTGTTGCTGGTCTTCGATGAATTTTCAGACAAGCAAAGTATTATAGATCCTATTCTACTGCGTAGTAACAACGGGGTTGTTACCAACTTAGTGATATCTTTGTATGCATGTCAAAAATGAAAGGTAAACACACAAACAAGCACGCAAACGAAAAGTAACCTAAGAAGTTCAATCCATTGATTGCCTAGTGGGTTGCAGCAGTGATATGACAAGGCACTTAATATTTTTGTCCTTGTGTTGGTAACTGGCCTGCTGGCTCATTGGAGTGTTTTGGTCCTATATATATTTATGGCTGTTGCTGCTGCTTGCTACATAAACAACTGCATCTGTAGTCCTAATTTTAATTTTCTCTCTGTCACAGCTTGTTATCGATCGAGTTCCAGAACTTGATTTGAGGAGAACATTTGTATTCACATTTTTGGGCCTTGCCCTTGTGGGGCCAACTTTACATGTCTGGTAATCTTTTCTGGGCTTCAAGAGTAATTATCAATATGTACTGTACCTAGCCTTTTCTGCCACTGCTGTTTGTTTGATAATTAATCTCCATGTGCAGGTACTTGTATTTGAGCAAATTAGTGACAATCAGTGGGGCATCAGGTGCCATTGCTCGCCTTATACTTGATCAGGTCTGCATTTTGCCTTCCTTCCCTTCGCAACCCCAACGACAGATTTATAGCCATGAACTTTGCTTCCATGTCCTGCTATTTCTTTGCGTCTACAATGGTTGTATTTCCTTTTGACTATATATTTTTTTCTTCTGTTTAGTTCATTTTCTCTCCCATTTTCATTGGCGTCTTTATGAGCTTACTAGTCACCTTGGAGGGAAAGCCCTCTCTTGTGGTGCCAAAGCTTAAGCAGGTTAGGTGAACCTTTCAATACTCTTTCGCTCCCTGACATGACAGGCATTTGCTCTTTTCTTGCTGTCTAATTTTCATTTTGTACATCTACAGGAATGGTTATCATCAGTGTTGGCGAATTGGCAATTATGGATACCATTTCAGTTTTTGAATTTTTACTTCGTTCCTCAGAAGTTTCAGGTTTTGAAGATGCTCATTTTCAAAAGTTATTATACTAGCATGCTGTGTGTGTTGCCCTTGCCAACTTACTGCTATTTGTTTACCAGGTCCTTGGTGCTAATTTTGTAGCCCTTGCATGGAATGTGATTTTATCATTTAAAGCTCACAAGGAAGTTATCGCGAAATAGGTACTATTAGTTGGTCTGTCTTATAACCCTGACTCTAGGCTCTCTGATTATTTTGTTCAAGTGATAATCACATTCTTTACTGATATTTTACAACAAAGAAATTAGTAAAAGAAGAAAATTGGTATATGAATGTGGCTACTAATTATTTCCTGTTCCTACTAATTGTTATCGTATGAGAAATTTCATAGATAAGTATATCTGCGATAATGCAGGCACACATCTCCCTTTATGCTTACTTTATGCCAGGTTGTTCATTTCAGTTTCATGTTCATTTAGTAATACATAAGAACGGAATCTTTTGCACCTCAATTCCACTACCTATGTCATGTATAGACTATAGATGTTACAAATTTATGATCTGTTTACGAGGTTTAGCTGATGAGGCATATATGTTGCAATTTACTTTGTCAAACCACATATGACATATGTTCTCATAGGCCTGTGGAACTAAATGTGTCAGGTGTTTTCTCTCAAACATATTGAAACTGATGCGCATTGTATGATGCTACATTGCTACACACCATGGAAGTAGTTGCGATAGTGGACTGGCATTCAAAGGGTTTTGTAGGTTAAGGGATTTGTTGTACTTGCATCCTGCACAGCTGCACTATAATAAGATGTGTTTGTACTGCAAACAGTTTGTACTAATTTGTAGTTCAACTTTTTTTCTATCAAGTCTAATGGAGAGATAAGATTCGCCTTAACCTCCTTGTCCACTGGCTAATGTTTCTAGGCTTTACCTTATCTTTTCTGCCACCCCTTAAAGCAACCTTGTGGACCTGTTCTAGAAGTCAGACCCTTAAAGCAGCGCGCGTGCAATGGCCACCACTATCTGAATTTGGCGCTCAACCATGCTGTTCTGTTGAGGCGATTAAGGAGCGGAGAAGTGCCGCTGAATACCTTTGTCAGAGCAGTAGGTGGTGAACTCCATGGCGATGAACTCTCCACGGTTGTCAGTGTGAAGCACCTGGAGGTTGTGGCCGCTCTCCTTCTCTGCAGCTGCCTGGACTTGCTTGATGGCATCCGCTGCTGTCCCTTTGCTTGGAAGTGCCCACATGAATCAGGAGGTATCGTCCACTAGGAGCAAGAAGTAGCATCACTTGCCTGGAGTCGCTGGTGTCATGGGGCCGCACAAATCACTGTGGATGAGCTTGAGCTGTTCTTGTGTGCGGTATAGGGCTTGGCAAGGGAATGAACGCCTCCTCTGCTTTGTGGCCACACAAGTGTCACACAGCTGTTTAACGTGACCGACCAGTGGAAGCTCACACACCATCTTCTCTTTCCACAACTTTTGCAGATCCTAGAAATGGAGATAGCTGAACAGCTCATGCCAACGCTAGGCTTCATCATCTCGACGTGTGGCGAGGTAGAGTGGCCGAACCACCTCTAGCTCTAGGTGGAGTACATAGAGACGGTTGAGGCCTTGGCTGGCCTTGGCGAGTAGACTCCCGCGTCGGTCCCAAATTCAGAGAATTTCACGGTCGATCTCCACCCTTGAGCCACCATTGTCCAGTTTTTTAGGCTAATGATGGAATTTCGCAGCGCCATGATTTAGTAGACGTTGTGGAGCACCCTTTGCTCGTCGGTCTTGGTCGCGAACACAGGCTGCTTGTAGTTCCATAACTAGGCAATGACATTACTTGATACAGCAGCATAAAGCATAACAAACTCAACAACTAAAGAGCATATTCTAACCAGTAACCACTGAAGTGCCTAGAAGATAAGAAGCTGGAATCAGCTTTGACAAAGTAAAGATAACTAGAGAGAAGCACTTTAGATAACTATTGCCGGACTTGTTGTAACCCAACAAAGTCAAACCTTTTGCAGTTTAACATGATCCTGATTGATGCCAAAGATACTTGTTTTGCGACAAGGTCTAAAGGGGACGGATCCGGTCAAAAAAATACATTGTTCATTCTGGATTATATTTTTGGGATGGCTCCCAGCACTGTCATGCAGTGTGGAACTGAACTTAATTCCCCCCCCCCCCCCCCTGAAGTGTTTAATGAAGACTTTGTTTTTGAACTTTTCAGAGTATGGGCAATGTTTGTTTGGGATTACAATCTAGCCGGATTATATAATCTAACTTATTTTGAACAAATTAACACTTCGTTCAAAAATAAGTTGATTATATAATCTGGGCAAATTATAATCCGAAACAAACACCCCCTTAGTAGCTGTAGCTCAGTCATCAACAAGCAGTTACTGATCTCTTGGTTCTTTCGAACTGTCTTATTAGGTATGAAGGAGCGCAGTGAACTCCCCCGGTCGGTCCAGGATAGGGATAGGATAGTGGCAGCTGAAGCTGTAGGGCTTGTAAATTGTCGCCATGTGGGACTGGAGTGGATCATTCTGATCAGTAGTCAACACAACACTGAATGGATGATTGTGATGGACATGCCTGTGTGATCTCTTTTGTGCATGCTACACCAATACGTGTTTGGCCAGCATGTATGCCTGGACATGTGTGTTACTATTTGTGCTGTGATGGGTTGTTCGAGATCTAGGAAACACATTGGGTTGTTGATATCTTTAGGCCCTGTGTGGAAGCGTCTATTTTTTTTAAGAAACTGGTTTATAGAAATTGTGGTGGTTCTAAACATAATAGTTTATAACTCAGTTCACTTAAACTACTAAACTTTAGTCACTTTTGTTTCATGTCTCACTCTTTATTTCAAACAGTGCAAAGCAGTACTTGACACACTTATTTACACGGCCTGTTGTTGGAGATGACCTCAACGTTTCTAATATTCGCTTGGACTTTCACTTGGACTTCGTTAGATTTGGATTGCGTGGATCCATTTTTTTTTTGAGTAATCCAAATTATTGGACATCCGTTTGGCGGTCGGTGAAGTTGTGGATCATGATCTAAACGTGTTCGTCGACAGACTCGACGGCGGTGCCGCCGCTGTTAACAGAGGGTGCACGGTCAGGGTCGGGCCGTTCTGAGGCCTGCTGCTGTGAATGTGACTGTGAATTTTTTTTTTTCCACTTCAGTCACCGTTAATTCACCGGAGCATTTCGCTCTGTCCTGAGGCCTGCTGCTGTGAATGTGACTGTGAATTTTTTTTTTCACTTCAGTCACCGTTAACCCGTGTAGCCATGTCGTTAAACCACGGTGGCTCTCTAGTCGATCTGTGAGACTGTCTATGACCAAGTCGTCTTGCTTGCTTGGCGTTTCGTTGCGATTTCAAAAAAGGAAAAAAATAATAATATTATGCATGAGCTCGGCGTTTTATTACAAATCGCAAGTTGGGCTGTGCTAGGTCTGGTCGGCCCAGCAGCACCCACGGCTGCTACGTCTTTTTTTTTTTTTTTTGCCTGGGCTGGAGCGGGAATTTACTCATCACTAGACACAGACAGACTAGTAGTGCTAAGAGTAGAAGGATAATTTTGTTCGCGGTGCGCTGCATGCAGTCCACACGTGCAGTGAGTGGGGAGCCAATCAGCCAAGCCAATGATTGATGGGTGCTCTCGTCTGGTGGCAAGCCACACACGACACGGCACGGGCACCACATCCCCCAAGGCAAGGCGTACGTGGCACGCGCGCGTCCATCTCCACAACGACGACCTTCATGGCGGTGCCGGCCTCCGCCTCCGCCTCCGCGTGCGCGCGCGCCGGCCCGCCGCAGCCCCGCCACCGCGCGCGTAGTGCCGCCGCGACCGCGGCGGCGTTCTTGCTCCGCCGCCACCAGCGACCGCCACGGCAGATAATAAACATCGTCGACGACCGCCGTGCCAGCTCCGATCTCCGCTGCCGGCGACGGCTCCTCACGGCGCGAGGCGAGCGCCCGTCCCACGACGACGACGAGGACGAGGACGAGGACGAGGAGCAGACGTCGTCTGCTGGTGGTGGTTACGGGTCCTTCGGCGCGGCGGTGGCGCTGTTCAACCGCGGCGAGTACCACGCGTGCCACGACGTGGTGGAGGAGCTGTGGTACAGCGCCGAGGACCCCGCCCGGACGCTCCTCCACGGCCTCCTCCAGTGCGCCGTCGGCTTCCACCACCTCTTCAACCAGGTTCTTTCCTTCCATTCCTCCTCCAGTTAATTCCCTTGTTAATTTCACACATCTCACACCGATCCGCCAGTAGATCGCACTCTCGATGAGGTGTGTGCAATGCTCCATCGTCGCCATACATGACGATCGATCGCCACGTGCCCTGTGCAGAACCACCGCGGCGCGATGATGGAGCTCGGCGAGGGCCTCTGCAAGCTCCGTAAGCTGCAGCTAGACGGCGACGGCGACAACGACGGGGGCGGCCCTTTCTCCCGGTTCCGGGACGAGATCGCCGCTGTGCTGCAGTTCCTCTACCGCACCCAGAAGGAGCTCGCCGCATGTACGTACATCCATCGACTACCGTCACTTCGTTCCTTCCTTCTTCCTCGTCGTCGACGTGTGACGTGCTAAACTAAAGCTCACCCCGGTCTCGGTCTGCACATGTAAAAATAAATCTCTGTTCTTTCTTTTCTTCTAAATTCCATTCGTTCATCAGGCACCGATGAGCTGTGCTTAACCATGGACGGCTCGCCGAGCTCGTACCAGCTGCTCGGCAACTTCGCCGCCGGCCAGCAACTGTACCGGCTGGAACTGCTGGAAGCGGAGGAGGACGGGGCTTGTTCCAGCATACTGTTCTCTGCGCCCAACGGCGGCGGCGGCATCGCTGCGCAAGGAGCAGCTCCTCGCCCCCAGAGAGTGAAGCTTCCAACGCTGCGTGCCACGGAGCAACATCTGGTAGCGCTTCAGTGTACATACGAATATACGTAGCTATACCCTAGCATTCATTCATGCGGGTCCACCTGCCTGCAAACGGCGAAGTCATAAGGATAACGCTTAATAATTTTACTATGTGCGTGCCCTTGCGTTGCTATGGTAGCTTAAAAATTGGTTCAAAATAGTGATGCAAGAATAACAGGTGCACGTGACAAGCAATAGTCAAATACTCGAATGATGTTGATCCAAGAATAACTGTAACATTAACACTTAATACACTGAGGTGCCAGCATACGAAGTGAAAGGTCAAACAAAGCATTCATGAACAAATTCCTAAGTATAGATCTTTCATCTTCATATCCTATTATGCTATATAAAAGTGGTCCCCTTTTCAGATCAAACAAGCACAAATGTACATCTTAACAATGCATTATACACTGAAGTGGTAGCATACGAAGTGAAAGGTCAAACAAAGCATTCAAGAACAAATTCCTAAGTACAGATCTTTCATCTTCATGTCCGATTATGCCACCTAAAAGTGGTCTCCTTTTCAGATGAAACAAGCACTCTGAGAGTGATGCTAGTTCTTTCGGGAAGCGGTAAAGCTTTGATTTTGGAGCCTGGCTACCAAATTCGAGAGCTTGTCCTTTACTCTTTCATCAACTGAGATCCTCATATCAATAGCATCAGAGGCAGTCCGCGCATGCAATATAGCTTTTTTACCAATGATAACTGATGCAACATCCTCCTGCACACTTGCTAGATATGCAGACAAACCATCAATTGTATCAATGTGGAGCCATACCTTGCATATTCCATAATGGCAAAAATAGGTAGCGAGCTGGAGATACCTGGACGACCGGACGTGCGTAGGCAACGCCTTTGAAACACTATACAACTGTTCTGCATTTTCTGTCTTCTGCTCTCACTAATAAGAAATTAAACTTCTCCACATATGGTTCGAATGAGCCATACCTTGCAGATTCCATTGCTGGGAGCCTGGGATGCCCATGAACCCTTGAGTATGCAGAAACTCCAGTAGGCCTTATTGCCTTGATTGTGTCTAAATAAAATAGGTAGCGAGCTTTTATGTTTGACAAGTGCAGGTACCATCCTTGAGACAATAGAAACCTCACCTTTATTGAAGCATCACCAGCCCTCAAGTTTGCAATGTCGCCAGAACTCAGTGCGGCGTTTTCCCTTCTGGCCAAATTGCTAGTTCTCCATGTAAAAATAACCCACAGGCCCTTAATACGGGTAGGCCTATCCCCGCTGCTTGTGCTCCCACCAGCAGAAACCTCAGGCTGGATACCAGTGTTGATGCAATTCTTCAATGTGAACTCCTCCACCCTCTCTTCAGTGTCGTGGTCCAAGCCACGTTGTGCCACACTGTCTAGCCTGGACTCGGAATTGGACAGACCGACGTTGGTGAGGCCCCTCGCGCCATCCGAGCTGCCCCCGAACCCACCCAGCGAGGTGAAGAAGGAGAACATTAAAAACCTATATTAAGATTGTCGGCGTTTCGACCCCGGGGGGTCCCTGGACCGACGAGTAAATTGTCGTCGCGTGTCCCAGCCCAGATGGGTCGGCGCGAGACGGAGCACAAAGGGGGGAGAAACAGCAAAGGGGAAACCCGCGGCCTTCGTGTTGTCCTGCGCCCAGGTCGGGTGCGCTTGCAGTAGGGGGGTTACAAGCGTCCGCGTGGGAGAGAGAGAGAGGGAGCCCTATGCGTCGGCCCGTTCTCCCGCGTGGCTAACCTTCTCGTACGAGAGCCCTGGACCTTCCTTTTATAGGCGTAAGGAGAGGGCCCAGGTGTACAATGAGGGGTGTAGCAGTGTGCTAACGTGTCTAGCAGAGAGGAGCTAGAGCCCTAAGTACATGCCGTCGTGGCAGTCGGAGAGGTTTTGGCACCCTGTTCATGTGATGTCGTGGCCGTCGGAGGAGTGTTTGAGCTCTGTGGAAGGACAGCTGTCGGAGCTGTCGGATCCTTGCTGACGTCTCCTTGCTTCCGTAAGGGGCTGAGAGCCGCCGTCGTCATGGAGCACGAGGGGTGCCATCATTACTTGTTTACCGGGGCGAGCCAGATGGGACGTCGGTGTTGTTCCCCGTAGCCTGAGCTAGCTAGAAGTAGGGTAATGATGGCGCCCCCTGTGACGTGGCAGGTCCGAGCCCGAGGTCGGGCGAGGTGGAGGCTCCTCCGAGGTCGAGGTCGAGTCTGGGCCCGAGGGTCGGGCGAGGCGGAGACCGTCGTCCGAGGTCGAGGCTGAGTCCGAGCCCTGGGGTCGGGCGAGGCGGAGACCGTCGTCCGAGGTCGAGGCTGAGTCCGAGCCCTGGGGTCGGGCGAGGCGGAGTCCATCTTCCGAGGTCGAGGCTGAGTCCGAGCCCTGGGGTCGGGCGAGGGTGGAGTCCGTCTTCCGAGGTCGAGGCTGAGTCTGAGCCCTAGGGTCGGGCGAGGCGGAGTCCGTCTTCCGAGGTCGAGGTTGAGTCCGAGCCCTGGGGTCGGGCGAGGCGGAGTCCGTCTTCCGAGGTCGGGGCTGATTCCGAGCCCTGGGTCGGGCGAGGCGGAATTCGTCTTCCGAGGTCGAGGCTAAGTCCGAGCCCTGGGTCGAGCGAGGCGGAGCTTCCCATGGCGCCCGCGGCTGGACTTAGCTGCTGTCAGCCTCACTCTGTCGAGTGGCACAACAGTCGGAGCAGGGCAGGCGGCGCTGTTTTCCTGTCAGGTCGGTCAGTGGAGCGGCAAAGTGACTGCGGTCACTTCGACTCTGTCGACTGAGGAGCGCGCGTCAGGATAAGGTGTTAGTCGATCCTTGCATTAAATGCCCCTGCGATACGGTCGGTTGGCGTGGCGATCTGGCCAAGGTTGCTTCTCCGCGAAGACTGGGCCTCGGGCGAGCCGAAGGTGTGTTCGTCGCTTGAGGGGGCCCTCGGGCGAGACGTGAATCCTCCGGGGTCGGCTGCCTTTGCCCGAGGCTGGGCTCGGGCGAGGCGAGATCGTGTCCCTTGAGTGGACTGAGCCTTGACCTTAATCGCGCCCATCAGGCCTTTGCAGCTTTGTGCTGATGGGGGTTACCAGCTGAGATTAGGAGTCTTGGGGGTACCCCTAATTATGGTCCCCGACAGTAGCCCCCGAGCCTCGAAGGGAGTGTTGATACTCGCTTGGAGGCTTTTGTCGCACTTTTTTGCAAGGGGACCGGCCTTTCTCAGTTGCGTTTCGTTTCAGTGGGTGCGCGCGAGCGCACCCGCCGGGTGTAGCCCCCGAGGCCTCGGAGGAGTGGTTTGACTCCTTCGAGGTCTTAGCGCGTTTTGTGATGCTTTGGCCGGTCTGGTTGTTCCCTTATGCGAACTGGTCGTAGCCCGAGTGCATAGTCAGGTTCCAAGTTCTCGGGCTAGTATGTTGACGCTGTCAATGGTTTGGCCGGAGCCGGGTTTGCGAGAGCAGCCCCCGAGCCTCCGCACAGAGCGAGAGGACGATCAAGGAAAGACTCGGCTTTTTTCATACGCCCCTGCGTCGCCTTTCCGCAAGGAGGAGGGGGGAAAGCGCCATGTTGCCCTCGGAGGGCGCCGAACATGGTGTCTCCAGTGAGTTGCTAACGGGTGATCCGAGTGGACGCCCGTGCCCCGTTCGTTAAGGGTCGGCTAGTGGCCCAGAGGCGCGCTCCAAAAGTACCTGCAGGTGATTTGCCGGACTCGGTCCCGTTTGGTAGGGTCTGAGGGCTCGATGCCTCCCTCTGATGGGATTCCGTTACAGAATCGCTCCTGCTGGTCTCGGAAATGTCCTAGGGTACCTCGGGATCGTAGCTCGAGCCTCGGCCATGTATCAGACGTACCCAGAGTCATCCCTCGCTCTGCGTGCTCTGAGGCGGCTGTCGAACCCTTCGGGGGCCAGCCTATGAACCCCTGATCAGTAGTGGGCGCGGAGCCCGAGTGGCTTGAGGTGGCTGTCGAACCCCTCCGAGGGGCCAGCCTTTGAACCTCTGACCAGTGGTGGGCGCGGAGCCCGAGTGCTCTGAGGCGGCTGTCGAACCCTTCCGAGAGGCCAGCCTTCGAACCTCTGATCAGTAGGAGGGCTCGGAGCCCGAGTGCTCTGAGGCGGCTGTCGAACCCTTCCGAGGGGTCAGCCTTCGAACCTCTTATCAGTAGGGGGCTCGGGGCCCGCTTCCTTCACGGAGAAGGATCCCTTTCGGAGTATCCCCTTTCCCGGTCCCTGTAGCAAGAGAGAGAAAGAGGAAGAGGAAAAGGATACGAAATCAAACGACGTGGCGCACCTTTTTTGACGCGGTCATTATGGCGGAGGTGAAGCGTCGCCTGCTTCGCCTGCCAAAGGTGCCGCCTGTCCTGCCGCAGAGTTAATGCAACGGGACGAGTGGTTCGCGGGGCAGCCGTTGTGCGTGCGCGAGCCGTTCGAGGAACGGAACACGGGCGCGTCGTCTTCACGCCGTGGGAGAGGGCTCTCTCGCTGTCCTAGGAGGGGACGTGAGCCTGCAGACGACTTGACCGCTGCTTTCGCCCGCCTGCCGCCGCCATTACTGCCGGCCCACTTTTGGCCATATTGACCGTCGCGCCTTCTCCCGCGGCTGGCTGACCCGTGATCGATGTGCTCGGTTGGCACCGTTGGGCCATGCGCAGGGTCGCCTCGAGTCGCGGCACTGGTTCTCAGTCGAGAAGGCGCGGTACTGGCGCAAGTGGCGGTGTAGCTTCTCGCACGTAGTAACCGGCATGCCGGTTACATGACGTGTGGGCCTAGGCCTCCTCGCTGGATGCGTTGGAGTCGAAAGGGTGTGCCCCCTTTGTGTGGTTGCATGCCGCCTGCATGGCGGTCCGCCCTTTCACCCGCTAGTCTGGGCGAAAGTGGAGGAGTGCTTGTAACCGCTGGGCAGTTACGTGCACCGCACGCGGCGGTTTGGCTTCTTCTGCCCTGGGCCAGCTTGCATGACGCGTGGGACCCAGCCCCCGTGTCGTAGGGGGAAGACCTTGGAGCGTGTTGGTGAAGACTCAGCCCGCGACGGCTGAGGACGCAAGTGGGGAGAGTCGCCTTTAAAAGGAGGGTGACCCCCTTGGATGGCAACCATGTCTTCGCACTCCCTTCATGCATCGCACCCTTCCACCTTCCGAGCCCCCGGATGGGCAGCGCCCGCGGTTCTTCCGTCTTATCGTCGTTGGAGGAACGCAACTTCGCGGAAGTTGGTACCTTTCAGCCATCGTTCGGCTTCAAGGATTTTCATCAGGCAGCCCGGCTGCATCCCTTCGCCGGTGGTCACCCAAGACGGTGACCACCAGTTTGATGGTGGGGGGAAGCAAACCGGGCTGCGGCCTCTGCCCCTCCCTCAGCTTCAAGGATGTTCATCATCAGTGCTGGGGAGGGGAGTGCGCCGAGTTGGGACCTGTCTCCGCGCGGGCAGCGGCCCGCTCCTTCCCTCAGTGATCGGGGGGAAGGGCGTTCGCCGTTCGTGGTGCTGGCAGCTGCCGCGTGTCTGGTTCTTCGGCCTGAGTGGCTTCGACGCTGCTCCCGGTGCCACCTCCCACCGAGGCAGCCGGAAGAGGTTTCTCCGTCGACGAGATAGTCGGCGCCACCCGCGGATTGACCTCCGACTCCACGGCCTTGGTAGCTTGTCCTCGCCCCTCGAGTGGGGTCGTGGGCGAGGGCCTTGCCGCAGCAGCGTCTGCCCTGAGGTCATCGCTGCTGCTGTTTGGCTGCCCGGAGCGGTGGTTGTTGTCGCTGCTGCCGGAGCGGGCGGCTGTGAGCCACCTGGGGTTTCGTCACCCCGCAGGCCCTCCAATGTGGGGGGTTGTTCGTACCTGCGGGGGTGGAACCGGAGTTCTGTTTGTAATGGCACCTTGAGTGCCGGTGTCTGTTCATTGTGGCTGTCGGGGCCTGAACATTTATGTATTTTGGCGTGAAGCCGTGTTTCGTCCTCATTTCAAGCACTAGGACTCGCCTGTCGGCTAGCTGAACCGCTTAACCAAGTGTGAGTCGCCTCGTGCGAAGGTGACGAGTGAGGTATCCGTATCCTGGAGGCGTAGGAGTCCCTCGGCTCGGTCGGCCTTGCCGCCCGAGTCTTCTCTTGCTTAGTTAAAGGAACCCTCGGCCGCTCTGCGATGAGCTAGGGCCGGAGGCAGCGGTGCCAGCACGGACAGAGGCAGAGTTGGCTCGAAAAGAAGCTTCGTCGGCCGGAGCCTGGTCGGGCCATCCACTGGCGGGACCGACACCGGAGTCGGGTCGCCGAGGCCACGAGCCGGGCTAATGTCCTCAGGGGACAGCTGGCTGAGGCTACGGAGCGGCCGGTCGAGCCGTCTGCTCGGGCCGGGTTCCCGAAGGAGACCCTAGCGGCGATGGCCCATGCGTAGTGCCAACAGGTTCCTTCGAGGTGGAGATCCTCCGACCGTGTTGCCGTCCGAGGCCGGGTCGGATTCCGCCGAAGGTGGAGTCGACGCCGAGGGTGCTGCTGCTCCCCCACTGATGTCTGACCCTGCAGGAACAGTTTATCTTGTAGTGTGTGTATGTTTTTTGCGGCCACCGAGGCCTAAACATATCGTCGTCGTGTTGTAAAGATGCATTTCTTTTCCCCTTGTTTCGAGTATCTAGACTTATTTGTCGCTAACAGAATTGTTTGTCCGAGCGAGAGTTACTTTTTGCGGAAGGTGATGAGTGAGGTATCCGTATCCCGGAGGCGTAGGAGTCCCTCGGCTCGGTCGGCCTTGCCGCTTACGTGTGCTCTTACTCATCCGTAGGATTCCGTTATCGATATAGTCGAGAAGGCACGAAAAATCGTTTCGGTAGAAAAGTTTTCGAGCATTAAGACTTGTTCAGTCAGCGGAATCGCTTATCTGAGCGTGAGTTACTTATCGCAGAAGGTGATGAGTGAGGTATCCGTATCCCGGAGGCGTAGGAGTCCCTCGGCTCGGTCGGCCTTGCCTGCTTACGTGTACTCCGTCGTTTTCAGGATCCCACTTTCGAAGTAGTCGAAAAGCACGAAAGATGTTCTGGCAGAAAGACTTTTTCCGAGGAAAATTTTGAAGCAGAGGGGGTTTGCCCCTTCTAGCCCCCGAGGGAGGGTCGGGCTTTGCCGAGGCAAGGCTGACCCTTCCTTGATGGTTAGACTTTGTATGTAAGTGAGATATATGAGTGACTTGAAAAACATCTTAAGGGTAGAAGCGACGTAGCTGTCGGATGTTCCAAGCGTTGTTGTAGACCTCGCCTTGACTGTTGGCCAGCTTGTATGTTCTGGGCTTTAAAATCTTGGCGATGATGAATGGCCCTTCCTAGGGAGGCGTGAGCTTGTGGCGCCCTCGAGTGTCTTGTCGCAGCCGAAGCACCAAGTCGCCCACCTGG
The DNA here is from genome assembly GCF_902167145.1 of Zea mays. Taxonomy (NCBI): domain Eukaryota; kingdom Viridiplantae; phylum Streptophyta; class Magnoliopsida; order Poales; family Poaceae; genus Zea; species Zea mays. The sequence continues at coordinate 191,250,869 of NC_050099.1, read as the reverse complement.
AGGTCTCGGGACCGAACCCCTCGGGCGTGGTAGCGTCGCAGGGACTGCTGATATCGCGCCGAGTGTACTAAGGTCATGTCCCGAGCCTCTTCCAGCTGGTCCAGTGAGTCTTCTCGGTTGGTTCGATTGCTTTGGTCGTCGTACGCCCTCGTCCTCGGGGAACCGTATTCTAAGTCTGTGGGCAAGATGGCCTCGGCCCCATAGACTAGAAAGAACGGCGTGAAGCCTGTGGCTCGGCTTGGCGTTGTCCTCAGACTCCAGACAACCGAGGGGAGTTCCTTCATCCATCGGTTGCCGAACTTGTTGAGGTCGTTGTAGATCCGTGGCTTGAGCCCTTGCAGAATCATGCCGTTGGCACGCTCTACTTGCCCATTCGTCATGGGGTGAGCTACGGCGGCCCAGTCCACCCGGATGTGGTGATCCTCGCAGAAGTCCAGGAACTTTCTGCCGGTGAACTGGGTGCCGTTGTTGGTGATGATGGAGTTCGGGACCCCAAAGCGATGGATGATGTTGGTGAAGAACGCCACCGCCTGTTCGGACCTGATGCTGTTTAGGGGTCGAACCTCGATCCACTTGGAGAATTTGTCGATGGCGACCAGCAGGTGCGTGTAGCCCCCGGGTGCCTTCTGCAAGGGACCGACGAGGTCCAGACCCCACACAACAAACGGCCAGGTGATGGGTATTGTCTGCAGAGCCTGAGCGGGCAAGTGGGTCTGCTTCGCGTAGAATTGACACCCTTGGCAGGTGCGTACAATCCTAGTGGCATCGGCCACCGCGGTTGTCCAGTAGAAACCCTGTCGGAAGGCATTTCCAACGAGGGCTCGAGGTGCTGCGTGGTGACCGCAAGCCCCGAGTGTATTTCTTGTAATAACTCCTGACCTTCGGCGACGGATATGCATCGCTGGAGGATGCCTGAGGGGCTGCGGTGGTAGAGCTCCTTCCCGTCTCCTAGCAAGACGAACGACTTGGCACGCCGCGCCAGTCGCCGAGCTTCGGCTCAGTCGAGGGGTAGCTCTCCTCGGTGGAGATATTGCAGGTACGGGGTCTGCCAGTCTCGATTAGGCGGGACCCCACTCCGATCTTCCTCGATGCACAGTGCCTCACCCTCGGGGGCCGAGGGTGCCTCGGGCTGAGCCGAGGGCGCCTCGAGCTGAGCCGAGGGCGCCTCGGGCAGGGCCGAGACCTTCTCGGGCTCGGGCGTGTCGTCGGTCTTGACTGAGGGTTGATATAGGTCTCGGGAGAAGACGTCCGGGGGAACCGTTGTCCGCCCCGAGGCTATCTTAGCCAGCTCGTCCGCAGTCTCGTTGTATCGTCAGGCGATGTGGTTGAGCTCGAGCCCGTAGAACTTGTCCTCCAGGCGCCAAACCTCATCGCAGTAGGCTTCCATCTTCGGGTCGCGACAATGGGAGTTCTTCATGACTTGGTCGATGACAAGCTGTGAGTCGCCACGAGCGTCGAGGCGTCAGACCCCTAGCTCGATGGCGATACACAACCCGTTAACCAGAGCCTCGTACTCAGCCACATTGTTGGACGCCGGGAAATGGAGGCGCAACACGTAGCGGAGGTGCTTCTCGAGGGGTGAGATGAAGAGCAGGCCCGCGCCCGCTCCTGTTTTCATCAGTGACCCGTCGAAAAACATGGTCCAATGTTCCGGCTGGATCGGAGCTGCTGGAAGCTGGGTGTCGACCCATTCAGCCACAAAGTCCACCAAGACTTGGGACTTGATGGCCTTCCGAGGGGCGAACGAGATTGTCTCGCCCATGATCTCCACCGCCCACTTTGCAATCCTACCCGAGGCCTCTCGGCACTGGATGATCTCCCCCAGGGGAAGGATGACACCACAGTCACCGGATGAGACTCGAAGTAGTGTCGCAACTTTCGCCGCGTCAGAATTACTGCGTACAGTAGCTTCTGGATTTGCGGGTAGCGGATTTTGGTCTCGGACAGTACTTCACTGATGAAGTAGACCGGCCTCTGGACGGGCAATGCATGCTCCTCTTCTCGTCTCTCGACCACGATCGCGGCGCTGACCACCTGAGTGGTAGCGGCGACGTAGATCAATAGGGCTTCTCCGGCAGCGGGGGGCACCAAGATGGGCGCGTTGGTAAGGAGCACTTTTAGGTTCCTGAGGGCTTCCTCGGCCTCGGGGGTCCAAGTGAAGCGCTCGGTCTTCCTCAAGAGGCGGTACAGAGGTAGGCCTCTTTCGCCGAGGCGCCAGATGGAATGGCTCAGGGCCGCAAGACATCCCATGATCCTCTGTACTCCTTTCAAGTCCTTGATGGGGCCCATGTTGGTGATGGCCGCGATTTTCTCTGGGTTGGCCTCGATGCCCCGCTCGGAGACGATGAACCCCAGGAGCATGCCTCGGGGGACTCCGAAGACACACTTCTCGGGATTGAGTTTTACGCCTTTCACCTTGAGACACTGGAATGTCGTTTCAAGGTCGGAGAGGAGGTCGTAGGCTTTCCTCGTCTTGACAACGATGTCATCTACGTAAGCCTCGACCGTTCAACCGATGTGCTCTCCGAACACGTGGTTCATGCACCTTTGGTATGTCGCACCCGCATTCCTCAAACCGAATGGCATAGTAACGTAGAAGTACATGCCAAAGGGTGTGATGAAAGAAGTCGCGAGCTGGTCGGACTCTTTCATCCTGATTTGGTGATACCCTGAGTAGGCATCGAGGAAAGACAGGGTTTCGCACCCAGTGGTGGAATCCACGATTTGATCGATGCGAGGCAGAGGGTAGGGAACCTTCGGACATGCTTTGTTTAGACCAGTGTAGTCTACACACATCCTCCATTTCCCTCCTTTCTTTCTCACAAGTATAGGATTGGCAAGCCATTCGGGATGGAATACCTCTTTGATGAACCCTGTGGCCATCAACTTGTGGATCTCCTCGCCTATGACTCTGCGCTTTTCTTCGTCGAATCGGCGCAGAGGCTGCTTCACGGGTCGGGCTCCAGCTCGGATATCCAGCGAGTGCTCGGCGACATCTCTCGGTATGCCAGGCATGTTCGAGGGACTCCACGCAAAAACTTCGACGTTCGCGCGGAGAAAGTCGACGAGCACTGCTTCCTATTTGGGGTCGAGCTCGGAGCCGATCCGTATCTACTTGGAGGCGTCGTTGTTGGGGTCGAGAGGGATGGATTTGACCGTCTCAGCTGGCTCGAAGTTGCCGGCGTGGCGCTTCGCATCTGACGCCTCCTTGGAGAGGCTCTCTAGGTCGGCAATGAGGGCCTCGGATTCGACGAGGGCCTCAGCGTACTCCACGCACTCCACGTCGCATTCGTACGCGTGTCGGTACATGGAGCCGACGGTGATGACCCCGTTGGGGCCCGATATCTTGAGCTTGAGGTAGGTGTAGTTGGGGACGACCATGAACTTGGCGTAGCATGGCCTCCCCAGCACTGCGTGGTAGGTTCCTCGGAACCCGACCACCTCGAACGTGAGGGTTTCCTTTCGGAAGTTGGAGGGAGTCCCAAAGCAGACGGGCAGATCGAGTTGCCCAAGGGGTTGGACGCGTTTCCTGGGGATGATCCCGTGAAAAGGCGCCGCGCTGGCCCGGATCGAGGACAGATCGATCTGCAGGAGCCCGGGGGTCTCGGCGTAGATGATGTTGAGGCTGCTGCCTCCGTCCATGAGGACCTTGGTAAGCCTGATGTTGCCGATGACGGGATCGACAACGAGCGAATACTTCCCTAGGCTCGGCACGCGGTCGGGGTGGTCGCCCTGGTCGAAGGTGATGGGCTTGTCGGACCAGTCTAGGTAGACTAGCGCTGCCACCTTTACCGAGCAGACCTCCCGGCGCTCTTGCTTGCGGTGCCGAGCCGAGGCATTCGCCACATGCTCACCGTAGATCATGAAGAAGTCGTGTACCTCGGGGAACTCCTCTGCCTTGTGATCCTCCTTCTTGTCGTCGTTGTGGGCTCGGCCACCTTCCGCCGGTGGCCCGGCCTTGTGGAAGTAGCGCCGAAGCATGACGCATTCCTCAAGGGTGTGCTTGACGGGACCCTGATGATAGGGGCACGACTCCTTGAGCATCTTGTCGAACAGGTTGGCGCCTCCGGTAGGCTTCCGAGGGTTCCTGTGCTCGGCGGCGGCGACAAGGTCCGCGTCGGCGGCGTCGCGTTTCGCTTGCGACTTCTTCTTGCCCTTCTTCCTCGCGCCGCGCTGAGCGGACGCCTTCCGGCTGGCGCCCATGAGGCTGCTTGTCCTTCCGGAAGATGGCCTCGACCGCCTCCTGACTAGAGGCGAACTTGGTGGCAATGTCCATCAGCTCGCTCGCCCTGGTGGGGGTCTTGCGACCCAGCTTGCTCACCAGGTCGCGACAAGTGGTGCCGGCGAGGAACGCACCGATGACATCCGAGTCTGTGATGTTGGGCAGCTCGGTGCGCTGCTTCGAAAACCGCCGGATGTAGTCCCGGAGGGATTCCCCCGGCTGCTGGCGGCAGCTTCGGAGATCCCAGGAGTTCCCAGGGCGCACGTATGTGCCCTGGAAGTTGCCAGCGAAGGCTTTGACTAGGTCGTCCCAATTGGAGATCTGCGCAGGAGGCAGATGCTCCAGCCAGGCTCAGGCGGCGTCGGAGAGGAACAGGGGAAGGTGGAGGATGATGAGGTTGTCATCGTCCGTTCCACCCAGCTGGCAGGCCAGCCGGTAGTCCGCGAGCCACAGTTTCGGCTTTGACTCCCCCGAGTACTTGGTGATAGTAGTCGGGGTTCGGAACTGGGTCGGGAACGACGCCCGTCGTATGGCCCGGCTGAAGGCTTGCGGACCAGGTGGTTCGGGCGAGGGGCTCCGATCCTCCTCGCTGTCGTAGCGTCCCCCACGCCTGGGGTGGTAGCCTCAGCGCACCTTGTCGTCGAGGCGGGCTTGACGGTCGCGGCGGTGGTGCTCGTTGCCGAGGCGACCCGGGGCCGCAAGCGTCGCGTCACGCGTGCGCCCGGTGTGGACCGAGGCCTCCCGCATGAGTCGGGAAGTTGTTGTGCGATGCTCCGGGGGGCACCCTTGCCTTCGGGAGGCAGAGCTCTCGGCCCGTCGGACCACGGCGTCCTCCAGGAGATTCTTGAGTTCTCCTTGGATGCGCCGCCCCTCGGTGGTGGACGGCTCCGGCATCGCTCGGAGTAGTATTGCCGCTGCAGCCAGATTCTGGCCGACCCCACTAGAGGCCGGGGGCAGCCTTGCCCGGGCATCGTCAGCGATACAGCGCTGGACGTCCCGTGCCTGATGACGCGCTTCCCCGGTGAGTGCTCGGCCTGCCCTCTCCTGCTCGATGTTTTGCCGGAGCTGCACAAGTTGTCCTGCTTCCTCGTCGAGCTTGGCCTGCATCTCGCGGATTTGCTCGAGTTGTGTGTCCTGACCCCCTGCAGGGACTGGGACCACAGCTAGCTCCCGCAGGATGTCAACGCGAGGCGCAGGCCCAGGGGGATCGTCATCCTCCGGCATATCGAGGTGATTGCCTTCGTCGTGACCCCCTAGATCGACGTGGAAACATTCGCGACTTGGGCCACAACCCTCGTCGTCAAGGCTGTGGCCATCATCGGAGCAATCGGAGAGGCAGTAGTCACATGCGGTCATGAAGTCTCGCATGGCACTGGGATTACCGAGCCCAGAGAAATCCTAACCAGAGTCGGGCTCGTCCTCTTCCTCGGAACCTGGGGGCCCGTAGGTTGAGACGGCCGTCAGTCGGTCCCAGGTTGACCACATATGGTACCTCGGAAGGTTAGGATATGCCTTTATGAAAGCGCTCACCGAAGCGGGGTCGCTTGGTGGATCGAAGCTGAATCTAAAAGGCACAGGGTGGAAAACGGACGGTACCTCTCGATCAATGGACGGTGACGAAGTTGAGAGCACCTAGAGGGGGGTGAATAGGTGATCCTGTGAATCTTAAACTTATAGCCACAAAAATTTGTTAAGTGTTAGCACAATAATCGCCAAGTAGCTAGAGAGGAGTCTCAACAAAACACAATACCACAAGAGATCAAACACAGAGATGACACAGTGGTTTATCCCGTGGTTCGGCCAAGACCAACGATTGCCTACTCCATGTTGTGGCGTCCCAACGGACGAGGGTTGCAATCAACCCCTCTCAAGCGGTCCAAAGACCAACTTGAATACCACGGTGTTTTGCTTTGCCTTTCAATATCCCGTTTGCGAGGAATCTCCACAACTTGGAGCATCTCGCCCTTACACTAGAGATTCACAAAGAAATACGGAGTAAGGGAGGAACTAGCAACGCACACAAGACTCAAAATCAGAGCAACAGCATGCACACAAGTCGCAACAAGAGCTCGCAACACCACTCAATGAGTTCACAACTCAACAAGAGCTCTAGATGCTATCACAATGAACCAAATGCGCGGAATCGATGTCTTGGTGCTTAGGAATGTTGTAGGAATACTTGGTGTGCTCCTCCATGCGCCTAGGGGTCCCTTTTATAGCCCCAAGGCAGCTAGGAGCCGTTGAGAGCAAATCTGGAAGGCTGATCTTGCCTTCTGTCGACTGGTGCACCGGACAGTCCGGTGCACACCGGACACTGTCCGGTGCCCGATTTCTTTCCTTAAACGGCGCAGCCGACCGTTGGCCGTCAGAGAGCCGTTGGCGCACCGGACATGTCCGGTGCACACCGGACAGTCCGGTGCCCCCTTCTAGCCGTTGGCTCGGCCATGTGTCCCGCGTAGATCACGTGGCCGACCGTTGGCTCACCGGACAGTCCGGTGCACACCGGACAGTCCGGTGAATTATAGCCGTACGTCGCCGGTAAATTCCCGAGAGCGGCCAGTTCGCCCGAGTCAGTCTGGCGCACCGGACACTGTCCGGTGCACCACCGGACAGTCCGGTGCTCCCAGACTCAGCAGAGTCTTGGCTGCTCGAGCCAAGACATTTTCAATTGGATTTTTCCTATTTCCAGCACTCAGACACAATACATTAGTCCATAAAACAATGTACTAAGTCTGAGAAACATACCTTTATCCTTGATTTGTACTTTGTCCACCTTTTTACACTTAGGCACTTGTGTTGGGCACTAAACCACCAAAATACTTAGAAATGGCCCAAGGGCACATTTCCCTTTCAATCTCCCCCTTTTTGGTGATTTATGCCAACACAATATAAAGCAAGTAGAACAAATACAAAATCAATTCAAATAAGAACTCAAATTGTTTTGATTTAAATTTGACATATATGGATCACTCTATGCCACCACTTGGTTTGTTTTTGCAAATCAAACTCAAATTCCTATCTCTAAGTCAAATCCACTTGTAGAGACATAAAGAGAGGTTTTCCAAAGAAATTTGATCAAGGATTTCAAAAAAACTCCCCCTTTTTCTCATAATCAACACTTCTCCCCACAAGAGGCCAATTTTTGACATAAAAGAGTTTTGACAAACCAAAAGCTCTAATCTACTATTTTCAAAATTTCTCAAGTGGTAGCTGATCCATCTATTGCTTTGGCCTTTATTTTCTCCCCCTTTGGCATCAAGCACCAAAACGGGATCAATCTTGGCCCTTGAACCCCATTGCCTCACCAAAATTTTCAATTAAGAGCAAATAGGCAAAAAGAGTTAAAAGATGAACTTGGAAAAGTTACTCTTTTCATCGGAGTGCAGTGGAAGTCTTGCATGGTCCAAGTCCACCTTTTCCCTTTTAATTCTCCTTCGAGACTAAAACAAGCAAACTCAAGCATATGGTTAGTCTCAAAGGGTCAAGTTGTAACACATCTCCCCCTAAAACTGTGCATCACTTTGCAACGGACTTGTGAGGGCCAGGGAGTGTTTGTACACCTTGAGCACCATACTAAACAACAAAATGCAAAAAGGAACATGATCAAAAGCATAAATACATGTATGCTACAATTCAATCCAAGTTCCGCGAATCTAAGACATTTAGCTCACTACGCAGCCTGCAAAAGGTCTTCTCATCTAAAAGCTTGGTAAAGATATCGGCTAGCTGGTTCTCGGTGCTAACATGAAACACTTCGATATCTCCCTTTTGCTGGTGGTCTCTCAAAAAGTGATGCCGGATGTCAATGTGCTTTGTGCGGCTGTGTTCAACAGGATTTTCCACCATGCGGATAGCACTCTCATTGTCACATAGGAGTGGGACTTTGCTCAGATTGTAGCCAAAGTCCCGAAGGGTTTGTCTCATCCAAAGTAGTTGCGCGCAACACTGTCCTGTGGCAACATACTCGGCCTCAGCGGTGGATAGGGCAACGGAGGTTTGTTTCTTAGAGTTCCATGACACCAGGGACCTTCCTAAGAATTGGCACGTCCCTGATGTACTCTTCCTATCGACCTTACATCCAGCATAGTCGGAATCTGAGTATCCAACCAAGTCAAAGGTAGACCCCTTTGGATACCAGAGCCCGAAGCAAGGCATAGCAACCAAATATCTAAGAATTCGCTTCACCGCCACTAAGTGACACTCCTTAGGATCGGATTGAAATCTAGCACACATGCATACGCTAAGCATAATATCCGGTCTACTAGCACATAAGTAAAGTAAAGACCCTATCATTGACCGGTATGCTTTTTGATCAACGGACTTACCTCCTTTGTTGAGGTCGGTGTGTCCGTCGGTCCCCATCGGAGTCTTTGCGGGCTTGGCGTCCTTCATCCCAAACCGCTTTAGCAGATCTTGCGTGTACTTCGTTTGGGAGATGAAGGTGCCGTCCTTGAGTTGCTTCACTTGGAACCCAAGGAAGTAGTTCAACTCGCCCATCATCGACATCTCGAATTTCTGCGTCATCACCCTGCTAAACTCTTCACAAGACTTTTGGTTAGTAGAACCAAATATTATGTCATCGACATAAATTTGGCACACAAACAAATCACCATCACATGTCTTAGTAAAAAGAGTTGGATCGGCTTTCCCAACCTTGAAAGCATTAACAATTAGAAAGTCTCTAAGGCATTCATACCATGCTCTTGGGGCTTGCTTAAGTCCATAGAGCGCCTTAGAGAGCTTACACACGTGGTCAGGGTACCGTTCATCCTCGAAGCCAGGGGGTTGCTCCACATACACTTCCTCCTTGATCGGCCCGTTGAGGAAAGCGCTCTTCACATCCATTTGGAACAACCTGAAGGAATGGTGAGCGGCATATGCTAGCAAGATACGAATTGATTCTAGCCTAGCCAAAAGTCTCCTCAAAGTCCAAACCTGCGACTTGGGCATAACCTTTTGCCACAAGTCTAGCCTTCTTCCTTGTCACCACCCCGTGCTCGTCTTGTTTGTTGCGGAACACCCACTTGGTTCCCACAACATTTTGCTTGGGACGAGGCACCAGCGTCCAAACTTCATTTCTCTTGAAGTTGTTGAGCTCCTCCTGCATGGCCAATACCCAGTCCGGATCTAGCAAGGCCTCCTCTACCCTGAAAGGCTCAATAGAAGAGACAAAGGAGTAATGCTCACAAAAATTAACTAATCGAGATCGAGTAGTTACTCCCTTGCTAATGTCACCCAGAATTTGGTCGACGGGATGATCCCTTTGAATCATTGCTCGAACTTGGATTGGAGGTGCCGGTTGTGCTTCTTCCTCCATCACATGATCATCTTGTGCTCCCCCTTGATCACACTCCTCTTGATGAACCTGTTCATCGTTTTGAGTTGGGGGATGCATCATTGTTGAGGAAGAAGGTTGATCTTGCTCCAATTGTTCCTGTGGTCGCACATCACCAATCGCCATGGTGCGCATAGCGGCCGTTGGAACGTCTTCTTCATCTACATCATCAAGATCAACAACTTGCTCTCTTGGAGAGCCATTAGTTTCATCAAATACAACGTCGCTAGAGACTTCAACCAAACCCGATGATTTGTTGAAGACTCTATACGCCTTTGTGTTTGAGTCATAACCTAACAAAAACCCTTCTACAGCTTTGGGAGCAAACTTAGAATTTCTACCCTTCTTTACTAGAATGTAGCACTTGCTCCCAAATACACGAAAGTAAGATACATTGGGTTTGTTACCGGTTAGTAGCTCATACGAAGTCTTCTTGAGGAGGCGATGAAGGTAGACCCTGTTGATGGCGTGGCAAGCCGTGTTGACGGCTTCCGACCAAAAACGCTCGGGGGTCTTGAATTCTCCAAGCATTGTCCTCGCCATATCGATTAGTGTCCTGTTCTTCCTCTCTACCACACCATTTTGCTGTGGTGTGTAGGGAGCGGAGAACTCGTGCTTGATCCCTTCCTCCTCAAGGAACTCCTCCACTTGAAGGTTCTTAAACTCGGACCCGTTGTCGCTCCTTATCTTCTTCACCTTGAGCTCAAACTCATTTTGAGCTCTCCTGAGGAAGCGCTTGAGGGTCCCTTGTGTGGGGGATAGATATCCCCTGGGTCCACTAAAGAAGTAAAAGGCCTCACGAAAATCCCAAGGGCCCAATAATTCGTAAGGTCATTCTTTCGTGGGCCTAGGGAAAGACCACCAATAAAGAGGACGCGGGACTGATTAGTGCAAACACAGGCGGCCCACAACGTCGAACGAATGGATTACAACAGAAACCCGACTTTCCCGCGCTGAAGCCCTCATGCAACAGAGCCATGCGAGGATAAGTCGGCGAAGGTTACGTAGGGATAAACTCAAGAGGTTCACTATCTTTTAGCTACTCGTTGCTATCATATCATATGTAATGCTCCACGGCCGAGTATATAAGGCCTAGGGGGCACCCCTTCAGATCGATCGATCCTACTCTACTTAGCCACCCACAAACATTCTCTGTGCCCTCTATCCAGAGAATCCTCTTGTAACCACGCTCATATACTCACCAGGACGTAGGGTGTTACGCATTTCTAAGCGGCCCGAACCTGCAAACCTTGTCCATTGTCTCTCGTGCGATCGGCACGAACCATTTTGCTACAGTCGTCGACACCGTCCTACTCCTAAAAGCACCTTGAGGGGCAACCCCGGGTGTGCGGTCGGACCCAAAACACCGACAGCTGGCGCGCCAGGTAGGGGGTGTGTCGACGATCCAAGCTAGCTCAATGGCCGTCACCTTCCACAGCAAGATTACCATGCGTCCCGGATCCACATTCTGCTTCGGAACAATCTCATCCGTGGCGGACGAAGAGGGAATTCTACACCGCCTCGCGGATCCACCGGAACAGAAGTCTCCTCCAACAAACTCCGAGAATGCTGGAAAAACGCTACCTCCGGCTCTTCGGAACAAGATCGCCTCCGGGGAGGCTGGAGCTAGAAGCTCGCTGACCCGGAAGACTCCGCTGTCTACTTCCCCGACGAAAGAATGGACACAGGTCATGAGAAGGAAGGAGATCAGAGAGAGGCCAGTCATTCTTCCCGTTCCTCCGGCCTCAAAGGAGAACGGAAAGAAATTCGCCGCGGCAGCAATGCCGTTCTACCCCGACGTCCTCTTCATTGGGAGGGCAGAATCGCTCGCCGTCTCCGACGATGAACCGACTGCACCCGGAGAAGAACCGCCTCAGCGAGAGTCCCGCCGACGAAGGAACCGACGCAGGAACATCCGACGACATCACGCAGCTGGAGAACGGGATCCGGAGCAGCCTGTCTCGCGAGACGAGGTCTCAGAGATAGGAGAAACTCCGGAAGAACGCGTCTTCAGGGAACGAAGGAACTCCCGACGATGAGATCGCCGTCGGACTCAGGAGCAAGCCGAGCAAGATGCAAGGCAACGACGCGAGAATCCGCTCTTCGGGCGCAACCTGAACCCCGACTTCGCCCGAGCTATGAATACGCCGAGCGAAGTCGGAGGCGTTCTGGCCCGGATAGCCGACGGACTTCCTCGGACCCCCGATGCCGAGGGATACCGGCGCCTGTTCACTCAGGCAGCCAACCATCTTCTACCGCTCGCCCATCCGCCGAACGATCTGCGACACGCCATCAACAGTCGCCGAGACGCGCGAAGCTCTATCAATGCTTCGCGCGAACGGCGGCACGAGAACGAAATTCGCCGTCGGGAGGAGTATGACCGAGATCATGGCTTCCCGACTCAAAGCCAGGCCACCCGAACTGAGTCAGCAACGGCTTCAACTGGTGGAACCACCCGGGAACGGTCGAGGAACCACCACCGCCACTCCCCTCCCCGGGACAGGCAACATCCTCGACGACAGGAGGACACGTGCGGAGTATCTGCTCTTACTCCGCGCCTTAGGGCCATCCAGTGGCCTCCAAACTTCAAGGTATCCAATGTCGACAAATATGAACCTAAGCAGGACCCAGGGGGCTGGTTAGCCGTCTACACCACCGCCGCTCGGGCTGCCGGGGCATCTGAGGACGTCATGACTGCGTATCTGCCCATCGTCCTCGGGCAAGACGCACTGCAGTGGCTACGGCATCTACCCCGACACTGCATCGACGACTGGGGAGACTTCAGCCGACGTTTCACCGCCAACTTCCAGTCTCTCTCCGACAAGCCAGCGCAACCATGGGACCTCAAATCCATCAAGCGCCGGGGAGATGAGACTCTCCGGTCATACCTTAAAAGGTTCCAGACCATGAGAAACCGCATCCCCGAGGTCACGGAGGCGGCCGTGATCGAGGACTTCTACAGAGGATCTAATGACTCGGCTTTCGTCCGAACCATACTGCAAAAGGCGCCAACCACCTCCGAGGAGCTGTTCCGGGAAGCCGACCTCTACATCACCGCTGACGAGCGGGCCCAAGACCTCATCGGAGGAACAAAACCCGTACCAGCGGCACCACGACGCGACGCGAACCAGCCGCCCGACAAGCGCTGGGAGAAGAGGCCTCGTGAAGAGGTACACGCTGCCGGACCACCCGCCTCTCGCGCCCGAGGAGGACCTCGTGGAGGCGAACGCACGCTGGACGACATCCTCGACGCCCAGTGCCCGTACCACAAGGATATGCGCCACACTCTCCGCAACTGCCGGGACTTCAAGCACTCCGTCGGGCATGGCCGACCCTTCCAACCTCTACCACCTCCTCCGCCGAGGGGAGGACCAGATGAACCACGACAACCCCATCAGCCGGAGGAAGGGGGAGGCGGAGCTTTCCCGCGCGTTGACAGGGAGGTCAACGTCATCTTCGGCGGGCATGGGTCGCAGGAGAACAAGAGACAACAAAAGCTCAACAACCGCCAGATACTGGTGGCGACCACCGGCCCTCCCGCCCCGTACCGGTGGTCGGAGCACCCAATCACGTTCACTCGGGAGGATCAATGGCTCAACTTCGACCACCCAGGCAAATACCCGCTCCTCGTCGATCCGGTGATCCGAGAGAGCCGGGTGAAGAAGGTACTAGTAGACGGGGGGAGCAGCATCAACGTCACCTTCCCCCGTACGCTTCAAGGCTTGGGAGTTCACCTCAAAGAGCTCCACGAGTCAGACGCTCCTTTCTTCGGCATCGTGCCGACGGAAGGGGAGTATCCGCTGGGCCACATCTACATGCCGGTCACCTTCGGGACTCCGGATAATTACAGAACCGAGTTCCTGAGGTTCGAGGTGGCGAACTTCGACTGCGGGTACAACGCCATCATCGGGAGGCCAGGGCTGGCCAAGTTCATGGCCATTCCACACTACACGTACATGATACTGAAGATGCCAGGACCACAAGGAATCATAACTGTACGCGCCGACTTCCAAGGCGCCGCAGAATGTTTCCGAGTGGCCATCCAGGCAGCCCTCACCACCAAGCCATCAGCAATTCCTTCTACACCGGCGAACTCTAAGCCTGATGAAGACCTCGCCGTACCGGCAAACGAAGCTCAGGCCGCGACCTCTATGCGGCCGACTGAAGACACCAAGCGGATCAACCTGGGCTTCGCTGATGAGCGCAAGACGGCCATCATCAGCTCCAGTTTGAGTAACAAATAGGAAAGCGCGCTCGTCCAGTTCCTGCAAGATAACCGAGACGTATTCGCGTGGCAACCTGCGGATATGCCGGGAGTCCCAAGAGAACTGGCCGAGCACAAATTGAAGGTCTATCCCCAGGCGAGGCCAATCCGGCAAAAGCTGCGTCGTTTCACGCCCGACAAGAGAGAGGCCATTCGTGCCGAGTTAGCTCGCTTGGTCACGGCCGGATTTATTAGAGAAGTATTACACCCCGAGTGGTTAGCCAACCCTGTTCTTGTACTCAAAAAGAATAAAGTGGATTGGCGCATGTGCGTCGACTATACCGATCTCAACAAACACTGTCCGAAGGATCCCTTCGGGCTCCCAAGGATAGATCAAGTGGTGGATTCCACCGCTGGATGTTCGATGCTGTCTTTCTTAGATTGCTATTCCGGGTATCATCAGATTAGTTTGGCAAAAGAAGACGAGGAAAAAACGGCGTTCATCACCCCATTTGGTGCTTTCTGTTATACCTCCATGTCGTTTGGCCTCAAAAACGCTGGAGCGACTTATCAGAGAGCTATACAAACATGCTTAGCCGATCACTGGGGCAAGCGTGTGGAAGCTTACGTGGACGATGTGGTGATCAAAACGGAGAATCCAGAAAACTTCATCGAAGACTTACAGCTGGTCTTCAACAGCTTGAGAAGATATAGATGGAAGCTCAATCCTGAAAAATGCGTCTTCGGGGTACCAGCAGGGAAGTTACTCGGATTTATTGTCAGCCACCGGGGAATTGAAGCTAATCCAGATAAGATTGAAGCTATCGTGAAGATGGAAGCTCCTCGGTCACAGAAGAAGGTTCAGCGACTCACTGGATGTATGGCAGCCCTGAGCAGATTCATATCCAGACTGGGAGAAAAAGGTCTGCCATTTTATAAACTGCTGAAAAAGGTGGATAAGTTTCAATGGACTTCAGAGGCACAAGAAGCTCTAGACGCACTGAAGAAATTCCTGACAACACCGCCAGTATTGAAACCGCCCCGGCGAGCTATGCCGACTCAGCCGGCTGAAGATCTGCTGTTATATATCTCTTGCACGACTCACGTGGTAAGCACTGCGTTGGTAGTCGAGCGAGTGGAAGAAGGGCATGCCTACCCGGTTCAACACCCCGTCTATTTCATCAGTGAGGTTCTAGGCCCATCGAAGAAAAAGTATCCTCAAGTTCAGAAGCTATTATATGCAGTACTTCTAACTGCCCGCAAGTTGCGTCACTACTTTGACGACCACAAAGTCATAGTAGTTACTGGTTTTCCAATAGGGGACATTCTTCACAACAAGGAAGCCATTGGCCGAATAGCCAAGTGGGCTTGCGAGTTGGGGTCCCATGATATCGAGTTCCGACCTCGCACTGCCATCAAAACTCAAGCGCTGGTCGACTTCGTATCAGAATGGACAGAACAGCAAGTGCCGGATAATCCAGAAACCGCAGAAGTATGGTGAATGTATTTTGATGGCTCGCTGAAGCTGCAGGGAGCAGGAGCAGGAATTCTCTTCACTGCACCTGGAGGCGAACATCTCAAGTACGCTCTCCAATTGCTATTCCCGGCCTCTAACAACGCAGCCGAGTATGAAGCTTTGATACACGGATTAAACATCGCCATATCACTGGGTGTCAAGAGACTGATGGTATATGGGGATTCTCTGGTAGTCATCAGTCAGATAAACAAGGAATGGGATTGTTCAAGTGACTCAATGGGGAGATACTGCGCCGCCGTCCGAAAGCTAGAAGATAAATTCGAAGGTCTGGAGTTTCATCATATAGAAAGAGATCGGAACACGGCGGCTGATACACTGTCCAAGCTCGGATCCGGTCGAACTCAAGTCCCGCCCGGGGTCTTCGTGCAAGAAATCCTCCAGCCGAGCATCTCGATGGATCAAATAGAAGAGTGCAACATCATAGACCAACCCGAGTCAGACTCTGATGACTGGAGGCAACCGATTATTAAGTATATAAAGAATGAAGAAGAGCCAGATGACAAGAACTCAGCAGAGCGCATTGCCAGACAATCAGCTCACTACACACTCATTGGGGAGGTATTATATCGGAGGGGCGCGTCAGGCGTCCTCATGAAGTGCGTTCTCCCGTCCACCGGGAAGCAACTTCTGGAGGAAGTCCATGCAGGGCAGTGCGGAATACACGCAGCATCCAGAACATTAGTCGGGAAGGTTTTCAGGTCAGGATTCTATTGGCCGACAGCAAAGAATGATGCAGCCGAGCTAGTTCAGAGATGCGAAGCTTGCCAGTACCTGTCAAAACAACAGCACCTGCCAGCACAGCGGCTACAAACCATACCAGTAACTTGGCCTTTTGCATGCTGGGGATTGGATATGATTGGACCTTTCAAGAAAGCTCAAGGAGGATACACCCATGTATTGGTGGCAATTGACAAGTTCACTAAATGGATAGAGTTCCAGCCCATTGCCTCTTTAACCTCTGCTAAAGCCGTGGAATTCATACAAAGCATAATATTCAGATTTGGGATACCAAACAGTATCATCACTGACTTGGGATCCAACTTTACCAGTTCAGAATTCTTTGACT
The DNA here is from genome assembly GCF_902167145.1 of Zea mays. Classification (NCBI taxonomy): domain Eukaryota; kingdom Viridiplantae; phylum Streptophyta; class Magnoliopsida; order Poales; family Poaceae; genus Zea; species Zea mays. The sequence goes on along the minus strand of NC_050099.1, from coordinate 191,234,505 downwards.
TCTGCGAGCAGAAAAGCATTCAGATCAAGTATGCATCTGTAGCCCATCCGAGAGCCAACGGGCAGGTTGAGCGAGCCAACGGAATGATATTGGAGGCACTCAGAAAAAGGGTCTTTGATAAAAATGAAAAATTCGCAGGAAAATGGATAAGAGAATTGCCTTATGTTGTTTGGAGCTTGAGAACTCAACCTAGCCGGGCCCTACATGGAAACACTCCTTTTTTCATGGTCTATGGGTCGGAAGCAGTGCTACCCGCTGATCTCAAGTTTGGGGCGCCAAGATTGATTTTCGAAAGCATAGCGGAAGCTGAGGCCACCAGGCTGGAGGATATTGATATACTTGAGGAAGAACGACTGAATGCAGTAATACAATCAGCACGATACCAGCAGACTATAAGGCGCTATCACGATAAGGCTGTGCGGCAAAGGTTCTTTTCAGTAGGGGACCTCGTCCTCCGCCGAATTCTAACGGGGGAGGGACGACACAAGCTATCACCCTTATGGGAAGGACCCTTCATAGTGGCAGAGGTCACTCGGCCCGGATCGTATCGCCTCACCCAGATGGATGGTACAGAAGTCGGGAACTCTTGGAACATAGAGCACCTCAGAAAGTTTTACCCCTAGCTGTACTTCAAAACAGCCGGGGCGGCCATGTACTCTGTAAAGTGAAAATATGTCATCAATAAAGAGAAATTTCAAAGATACTTGATTCATTTATGATTGACTTGCATTCTTACTTAACTCGGGGTGACCACTATGCCCTACAAACGGAGCAATCGGCTTAAGTCGGCAACGACTTAAGGCGGTGCAACATGCTCACGCTTACTTAACTCGGGGTGACCACTATGCCCTACAAACGGAGCAATCGGCTTAAGTCGGCAACGACTTAAGGCGGTGCAACATGCTCACGCTTACTTAACTCGGGGTGACCACTATGCCCTACAAACGGAGCAATCGGCTTAAGTCGGCAACGACTTAAGGCGGTGCAACATGCTCACGCTTACTTAACTCGGGGTGACCACTATGCCCTACAAACGGAGCAATCGGCTTAAGTCGGCAACGACTTAAGGCGGTGCAACATGCTCACGCTTACTTAACTCGGGGTGACCACTATGCCCTACAAACGGAGCAATCGGCTTAAGTCGGCAACGACTTAAGGCGGTGCAACATGCTCACGCTTACTTAACTCAGGGGCGACCACTATGCCCTACTAACGGAAGTTACCGGCTAAAAGTAATTGATGGTTTGAACCAGTATAGCATACTCACGCTTATGCAGTTCAAGGGATGATCTCCATATCCCGCAAACAAACTTCATAATTATCATGTAGCATACCACAAATTTGCAAATTAATAAATTCTGATACGATAAGAAAGAAATCATAACATTCGAATGATAAGTTGATGTCCTCTAAATAAATACTTGCTCATGCTAACTGCGCGCTCAGAGCACGCGAACTGTTTCTTTATTTTCCAATGTCTCTCTCAGGAACGACTGACGAAGAAGGGCGATTCGAGGAATCAGGGGCAGCAACCACATCGGCTCTTATATCCTCGGGGACAACCACGCCAGGTCTTCTCATCAAGATTCGTCCCGCCCGAATGGCCTTGTCCAGGGCCTTATCGCGCTGAGTTTTGAAAGTGGCAGCAGCCTCTTCAGCAACTTTAACAGCCTGCTGAGCAGTTTCTAACTCCCGGGCAATGGTTTTCTTGGAAGCTCGGAGTTCCTTGATGGTGGCATCCTTTGCTGATAGCAACTGTGTAAGGCGGGCCACTTCGTCCGAAGATTATTGCAGTTGACGGCGCTGACTGTCAAGTTCCTCCATCGTAAAGCGGTGGCTCCTCTCCAAGATGGTCAGCGAGTTACTGGAATCCCGGTACAGTCTGTCCAAGTTGTCGCGAGAAGCAGCAAGGATACGCTTTTCCTCCTACAAGCAAAAATCAAGCTCATTCAGAATCCAAGAGCGTGATAAGGCGAAGCACAGGTTCGTAAGCTACCTTCTCAGAGTTAAGCTGGACATGAAGAGAAGAACTCAGAGCGTTAGCATCATCCAAAGCCGCAGAGACCTGACTCAACTCGATCTGACTTTGAGAATACTTCTCCTCGAAGTCAGCGCATCGTCGAGTCATTTCAGCTTGATCTTGAGAATGTTTTTCTTCAAGAACTGTGATCTGCCGAGTCATCCCTATCAAGAAGTATTCAAACAAAATGAAGTCAGAAGGTAAAACAACCTACGGGCAAGAATAAAGAAGAAGAAGAAAGGACACTGACCAGCATTGATGGCCTCCAACTCAGATACACGGCGACGAAGCAACACTGGATTCCAACACTCGAGAGATGATGCCACTTCTGGGGTAGAAGCACCCTGTGATTTCAGTTGACTGGCCAATCCATTCACCAAAGCCTGACGAGAAGAACAGATGAGCATAATGACAGCAATTCATGCAACATAGAGATCAAATTAAAGCACGGCACAGCACCTGGAGGTTGGAAAAGAACGAAGGGATCCCCAGGTCAGGAGAAATCAGCTGATAATCAGGTATCAGACCACCACCCGAAGCAGCTCGCAGTAGACCAGCAGGAACAAGCTCAGTACATTCAGCAGAGTTCAACTCCAGACCAGCGGGGATGCTGCCCTCCAAAGCGACCCCCTGATCCGGAGTCCGAGCCACCGTCATGCCGCCAGAATGTGGAGGTGAACCCACATGAACATCCATAGAAGTGCAGGAGGGAGACCCCGCTCGGATACCCTCGGGGGCTGGGTCAAGGTTGGCACTGCCCACTTGAGCCGGGTCACCCCCGGCAACACCCTCGGGGGCTGGGTAGTGGCCTACACTCCTCACCTGAGTTGAGTCCTCCCCGGCGACACCCTCGGGGGCTGGGCACATGTCAGCACTATTCAAAGGATCCAAGCTCTCTGCCGTGACCACCTCTAAGGTCGACAGGCCTTCAGCTACTTCCACAGGATCAGGATGATCCAAGTCATCATCCCGGCCCTCGAGATCGCGCTCTAAGGTCGACGAGGCACGGGACGACCTCAACCCAGCATCTGGCACGGCTGCACAAGTTTCTGTTGCATCAGCGTCTGCAGGTTCCAACAGCAAGTTTTCAGGGACCATATCCTCTAGAGCTTGATCAAAATTGGCCATGGACAGTTCTTGCAGACCAATAAGAGCAGACAAGGCAGGAGAAGGAACCCCACTACTACCACCGCTAGCGACGAGCTGCCGACTGTTCTTCCGAGTTAATGGAGTTTCATTCTCTTCCTCCTCATCTTCCACAGCAGCAGCGCAAACAGCATCCTCATTAGGGTCAGCAGCAGGCGGAGCACACCCATTGGGATCAACGTCAGCTAGACCAGTCACAGTCATTTCTTCAGCAGTAGGAGCTAAGGTGCTGGCGTCCTCATCAAAGCTAGACACTCGCCGGAGGCGTCTTCTTTTCCTTTTCTGCTCATCAGCAGAAGGCTCGGGCTGACTGGTTCGGCTAGGACGCCTCGGGCGAGTATTGGCAGGTTTCGAGACATCCAAGGTCGCATCAACCTCTGGAGGCGGCACCACTGCCAGTGTACCATCAGGAACAGTATCAGACGAATCCTCAGCTAGCAGATCGAGCATGTCATTTATGTCTGCGTCACTAGGGTTCAGGGGCACTTCAAAATAAATCTGTCGTTCATCATCAGGTATCTCCCCGAGCGAAGCAACTAAGGAACCGACATCTTCAGCAGAAGGTCGAACTCTAAGACCCAAATTGCTATCTGTCACGGGCGGATTAGACACAAAAAGAGTGAAATCTTTGGGAGAAGGCAGGTTCCAAGCCGAGTATGCCACTGGAGCTCCAACGTTTGAAACCTTACCCCTGAGGATCATCTCGAGTCGGCTCACCAAATCAACAGAAGGAATTCTCCTATTAGTAACTCGAGTTGGGTCGGCCAGCCCTCGGTAAAGATATGCCGGATAGGCCCTGTCCTTCAGCGGCTGAATGTTTTTGAAAACAAAATCTGTGACCACAGCTTCGGCAGTCAGACCTCTCTCTTTCAGTAATCCAACCTCAGTAAGCAACACGCCCGCCTCGGCTACTTCTTGGTCCGTGGGAGATTCAGTCCAACTCGGAGTGCGAACGTCTGCCTGTCTCCCTGAGCGAGGAGGAAGAGAGTTTCCATAATTGTCCACTATAAACCACTCCAGACGCCAGCCTTTAATGCTATCCTTGAGAGGTATCTCGAGATACTCGGTCTTCCGCCCCCGGCGCATCTCTAAACTGGCACCTCCGACCAATTGATGTTGCCCCCCGGCCATCCCAGGACGACAGTGATACAGGTACTTCCATAAGCCAAAATGCGGCAGCACGCCAAGATAAGCTTCGCAAAGGTGAACGAAAATAGAGATTTGGAGAATGGAGTTAGGGTTCAGGTGAGTCAGGTTGATATGATAAAAATCAAGGATGCCACAGAAAAAAGGAGATATGGGAAGGCCGAGGCCGCGAAGAAGGAAAGGAGTATAGACCACTGATTCGTGGGTATCTTCGGTTGGGACAGTAGTCCCATGGCAAGAACGCCAAGAACAGAGTTCCCGTGGAGGGAGAACCCCGACGGAAACAAGGCGGAGAAGCTCAACTTCAGAAATCACAGACATATGGTTACCTGCGAAGGGTAACTGACTGTTGGGATCGATGGCGGGGATCACTGCAGCAGACGAGTTCGCGGTTTTCCTCTTGGGCGCCATTCTTGCTTCTTGCTAGCGAAACAGAGTAGGAGGCGAGTGGCAGAGAAGACTCAGATGCGGAAATGCAAGAACTAGGGCACGGAAAGCAAAGGCGGCTGAAAGCACGACACTTAAGGGATATTCTTGAGCCAGATACCTTTTCAAAAGTGCCCGGTCATCACCCGGCGGTCATCTCCGAAATCTCAGCATGCCACGTGGATATCTAACAGTTATTTCCAAGAAAGCCGATGTGCCACCTCATCACTCGGCCATTTTCCTCAAAGAAACTTGAAGAAGCTGGCTATTACTCGGCGTTGCCTCTAAAACGCCGACCACGTGTTCAATCGCTCGGCATTACTTCTAAAATGCCGACGCCGACCTTCAATCACTCGGCGCTGCCTCTAAAACGCCGACCACGTGTTCAATCGCTCGGCATTACTTCTAAAATGCCGACGCCGACCTTCAATCACTCGGCGCAGCCTCTAAAACGCCGACCACGTGTTCAATCGCTCGGCATTACTTCTAAAATGCCGACGCCGACCTTCAATCACTCGGCGCTGCCTCTAAAACGCCGACCACGTGTTCAATCGCTCGGCATTACTTCTAAAATGCCGACGCCGACCTTCAATCACCCGGCGCTGCCTCTAAAACGCCGACCACGTGTTCACACGCCCAGCATTACTTCTAAAATGCTGATGCCGATATTCTATCACTCGGTGTTATTTCTAAAATGCTGGCCCCGTATTTTGTCACTTGGCATTATTTCCAAAATGCCGATGCCGACCTTCTATCATTCGGCATTGCCTCTAAAATGCTGGTCTTGTGTTCGATTGCTCAGTGTTACTTCTAAAACGCTGATGTCAATCTTCACAACCGCTCGGCGCTGTTTCTACTACATCAAAAGAATCGATTCAACATTTAGCAAAACCAGTGACGAGTCATCAAAAAGAGGAGATAAACGACAACTTTCATTGAAGGGAAGTTAACAAGTTACAAACCAACTCTTTATGAGTTGATACTTCCCTTTACATTACTACTACTACTAAACTACACTAATTACTACTACATTATTCTAGCTATACTAAACTATACTAATATCTAAGAAGACCAGTGGCGTCTAGCCACTGGCCCTGCCCCTGCCGCCGCCGCCACCCTTGGTGCTGTCCCTGCCGCTGCCCTTGGTGCTGTCCCTGCTGCCGTCGCCGCCACCCCAGCCGTCGTCGTCGTCGTCGTCGTCGTCGTCGTCGTCGTCGTCGTCGTCTTCACCCTCGTCGCCGCCGTCCGAGTCCTCCTCATCCGAGGAGCACTCCGACTCATCCGAGCCTTCGAGCCCGGCGCGCTCGACGGCCCGGATATATGTCCAGACCTCCGCGGCTATCCCCTGGGAGTCGTCCGAGTCATCGGACGACGCCGGGGGAGAGACGGGAGCCGGAGACCCCTCAGGCTCGGAGGAGAACTCCTCCTCCGAGTATTCTGAGTCACCAAACTCCTCCGATGGAGGAGTCGGCTCACGCTTGCGCTTGTTGTTCTTGCCCATGGTTAAAGCTTTGGGAGAGAAGAAAGGGAAGAGGCAGTAAGGAGCAACGAAGAGATGCGAAGAAACCAGAGAAGCAAAGGGGTTATTTATAGAAGGGAAAGGCAACCGCTCACTTCTAACCGCGGTCACTGAACAGTCGCAAGGCATTCAATAAGCACTTCCACCCACCCGAAGACACGTCAGGCGGCGGACGCCGTTTCATGCAACACTACACCCATTGGGACTCCAGTCAACAGCGCAAAGGATATGATTACACTAGCCGTCCCATCGCATTACTACTCAGAGGCAACCAGGATAAAACACTCAGCGTACCAAGCCGTCCCTTGCCCACACCCATTGGGGGGGGGGGGGGGGGACGCCCAGGAATTATCAGTATATTTTTCAAACGGTCACATCCGTGCAGGGCGTGCAGTGAATACCTCAAGACAAAAATGAGATATCAACAAGAGTTAGAGGGAAGCCAAATATAGCCAGTGGAGTGCAAAATATGGTCGACAGAAATGACTTGAAGACTAGACAGAGAACGTCCATCAAATGTCCAATCAGTCACAGAGCAAATAAATTACACTACCTAGCGAGATATGGATGGATTGCGAACTCGGCTGCAAAAGACAAAAAACATGCTGACCTCTGAAGCATAAAAACTGATGACATAGCGCGGATGACATCATGCCAATCTTTTACAAGCAGAAAGGATAATTCTCAGCAAAAGGACACAGAAGGAAGACCTTCGAGTGGATTATCCTCAAAAATCCACTTGAAGGTCGGGGGCTACACCCATTGGGTGCACCTTCGGTGCACCCCATGGATTATCATTCTAAATCAATATAATGCCGACCTCTAAGGCGTAGAACAAGATTGGAAAGATCAATCCTCAACTGAGATGCAGGAGCGCGAATCTTCGGAGAAGACCTTCGAGTAGATTATCTTCTAAAATCTACTCAAAGGTCGGGGGCTACACCCATTGGGTGCACCTTCGGTGCACCCAAGGAAGTCCAGAATCTTATAATCCAAAATGCCGATTTCTAAGGCACAAGCACAAAACCAAACTTTGGTCGAACGAGTGATCAGAGCCAGAGGAGGCAGCAGGAAGTCATTTTCTGGACCTTGGATCTTTGAGTTGATTACCTCTAAATTAACTCAAAGATCGGGGGCTTGTGGGGGATAGATATCCCCTGGGTCCACTAAAGAAGTAAAAGGCCTCACGAAAAGCCCAAGGGCCCAATAATTCGTAAGGTCATTCTTTCGTGGGCCTAGGGAAAGACCACCAATAAAGAGGACGCGGGACTGATTAGTGCAAACACAGGCGGCCCACAACGTCGAACGAATGGATTACAACAGAAACCCGACTTTCCCGCGCTGAAGCCCTCATGCAACAGAGCCATGCGAGGATAAGTCGGCGAAGGTTACGTAGGGATAAACTCAAGAGGTTCACTATCTTTTAGCTACTCGTTGCTATCATATCATATGTAATGCTCCACGGCCGAGTATATAAGGCCTAGGGGGCACCCCTTCAGATCGATCGATCCTACTCTACTTAGCCACCCACAAACATTCTCTGTGCCCTCTATCCAGAGAATCCTCTTGTAACCACGCTCATATACTCACCAGGACGTAGGGTGTTACGCATTTCTAAGCGGCCCGAACCTGCAAACCTTGTCCATTGTCTCTCGTGCGATCGGCACGAACCATTTTGCTACAGTCGTCGACACCGTCCTACTCCTAAAAGCACCTTGAGGGGCAACCCCGGGTGTGCGGTCGGACCCAAAACACCGACACCTTGGGTTTCAGACTTATCCTGCAAAAAGAACACCCAAGTGAAGCGGGAAAAGTCATCAACAATAACTAAACCATACTTACTTCCTCCTATGCTTAGATAGGCGACGGGTCCGAAGAGGTCCATATGTAGCAGCTCCAGGGGTCTTGATGTGGTCATCACATTCTTGCTGTGATGCGCTCCTCCCACCTGTTTACCTGCCTGACAAGCTGCACAAGGTCTATCTTTTTTGAATTGTACGTTAGTCAAACCTATCACGTGTTCTCCCTTTAGAAGCTTGTGAAGGTTCTTCATCCCCACATGTGCTAAGCGGCGATGCCACAGCCAGCCCATGCTAGTCTTAGCAATTAAGCATGCATCTAGACCGGCCTCTTCTTTTGCAAAATCAACTAAGTAAAGCTTGCCGTCTATTACACCCTTAAAGGCTAGTGAACCATCACTTCTTCTAAAGACAGACACATCTACATTTGTAAAAAGGCAATTATATCCCATATTGCATAGTTGACTAACAGATAGCAAATTGTAACCAAGAGACTCAACTAAAAACACATTGGAGATAGAGTGCTCATTAGAAATTGCAATTTTACCTAACCCTTTTACCTTGCCTTGATTCCCATCACCGAATATAATTGAATCTTGGGAATCCTTATTCTTGACGTAGGAGGTGAACATCTTCTTCTCCCCCGTCATATGGTTTGTGCATCCGCTGTCGATAATCCAGCTTGAACCCCCGGATGCATAAACCTGCAAGGCAAATTTAGGCTTGGGTCTTAGGTACCCAACTTATGTTGGGTCCTACAAGGTTAGTGCAAATATCCTTAGGGACCCAAATGCAAGTTTTGTCTCCCTTGCATTTTGCCCCTAACTTCCTAGCAACTATTTTCCTATCCTTTCTACAAATAGCAAAGGAAGCATTTAAAGCATGATAAATTGTAGAGGGTTCATTTATTACTTTCCTAGGAACATTAACAACATTTCTCCTAGGCATATTATGAACAACATTTCTCCTACCAACATTTCTATCATGCACATAAGAAGAACTAGAAGCAAATATGTCATGAGAATCAAAAGCATCATATGCGTTACATCTCCTATGAGCATTTCTAGATTGTCTCCTATCATGGTACATAAAGGCATGGTTCTTTTGCACACTACTAGCCATAGGGGCCTTCCCTTTCTCCTTGGCGGAGATGGGAGCCTTATGGCTTGTCAAGTTCTTGGCTTCCTTCTTGTAGCCAAGTCCATCCTTAATTGAGGGGTGTCTACCAATTGTGTAGGCATCCCTTGCAAATTTTAGCTTATCAAAATTACTCTTGCTAGTCTTAATTTGAGCATTAAGACTAGCCAATTCATCATTAAGTTTGGAAATTGAAACTAGGTGTTCACTACAAGCATCAATGTCAAAATCTTTACACCTATTGCAAGTTTCAACAATTTCTACACAAGATGTTGATTTACTAGCTATTTCTAACTTAGCATTCAAATCATCATTAACACTTTTTAATTTAGAGATGGATTCATGACAAGTAGATAATTCACTAGAGAGCATTTCATTCCTTTTAATTTCTAGAGCAAGAGAATTTTGTGCACTAACAAATTTATCATGCTCCTCATATAAAAGATCCTCTTGTTTTTCTAGTAATCTATTCTTGTCATTCAAAGCATCAATCAACTCATTAATCTTATTAATTTTAGATCTATCTAATCCCTTGAATAAGCATGAGTAATCTATCTCATCATCATCACTAGACTCATCCTCACTTGAAGAAGCATAAGTACTAGTATCATGAGTGCTTACTTTCTTCTCCCTTGCCATGAGGCAAGTGTGACGCTCGTTGGGGAAGAGGGATGACTTGTTGAAGGCGGTGGCGGCGAGTCCTTCATTGTCGGAGTCGGAGGAGGAGCAATCCGAATCCCACTCCTTTCCGATATGTGCCTCGCCCTTGGCCTTCTTGTAATGCTTCTTCTTCTCCCTTTTGTTCCCCTTTTCCTGATCACTTTCATTATCGGGACAGTTAGCAATGAAATGACCAATCTTACCACATTTGAAGCACGAGCGCTTCTCCTTTGTCTTGGTCTTGCTTGGCTGTCCCTTGCGACCTTTAAGCGTCGTCTTGAAGCGCTTAATGATGAGGGCCATCTCCTCATTATTTAGCCCGGCCGCCTCAACTTGCGCCACCTTGCTCGGTAGCGCCTCCTTGCTCCTCGTTGCCTTGAGAGCAATGGGTTGAGGCTCATGAATAGGACCGTTCAACGCGTCGTCCACATATCTTGCCTCCTTGATCATCATTCGCCCGCTTACGAACTTCCCCAGAACTTCTTCGGGCGACATCTTGGTGTACCTAGGATTTTCACGAATATTGTTCACCAAATGAGGATCAAGAACGGTAAAGGACCTTAGCATTAGGCGGACGACGTCATGATCCGTCCATCGCGTGCTTCCGTAGCTTCTTATTTTGTTGATAAGAGTCTTGAGCCGGTTGTATGTTTGAGTTGGCTCCTCGCCCCTTATCATTGCGAACCGTCCAAGCTCGCCCTCCACCAACTCCATCTTGGTGAGCAAGGTGACATCATTCCCCTCATGAGAGATCTTGAGGGTGTCCCAGATCTGCTTGGCATTGTCCAAGCCGCTCACCTTATGGTACTCGTCCCTGCACAAAGAGGCTAGCAACACAGTAGTAGCTTGTGCATTTTTATGAATCTGTTCATTAATAAACATGGGACTATCCGTACTATCAAAGTGCATTCCACTTTCTACAATCTCCCATATGCTAGGATGGAGAGAGAACAAGTGACTACGCATTTTGTGACTCCAAAATCCGTAGACCTCTCCATCAAAATGAGGAGGTTTACCAAGTGGAATAGATAATAAATGAGCATTAGTACTTTGAGGAATACGAGAGTAATCAAAAGAAAAGTTCGAATTGACCGGTTTCTTTCTCTCGTATTCGTTGTGGTCGTCGTCCTTTTGGGAGGAAGTAGACTCATCGCTGTCGTAGTAGACGATCTCCTTGATGTATCTTGTCTTCTTCTTCCCATCTTTGCGTCTGTGGCCCGAGCCCGAGTCGTTGGACTTGTCATCCCTTGGCTCGTTGACGAAGGACTCCTTCTCCTTGTCATTGATCACGATTCCCTTCCCTTTAGGATCCATCTCTTCGGGCGGTTAGTCCCTTTGTGAAGAGAACGGCTCTGATACCAATTGAGAGCACCTAGAGGGGGGTGAATAGGTGATCCTGTGAATATTAAACTTATAGCCACAAAAATTTGTTAAGTGTTAGCACAATAATCGCCAAGTAGCTAGAGAGGAGTCTCAACAAAACACAATACCGCAAGAGATCAAACACAGAGATGACACAGTGGTTTATCCCGTGGTTCGGCCAAGACCAACGCTTGCCTACTCCACGTTGTGGCGTCCCAACGGACGAGGGTTGCAATCAACCCCTCTCAAGCGGTCCAAAGACCAACTTGAATACCACGGTGTTTTGCTTTGCCTTTCAATATCCCATTTGCGAGGAATCTCCATAACTTGGAGCCTCTCGCCCTTACACTTGAGATTCACAAAGAAATACGGAGTAAGGGAGGAACTAGCAACGCACACAAGACTCAAAATCAGAGCAAAAGCACGCACACAAGTCACAACAAGAGCTCGCAACACCACTCAATGAGTTCACAACTCAACAAGAGCTCTAGATGCTATCACAATGAACCAAATGCGCGGAATCGATGTCTTGGTGCTTAGGAATGTTGTAGGAATACTTGGTGTGCTCCTCCATGCGCCTAGGGGTCCCTTTTATAGCCCCAAGGCAGCTAGGAGCCGTTGAGAGCAAATCTGGAAGGCTGATCTTGCCTTCTGTCGACTGGTGCACCGGACAGTCCGGTGCACACCGGACACTGTCCGGTGCCCGATTTCTTTCCTTAAACGGCGCAGCCGACCGTTGGCCGTCAGAGAGCCGTTGGCGCACCGGACATGTCCGGTGCACACCGGACAGTCCTATGCCCCCTTCTAGCCGTTGGCTCGGCCATGTGTCCCGCGTAGATCGCGTGGCCGACCGTTGGCCCGGCCGACCGTTGGCTCACCGGACAGTCCGGTGAATTATAGCCGTACGTCGCCGGTAAATTCCCGAGAGCGGCCAGTTCGCCCGAGTCAGTCTGGCGCACCGGACACTGTCCGGTGCACCACCGGACTGTCCGGTGCTCCCAGACTCAGCAGAGTCTTGGCTGCTCGAGCCAAGACATTTTCAATTGGATTTTTCCTGTTTCCAGCACTCAGACACAATACATTAGTCCATAAAACAATGTACTAAGTCTGAGAAACATACCTTTATCCTTGATTTGTACTTTGTCCACCTTTTTACACTTAGGCACTTGTGTTGGGCACTAAACCACCAAAATACTTAGAAATGGCCCAAGGGCACATTTCCCTTTCAGAAGTCGCGTCGGAGACGGACTGCACCGTTATCTCAGGTACAAGGCTAACGCCCAGCAAGTCCTTCGCGAGTGTGCTGGCGTCATCTGTCCGCTTGGGGCTGGCATGTTGCGGGGAAACGACACCCGTCGTTGTCTCAGGTACGAGGACAACGCCCGACATGTCCCCCGCTGGGGTGCCGGCGTCGTCGACTCGCTCGACAACCGATGAGGTGCCGCCTCCTGCCTGGCCACGGTTGCCACGCCTCCTCCTCCTGCGGCGAGGAAGGCGACGGGACAAACCCGGATGCTGCTCTTTCGCCACGGGGGGAAGACATCGTCGAGTTCGCCGCCGCTAGGCGAGCTGACGGCCGTCGTTGTCGCTGTCGCGCTGCGGGGGAAGGAGTACCATGTCGTAGCTACCGTCGAGGGACATGAACTTGAGACTCACAAAATGGAGCAGCGTCTCGAGCTGAAGAGGTTGCTGGAGACTACCCATCTGGAACTCGACGGGAAGTTGTTCGTCAACATGCAGCAGACCCCTACCTGGCGCGCGAGCTGTCGGCGTTTTGACCCCGGGGGGTCCCTGGACCGACGAGTAAAATTGTCACTGCGTGTCCTAGCCCAGATAGGTTGGCGCGAGATGGAACACAAGGGGGAAAACGTGGCTCGTGTTATCCTGCGCCAGGGGGATGCGCTTGCAGTAGGGGTTACAAGCGTTCGCGAGGGAGAGAGAGTGAGCCTGTTCGTCAGCCCGTCCTCCCGCGCGACCCTCCCGCATGAGGGCCCTGGACCTTCCTTTTATAGATGCAAGGAGAGGGTCCAGGTGTACAATGGGGGTGTAGCTATGCGCTAACGTGTCCGGCAGAGAGGTGCCTGAGCCCTGTGTACATGCCAACGTGGTTGTCGGAGAGGTGCTAGAGCCCTGTGTACGCGGTATCGTGGCCGTCGGAGGAGCACTTGAGCCCTGTAGAAGCACAGCTGTCGGGGCTGCTGGGACCTTGCTGACGTCTCCTTGCTTCCGTAGGGGGCTGAGAACCACCGTTGTCATGAACCCACATGGGGAGCCATCATTACTTGTTACCGGGGCGAGCCTGGATGGGACGCCGGTCTTGTTCCCCCGTAGCCTGAGCTAGCTAGGGGTAGGGTAATGATGTATCCCCCGTAGCGTGGTCGGTCCGAGCCCAAGGTCGGGCGAGGCGGAGACTCCTCCTGAGGCCGAGGCCGGGGTCGGGCGAGGACACGATTCCTCCCGAGGTCGAGTTTGAGGCCGAGCCCTGGGGTCGGGCGAGGCGGAGACCACCCTCCGAGGCCGAGGCTGAGGCCAAGCCCTAGGGTCGGGCGAGGCGGAGTCCTCCTTCCGAGGTCGAGGTTGAGGCCGAGCCCTGGGGTCGGGCGAGGCGGAGCTTCCTTTTGCGCCTGAGGCTGGACTTGGCTGTTGCCAGCCTCACTCTGGCGGGTGGCACAGCAGTCAGAGCGGGGCGAGCGGCGCTGTTTTCCTGTCAGGTCGGTCAGTGGAAGGGCGAAGTGACTGCGGTCACTTCGACCTTGCCGACTGAGGAACGTGTGTCATGATAAGGTGTCAGGCGATCCTCGCATTGAATGCGCCTGCGATACGGTCGGTTGGTGAGGCGATTTGGCCAAGGTTGCTTCACAATGAAGCCTGCCCGAGCTGGGGTTCGGGCGAGAAGAGGGTGCGTCCGTTGCTTAAAGAGGCCCTCGGGCGAGGCGAGAATTCGTCTAGGACTTCTGTTCCCGCCTGAGGCTGGGCTCGGGCGAGGCGAGATTGCGTCCCTTGAGTCGACGAAGCCTTGACCTGAATCATGCCCATCAGTCTCTGCAGCTTGCGATGATGGTAGTTACCAGACGTGTTTAGGAGTGTTGGGTGTACCCCTAATTACGGTACCCGACAACCACCACAGCCCCTCAGGCATTCTCCAACGATGCATATCTGTCGCCCAAGGACAAGAGCTATTACAAGAAATACACTCGGGGGCTTGCGGTCACCATGCAGCACCTCGAGCCCTCGTAGGAAACGCTTTCCGACAAGGTTTCTACTTGCCGACCGCAATGGTCGACGCCACTAGGATTGTACGCTCCTGCCGAGGGTGTCAATTCTACACGAGACAGACGCACCTACCCGCTCAGGCCCTACAGACAATACCTATCACATGACCGTTTACCGTGTGGGGTCTGGACCTCGTCGGTCCCTTGCAGAAGGCACCCGGGGGCTTCACGCACCTGTTGGTCGCCATCGACAAATTCTCCAAGTGGATCGAAGTCCGACCCTTAACCAGCATCGGGTCCGAGCAGGCGGTGGCGTTCTTTACAAATATCATCCACCGCTTTGGGATCCCAATCTCCATCATCACCGACAATGGCACGCAATTCACCGGGAAAAAGTTCCTAGACTTATGCGAAGGCCACCACATCCGTGTGGACTGGGTCGCCGTAGCTCACCCAATGACAAATGTGCAGGCGGAGCGTGCCAATGGCATGATTTTGTAGGGACTAAAACCAAGGATCTACAACGACCTCAATAAGTTTGGCAAGTGGTGGATAAAAGAGCTACCCTCGGTGGTTTGGAGTCTGAGGACGACGCCGAGCCGGGCCACAGGTTTCTCGTCGTTTTTCCTAGTCTATGGGGCCGAGGCCATCCTACCCACGGACTTAGAATACGGTTCCCCGAGGACAAAGGCGTACGACGACCAAAACAACCAGACCAGCCGAGAGGATTCACTGGACCAGCTAGAAGAGGCTCGGGACGTAGCCTTACTACACTCAGCGCGGTATCAGCAGTCTCTGCGACGCTACCATGCCCGAAGGATTCGGCCCCGAGGCTTCCAAGTGGGAGATTTGGTGCTTCGGCTACGATAAGACGCCCGAGGGCGCCACAAGCTTACTCCTCCCTAGGAAGGGTCGTTCATCATCGCCAAAATTTTGAAGCCCGGGACATACAAGCTGGCCAACGATCAAGGCGAGGTCTACAACAACGCTTGGAACATCGAACAACTACGTTGCTTTTACCCTTAAAGTGTTTCAAGTCGTTCATGTATCTCGGTCCCTTTACATGTATAAATAAAAAGTCTAACTGTCAAGGGAGGATCGACCTTGCCTCAGCAAAAACCGACCCTCCCTCGTGTGCTAGAAGGGGGAACCCCCTCTGCGTCAAAATTTTCCTCGGAAAAGTTTTCTACCAAAACGACTTTCGTGCCTTTCGACTATATCGATAACGGAATCCTAAAAACGAGCGAGAGAGACCTTGAACGGCAAGGTCGACCGAGCCGAGGGCCTCCTACGCCTCCGGGATACGGATACCTCACTCGTCACCTTCCACGAAAAGTAACTCACGCTCGGATAAGTGATTCTGCTACCGAACAAGTCCTAATGCTCGAAACAAGAGGAAAGAAATGTAGCTTTATACTCTAACATTAAAAATGTTTAGGCCTCAGCGGCCGCAAGAAACATACACATACTTAGAATAAACTGTTCCCCACAGGCTCAGGTGTCGGCAGGGGGAGGAGCAGCACCCTCGGCGTCGTTCCTACCCGTGGCGGAATCTGGCCCGGCCTCGGACGGTGACATAGGCGGAAGGATCTCCACCTCAAAAAAGGAAGCCAACGCCGTGCCTGGGCCCTCGGCAGCCGCATCAAGCCTTTGGACCTCGGCTAGGGCGGCCTCCTCTTCGTCGGGTAAGAAGTAGCCCTCGCTGACCCGTTCCAAATCCACGTCGTAGTGGGAAGCGAGGACAGCGAAGGCCCGCCTAACGTCGTGGTGCAGCGCCCCGCGGAGTCTGATGCGCACGTGACCGCCCAAGGCCCGCAGGCGACTCTGGGGGGAGCTACCCGAGGGGACGTCGCCGAGGCCAAAGGTCCGGTAGAAGGCCGAGATGGCCTCGGACATGGCCATGCGGTCGGCCTCCTTCTGCTCAGCCGCCTGGGCAAGCGCCTTGCAGTTCTTGACGGACTCGTTAAGGGCCGTCTCGAACCCTGAAGACAGTCGGACGATATTCTTCAGATACGAGGAGAAGAATGAAGCTAAAACAAAATCACAAAGCAGGCAAAATACCTTCGGCCTGGGCACGCTGCTGCGAGGCCATGGCTTGGGCGGACCAGGCAGACCCAACGGCCACGGCCAGGCCCTCCGCAAGGGTCCCGGCCCGAGCGGTCGCCTCGGCTAGCCGCTCCGTAACCTCAGCCAGCTGTCCCCTAAGGGCCTCAGCCCGGCTCACGGCCTCGACAGCTTGGCTCTGAAATTGGTCCCGCTCGCTGGTGTCCTGGCTGAGCTCCAGCTGTCGCTGTTGCATCTCCTCGGCCTGGGAAGCCACCTGCTCCCGTGCCGACGAAGCCTCCGTTCGTGCCGACGCCGCCTCTGTCCGCGCTGCCGCTGCGTCTGACTTTAGCTCATCACAGAGCAGCCGAAGGTCCGCCACCTCGGCGCTCCGTTGGGCGAGGCGCTCATTGGCCTCGGTAAGCGCGGCCCACCGGGACCGCAGCGACTCCCAAACGTCGCTCTCACGACGGATGAACAACGACTTAGCGGTGCTCACGTTCGCGAGCTCCTGAGGGAGGAAAATAGAATATCACAAAGAATGCCCTGATCACGCGAGGTGTACGTCTAAATCCTTACCTAGAAGACCCTGGGAACGTCCCTGGAAAGGATTTCCATGGTCGTCCGAAGCGACCGCATCGCCGCCTCGGTATATTCACAGAAATTATCCCGTAACTGCTCCTCCAACTCATCGTTAAGGGAAAGGAGGGGCTTCGAGGTGTCGCGGCTCCAGAACAGGAGCGGCTGCCCACACCACTCATTGGGATTGAGCTGCGTGGGGGATAAGGCCGCTGCTCCCCAAGATGGGCCACGGTTCTGCGCACCCCGCGACCGAGGCGTCGGGTCCCCCTACAGTCGGTGCACCGGGTGCCACCGCAGTCGACGTATCGGGCCTCTCCTCGGCCAAGGTGACAAGCCTCCGCTCACTGACCTCGGCAACAACAGCCGCCCCCTCCTCATGGTCGAAAATGGGGAGATCGGGGATGACCAAGGCCAGAGGCGCCTCAGCCATCTCAACATCAGCGATGACGGGCGGCTCCGTGGGCGAATCATCAACGGCCCCGGCAGGAATCGATGTTGGCGCCGGCAACAGGACAGGCGGGATCGGGGCCGCGGCCGTGTCAATGGCCTCCCACGGCATGATGGCCGCTCCAATAGGAGGGTCGACCTGGGAGGCTTGCCCCATGACAGCCCGTGCCGCCTGGGCCCCCATCAAAGGGCGCCTTGCGTGGAGGCCAACCAACTAGCGTGGCGCGCCGTAACTCCGGCTGCAAAGGCCGACCCCATCTTAAGGGCCTTCGTGGGGGCCAGACCAGCCGAGCCCTGCCTCCGCTTGCTGAAAGGAAGAAAGGGCAAAATCAAGACACACAACGAAATAACTGAAATAGGGGTACCCTCAGATACTTACCCGCTCCGAGGCAAGGCCAATCGTGCCTGCGGGGAGACCCCTCGGGCCCCGGTCTCCGCAGGCGCTGCCGAGGGTTGTCCCGCAGCCGGCTTCGACGCCGCTTCCACCTCGGACGCCCGAGGCACCGAGGTGGCGGCCTGCCCAGGCGACGTCACGATGGCCGAGGGACCAACTTCCCGTACAGCCGGCACGAGCACCTGCTCTTGGGGGACATGCGGTTCGGCCTGACCCCCCGGAGTCGCCCCAATTATCTCGGCCAAGGGGTCAAGTACCCCCTCGGCCCGCCTCCGCTCCTCGGACCGGGACCCTAGCGTCCCGGCCCCGAACGCTGGTGGCGCCAGCTCACCTGCAAGCTGGCTTGACGACCTCTGGCCCAGCCTCGGATCCAGACTGAGGCCAAGTCGAGCCGCCATGTCATCGTCTTCGTCATCATCATCATCATCGTCATCATCATCGTCAGGCGTGTCCGGCGACATCCCTTGCTTACCTCCGACGACACTTCTCCAAGGCTTCCCGAGCTCGCATCCTCTCGCGAGCTCG